>NC_031994.1:69210693-69319898 GCF_001879085.1 Nicotiana attenuata
AGAGCAATTTGTGGGTGGGGGTGGGGAGCCGAAAATATTTAACCCAAAAACTAATTTTAAATTAATCAATTAAATTTGTAATTATAAGGCCACAAGCAATTGATTAATTCAATGATATTATCTTTTGTTAATCGAATGAAATCGGGCAGGAAAAAAATAGAAGGAATAAGTAATAAACGAGAAATAAGTGGACGCGATTTATATTTGATGATCATTGATAAAATGCGTGTACGAACAAAGCTTAATGAGCTAAATTGTGGCAAACCACAAAGCATGTTGCTATGAATTACAATGTGCAGAATTGTGAAGTATAAAGTAAAATGATTATAATGAGGGTAAAGTGTGCATATCTATAGTATTAATTCCAAGTAGCCAACTTCCTTGAATAATGGGTCCATTATGAGCATTTATTTAGGCCTTTCATTTACATTTGGAAGATTTATAACTGATGAGTTAATGCTGAATTTCGTAATTGCCGAATTAATGTTGCCTCAAGGATTTCTCAAAAAATGTTGGTATGTTACTCCCCGGTCCAAAATAAGTGATTTTTTGGCCTTTTTTTTGTGGTCCAAAATAACTAATTTTTTCAGATTTTAAGAATGAATTAATTATTTTTTTCCTACATTGTCCTTAGAGTAAATAGTGTTGGAATATGTGTTAGTAGTGTTTATGTGAGATAGTAAAGGTTAATATGATCAATTCCATTGCTAATTAATGCTAAAAGGAGGATTTCTTAATATGTGTGAAAACATCCAAAAAATTACTTATTTTAGACCGGAGGGAATAGTTTTCTTACCTGGAGGCTTTGAATAGATGCTTCCAGATACTTGATTATTTGTCCGAGAATACATTATCCGAATATTCACAGACTTTCGGACACTCGATCATTTTCCGAAGAATCAGGGTGGTCACTTCTGGATTAATATCGTTTGATCCCGATATAAAGAACTTGGGATTTACTTCCTAAACAGACCTTTCGTTTTGACCTGGAGCTAGGTACGCAATATTTGTCACGTGTTAGCCATTGATATGTCCGCGTGTCAAGAACATTTTTTTAGCAATACAAATAGTTTTCCTACTTTCTAAATAGTTCTCTAAAAGTTTTCGGGAAGTGAAAGAGTACTTGGTAAGAAAGAAATCATAACTAACATTTTCGATTGACAAAAAAGAAATCATGTAAAATACGCTTGTCCCGAAATTGATGGGACATGTTTCGAGAATGAAGCAACATGTGCTGTTCTCATTTATTCCCTCCGGTCCAAAATAAGTGATTTTTTTGAATATTTTCATACAAATTAAGAAATCCACCTTTTAGCATTAATTAGCAATGGAATTGACCATATTAACCTTTATTATCTCACATAAACAATCCTAACACATATTCCAACTAGGGTTGTTCATAAAAACCTGAAAAACCGAACCAAACCGAATAACAAACCAAACCGACCAAAAAAACTGATACTTTTTGGTTTGGTTTGGTTTTGGTTTTGAATTTTAAAAACCGATCAAATTTGGTTTGGTTTTGGTTTTAATCAGGAAAAAACCGAAAAAAACCGAACCAAACCGACTATAGGAGTAGCTATTTCAAGTTTATTATTACACCTATATGTATGTATATTTTTATACAGAGTTTCAAAATTTTTATGGTAAATGTTAATAGTTTGCACTTTTAGTATAGTTTTTACCTTTACATTCTAATTTGATTGGTAGTTTTCTTTTGTTAAGTGTAATAATCCATTTCGTGTTAAAAATAATATATTTTTAGTTGATTCCTTAAATTATTCATCACTGATTCAATTATCATCAATATATCTTGGTAAATAATAGATTTCTCAAAGGGCAATTGATTTGATAGTGTTACGTTGAAAATATGATCGCCGAAATATGTGTTTGGTAGTGTATGTCTTATATTTAAGAAAAAACCGACAAATAACCGAAAAAACCAAAAAACCGACAAAACCCGACATAAACCAAATCGATAAAAATCCGACTTAATTAGTTTGGTTTGGTTCTAATATTTAAAAAACCGACTTACTTGGTTTGGTTTCTTTATAGGGAAAAACCGATCCAAACCGAACCATGAACACCCCTAATTCCAACACCATTTACTTCAAGGACAATGTAGAAAAAAAATAATTAATTCATTCTTGAAATCTGAAAAAATCACTTATTTTGGACCACAAGAAAAAGGCCAAAAAATCACTTATTTTGGACCGGAGGGAGTAATATTTAATACATATGAAAAATCTTGATTGGGGCTGTCATTAATAGTGATTTCCAAGGAAATAATGACTTCATGACTTCGATGATGACTGGTGAGGCGGTTCCGCGCCTATAAATGTGAAGCCCTATTCTTCTTCAACAGGCCAAAAAAAAAAATGGCATGGTATGACAACACATAAGAAGAATTGGCAATTTTTTGGCCTTATATTAGGTTTGGCAATAGTAGCCCCAAAAAATTGGCACCCAATAACCAAAGTTATTTTCCTTAAAAATAGCAATAAGAACCACTATCTATCTCTTCTCTCCATTACTTCGTTGTGTAAGGCAATTATTTTTCCACAACTGCATTCCGTATCTTCTTCCATAAATGGTGCCTTATTCTCTTTAGTTTTCTTTATTAAAGAATCTATCTTCTCTTCTCTCTTCTAATTGGTTGCAACCATCCTCCTAAAAATTATGTTTTATTTCCTTTTAAAAGTATCTAAAAATTTCCAGAATCTCTTTATATCCCTTTTCTGATTTTAGCAAAAACTAAGAGAGAAAAAATATATTTCAACTTTGTTTTTCTTCTCTCTTCCTTTTTTTGGTTGGATTTAATGACTGGGTGTGATTGAAATTGGTTGAAAATACCTAAACGAGGCTATATACAAAATTTGAGCAAGATTAGAAGTGATTTAGATTGGTTTCAGGTAAAAAATCAGACCTAAAAATCCAACTACGACATGCGTATATCACATTGTATATTGTGTACATCAGTGTATATCACACACAGGTTCTTAAGGACGTCTGTGTATATCATTTTGTATATCGTGTATACAACATAATTTTTTATGGACGCCCATGTATGTCACATTGTATATCGTACATATAACACAAATTTTCATGGATATACACAGATACACATAATATACATGAGATATCACTGATGTACATAGAGATATACACGGGTTACAATTTTGGTATACACATGTTCGATGTGCTATACATTGTGATATACAAATAATATAATATTTTTATTGTGATATACATTGATATAAAGGCAGCAATAACTATATATATTATTTTATATTATTGATATACAAAGAATAATATTATTTATATACAAAGAATGAAAATATAATTTTAATATACTTGTTGATATAGACAAAGAAGAAAAAAAATTGTGATATACATATTATTACTGTGATATACATTTATTGGCTATTTGATGCCAATAACTATAACTAGAGCTATTTTCTGCCAGTTATATGAGTATGTTGTTATACCATGCCAAAACCTCAAAAAAAAAATCAAGAAAAGAGGAGGGCAATCCGGAAATCGAAATATATCTGTGTATGAGTTTTTCTTCTATCATCCAGGAGGAATACCATTTAAAAGATCATGTCCGAGATAGATGCTTCCAGATACTTGACTATTTGTCCGAGAATACGTTATCCGAATATTCACAGACTTTCGGACACTCGATCATTTTCCGAAGAATCAGGGTGGTCACTTCTGGATTAACATCGTTTGATCCGATATAAAAAACTTGGGATTTACTTCCTAAACAGACCTTTCGTTTTGACCTGGAGCTAGGTACGCTATATTTGTCACGTGTTAGCCATTGATATGTCCGCGTGTCAAGAACATTTCTTTTAGCAATACAAATAGTTCTCCTACTTTCTAAATTGTTCTCTAAAAGTTTTCGGGAAGTGAAAGAGTACTTGGTAAGAAAGAAATCATAACTACTAACATTTTCGATTGACAAAAAAGAAATCATGTCAAATACCCGTGTCCCCAAATTGATGGGACATGTTTCGAGAACGAAGCAACATGTGCCGTTCTCATTTAATATTTAATACATATGAAAAATCTTGATTGGGGCTGTCATTAATAGCGAGTTCCAAGGAAATAATGACTTCATGACTTCGTGATGATGACCCGGTGAGTCGGTTCCACGCCTATAAATGTGAAGCCCTATTCTTCTTCAAAAGGCAAAAAAAAAAGTCAAGAAAATAGGAGGGCAATCCGGAAATCGAAATATACCTGTGTATGAGTTTTTCTTCTGTCATCCATGAGGAATGCCATTTAAAAGATCATGTCGATAATCAACTTGCTCAGGAGAATGAGCCAATTACTAGTCATCAGGTTGTTTTTTTTAAGTATATACGTACCCATTCACTCTCAAATTCGAATTGGCAATTGATCTCATCTTGATTGAAATTTGTAGGCATTTCAACATTTGCCTAGCCCAAGTGAGTCCGAGTATCTGGATGCTTGTAGCATGCTTCACTTTTTGTCAACATGGATATACTCTTCGAAACCTCCTCCATCTCTATTCTTTAAAATTTTATTGTGGTGGTCTGATAGATATATTGTGGTATCAATTCGGGATTGAATTCAACTTGGAGACTGTCCGTTCCTCGGAGTAGTGGAATTTTTTTTTTTTTGAAAAATCAAGATGTACATAGAGGGGGGCATAAACCAAACCTCTCAGAGGAAAGTTGGGATGGACTAAGTCCATCCATTACAATTTTACTAGTCCAACAAGAATTAGGAGGGTTGCTCCTTAAATAGATTAGCTCACAAAACAAAGGAACTAAGAAAGATCACTCAGCCTGGATCAAAAATAAAGGTCCTCTTTCTTACCCTGATTCTGAAATTTGGCATCCCTTTCTCGTCATTCTTCAATAAGGATATAAACTGCCTTGGAAGATTTATAGCCTCAGTGAAGAACTGACTCTTCCTCTCTACTTTAGCTATATTAGCTAGGAGGTCTGATGGGATATTACCTTCTCTGAGTGTGTGAACATAATGAAAATTTCCAATTAGATTCATTGCTTGAATCGCTGAGATCTCATCCTTTTATATGCCAAGTAGTAGAAATTTCTCCTCTTATCATCTGGATAACAACAAGAGAATCTGACTCAACTGTCAACCTGTTGAAGCCATGATCTAAGCACCATCTAACTCCGATTTTGATTGCTTGAGCTTCAGCTGAATTATTTGAGCAACTACCAAGGTAAACAGTGAAAGCCATGATCAAACGTCCGAGATGATCTCTTAACACCCCTCCACCTCCTGCATTACCTGGGTTTCCTTTGCTACAACCATCAACATTTAATTTGAATTCCCCAACACTCGGTTTATTCCATCTCACAGGAACAATGTGTAGTTGAGGTTTGATTATGTCTACCAATTGACATATCCTCGGGAAAGAAGACATAAAAGGCAGAGAAGGAAATTCAGTAGAAAGCAACAGTTGCATCAAGTAGGTAATTTGACCAATGATTCTATGAATTGAACTTCTGATACCCTCATATTTGTAGGTACATCTATATTTCCATATTTCCCAACAGATAATAGAGGGGAGACATTGCAATATCATGTCATGAACTTTGTTTTGTGGTTTGATGAGCCACCATCTGATGAATTTGGACCGAATACCACCAACAGAGTTAATAGACAATCCACAAGCATCTTGAAAATATTTCCAAACTTTTAGAGCCACATCACCATCACAAAATAAATGGTTTGTAGTTTCCATATTGCTATTGATGCAGCAATAACATTTTGAGGGCCCATGAACCCCAAACCTGATCAAAGAGTCATCAGTTGCAAGCTTACCATTTAATAATCTCATAACATGAAAAGATACTTTAAAAGGTAGTTTACGGTGCCAGATCTTAGTTGTAGTGAAGGAAGAGCCTCTAGATTTTCTAAAAGTTTTCCATGCTGATTTACTAGAAAATGATCCAGTGGGGTTTGCGAGCCAAATAGGAAGATCTTTCTCTTCAGGAGAAATCTTGATAGATTGAATATGAGAAACCAAATTAGAAGGGAGAGTATCACGGAGTTTATCCAGCTTCCATTGGTTGTGCGCAATAAAATCAGCCACTTTTATCTTCTGGGACTTGTTTCCCTGTTGAACTAAATTAGCAAGGGCTCCTTTATTGGTCCAGTTATCCCACCAAAAGGAGAGGTTACCTTTTCCTACATTCCATAAAATATGTGCTTCACAGTCTTTCTTGATATCCATTAGCCTTCTCCAAGAGTGTGACTGAGTATAACTCTTTTTTCTAGCAAGTGGATGATATCTTTTGCAGTATTTAGCTTCCAGGAAGAGGGTGAGAAGAGACTTTTGAGTTCTGAAATTCCACCAGGATTTAGCAGCAAAAGAAATGCAAATGTCATGCAATGATCTAAAACCTACCCCTCCCTCCGTCTTAGGATAACATAAATTCTGCCAAGAAAACCAATGATAACTTCTCTCGCTCTCTATTGTATCCCAGAAAAAACTAGCAAGAGATTTTTCAATATGATCAAGGGTAGTTTTTGGTGGATGCACAATAGATGTGATATGTAAAGGAATAGAATGCAATACAGACCTGATAAGGACTGCTCTACCCCCAAAAGAGAGAATTTTCCCTTTCTAACCTTGAGTTCTATTTGCTATTTTGGCCACCATATTTCCAAAATAGCAAATTTTCTTTCTCCCAGGGTAAATAGGGCACCCCAAATAAGTAAAAGGGAACTGGGAATGGGAAAAACTAGTGATGCTTTTGATGTCTTCAATTACAGTTGAAGGAGTTTTAGAAGATACCAGGAATGTAGATTTTCTTTTATTCACCATTTGTCCTGAGGCTTGTTCATAGTCCTCCAACTTTTTCATCATCATGGCAATAGATAACAAGTCACCAGAGGAGAAGAGGATGGTGCCATCAGCATATGTGAGGTGAGTGATTAAGGGACTGCCTCGATCCATAGAAAAACTAATAAAATTATCATGTACTAGCTGGTCCATCATGTAAGACAGCAATTCTGCTCCAATGACAAAAAGTGAGGGGGATAGTGGGTCTCCTTGCTTAAGGCCCTTAGAGGATTTGAAAAACCCATGTCTCACTCCATTGACATTGATGGAGTACCAATTGTTTGAGATCAATCTTGAAACCATATCAATCCAACATTCAGAAAAGCCTAATTGCCTCATAGTTTGACAGAGGTAGTCCCAAGGAACTCTGTCAAAGGCCTTTGCCATGTCTAGCTTAAAAACTACATTACCATTGACATTGGGCCTATTCAAGTTATGAATAAGTTCTTGAGTAAGCATCACATTATCTGAGATTGACCTACCTTTAAGGAAACCAGTTTGGTTTGGAGAAATAATCCTGTTCATAAGAGGGGCTAGCCTACTGTTAAGCAACATTGAGATAATTTTGGAAGTGAAGTTGCTTAGACTAATAGGCCTGAAATCAGTGAATTGTTGCGGGTTATCAATTTTAGGGATAAGGACAAGGCATGTATGAGTAAATGATCTAGTGAGAGGTTGCCCAGAGAAGAATTCCAAAACCACCTGATAGAGATCAGCAGAAATTATATTCCAGCAGTGTTGAAAGAATTTTCCAGAAATGCCATCGGGACCAGGCGAGCTGCTACTATCCATGGAGAATACTACCTGTTTCAGTTCATCCATGGTAGGGAGTGACTCTAAAACCAAGTTATATTCTTCATTTATTACTCTGTTAAGCCCCCTAAGCTTTGAAAAATCTCTGCAAGTATTTTCTTGTGTGACCTGTTGCTCAAAAAAGTTAATAGCTTCAATAGCTATATCATCTTTGTTCTCAATCCAGGTACCATCTTGCTTCTTGATTCTTGTAAGTTGTAATTTTTTCCTTCTAGAATTAATTACAGAGTAAAAGAACCTAGTGTTATTGTCACCATCCGTAAACCACTTCAAGCCAGCTTTTTGTCTCCAAAATGACTCTTCATTTTTTATGTGCCTAATCAACTGTGCATTCACATTATTGTATTCCATCCTATTACTTTCAAAATTGTCATTTAGACACCTTTCCTCTAATACCTCAAGCATATTCTGCAATTCCTTGGTCTTATCAAAAAAATTCCCAATAGAAATCTTGGACCAAAAGGAAAGACTTTTACATACATTTTTTAGCTTGAGATGAAATCTCCGCTTTTGCAATTGCAATCTGTCTCTGTCTGGCTCCTCGCTTTGAACTCAAATGCCCGGCCTTGCTTCTCTTGATCCCCACCCACCTCCCGTAGAGCACCAATACAAACTAAAACTACACCAAAGTGGAAGGGCCAGTATAGAAGCTACCACATAGGGCCTCCTTCTACTTGTAGATTCCAGGCTTGTTCTACTACTTGCATAAAACCCTCTTGTTCAGTCCAAAGATCTAAGAATCTGAAATACTTTTTAGGCTCCAATTGTGGATTAGAAGTGGAGACAAGCAAAGGAGCATGATCAGAGCCAGTTCTGACCAAGTGTGTGATAGAGATATCTGCAAAATTCTGTAACCATTCCGAGTTAACAAGAGCTCTATCCAGTCTTGCCCATATCCTCTTAGTAGGTGCCCAGCCATTACACCAGGTAAAAGGACTTCCAGTGTAACCAAGATCCAAAAGGCCACTATCCACAATGGAATTGATGAAGGGCAAGGTTTTAGACATATTGCGAATTTTCCCCCCTTTTTTCTCCCGAGGATCAGTAATAGAGTTAAAATCCCCAATCACCATCCATGGAGAGCTAACTCCATTAGAAAAAGATTTGATGCTATCCCATAGAGGCTCCCTGAGATGAGCTTCGCATTTAGCATACACTAAAGTCATGTATAAAATCTCCCAATCATTATCAATTGAACAATTGATAAGTTGAGGAAGGTCTTCAATAACAATACAGGTGATAGAGCTATCACCAAAGAACCAGATTTTATTGTTGCAATTAGCATATGCAAAATCAAACCCAAGTCCTCTTCTAAATTTCTCTAACTTTTTCCTTCCGCAGAAAGGTTCCATGAGAGCAATGAATAAAAGGTTATGAGTTCTTTTGAGTTGCTTAAGTCTGTCAAAGGCACCTTGTGAAGTGATGCCTCTAATATTCCAAATAAGAGACTTAATCATTAAAAAGATGTAGATTGATCATCATTGTCCTGTGAAAATTTCACAGGAGGAATGCCTTTGCCTCTTTTATTACCTCTGCCCTCCCTAAAGGTGAGTCCACCTCTGGTTACCTCATGCCCCTGGGTGAGAGGTGGTGTCTGTCAGTAACATCTCCAAAGGCTTGAACAATTTCATCTGGTGGTGGNATAGGCCTGAAATCAGTGAATTGTTGCGGGTTATCAATTTTAGGGATAAGGACAAGGCATGTATGAGTAAATGATCTAGGGAGAGGTTGCCCAGAGAAGAATTCCAAAACCACCTGATAGAGATCAGCAGAAATTATATTCCAGCAGTGTTGAAAGAATTTTCCAGAAATGCCATCGGGGCCAGGCGAGCTGCTACTATCCATGGAGAATACTACCTGTTTCAGTTCATCCATGGTAGGGAGTGCCTCTAAAACCAAGTTATCTTCTTCTGATATTACTCTGTTAAGCCCCCTAAGCATTGAAAAATCTCTGCAAGTATTTTCTTGTGTGAACTGCTGCTCAAAAAAGTTAATAGCTTCAGTAGCTATATCATCTTTGTTCTCAATCCAGGTACCATCTTGCTTCTTGATTCTTGTAAGTTGTAATTTTTTCCTTCTAGAATTAATTACAGAGTGAAAGAACCTAGTGTTATTGTCACCATCCGTAAACCACTTCAAGCCAGCTTTTTTGTCTCCAAAATGACTCTTTATTTTTTATGTGCCTAATCAACTGTGCATTCACATTATTGTATTCCATCCTATTGCTTTCAGAATTGTCATTTAGACATCTTTCCTCTAATACCTCAAGCATATTCTGCAATTCCTTGGTCTTATCAAAAATATTCCCAATAGAATTCTTGGACCAAAAGGAAAGACTTTTACAAACATTTTTTAGCTTGAGATGAAATCTCCACATAGGGCCTCCTTCTACTTGTAGATTCCAGGCTTGTTCTACTACTTGCATAAAACCCTCTTGTTCAGTCCAAAGATCTAAGAATCTGAAATACTTTTTAGGCTCCAATTGTGGATTAGAAGTGGAGACAAGAAAAAGAGCATGATCAGAGCCAGTTCTGACCAAGTGTGTGATAGAGGTATCTGCAAAATTCTGTAACCATTCTGAGTTAACAAGAGCTCTATCCAGTCTTGCCCATATCCTCTTAGTAGGTGCCCAGCCATTACACCAGGTAAAAGGACTTCCAGTGTAACCAAGATCCAAAAGGCCACTATCCACAATGCAGTTGATGAAGGGCAAGCTTTTAGACATATTGTGAATTTTCCCCCTTTTTTTCTCCTGAGGATCAGTAATAGCGTTAAAATCCCCAATCACCATCCATGGAGAGCTAACTGCATTAGAAAAAGATTTGATGCTATCCCATAGAGGCTCCCTGAGATGAGCTTTGCATTTAGCATACACTAAAGTCATGTATAAAGTCTCCCCATTATTATCAATTGAGCAATTGATAAGTTGAGGAAGATCTTCAATAACAATACAGTTGATAGAGCTATCACCAAAGAACCAGATTTTATTGTTGCAATTAGCATATGCAAAATCAAACCCAAGTCCTCTTCTAAATTTCTCTAACTTTTTCCTTCCGCAGAAAGGTTCCATGAGAGCAATGAATAAAAGGTTGTGAGTTCTTTTGAGTTGCTTAAGTCTGTCAAAGGCACCTTGTGAAGTGATGCCTCTAATATTCCAAATAAGAGACTTAATCATTAAAAAGATGTAGATTGATCATCATTGTCCTATGAAAATTTCACTGGAGGAATGCCTTTGCCTCTTCTATTACCTCTACCCTCCTTAAAGGTGAGTCCACCTCTGGTTAATGAGAGTCCACCTCTGGTTACCTCATGCCCCCTGGGTGAGAGGTGCTGTCTGTCAGTAACATCTCCAAAGGCTTGAACAATTTCATCTGGTGGTGGTGATTGATGTGAGAAAGCTTCTAGCAATCTGTTAGCATGATCATCACTGGTAGCAGATTGAGCATCAAGACTTTTCTCACTTTCAGACTGATCTTCAACGCTTTCAAAGTCATTCTCAGAATCACTAACAACTTGATCATTTCCAGCAATTTCTGAATCTTCCCCTTCAAATTCGGAATCTACATTGTTTCCCCCCTTTTTTCTCCTGAGGATCAGTAATAGCGTTAAAATCCCCAATCACCATCCATGGAGAGCTAACTGCATTAGAAAAAGATTTGATGCTATCCCATAGAGGCTCCCTGAGATGAGCTTTGCATTTAGCATACACTAAAGTCATGTATAAAGTCTCCCCATTATTATCAATTGAGCAATTGATAAGTTGAGGAAGGTCTTCAATAACAATACAGTTGATAGAGCTATCACCAAAGAACCTGATTCTATTGTTGCAATTAGCATATGCAAAATCAAACCCAAGTCCTCTTCTAAATTTCTCTAACTTTTTCCTTCCGCAGAAAGGTTCCATGAGAGCAATGAATAAAAGGTTGTGAGTTCTTTTGAGTTGCTTAAGTCTGTCAAAGGCACCTTGTGAAGTGATGCCTCTAATATTCCAAATAAGAGACTTAATCATTAAAAAGATGTAGATTGATCATCATTGTCCTATGAAAATTTCACTGGAGGAATGCCTTTGCCTCTTCTATTACCTCTACCCTCCTTAAAGGTGAGTCCACCTCTGGTTAATGAGAGTCCACCTCTGGTTACCTCATGCCCCCTGGGTGAGAGGTGCTGTCTGTCAGTAACATCTCCAAAGGCTTGAACAATTTCATCTGGTGGTGGTGATTGATGTGAGAAAGCTTCTAGCAATCTGTTAGCATGATCATCGCTGGTAGCAGATTGAGCATCAAGACTTTCCTCACTTTCAGACTGATCTTCAACGCTTTCAAAGTCATTCTCAGAATCACTAACAACTTGATCATTTTCAGCAATTTCTGAATCTTCCCCTTCAAATTCGGAATCTACATCATTTACCACATCCAGCTCTAATTCATCACTACTCTCCGAGGGAACAGTGTGGTTACTAGGATTGTTAGCTGGTGGAGGGGATTCGGGGGTTAGATTGTCAGGAGGATGAGGGTCTGGAGGCTCTTGAGAAGTGTGGTTTGTGTGTGCATTTTCTGTCTGGTTTCCTAGTAATGGAGGGCTAATTTGTGTTGTCTTTTGGATTTTAGGAACTGAGGTGGATATATTTTGTTGTTTTGGAACAACAGAAGTAGAGGCGATATCAGATTGGTGTTTTGGCTTGGTAGTACTATCAGGGAGCATCTGAGAACCTGTCTTAATGGAAGACTGCACATTAGGGCTTGTCTGAGGTGTTGTGTTTTGAGGTTTATTAGGCTTTGCATTTGGATTAACTTGGCTTGACTCAATTGTTAGTGGAGTTGGTTGTTTTGTGCTATGATGCTGAGTATTAGTCTGTTGTTTGCTCTGATTAACTTACCATTGCACTCTTTTCTTTGGTCCATTCTTGTGCTTCGATGCCTGGTGCAATTGGGCTATATGTTCAATTGGATTGTTCTTGTCCAAAACTCGTTTCTGTTTGTCTTGCGTTCCATCATTTGTTAGCTGTATAGTTGGTTGATTTGCCCTCTCTGATTGTGAATTTTTCCCTGTGAGAATGACTTCCTGATGAGGTTGTTGTGGTAGCATATTCAAGTTAGTATTCCCGATTGTGTGTTGATGTAATTTCTTATTTCCTCTTTGAACTTTCCATTGATCATCAATCTCCTCAATGTTGGCTGAGGCTTTAGCCTGAACTTCTTCATCTCTTTTCTTATTTCTGCAGGAGAGTAGATCGTGACCTTGCATACAACAATATTGTAGTTTTTCCTTAGAAACTGGATTCTAAGAAAAAAATTTCAAGTCAAAAATAGTCTTGTCAGGATTATTTCTACCACAGTATCCTATTATAATTATAGGAGCACCAGCAAAGACTAATCCCACGTACTACGTACTCTCTCTTAATTTTCACCTCACAGCTTAACCAATTAAATCATCATATGATTGTTACTGTGGTTTACATTAAATCATCAATATCCGAATAATACTAATTGCATGCATAATGTATATTTATATGTCTACTTTTGTAATGGTACACTTAAAAATAGTCATTAAATATCAATTCCAAACACAAACTGCTTTTCACCTCCTATAGCAAATTATTACTCCTTCTTATTTATTATAAATCAAAATAATTTATCTTTTTTATTTTATAGCAAAATATGTATTTATTTTATACCCTACCATTGAGGCATGAAATACGCCAATTATTTTCTTTCTCCCTCTTTTCCTTCTCTCTCTATTAGAAGATTCTCAATCATCTCTCTTGTTCCTCAAATCTCTCTCCCTTTTCCATCAAGGCAACCATCGTAGCAGCCATTTCTGCTGGCAATGGTGGACTTTCTGAAGCTAAAAGAATAGATCATGATAGTAGATCTTCATCTGTTTATGCACTAATAATTCCTGTTTTGCAAATATGGAAGGGTTAGCTCATGGAATACATCCACTTGCAAATGCAGGAAGCAAAGGGATTCAAACTGTGTTGAGAGAAGTTGATTGCAAGCCTGTGGAATCTGTTCCTAGAGTTTTTGTTTAAAGCTTTAATGGTAGGACTATATATAATTTCTGTTCCTAGAGTTTTTGTTTAAAGCTTTAATGGGACCCATAAATTACACATGGCAATTAATAAGAGGATAAGTATGTGACATGTCATTTGTGTCATAGCGCTTGTGGACCACGCACAATCATATGTGTTTATTAGTGTGCAAATATATGAGTTAAGGTGCTTAAATAGGAAAATTGTAACTTTATGTATCGGCTTTACAAACGGCTATAAATTTAAATGGCTAGGAAACCATTTAAAGAAGTTGCTTTCAAAATCTAGTTTAGAGTTGCCGTAGCCCGTAGATGCAAAAGTGGTATTATCTCAAAAATAAAAAGAGAAAATAAAAAGAAAGAAGGACGATGCACGGTTCCCTAGGTAACAAGTAACGTCTAATTCAATAGTACTCCTACAATATACGAGTGTCAGATATCTCCCACTAAAATATTCATTTATCTCCTCGTGGTTTAGTACTTCATTCTCATTTTTTTTCCCCGCATTCTGTGATTACGTATTATGACATTATAATTTATATTTACAGAACTTTAAAGAAATTAATAAAATATTAAAATATTTTTTAACATCAAGTTCAACATGCTATTAATTAATCATAATTAAATGGTATAAACCTATATAAAAAATTATATTTTATAATATTTATTACTGTAGTTTGGTGCAAACACTAAGTATACCCTCCATATCAGCTTGATATTAACATTATTTGGTTTGGCAATAATTTAAATGTATAAATTCTAATATAGGGATTAGAAATGTAAGGATTAGTTATGCAAGAATTATAATGTAAATATTATTTTTATGGAACGTTTGATTCTTTATATTAAGAATTATAAAAATGGTGCCTGATTTCTCATGTAACAACTAACGCCTGATTCTATATAATCCGATTCCATTCACTCTCTTCCACGACAATATTCATATGAAATTGGCGGGTTATAGGAGTATAAAGATAATGATCACATTTGACAACAATCAGAATAAATCTTAGCCTAGTAGATACGTACAAATTTTAGCTACAATTGAAATAGACTTTTATTATCGATGTTCTATAATTAGAATGAATTATTACTCTTATATAATTAAAAAAATTTAACGGATATAAATATAAATCACGTGAAAAATAAGAAGCCGTCTAAAATGCTTGGAGTATCGAATTTATGTAACCTTAACAAATATAAATATGATACAATCTCAAATTCATGCAAACATATCAAATGAATATTATACGATCAAATAAAAATATTCATACTGGCAATATTACTAATGACATACCTACATAAAATTTACATTGTTACTCGATATATAATATAATATAGTTCTGAAATTATAAGTCTAGATATAGAATAAATTCTATATACAAGAAAATATAGTTTAATTTAGTAAAATGTACACAAGAATATTCAAAACAAAAATTTACTTATAATTGGGGAATTTAAAAAAAAAAAAAAAAGGACGATTCACGAATCCCGACGTAACAAACGTCTGATTCTGTTCTATATATTCTTCTTCATTACTGACAGTCACATATGAGTGTAAAATATTTCCTCCTTCCCAAGTCAAAAAAAAATGGCAGTTATTTGCAATAATATACTTGGCAACATTCCTGTGAACCGCGCTGTACGCACAGGGATATCTGGGTTTGCGAGCTCTTGTGGAATCATTCTCCTGGTATGGCATTACGAGAACAAAGCTATCCACCTTCCAATATATATGATTGTTATCTACTTTCTCTTGGCTATTTTTTGCGGGATCTACTTCCTTCTTTCAGCTTTTAATTTAGTTAAAGATTGGATAAAGGCTTCAGCACCTGAGCAGGAGGTTGCCCCACCTGAGCAGGAACTCCCACAGGTATGATCAAAAACTCCTCCTCACTTTCGTCTCTTACTATAAATCATCTCCTAGCTATTTGGTGAGAAATAAGTTAGAATGTTTTTTTATTTATTATTTTGGTGAAAAGGTTAGTAGCAGATATAGAGTCTTGTTTACTACTCTTTGTTTCATGCTTATAACTGGTATACGGTATATTTGTTGGTTGCTTGCTCTATTTATTTTGTTGGGTTCTCTTGTTCTTCTCTACTCTGATGTATTTGAGAAACTTCAATTTATTCATTCTAGATATATTCTTTTTATTTGTTGAGTGTACCGTATATTTGTTGCTTGCTTGCTCAATTTATTTTGTTGGTTTCTCTCATCTAAACGGTTGTTCTTCTCTGCTATGATGGATTGTGAAAATGGTATTGGCCATGGTACTTATAACATTTCTTCTTCTTTTTTTTCTCGAATGAATGCAGTTCCCAGGTGCGCCTGAGCCCTGATTTCAAGTTGCTGATGCTGTCATTCTTAGGGGATGTGTCAACTAGCTAGAGGTTTAATTTGCAGAAGTTTAGTTGATGTAGTGTAAGAATGTTTTATTTGCTGAAGTTTAAGCGTAAGAATGTTATATTTGCTGAAGTTTAAGCATAAGAATGTTATATTTGCTGAAGTTTAAGCGTAAGAATGTTTAATTTGCTGAAGTTTAATTAGTGTGCATGGCGTAAGATGTTTTATTTGCTTTAACTTCACAATTTTTTTGGCTGAATGCTTTCTTTAGCTATTACAGTTACATTCTGATGTTACAACTCTTACAATGCATCGTCCGAATTCGTTTGGTTTATTAGTATTAATCTTTCAGACTCATGAACTTAGTACTAATTAAGTCCTCTGAAATGAACATTTGGCGTATTCCTTTTTCTGTAGTACTACTACTACACTAGAGATTTGCAGCACCGTTGTACCTAGCCAGCGTACCTCTGAATTTGTATTTGGTCTTATCCACGTCTGCTGTTGTTGTCAGGGAAACCAGTACCATGCAGTTGGGATGATCTTTTTTCTTCAAGGTTCGAATTTCATACTAATTTTGATATATTAATAGTAAGATTTTAGGTATTGGTTTTGGTTTATATGACATATACTATTCCGTTTTAATTTATGTGAACTATTTGACTAGTCACAGAGTTCAAGAAAAAAGAGAAAACTTTTAAACTTATGATGTAAAATGAGACACATATATTTTGTGTAGCATAAATTATTATATAAAGGTAAATTTTTTTCAAATATAAAAAATGATTCATTCTTTTTATCACGGACTAAAAATAAAATAGGTTCATAAATTGAAAAGGGTATATAAGGCATCATGCTTTTCCCGAACAATTTATTAAGAGTATGTGAATTATTAGTTTGTCTAAGATTTAATTTCAAATCTTTTGAACTTGATAAAGATGAATAGACCAATTCAATATAATCAATCTTTACTAAAGTATATATCATGCCACAAAAAATCTCCCAGGCAAATCCTTAATCAGTTTTAGCTGGCCTATCGCCCAACCAAATCTATTATTCTAGTTTCTAAAATCTTCTGCTAGTCGCAAACTAACTCACTGGGAAATATTCAGAAAAAGAAAAATAGAGAAATGTTTCCTCTAAAACTGATTATGTAATAGGGATTGTATTATGTAATAGGATAATAGTCCCTTATACTAGTTTCCTCTCTAGTTTTACCAAGTGCTAGTAAGAGTTGCCTAATTGGGTGGTGAATGAAAATATAATGATGAAATTATACATGGAGTAAGTAACCGAGTTCGTCTTTTTACTGACTTTAATTTTCGGAACTTAGTAGTGCTGAAAAAGTTACTTTAAAGTTGCCACTTACCAATAAATTGGTGATATCCTTTGCGTGTTCAAACCCCCAAAATCGATCTTTGCTGGATAGTGTTATTTCTGTCAAGCTTTGGAATTCAAGCTTAGAAAGCTTCACAGCTACAATGGAGGAATCAGTTAGAAGCTTCCAAAATATCGGCGGAAGAAAGGAGAAACAGAGAGGGAGTCTCTAATTGAGAAAAGTAAAACTCAAACTCAACTATGTCGCAGAGTAGTTCTTATATACAGTGAGCACTGACTGAGCACTAAGCTAATTAACTAATCTGAAAATGACAGCTAATAGACAGCTAATCATTAACTAACAACTAACTAACAGATAACAATAACTGACTAAAGCAACAGTGTTAACTAACTACTGAATAAATACAATTCTAGCACAACCAACTTGCCCTGGACAGTAGCATGTTTGATCCCAGTAAGGGACTTTGTGAGGATGTCAGTGAGTTGATCACCAGTCCTTATGTGCTGAATCAAAATGAGACCTTCCTAGTGCTTGGACCTCACAAAGTGGCAGTCAACTTCAATGTGCATAGTACGCTCGTGAAACACAGGATTTGTGGTAATATGGAGAGTAGATTGACTGTCACAAAACACAGGAATCGGCAGGACAAGAGGGACAGTCAGCTCTGTAAGCACACGATACATCCAAACAAGCTTACCAACAACTTTCCTGATAGATCTATATTCTGCTTCTGCTGAAGAAAGGGAGATGGTCTCTTGCTTCTTAGATTTTCATCTAATGGGACGGTTGCCCAATAGAACAATATAACCTGACACTGATTTCCTAGAATCAGGGCAGGCAGCCCAATCAGAATCACAATAGGCTTGAACTGAGAAGTCAGCATCATTGGACATGAAGAGTCCCAAAGTAGGATCCTTGAGCAAGTATCTAGGCATGTGATAGGCAGCCTGAAGGTCAGACTTTCTAGGATCTTGCATATATTGTCTCGGAATGTTCTAATCCATAGGCTANATTTCTGAATCTTCCCCTTCAAATTCGGAATCTACATTATTTACCACATCCAGCTCTAATTCATCACTACTCTCTGAGGGAACAATGTGGTTACTAGGATTGTTAGCTGGTGGAGGGGATTCGGAGGTTGGATTGTCAGGAGGATGAGGGTCTGGAGTCTCTTGAGAAGTGTGGTTTATGTGTGCATTTTCTGTTTAGTTTCCTAGTAGTGGAGGGCTAATTTGTGTTGTCTTTTGGATTTTAGGAAATGAGGTGGATATATTTTGTTGTTTTGGAACAACAGAAGTAGAGGCGATATCAGATTGGTGTTTTGGCTTGGTAGTACTATCAGGGAGCATCTGAGAACCTGTCTTAATGGAAGACTGCACATTAGGGCTTGTCTGAGGTGTTGTGTTTTGAGGTTTATTAGGCTTTGCATTTGGATTAACTTGGCTTGACTCAATTGTTAGTGGAGTTGGTTGTTTTGTGCTATGATGCTGATGAGTATTAGTCTGTTCTTTGCTCTGATTAACTTGCCATTGTACTCTTTTCTTTGGTCCATTCTTGTGCTTCGATGCCTGGTGCAATTGGGCTATATGTTCAACTGGATTGTTCTTGTCCAAAACTCGTTTCTGTTTGTCTTGCGTTCCATTATTTGTTAGCTGTATAGTTGGTTGATTTTCCCTCTCTGATTGTGAATTTTTCCCTGTGAGAATGACTTCCTGATGAGGTTGTTGTGGTAGCATATTCAAGTTAGTATTCCCGATTATGTGTTGATGTAATTTCTTGTTTCCTCTTTGAACTCTCCATTGATCATTAATCTCCTCAATGTTGGCTGAGGCTTTAGCCTGAACTTCTTCATCTCTTTTCTTATTTCTGCAGGAGAGTAGATCATGACCTTGCATACAACAATATTGGCAGTATGATGGGGCACCCTCGTATTCGATATATAACCAGTATCCATCTTCCTCATTACTGTCTAACCTCTTAAATCCCAGCCAGATTTGATCCTGTCTAGGCTTTAAGAGGTTAATTTCAACTTTAAGCTTAGCCACGTTACCCCTAGACTTAGAGTAAGTGGCCATATCAGGGGCCATGGCATTACCAATTGAGCTAACCATTCTGGACAAGGTGTCCCACCTAAAAAGATGCCAGGGGAGCTGATGAATCAAAATCCATACAGGGGAAATTGTAGTTTCACATTCAGGGGAAAAATCAGGGGTCCATCTAATAACCTTCATTATATATGGACCAAGAGTGATGAATGGTTTAGAGTATATGTGGTAGAAGTCTGCTTCATTGGTAAAGTCAATATAAACATGATTTGCGTCATAGAAGGCTATTTTAACAGAACCTTTGAGAGGGATATGACTGATGAACAACCTCCTTACTTCTTCCATACTAGGTTTACCTCTGGTGAACTTCCCAACGATTGTAAATTTGCACTCTTCAGCTAATGTAACAAAATAGTCATGGGCACTGAAGTATACTGTTGGTTTTCCCATATGAGTACCGTGCGTAATTTCCATCGGTTGCTTGGTACTTGAGCTATTGGCGAGAGCAGCTGACACCATAGCTGAGAAGGATGGCTTAGACACTGGGTGTGGTGGCTTGGTTTGAACTTTGGAATTAGTATTTGAGCTAGAGAGAGGATTTGCATTCTGATTTGCATTTTGTTGACCATTGGATTGGGAATTTTGAGTAGTATTGATGTTTCGGTTGTGACGACGAGGCGGGTCAAAGTTACTGGAAACCTTCAATTGTGGTGGAAGAGAGTTATTCTTTTGGGTATTGGGGAGTTCGTGATTTGGTGTTGAATTAACTTTTGTGCCATCCAGATGGACCGCATCTTCATGTCTAATTTGAGAGGATGTTGGTTGTGAAGTGGGGGTAATTTTGCCAACCATAATTGATGGAATGGTTTGGGGTGTTGAGTTGGTGGTAGATGGATTCTGATGGTGAGGTGTCGTATTTTGATTGGCATTTTGTGGTGGTGGATCGGGTGGGGATGGTGGAGGTAGTTGAGGGACCTCTAATGGTCCAGTAAGGTCGGTTGATAGCATAGAGAGAAGTCAGAGAAAAATATGTTGGGAGTAGTGGAATGATTAACATAAATGCACTTCTTTACTCTTGTTCATCTGATATTCTTTTGTAACGACCCAATCGGTCGTTTTGAGCATTTGCATTCCGTTCATCTGTTTGAAGTCTTGAGTAGCTTCATTTGATGTATTATTACTTGTTTAAATCGTCCGTTTTGGTTTTTAGGTGTTTTGGGATATTCTCAACTAGGAAGCTTTAAGTTGGAAGAGTTCACCAAGTTTGACTTTTATGTATTTGACCCCGGCTCAGAATTTTGATGATTCCGTTAGGTCCAGATGGTCATTTTAGACACGAGCGTATGACCGGATTTATATTTGGATGATTCTAAAAGGTTTCAGCACTATTTAGCGAAAGTTGGCAATTTGAAGGTTTGGAATATTCATAAGTTTGATGGAGAGTTGATTTTGATAATATCTGGTTCAGATTGTGGTTCCAGAGGTCAAATAGCTTCGTTATGTCATTTTAGACTTGTGTGCAAAATTTGAGTTCATTCCGAGTCGATTTGATATGGTTCGGCATGAGTTTTGGAAGTTGAAAGTTCAAAAATTTATTAAGTTCGATTTGAGGTGCGATTCATGGTTTTGATGTTGTTATGAGTGATTTGAGGCCTCGAGTAGATCCGTGTTATATTTTTGAACTCGTTGGTATATTCGAACGGGGTCCCTAGGGGCTCGGATGAGTTTCGGACGAGGTTCGGATCGTTTTGGATCATTTTGGCTATGCTGGTTTGGCAGGGGTTCTGGTGTGACCGCACCTACGGAGCTATAGGTGTAGCTGCGGAGCCGCAAAAGCGGAAAAAGAGTCGTAGAAGCACAAAATGGAGTTGGGAGCAAGAGTCCGCAGATGCGGAGGACTCAACGCATCTGCGATGGTGCAGATGCGGCGGGTTGGAACGCAGAACTGAATGGCGCGCAGAAGCGTGGGTTGATATCACACCTGAGATTGCGAATGGACAAGTCTTCGGTGGTTTTCGTAGAAGCGGGCGAGTTGTCGCAGAAGTGACGCTGTAGAAGCGGCCTTGAGTTCACAAATGCGAAAATAGCTGGGCAGAAGTTATAATTTGAGAGTTTTGTTCATTTTTACACATTTTGAGTTGGGGAGCTCAGATTTGGGAGATTTTGGATGTGTTTTTCACCATATGGATTGGGGTAAGTATTTTCTACTCGGTTTTGATTATATTTCATGACGTTTTTGGCATTTGACTAATGATTTCAATGGAGAAACTGGGGGTTTTTTCTAAACTTTCATAAAGTGAATTTTTGAGTTTTGACCATTGATTTGGAGTCGGATTTGAGTGAAATTAGTATGGTTGGACTCATAAATAATGGGTTATCGAATTTTGTGAGTTTTGTTGGGTTTCGAGGTGCGGGCCCGGGTTTGACCTTTTGGTTGACTTTGGGCTTTTGATTAAATATTTGCCTTTATCGATTGGGTTTGCTTCCGTTGGCATTATTTTATATTTTTGAGTTGCTTTTGGCTAGTTTCATGTCGTTCGGAGGTCGATATACAGTGGGTGGCATTTTTAGAGTATTGTTTGGCTTGCTCGGTATTGGATTTGGCTTGTTCGTGGTAAGTAATATATCTAAACTTGGATTTGAGGGTATTTAACCCTGGGAGCTATGTTATAAGAGATGTATTGAGGTGATGCACATGCTAGATGACGAGCGTGTGGGCGTGCATCGAGGAAATCATGATTCTAGTTGACTATTAGACTATGACCGGACTTGTTTTGTTGTTATATCTTGTTACATCCATGTTCTCCCTACTTGCTTGATTATATGAGTTGTGAATCATGTTAGAAATTATGTTTAGCCATATGCTTATTCTGTTGGAACCCAATGAGGCCATCTCTGTTGTTGAGTTATTTGCTTAAATTGCAATTATATATTCAGTCATATTTATTCATTTACAAATCATATCTCAGTCTTTGTTATCATTTGTTGTTACATCATGTTATCATTGTTTAGGCTATTTAGCATGAGATTTGTGAGCCCGAGAGACTGCAAAGATCGATGACTGAGTTAGGGCCTGAGAGCTGAGTTGTGAGTGATATTTATGGGATCGGGTTGCACGCCACATCAGTTGTTTATGGGATCAGACTGCAGGCCACAGCAGGATTTATTGACTCATCATGTTATCGGGGTTGCACGCACCAGCATGCCGTGTTTGCTTATATTAGCGCTTGGGGGATCCGCCCCTCCCGGAGTCTAACATACCAGTAGTGAGCGCAGGTACCGTACAGTGCAGAGTGATTGAGTGTGATGAGTGAGAGTGTGAGAAAGTGAGATTGAGTACTCTGAGAGTGTGAGTACATGAGTTTATCACTGTGATGCATTAATTTGACATGCATACTTGGCATGTAGGCATAGAGATGCATTTCCTCATGCTATAAGATATTGTGACATTCATGACTTGACATGCAGGCATAGAGATGTACTTTCCTCAAGTTATCTGATAATAAGATATATTATCAGTTGTTGAAAGGTTTTGGGAAAAATTGCAGTTTCCCGATATACTCATATTTTGGTGATTTTGGTGAAAGATTTGGGTTTTACTATCATACCTAAAAAAGCATGACTATTTTTCCGTAACTGTGAACGAGCTGAGCATAATATCTTTGAGTTATTACTTATACTGCTTTTATTATATTGTTATGAATTGTTCTTGACTATTGGTGTTGGACTCTGACTGTTTCTCCAAGATCGTCACTGCTTTCAACCTAAGGTTAGGTTTTTTACTTATTGAGTACATGGGGTCGGTTGTACTCATACTACACTTCTGCATCTTGCGTGCAGATTTTGGAGCTTGGCAGGAGCTGGCATTAGAGATGTCCCTGCGTTCCAATTATAGCCGCCTCTTGTTCTTGGTAGCTTCAGATTTATAAAACTATTTATGTACGTTTCAACAGATGATGTATCTATTTCATACCAGCTTTATAAACTCTAAGTCTTAGAAGCTCATGATTTGTACTACCAATCCTTGGGATTTTATATAAAAGTTCAGTTATTTCATCATTTATTTTCTCAGTAAATCTCATTAGAATTGGATTGTTGCTAATTGACTTACCTAGCAGGTTGGGTTAGGTGCCATCACGACTAGTTGGATTTTGGATCCTAACATGTTTGTATCAGAGCTCTAGGTTCATAGGTTCTACGAGTCATGAGCAAGTGTCTAGTAGAGTCTTGTAGATCGGTATGATGACGTCCATACCTATCTTTGAGAGGCTATAGGACATTTAAGATAAACTTTTCATCTTTCTTTTCTTATCGTGCGACTTTGATTTAGCTTGAAGCGTACCTCTTTGAATTCCTTCCACTCACTCGTATGTTATGTGAGCGCTCGATATCAGCTGTGCATCGATGGCCTGTAGTTCCATGGATGAAGTGCGAGATGTGTTTTCTGTGTTTTGGTGATGGTCCGGTCAGGAGGACTTGAGGCGGGTTTTGACCGCAGCTTGGGCACGGTGATTTCAGTTGTGTCAGTATGTGCTTTTGGACTTCTATGTCCGATGGTGTCCCTATGAGTGGGACTGAATCTCGGTGAGTGGTTGGATGGTTATATGATGAGTTGGATGTGACTACGGGATGTGTTCAGATGGTTTTGATGTGACGAAAAGAGTTTGCTTGGGATGTGAAATGACTATGAATGCTCGATTTCTATGGATGTGTTATACAGTCTTGAGTTATGAGTGTTTTGAGGGATTCTTGCTTGTTGTTCATTTATGGGATGAAGCATATTCTTATGTATTATTGACGAGTTTAGACTCAGGAAAGTTAAGTGATTGCATGATGGTTGTGGCCATGGTAGGGCACAATAAAATTCCAATTTGAAGCTAAGCAGGTAGGTTATCTCCTGCGGGGTAATGTACGGATGTGTGATCGGTCTTATGATATTGTGCAAAGGATTTCTTTCTACCAGTGGGTTATATGTGTGGCGATTTAAGTTTAGATTGGTTCAGGAAGTTGGCCTGACTGTCATGAGAATGACCGCGAACTTAGTAGATGATTTAAGATATTTTATTGTCTGTGTTACATGAGCTTGTGAAGAATTTAGTCGAATCTGACGAGTAAAAAACACAACACAAAATTGATTCTCGCTAGCCAAAGATAGTATAGTTTAATTATCGTCTCCACAAGGATTAGATTTAAACAATGTTAATTAATTTCTAGCTTAACGCTATTCAGAATGATTAACACTTTGGTTGGGATGATTAATAGCTAAAATTAATTATAAAAACTAAAACAAGTAACAGTTGATCGTAGAAAGACAACAACATCGAGATAATCAATGGGAGAAATAAGGGGCGTGACAGGATAGGTGCAAGATAGCTATTTTGGATCCAACTCTAGTTCAATTTACTTTAATGTCTAATGATTCTCATAATTCACTAGATGATTAGTTCAAACGTGTAGCCATGACTCCTCTCTCGATTAAATCTTAACTTTACGAGGTGAACTACTATAAGCATTGTGAAAATATGCAAGCATGCGTTAATGGACTAGTCTTTAGGAAAACATCTCTCGAATATTCTCCTAACTTGATTTAATCAACAGTTAAACAAGCTCTTTAGATTACTTAACAAAAATCACCGAATTAAACCAAACAAAATAATGCAAAGATAATCACCAAATATTCCTCTTTCGATTAAATAAACTGGTGAATAAGTTGCAAACAATTCAAAGCTCCATGAACGAATTCAAGCAAAGAACTAGAGCTAAAATACACAAATTCAATCAAAACATCATATCCGTCAAACCCTAAGGGAAACTACCCCATAATCATAGAGGAAGTCATCATAAATATAATTAAAGAGTAAGAAAATATCAATCTAACGTTACAATCCGAACTCCCGTATTGAATTGATGGAAAAATGATGAAATCTTGTATCTTGTAGCCTCAAATGCTCTCCAAAAGCCTCCAAGGTCAAAAGTCCTCTAAAAATTGCATTTTGGTATATTTATACCATGTAGGAACGGGCCCAGATGGAACTACCCTTTCCTAGCCGAAGTGGGAAATTACTCTAAGGAAATTACATAGACGTGTCGCTTCGGGCAGCGCACCACGTGCCGCATCGGAGAGTTGATTGTTTCACTCTCCAGGAATTTTGCACTTGCGCCCCACGCCATGCGGCGCATGTCATGGCGCGGTAGTGCATTTTTTCTAAAGTAATCTTTTTTCTCACTTTTTGACTTCTAGACTTGGTCTTTGACCCCCGAATATGGTCCCGACTTAATTTCTAGGGCTTCTACTCAAACTTCAAATCTCCAAATCATCCATTTTATCTCCAAACTTGTTTCTCCACTCAAAATCACATACACAACCAAACACACGTAATAAGTACAAAATACTAGCAATTTGGCTCAATTACAATCAAAGTTTAGTAACTATAGTGGAAAATGTAGTTAAAAACGTGAGTTCCTAGAATACCATCAATACCCCACACTTAGACCATTGCTCGTCCTCGAGCAACCAAACTACACTTCACATAAAGACGATCCTTTGATCAAACAACTTCCCTAACTCATCATGCTAAGAATATTTAAAGAAGAATAAACACCATACCGTAACATCCTAGCCTCAAGAATCGACTCAAAAGCACCAAGTATTTTTTTAAGACATGCTCACTTACTCTAACACAGAGGCCAAAGACATTACCTTTCCTTCACAAATCATTTGCCCTCACACCAAAGATAGAGAGTAGTTCCACACACAATAAAATTCAAGAACAAATAGGAACTCAAGACAGAAAGAATTCACTCACTCTCAGAATCAAAATTCATATGCCATAGAAGACGCACCATATGCTTGCCCGTAGTGTAATACTCTACTAATTGAGATTATTCAGTCAAGGATCAAGTAGGACTTTATTTTGGTTGTAATGTAGGTTGTGGGACGGGTAAGATACATTTGGATAATAGTGACTACACCTCCCCGAGCACTTTAGTACATATACATTAACACTTTAAACCCCACACTTGGGTTGAACCAAATCCCAACCATCACACACAATAACATCAAGCTCCCAATTTCTTTAAGCACAGAAAAGATGAGAGCTATCACTAGCAAGGAATCAATTTTTTTTTCTAATATAAACACAAACTCTCCCTTATTTTTCTTTTTCAAAGTTCTAATTGATTTCTCTTCTTTCTTCAATTCCCTTACAGTGGATCTCTTGTGCAACTTTCTCCATTCTTCTTGGTTCCACTTAAAGCCAAGCATACTTCCACTCAGCTCGTAACAAGCTCATAACAGTTTCAGGTGCTCACGAGAGGAAAAAGGTTCAAATATATGGTCAAATCAAATAAAAGGGTCAGGCTTGTAGTGTGGTTGCCAAAGCAAATAGGATTACAGGATCAAAGGGGTTAACTAAGATACACAACAATTAGGCGGGTCACAAGCATATAATTGGCTCACAAAGAAATACCTATATCATTTCCAAGACTGCTATTTTGCTTTGCAAACTCCCGGATCAAGTTCTAGACATCAACTAACATGCACAGAATGTCAACAAATACCTCACATGTATAATGGCACATGACTCACTTAGGATGGGATCTATCTCAACTCCCTAGTCAAAGCAGTTAAGCAAAATCAAGATCAACAAATTAAGGAACTATGCAAGAGTCAAGAACTGAGCCTAGGCGTCACAACTAAGGCACTAACTACTCTCAAGGCATAACAAAGTTAAGATCAATTATCTCCATTTAACACCAGAGCACAAGACTTCCCTATTCTTAGCAAATGAACTACAACCAGTTCAAACAAAACCCTTGGAAAAGAACCACGACAAAAAAAAAAACCAAGGGGGAATTATTACACCACCTAAGAAACAAAATATTTTTGTTTTCTTCGACTTCGATCCCTCAAAAAGACAGTCACGGAATTCCATTGTCGGGAAAGGTAAAAAAAAATTCAAGCAAAACCAAAGAAAACAAAATACATGTACATATTTACATCTCCCACCCCACACTTTAAATTGTGGCATGTCCCCGTGACGCACAAATAAAAAACAAGAGGTAAAGAAAACTTCCCTGATTCATCTAGTCGGGGTTTGAATCGAACAGGACCTCCTTTGCACGTCCGACACAGTGCACAAATCCATGTTGAGAGCTTCTTTTCTGCCTTCTTTGGGTACACCCCACACTTTTCATGCTTACTTTCTCCAGATAGTTCTTTTAGGGTCCCCGTTGCTCCTTCCATCTTAAACACCACTATTTCTCCCCCCACTCTGAGCATGAGATGCCTTGCTTGAATGTCCATAATCGCTCTGCCAGTAGCCAAGAAGGGTCTCCCTACTATCGGAGGGACTTCGTTATTCTCTTCAATGTTCACCATGATAAAATCCACAGGGAACAAAAATTTGTCCACCCGAACTAGCACATCTTCCACTATTCCTTCAGTTATCATTGTGGTCTAATCCGCCAGCTGCAAGGACACAGGCATAGATCTGATTTCTTCGGTCTCTCCCTCCAATTCCTGAAAATAGACAAAGGCATAAGGTTAATGAAAGCACCTGAATCACATGAAGAATTTTTAAATTTAGTACTTCCTAAAGAGCAAGGTATAGTAAAACTCCCTGGATCTCCACACTTTTGAGGGAGCTTATTTTTCAGAATAGCACTACAATGCTCTGTGAGCTTGACTACTGATATCTCCTATGCTTTTCGCTTGTTGGACAATATCTATTTTAAGAACTTGGCATATGCTGGCATCTATGAAAGCACCTCTGTGAAAGGTACATTAACATGCATCTGTTTTAGCACTTCTAGAAAACGCCCAAATTATTTGTCCAACTTCTCTCTTCTTTGCTTCCGAGGGAAAGGTAGAGCATGCATATATTTACTATCTTCGATCTCATCATTTTTTCTTTTTTTGTCTTTCTTCTTCCTTGTTGGAACTTCAGATTTCTTCTTCTTCTTCATCAGATCATCCTCTTGCTCTTTCCTCACTTCATTCTTAACTTGATTTCCCGTCAACTCATTCTTCTCTGCTACCAACGGATCTTGCAATACTTTGCCATTCCTCAAAGACACTGCATTTATTGTTTCCTTTAGATTCCTTTCGGTATCCGTAGGGAGGGTTCCTAGAGACTCTTGGATAACAGACTACAAATCTACCCCACTTGCCTCTCTAAGTTTCGAATAGCTGTAGTATAAGTTTCAAATCTCTCATTTGTCTTATGAAAGCCTTCATTAAATCTTCCGTGCTAGACTGATTAGAATGTGGAGACTGGTATTGCTGCCTCTGGTGATTCTGAAATCCTGGAGCTCCTTGTCCCTAGGGTCACGGATTATTCTACTGCCATGAGTTTAGACTATCATTTGGTGAACTCCAAGAAAATCCTGGGTGCCTATGCTCATAGAGTTAAAATTATTATCACTCTACTAGTTGCCTCTGTTAAAGCTTCCCACAACATTTACCACTTCATTTGCAGCTGAGGCTTGACACTCATGCGTTGGATGACCCATTCCATAGAAGTCACAAACTGATTATGCTTGGCTCTGGACCTTGGCTAAGGTCAACTTTCTTATCTCTTTGGCCATGGTATCTAGCTGGGTTCGCACTAATGTGTTAGAATATACTTGATAAACCCTGGCTGATTTTCTTCTATCACTACTCTCAGCCAGCTATTGGCTAGCAGCTTAAGAGAGCTCATCAAGAATAGCAACAATTTCCTCAGGAGTCTTCTTCATTAAAGGACTCCCAACCGTAGTGCTTAGAGTTTGTCGTGAGGAAGGTGTCAGTCCATCCCAAAATTCTTGAAGTTTCATCCTCAAGTAAATCCCATTATACTGACACTTTATCACTATCTCCCTCAAAAACAATTTCAATGTCCTTCTGGCAGAAGTTGTGAATTTCCCTTCTAAATTTTACTATTTTTGTAGCTGAGAAGTATTTGTCAGGGAACTTTTTAGTCATATCTTCCCATGTCCTGATCGACCCAGTTGGTAAGCTACGAAGCCAGTGCTTCGCGTCATGCTTCAGTGAAAAGGGGAATGCCTTTAAGTAGACTGCATCTTTTGACACTCCGTTGTACTGAAAGATGTTCATGATTTTCTCAAAATCCATCAAGTGAGTGTTAGGATCTTCATTCACCTTCCCTCTAAAGACACAGTTGTTCTGGATAGTTTGAAGCAAACCTTGCTTCAACTCGAAATTATTCGCGGGTGGAGGTTTGACACTTGACAATCCCTTATTATAGACTGGTCTGGCATAATCACGCAATGCTCTACCAAGCCTAGGTACTCTATTTTCGAATTGGTCTTCAACTAAGGGTCGATTTAGATTGAATCTTTGATCCCTATCATCTTCGATAGTCTCATCAGCAACTCTACGGGCTGCCTCAGCTGCTATTCGTGTAGCTTCTTCTCTATGTTGTGCTGCCTCTCTTGCAGCTAAATCTACCCCGTCGTCACAGTTATTAGCCATGTGTTCTTGGGTTGAATGTTGCCCCAAGAACTTTCCGTTGAGTTCTTTCTCTTTCCTCAACTATCGCAGACTCTTTTCCACCTCAGGATTGTACGGAATCAATTCCTTTGCAAAAGATCAAGTCATACACCAGACAAGTCAACCTGTTTCCTATACACGAAAGAGAAAACCCATGAAGAATAAAATAAAATAGGTTCCAAAATTAGCACCACAAACTATTTTGAACATTATTGATTGTCAATCACCGGCAATGGTGGCAAAATTTGATGAGCGTAAAACATAACACGAAATTGATGCTCGCTAGCCAAAGATAGTATAGTTTAATTATCGTCTTGGTGTTAAACAATTTTCAATTAATTTCTAGCTTAGCACTATTCAGGATGATTAACACTTTGGTTGAGATGATTAAGACCTAAAATTAACTATGAAAACTAAAACAAGTAACAGTTGATCGCAGAAAGAGAAGAGTTGAGCAACACCAAAATAATCAACGGGAGAAACAAGGGTCGTGACAGGATAGGTGCAAGATAGCTATTTGGGATCCAAATCTAGTTCAATTCACTCTAATATTCTAATGATTCTCACGAATTCACTCAATGATTAGTTCAAACGTGTAGCCAGTACTCCTCTCTCGATTAAATCATAACTCTACGAGATGAACTAATATAAGCACTGTTAAAATATGCAAGCATGTGTTAATGGACTAGTATTTAAGAAAACGTCTCTCGAATATTCTCCTAACATGATTTAATCAATAATTCAACAAATTATTTCGATTACTTAAAAGATCATTGAATTAAACCCAACACAATAATGCAAAGATAATCACCAAAATATTCCTCTTTCGATTCAATAAACTGGTGAATAAATTTGCAAATAATTCAAAGCTCCATAAACGAATTCAAGCAAAGAACTAGAGTTAAAATTTACAAATATCAATCAAAACACCATATCCGTCAAACCTTGGGGGAAACTACTCCATAATCATGAAAGAAGTCATCACAAATATAACTAAAGAGTAAGAAAACATCAATCTAACATTATGGGTGTGTTTGGTATGAAGGAAAATGTTTTCCTAGAAAATGTTTTCATGGAAAATGAGTGGTTTTATCACTTATTTTCTCTTGTTTGGTTGGTAAGTGGAAAATATTTTTCGAAAAATATTTTCTATTGTTTGGTTAGAGAGTAGAAAATAGTTTTTTTAGGAAAATATTTTTTATGCAACTCTCCTCACCCCTCCCCCTCCCACCTCTCCCCACCCCTCCCCCTCTCTCACGCCTTCCCTAAGTCTCTAAAAATTGACACAATCTAAAGGAACTAATGTGATGCTTTACTTTTTAACGCAAAAACCGCGTATTTTCGAACCCGTAAACTTTATAATTTTAAAACCCGTAAACTTCCAAACACATAAACATCCGAACTCATAATTTTGGAACTTGTAAAATTTTGAGCCTTTAAATCGATAAATAATAAAACTAAAAACAGAAAAATATATTTAAATTTTTTTTTNCAAACTCCTGTATTGAATTAATAGAAAGATGATGAAATCTTGTATCTTATAGCCTCTAATGCTCTCCAAAATCTGCCAAAGTCAAAAGTCCTCTAAAAATTGAATTTTTTGTGTATTTATACCATGTAGGAATGGGCCCCGACGAAACTACCCTTTCCTAGCCGAAGTGAGAAATTACTCGAGGGAAATTACATAGGCGCAGTGCCTGGGGGGGTGGAGGGGTAGTAGGGTGGATGGTAACGGAAAAACTGAAATTTTAAAATACAAACTTATTTTTGGAGAGGGGGTGGGGTGGGTTGGTGAGGGTGAGAAAGGTTGAGAAGGAGCTTTGGAAAATGTTTTCCCTTCTTTTGATAAGGAAAACATTTTCCTCCAATTGGAGGAAAATGAATTAATAAGGAAAATATTTTCCAAAACATTTAAGCCAACCAAACATGGGAAAATTGGAAAACTTCATACCAAACACACCCTATAATCCAAACTCCTGTATTGAATTAATAGAAAGATGATGAAATCTTGTATCTTATAGCCTCTAATGCTCTCCAAAATCTGCCAAAGTCAAAAGTCCTCTAAAAATTGAATTTTTTGTGTATTTATACCATGTAGGAATGGGCCCCGACGAAACTACCCTTTCCTAGCCGAAGTGAGAAATTACTCGAGGGAAATTACATAGGCGCAGTGCCTGGGGGGGTGGAGGGGTAGTAGGGTGGATGGTAACGGAAAAACTGAAATTTTTAAAAAAAAACTTATTTTTGGAGAGGGGGTGGGATGGGTTGGTGAGGGTGAGAAAGGTTGAGAAGGAGCTTTGAAAAATGTTTCCCCTTCTTTTGATAAGGAAAATATTTTCCTCCAATTGGAGGAAAATGAATTAATAAGGAAAATATTTTTCAAAACATTTAAGCCAACCAAACATGGGAAAATTGGAAAACTTCATACCAAACACACCCTATAATCCAAACTCCTGTATTGAATTAATAGAAAGATGATGAAATCTTGTATCTTATAGCCTCTAATGCTCTCCAAAATCTGCCAAGGTCAAAAGTCCTCTAAAAATTGAATTTTTTGTGTATTTATACCATGTAGGAATGGGCCCCGACGAAACTACCCTTTCCTAGCCGAAGTGAGAAATTACTCTAGGGAAATTACATAGGCGCAGTGCCCGGGGCGACGCACATGCGCCGCATTAGTGGGAAATTTTAGTGAGTTGATTTTTTTCACTTTAAAGGAATTTCGCACTACCGCCCCGCGCCCTACGGCGTATAGCGCGGCGCGGTAGTGCATTTTTTCAAGAGTAGTTTTTTTTTTCTCACTTTTTGACTTCCAGATTTTGTCCTCGACCCCGAACATGATCACGGCTTAATTTCTTGGTGTTATACTCAGACTACAAAGCTCCAAATCATCCACTTTAGCTCCAAACTTGTTTATCCACTCGTAATCACATCCTACAAAGCATAACACACATAATAAGTACAAAGTACTAGCAATTAGGCTCAAATACAATCAAAGTGTAGTAACTAGAGTGCAAAATGTAGTTAAAAATGTGAGTTCCTAGCCTACCATTAGAATCTAACTGTGGAATTATGGCAATAATAGAGTATGGGTATTGTGAGTTATCAGATATTTTATCCTATGGCTTTGAGCCAAGTGGGGGAGCTACCATCGGCGATTTGATTGCATGGTTATGTGTTGTACTAATTTTTGTTTGAGGCATACTTGTGGATCGGTTATGACTTGCGGATGTTGGTTTTGAGGATGACTTAAGCAAGGAAATTTTTGGATACAAGTTATATTATACTTTATGGGTATATGGATATCATGGAATGATTTGATTTTTTATTCATGAAAGATGTAGTGCGCATGGAGTAGGAATTTACTCGGTTGCATTAAGGCGGGATTACTTCTTTGGGTGTTTTTGTGCTAATGGGGCGCATGTCATTCGACCCGTTTGGATGGTGCAATTGAGATTCGAGCATAGTGGATGACACTAGAGAAGGTTCTAATGGATTCAAGATTTATAAATGGCAATTGAGAATTTTCCGGATTTGTATATGGCTAGAATTTGAGATTTGCATTGGATGGTGTCGAGACTCGCGGTATTTCTATATCATTATGGATTCTACATTTCAGTTTTAGAAATGTAAATAGAACAACCTTAAATTCGCAGAAGGTCTCTTCAGAGTAAGTGTCTCGGTTGTGGTACTTTTGGGGCACATAAGAGGGAATACAACGGCTTTTGGGCATTAGGGGTGTAGTTTATGCTAAGATCTCTGGTTTTGAGCCTTGGTTAAGGATCGTGGTGTTTTGGCAAGGAGAAGTGTCAACTTGAGAGTAATTCGGAAGGAACTCAGAGAATAAGACAACTTGGCAGTAGGTTGGATCAACACGGTAATGGATATGATCGGTTCCTTGGGTACTTATCATGTGGTGAGTCTCTACAGGTGTTCTGTGGCAATACTATTGGGTTTGGCGACTTGCATGGTTTGGTTGAGTTAGAGGGATTCAGTTCTAATGGCTTGGTTATGTGCAAATGGGTTTCGAAGTGTTCCCGATGATTTCTGCCATAATTTGAGATGGATATTATCTACATGTATGGGGAATCTATTGTGCGTTGTTATTTCCTCCTGAACAGGATCAAGTGAAAGGTTTCCAGCTAATGGAGTATGTAATGTGCTTGTGACCCAGGGTCGATAATGTGGTTCTCGTGTTTTCATATGAGGGCATGATAAATGCAGTGCGTCATGTGGGATTAAGATTTGCATGTGCAAGTTCATGGTTCCGTTCTGAAGGGATGATTATGAATTTTTAGACAACATGGTTTTTAGATGATTTTATAAATATTATTACTACTTGGTATTGCCTGAGAAGGGTGCTCATCTCAGAAGGCACACTGTGTTTTGACATATAGATGCTTCATTGGTATTGTGGTACTCGCCTGGTTGATCGACTGCTGATGTTCAGATTTTACTATATGGCACGGAAGAATTATAGAAATATTTCTCGTGGGGATGATTGTGTATGAGAGATGTGTTAGTCATTCGAGCGGTGAAGTTAGGATTGGCTATGGTGATTTATGTGTTCTATGGATTTGGAGACTGGGAGTTCTCAGAAGCAGATTGTTTCGGGGTTGCAGACTGTGAAGATGTGGCGAAAGTTATCTAGATGGTGGTACGTGTTATGGTTGGATCATTGTGGGCTTTTGGAGGGCTATTTATCTATTTAAGGATGACCGGAGTTGATTTGGAGGCCTATTGGTAGGCCCAATGAAGATGTGTACTCTACACACGGGTCGAATTTGTTGACTCAGCACCGTTATTGTTTAAGGGTGTGTCATTCGGTTAGAGTTGAGCTTGTTTGTGTTTTTATAAGTTCTATGTGTACTCTTCTATGCTACGAGAGGTTGTGATTTGTTGGTTATATGGACACACGATGCGGTTCTGTTTGGGCCTTGTAGCGGAATTTGAGTGAGATGGTTATTGGGGTGTTGAATGGTTGATTACGCCTTGGTTATGCTATTTTAGTGTTGTGCTATATTGTATTATTCGCTTCTCCATGGTTATGGTCATGTCTTTCGTGTACTTGATGTTGAATTGCTTATGGTTGTTGATTTTGAGGTATTTCATAGAACCGACATTTGGATGGGTCACGTGTTGCAGCGGATTTATGTTGAGATATGATCTTTTGAGTTAGATTCGTGTGTCTGAATTCTACTATGTGGCGATGGGTTCGTAGCATTGCGTTTGTGGTGGTACTTGTTGAGCTTACGGGAAGGTTCTCTCATTTGAGTCATTTTCCATGTTTGAGTACATTTGATTGCTTATTGGTACACGGATTGCACGGTTTGTGGCGTTAGGTTGTATTGGTGTGGCACGTCGATAGAATAGTTGTGTTTGACGTGATGAGGTCATTGGACCTAGAATGGGTACTATCAGATTTCATTATGGTATGTATGGAAGAATAATTGTATAAGCCGGCTTGGAATTTGGCTTTGGTCCTTGTAGGACGAGAGAGAGCTCCAAACTTGTTGATATGGTGAGTGGTTATGAGTTTCTGTGTGTTTCTCTCACCATTGGTAGTGTACAAAGGGTTGAAACAAGATTTTAGTTGATTTGAGGTTTGTTACCGGTGTCAGGCTTGTTTTTGGGAAGCTATTGTGGTCAGAAGTTACTGTTGTGGGTATACGAGTTATGCGGTATATCATGTGAATACATCTTGGGTTATGTTTATGACTTGATACAGCTTGTTCAGACTTATACAGTATGTGGGTTCGAAATTTGGGTCTTGTAAAGAATTTCGGATGTTGGAAATTGGGTTCCAAGTAGGGGTGGGCGTAAAATCCGAAAAATCGAATTCTGAACTGGACCAAATTAATTTGGTATTTCAATTTCTATTTTTTTGGTATTTCGGTATAATTCGGTTATTACATTTTTGGTATTTCGGTATAACGGTACGATCCTCGGTATTAGGATCTTGAAATTTTGGTATACCCAAATACCGAATTTTTAAAATATTTTATGTTGGACCTATACTGCCCAGCCTAACCCAATATGTTGTATATCTAATTCTCTACACTGCTCTAGTGCCCAGCGCCCCTGCCCAACCCAATAAGGCCCAACAGAAACCTCTTTAGTCTTTCACTGTAGGGAATTAGGAATTAGGGAATTAGAAAGGGAGAAACTAGGGGTGGGCATATATCGGGTAAAACCGATAACCCGAACCGTTAATTATTTATTGGGTTATCGGTATTGGGTTATTGGGTTAACGGTTCGGTAACGGGTTAAAATTCTTTTTTATTGGGTTATCGGTTCGGGCTCGGTTTGGCAATTCTGTTATTGGGTAAAACCGATAACCCAATAAGGATTAACTAATTTACTAGTTTGCCCTTAAGTATATACATACTAGGGTTTCATAATTCATAGTTCACTCTTTGATTTCCCTATTCTTTCTCAGTTTCTCCACCTCACGCCATCACCAGTCAGCCCGTGAAGACTCAGGCTGGCATCAGTCGCATCACGCCCTCACCAGTCAGCCCGTCAAGACTCATGCCTGCGTCAGTCGCATTTCTCAGCTTCTTTCTTTCACTCTTCAGTCGCATCTTCACTTCATTTCTCAGATCCATCAGATTCTTCAGTCGCATCTTCACTTCACTCTTCAGTCGCATTTCTCAGCTGCATTCTTCAACTTCATCTTGATTCTTCGTGTAAGTTTTTAGTCGCATGACTGATATTCTATTTTTTCGTCACTAACTGATATTGGGATTTTTGTTTATACTTTTTAGGTTGAAGAATGAAAGATAGAAACTTTGGTTAGTGTTTATTTTATTGGATGTTGCAATAAATTTAAATTCTTGTGAAATAGAACAGTTCTGAAAAGAGTTTTAGCAAAACAGTTCTTAAAATCTTATAAAACTGTTTTAGCAAAACTGTTTTATACATTGCGAAACTGTTTTAGTTGTTTTATTTTATCGGGTAAACCGATAACCGAACAGATAATGATCGATAACCGATAACCAATATCTTATCGGTTTTGTTATCGGGTTATGATATTTGTAAACCAATAACCGATAGGCAAAACCGATTATATTCATAACCGAACCGAACCGACCGATGCCCACCCCTAGGAGAAATAGAAATGGAGAAACCTAAGCTAAGATAATAGAGATCGGCTGCTGTGACTGTAAGAGAGAACTCAGAGAAGTAGACGAGTCAGACGACGTCACGGCAACTTCACGACCTCGGCGCCGACGACTCTACTGCTGGTTTCCTCATTTTTACCTTCATTCTTCAATCTTCAACTCTTCGACATGTTCATAACTTTTCATTCTTCAATCTTCAATTTTTTTTTTTTATAATAATAGCTGTACTGTTGGAGAAGGAATGTTATTTTGAATTTTGGGGTATGAATTTTGATGTAGCTGTAGTGTTGAATTTTACAAAAAGTTTACTACATAATAATAGCTATCTTGATTCCCCTTTGAGAATTCCTCCCGGAAGACATCATCAGTATGTCTGCTGTATTATGTAAAGAACCTTCAGAGTGTAACTTTGTAGTTCTTTTTTCTAGTTTTCTTCATTAGGTATTCCCTTTACCTTTAATAGTGTAAATCTCGAATGAAGTTATGAAATATATGTCTTAATCTGTTTTTATATTTGTTTCAATTTTGTATATATGGCAGATGAAAGTAGAGTAAGTGATGCCGGTTCAAGTGCAATCATGTCCCGTGCTCCTAAAGTACACTCTCATATTTGGGAACACTTTGAGGTGAAAGAAGATAACGGAGAAGTTCGCAAAGTAGAGTGCAAGCATTGTGGTCGAGTCTATAATGTTCATCGAAAGAGGGATGGCACATATTGTTTAAGGAAGCATATTAGGCGTTGTCTTGAGCGTCTTCCTGGAATCCGTATTTAAGAATTAAGACTAAGTTTATTCGAGACTATTAGTGTAAACTTGAATTGAGGGATGCCCTCTCTATTTTTGTTGCACTGTGTTTAATTCTGCTACTACTGTTGCACTGTGTTTAATTCTGCTGCACTGTGTGAGTTAGGCAGAATTGTGAGTTTTCCAGAATTGGCAGCTTCGAATTGTGCACTGTTGGCAGCTTTGAGTTGTGCAATGTGCACTTTGAACTGGCAGCTTTGAAGTTTTAATTGTGCACTGTGAAGATGTTGCGCTCCTTAGTCCTTAGTCCTTAGTCCTTGGTCCTTAATCGTTGTGCACAGTGCACTGTTGCACAGAATTGCGCACTTGGTTAGTTGTTAATTGTTATTGCATATTTGCATTTGCATTGAAGTTTGAATTGTGCACTGTTGCACTTGCACCCTTTAACTCGTTAGTGTTGCCTTGAATTGTGCACTGTTGCTTACTGCTTAGTGTTGAATTTAGCAATTATTGTCACTTATTAGTGTTGCTTATTTAGCGATTAGTAAACCGAAACCGTATCGAAACCGAACCAAACTAAAATAAGAAATACCAAACTGTACCGAAATAATTTGGTACGGTATTTGGTATACACAATTGATAAACCAAATACCGAAATAATGAACCAAAATTCTTAAATACCGAACCGAAATACCGAATGCCCACCCCTAGTTCCAAGGTTTTTGGGCTAACGTTGAATTAAGGATCTTCAGTTATGTTGTGTTGTCAGGCTTATATGGAATGGGGTGACGTGGGATCACCCCCGTGTATGTGCATGGTAAGGTTGCACAGTGATTTGAAGGCTTTGGAACGACTCTTGGCACGTTCGAGGATGAACGTATTGACGAGCACAAAACACAACACAAAATTGATGCTAGCTAATCAAAGACAGTATAGTAAAATATCATCACCACAGGGATTGGATTTAAATGATATTCGAGTAATTTCTAGGTTAATTGCTATTCAGGAGTATCAACACTTGAGTTAAATGATTACGAACTTCGTTTAACACTAAAAGCAATTGACAATTGACATCAAAGAATTGGAGATTCGCAGAGTTGGTTCCTTATCAATGTGAGGAATAAAGGTTTGATAGGATAGGTGCAAGATAGCTATTTGGGATTTAACTCTAGTTTAATGCATTCTAATGTTCTAATGATTCTCGCGAATTCACTCGATGATTAGTTCAAACGTGTAGTCAAGACTCCTCTCTCGACTAAATCTTAACTCTACGAGGTGAACTAATATAAGCACTGTGGAGTATGCAAGCATGCGTTTGTGGATTGGTCCTTAGGGAAACGTCTCTCGAATATACTCCTAACTTTATTCAATCAACAATTCAACAAGCTCTTTCGATTACTTAAGAGAATTACTAAATTAAACCAAACAAAATAATGCAAAGATAATCACCAAAATATTCCTCTTTCGATTAAATAAACTGGTGAATAAAGTAGCAACAACTAAAAACTCCATAAACGAACTCATGCAAAGAACTAGAGTTAAAATCCAAAAACATTTATCAAAACACAATATCCATCAAACCCTAAGGTAAACTACTCCATAATCATGGAGGAAAGTCATCACAATTATAATTAAAGAGTAAGAAAGCATCAATATAACGTTATAATTCAAACTCCCATATTGAAATTGATGGAATCCCGTGTCTTGTAGCCTCCAATGCTCTCCCGAAGGTTCCAAGGTCAGAAGTCCCTTCAACAACGACTTTTTGGTGTATTTATATATAGGTGCACCGCCACATGCGGCACGGCAGTGGAGTTTCCTCAGAGTGACTCGTTTTCTTCACGTTTTGACATTCACACTTGGCTCCCGACCCACGAATGCGATCCCAATTTATCCATTGGGCTTTTACTCAGACTTCAAAGCTCCAACTTGTTCGATTTTGTTCCCGAATATCTTGGTAACTCAAAATCACTCCCCGCAAGGCATAAAACACATAATAAGTGTAATACACTAACTGTCGAGCTCAAACACATGTAAAATGCAGTAATTAGAGTCCAAACTAGGACTAAAACACGTGATACTAGCCCACCATCAACAGTCCACACTTAAACAATTTCTCGTCCTCGAGCAATCAAACTGCACTTCACATAGAGACGACCTTCTTATCAGACAACTTCCCTAATGCATCATGCCACGAATATTTAAAACAAACTAAGCACCATATCATAATATCCTCGCCTCAAGACTCAACACACGAGCACCACTCATTTTTTCACAACATTCTCACTTATTATAACACAAAGGTCAAATATTTTACCTTACCTTCACAAATCACGTGCCCTCACACAAACAATAAAGAATAGTTCCACACACAATAAATTTCAAGAACAATTAGGAACTCAAGATAGAAAGAATTCACTCACTCTCAGAATTAAGATTCATATGCCAGAGAAGACGTACCATAGGCTTGCCCGTAGTGTAACCCTCTACTACTTGAGGTCATTCAGTCAAGGATCAAGTAGGACTCTAATTGGTTGTACTGTAGGCTGCGGGACGGGTATGATACATTTGGATATAGTGACTATACCTCCCTGAGCACTTTAGTAGATGTACATTAACATATTAAACCCCACAGTAATGTTGAACCAAACCCCAACCTTCATTCATAATAGCATCAAACTCCCAATATCTTTAAGCATAAACAAGATGAGAACTACCACTAGTATGGACTCCATTTTTTTTCTTTTCTAAGTTCTGATTTTTTTTCCTCTTTTCAATCAAGCTCTTTTTTTTTCCAATTCTCTACAAGTGGCTCTCACAATTTTAAAATAGTGCACTTTTCTCCTTTTTCTATAGTTCCACTCAAAACCCGACCATACTTCACTTAGCTTTTACAAGCTCATACAAATTCAAGTGCTCACAAGAGGTAAAAGGTTCAAACAGATAGACAATTCAAACAAACGGGTTAAGCTCGTAGTGTGGTTGCCAAAGAAATAGGGATACATGCTCGATGGGGCTAACTAAGATATCCATTAAATAGGTGGGTAAAGGCATATAATTGGCTCAACAAAGAAATGCCTATATCACTTCCTAGACTGCTATTTTGCTTTGCAAACACACAGGGCAAGTTCTAGACATCAACTGACATGCACAGAATATTACAAAACCTCTCACCCACATTGGCACATAACTCACTTAGGATCGTATCTATCCCGACTCTCTAGTCAAGCAATTAAGCAAAGTTGCAATCAAACAATAGGTACTTATTTAATAGTCAAGAACTCAGCCTAGGCGTCACAAATAAGGAACTCACTGCTCTCGAGACACAACAAAGTCAAGGAAAGTCATCTCCATTTAATACAAAGCACAAGACTTCCCTACTCCTACTACATGAAAACTAACTACACCCGATTCAAGCAAAACCCTTGGAAAAGATACCCTGGAACAAAGAAAAACCAAGGGAGAATTATTACACTACCTAAGAAAACAAAACACAAATAAACGGCTAAGTTTTTTTCTTCGATTTTAATCCCTCAAGAAGACAGCCGAGGAAATCCGTCGTTGGGAAAAGTCAAATTTTTTTTTCTCAATCAAAAGAAATGATTACAAACACACATATACATTCCCCACCCCACACTTTAAATTGTGACATGTCCCCATGACACACAAATAATAAGCAAGAGGTAAAGGAAACTTCACTGATTCATTTAGTTGGGGTCTAAATCAAAGTCGATATCTCCTTTGCACGCCCGACCCAATGCACACATCCATGCTGAGAGCTTCTTTTCGGCCTTCTTTGGAAAAACCCCAAATTCCTTAATTCTTCTTGTTCTGAGCTGTAGTCTTCCCCTGCTTATTCAGACCATCATCTACCACCACTACACCTTTTTGAATGTTATCCTTTTTCTGCTCCTCCATAATCTTTGCCTGTCCTTAAATCAGCTCATGCTTCTATTTTGCCTAGGGATCATCCAATACATGCCCACTCCTCAAAGACACTGCATTTATTTTCTCTTTTGGATTTCTTTCAATATCAGTAGGGAGAGTTCCTGGAACCCTCTAAGATAATAGATTAGCTAGTTGCCCAACCTGTCTTTCCAAGTTTCGGACAACCGTGCCCAGTTCTTTGATAGCTGTGCCATGTTCTCGTATAGATGAGCCATGCGTTTCAAGCCTCTCATATGTCTTGATAATGAAAGCCTTTATTATATCTTCCATGCTAGATTGATTAGACTCTAGAGGGTGATATTGCAGCCTCTACTGATTTTGAAAGCCTAAAGCTCTTTGTCCTTGGGTCTAGAGTTATTTTGCTGCCATAAGTTCAGGCTACCACTTGGTGAATTCCAAGAAAATTATGGGTGCCTCTGTCCCATAGATTTAAAATTATGACCTCTCTGGTAGTTGCCTCTGTCAAAACTTCCCACAGCATTTACCACTTCATTTGCAGCTAAGGCCTGACACTCATGCTCTGGATGACCCATTCCACCGAAATCATAAGCTAGTAATGGTTGGCTCTAGACCTTGGGTAAGGTTAACTTTATTATATCTTTGGCCATAGCGTCTAATTTGGCTTTTACTAGTGTGTTAGAATCTACTTGATGAACCCCAACTGATTTTCTTCTATCGTTACTCTCAACACGCCACTGGTTAGCATCTTCAGAGAGCTCATCAAGAATTGCCACAATATCCTCAGGAGTCTTTTTCATTAAAGGACCTCCAACTGCAGCGTTCAGAGTTCGTCTTGAGGCAGGTGTCAGTCCATCCCAAAAGTTCTGGAGTTGCATCCACAATTCAATCCTATAATGCTGACACTTCCTCACTATCTCCTTGAATCTTTTCCAAGCCTTGATAACTGTTTCAGTGTCCATCTGGCAGAAGTTGTGAATTTCCCTTATGAATTTCAGTGTTTTTGTAGCTGAGAAGTATTTGTCAAGAAACATTTTTAGTCATGCTTTCCCATGTCCTAATCGACCTTGTTGGTAAGCTACGAAGCCAGTGCTTCACATCATCCTTCAATAAAAAGGGGAATGCCCTTAGGTAGGCTGCATATTTCCACACTTCGTTGTACTGGAAGGTGTTTATGATTTCCTCAAAATCCATCAAGTGAGTGTTAGGATCTTCATTCACCTTCCCTCTGAAGACAAAGTTGTTCTGAACTCGAAATTATTTACTGGTATTGGCAGAGGTCTGACACCGAACAGTCCCTGATTGTAGACCGGTCTGGCATAATCTCCCAATGCTCTACCAGGCTTGGGTACCGTATTCTCGAACTGGTCTTCAACCAAGGGTCGATTTAGATTGAATCTTCGACCCTTATCATCGTCGACGGTCTCATCAGCAGCTTTACGGGCTGCCTCAGCTACGATCTGTGCGACTTCTTGTCTATGCTATTGCTACCTCTCTTGTAGCTAAATCTACTTCATCCTCACCGTTTTTAGCCATGTGTTCTAGGGTTGAAGGTTGCCCCAAAAATTTTCCGGTGAGTTCTTTCTCTTTCTTAATTGTCGCAGACTCTTTTCCACCTCTGGATTGTATAGAATCAATTCCTTTGAGGAAGATCGAGTCATACACCAGAGGAGTCAATCTGTTGCCTGCACACGGAAGAGGAAACCCGTGAAGAATAAAATAATTAAAATAAAATAAAAATTCCTAAATTAGCACCCAAAAACTAATTTGAATACTATTGATTGCCAATCCCCGGCAACGGCGCCAAAATTTGATTAGCGCAAAACATAACACAAAATTGATGCTCGCTAATCAAAGATAGTACAGTAAAATAGTGTCTCCACAGGGATTGGATTTAAACAATGTTCAAGTAATTTCTGGGTTAATTTCTATTAAGGAGTATCAACAATGGAGATTTGCAGAATTGGTTTCTTATGAATATGAGGAATAAGGGTTTGACGAGATAGGTTTAAGATAGCTATTTGGAATTTAACTCTAGTTTAATTCACTCTAATGTTCTAGTGATTCTCACGGATTTACTCGATTATTAATTCAAACGTGTAGTCAATACTCCTCGCTCGATTAAGTCTTATCTCTATGAGGCGAACTAATAGAAGCACTGTGAAGTATGCAAGCATGCGTTAATGGATTGGTCCTTAGGAAAACATCTGTCGAATATTCTCCTAACTTGATTCAATAAACAATTCAACAAGCTCTTTCGATTACTTAAGAGAATCACTGAATTAAACCAAACAAAATAATGCGAAGATAATCACCAAAATATTCCTCTTTCGATTAAATAAACCGGTGAATAAAGTTGCAACAACTCAAAACTCTGTAAACGAATTCATGCAAAGAACTGGAGTTAAAATCCATAAATATTTATCAAAAAACTATATCCGTCAAACTCTAAGGTAAACTACTCCATAATCATGGAGGAAGTCATCACAATTATAATTAAAGACTAAGAAAGCATCAATCTAACATTACAATCCAAACTCCCATATTGAAATTGATGGAAAGGTGATGGAATCCCGTGTCTTGTAGCCTCCAATGCTCTCCCAAAGGTTCCAAGGGAGAAAGTCCCTTCAAAATATCTTTTTCGGTGTAATTATACCCTGTAGGAGTGGGCTCAAGCGAAATTAACTTATCCAAGCCGAAACAGGACAAATACTCCGAGAAAAATACATAGGTGCGCCGCCCCCATGTGGTGCGGCAGTGGAGTTTCCTCAGAGTGAATCGTTTTCTTCATATTTTGACATGCATACTTCACTCCCAACCCCCGAGCGCGATCCCAATTTAATCCATTAGGATTTTACTCAGACTTCAAAGCTCCAACTTGTTCGATTTTGCTCCCGAATATCTTTGTAATTCGAAATCACTTCCTGCAAGGCATAAAACATATAATAAGTGCAATACACTAACATTCTACTTCAAACACAAGTAAAATGCAGTAATTACAATCCAAACTATGACTAAAATACGTGATTCTAGCCTACCATCATTTATGTTTAAGTGGGGGAGAATGTGACGACCCAGCCGGTTTTTTTGAGCGTTTACATTCCGTTCAGCTGTTTGAAGTCTTGAGTAGCTTCATTTGATGTATTATGACTTGTGTGAATAGTCGGTTTTGGTTTTCAGGTGCTTTGGGGTTGATTTGGAAGAATGATTCTCAACTAGGAAACTTTAAGTTGGAAGAGTTAACCAAGTTTGACTTTTGTGTATTTGACCTCGGATGGGAGTTGTGATAATTCCATTAGGTCTAGATGGTGATTTTGGACTGTATCGTATGCCCAAATTTGTATTTGGATGATTCTAGAAGTTTACGGCACTATTTGGCGAAAGTTGGCAATTTGAAGGTTTAGAATGTTCTTAAGTTTGACCGGGAGTTGACTTTTATGATATCACATTTGGCTCCAAAGGTTGGAATAGCTTCATTATGTCATTTGGGATTTGTGTGCAAAATTTGAGTTCATTCCGAGTTGGTTTGATATAGTTTGTTAAGAGTTTTGGAAGTTGAATGTTCAAAAGTTCATTAACTTCAATTTGAGGGGTGATTCGTGATTTTGATGTTGTTATGAATGATATGAGGCCTCTAGTAGTTCCGCGTTATGTATTGGAACTTGTTGGTTTATTCGAACAGGGTCCCGAGGAGCTCGGATGTGTTTCAAACGAGGTTCAGATCGTTTTGGATCATTTTGGCTATGCTGGTTTGGCAGGAGTTCTGGTATGACCGCACCTGCGGAGCTATGGGCACAGGTGCGGAGCCACAAAAGTGGCAAAGGAGTCGCAAAAGAGGAAAATGGAGCTGGGAGCAAGAGTCCGCAGATGTGGATGACTCAACGATCTGCGAAGGCGCAGATGCGGCGGCTTAGAGCGCAGAAGCGTGGGTTGATATCGCATCCGCGATTGCGCAAAAGCGGGACTGTGCCCAAAGGTGCGAGCGAACGGGTCTTCAGTGGTTTCTGTAGAAGAGGGCATGTTGTCGCAGAAGTGGCCTTGCGTTCCCAAATGTGGAAATAGCCGGGCAGAAGTTATAGATTAAGAGTTTTGTTCTTTTTTACACATATTTAGTTGAGGAGCTTGGATTTGAGAGATTTTGGATGCATTTTTCACCACATGGATTGGGGTTAGTGTTTTCTACTCGGTTTTCATTATATTTCATGAATCTATCTTTGTTTTTGGCATCTGACTAATAATTTCAAAGGAGAAATTGGGGGTTTTGTCTAAACTTTCACAAAGTGAATTTTTGAGTTTTGAACATTGATTCGGAGTCGGATTTGAGTAAAATCGGTATGGTTGGTATCATAATTAAATGGATTATCGGATTTCGTGAGTTTTGTCGTGTTCCGAGGTGCAGGCCCGTGTTTGACTTTTTGGTTGACTTTGGTCTTTTGATTAAGAATTTGCCTTGATCTATTGGGTTTGTTTTTTTTGGCATTATTTGATGCTTTTGAGTTGCTTTTGGTTAGTTTTGTTCCGTTCGGAAGTTGATACGCACGGGGTGGCATTTTTAACGTATTGTTTGGCTTGCTCAGTATTGAATTTGGCTTGTTCGAGGTAAGTGACATATCTAACATGGATTTGAGGATATTTAACCCTGGGAGCTATGTTATAAGAGATGTATTAAGATGATGCACATGCTAGGTAACGAGCGTGTGGGCGTGCACCGGGGAAATGATGATTCTAGTTGACTATTAGACTATGACATGACTTGTTTTGCCGTTATATCTTGTTACATCCACGTTCTCCCTACTTGTTTGACTATATGAGCTGTGAATCATGTTAGAAATCATGTTTAGGCCATATGTTATTCTGTTGGGACCCACTGAGGCCATCTCTGCTGTTGAGTTATTTTCTTAAATTGCAATTATATACTTAGTCATATTCATTCATTTGCATATCATATCTCAGTATCTGTTATCATTTGTTGTTACATCATGTTATCATTGTTTGGGCTAATTGGCATGAGATTTCTGAGACCGGAGAGATTGATGATTGAGTTGGGGCCTGAGGCCGTGTTGTGAGTGACATTTATGGGATTGGGATGCACACCACAATAGTTCTTTATGGGATCGAGCTGCGCACCGCAACAACTTTATGACTCATTATGGGATCGGGTTGCACGCTGCAGCATGCCGTGTTGGCTTATATTAGGGATTGGGCAGGATCTACCTCTCCCGGAGTCTGAGATACAAGTAGTGAGCGCTGGTACGATACAGTGCCGAGTGATTGAGTGTGCTGAGTGATTGAGTGTGATGAGTGGGAGACAATGAGATTGAGTAATCTGAGAGTGTGAGTACATAAGTTTATCACTGTGATGCATTACATTTGACATGCATACTTGGCATGTTGGCATAGAGATACATTTCCTCATGCTATAAGATATTGTGACATTCATGACTTGACATGCATATTGACATATATACATAGAGATGTACTTTCCTCAAGATATTTGATAATAAAATATCTTATCGGTTGTTGAAAGGTTTTGGGAAAAATCACAGTTTCTTAAAACTCATATTTTGGTGATTTTAGTGAAAGATGTGGGTTTTACTGTCATACCTGAAAAGCATGCCTATTTTTCGTAACTGTGAACGAGCTGAGCATAATATTTTTGAGTTATTACTTGTACTGATATTATTATATTGTTACGAGTTGTTCTTGACTATTGGTGTCGGACTATGACTGTTTCTCCAAGCTCGTCACTGCTTTCAACCTAAGGTTAGGTTTGTTACAGAGTACAAGGAGTCGTTTGTACTCATACTAGACTTCTGCACCTTGCGTGCAGATTTTGGAGTTGATGTTGCTGCATATGGAGGGAGCTGGCATTGAAGATGTACCTGCGTTCCGGTTATAACTGCCTCTTATTCTTGGTAGCTTTAGATTTATGAATTTGTTTATGTACATTTCGAACAGATGGTGTATCTATTTCATATCAGTTTTGTAAACTCTAAGTCTTAGAAATTCATGATTTGTACTACCAATCCTTAGATTTTGTATAAAATTTCAATTATTTCATCATTTATTTTCTCAATAAATCTCATTTGAATTGGATTGTTGCTACTTGGCTTACCTAGTGGGTTGGGTTGTGACTTCTTTAGTCTTTCAACTGCAGCTTCTATGAAAATGATCAAAAAAGTCCCCGACATCAAGGAATATGTGGAGAAGATATCGTCTTCTTCTCCCTTAGATATGAATTTGTGGACGTATATCTCTGAGATTCCTGGATTGAAGGCTAAGAACCTTGGTTCTTTCCAAACTGATTATCTTCTTTCATGTAACATGTCGTTCTTCTTCCATTTAACATTTCGTAATCTTATCTTTCTTTCATTGATGTAGGTCTTTGGTCAAGAAAAACTCAACCCCGGGTCTTGATTGAGATTTTAGAAATGAATAATGAAGCTCAAGACCAGATCTTGAAGTTGACCATTCAGAAATAGAAGAAGAAGGATTCAAAGAGTTCCATTTTGAGGAGAGGTGTCCTTATCAACCCTCCGAGAAAAAAGACAAGGTCCAACAGAAAGCAGAAAGAATTCGGGGATGACTAGAGTAATCCCCGAGATAATTCCCTAAATGCTTAATTCTATCTCCGGACGAGTCAGAGGAAAATGATCTCATTCTAATGGAGGGTGATGAAAGAGGATCCCCGACTGAGTTTTTCCCTTGAGTCTTCGTTTAGTATTTACAGAGTTTTTTCTTCTTTATTGTAGATCTTTGGGCAAGAAAGTTCAGCCTTATTCCACGATTGACATTCCGGAGATTGAGGAGGAAGTTCAGGCCTAAATATTTAAGTTGTCTACTATAAAGCGGAAGAAGAAAAGTACCTTAGGTAATGATCCGGAGGATGACCTTGCTCGTCCTGCGAAGAAGAAAAAATCTGAGAAGGGGAGAAAAGATCTTTCCAAGGATGGTAAAAAGCAATCTTCGAACCAATTTCCAACCTGCTCAATTCCGTCCCTGGGATGAACCAGATGACGTCTCTATTGTTGTGGTGGACGATAAAGAGAAGTCCCTGATTAAGGAAGATATGAGTATTGCAATTTTCACAACAGGATTAGAAGAAGCCGCTGAGCTGATGGCGAAGGTGGCTCTTGGTGGTCAAATAGAGTGGAGCTGGATTATTGGAGAATTTGGTTTTCTTGAAGACACGTTTGAAGATTTTGGGAGGCTACTCGTGCCGGGATCCAGGTACCTAATGAGAAATCTAAAATGACAGTAAATGAAGCCCGGTGAATCATGAACTCATCTACCTTCAAAGGAGACTCCTCGTAGGAAGAGACACTTTCAAACCAACCAGATGACTTTGATGAGGCAGAAGAAACTGAATTGCATCTTATATCCTCGGCTCCTCAAGTTGATCAAATCTAAGTTGCTCCGTCGGCTTTTCAATCCGCCAATTCGGGTCATTCTTTTTCGGGTCCCAATAGATTTTTAGGGATTTTTACATTCCTATTCCACATATGAAACATTATTACCCTCAATGTTTAAGGTTTGATTTAATTACAAATCCGTATACCAAATTACCAATCCTATACCATACTTAATTAAGGGTCTAATTAATGGGTTGTTTTTACTCTTTAATTAAAGGTATCCATATCTAATTAATGAGCAGTTTTTACTCCTTAATTAAAGGTATCCATATATCTCACGTTTCTCTCTCCTTACCCCTCACCCCCTCACCCACGTTTTTACCCATACCCCACATTCTTTTTACCATTTACCCTCTTCTGTAACCAAACAAAATTCCCTCTTTCTGGAAAATGATTTGTTTGAATTCCGTTTCGACGTCACCTGGTCGAAAGGTTGCAGGCATCACCATCGTGGCCATCAAAGTTGCAGGCATCACCATCGTGGCCATCAAGTGTCATAAAACAGCATGGGCGATATGTTAGTGTCGATCCAATTAATGGAAAAAGACGTGATAATAAATCACTTCTAAACTTCTAAAATTTGAATTGTTCGTTCTTTTTTTTCCCGAGAATTTGAATTGTAGTTCTGGAGAAAAATACGCAGATGAGAAATCTCCTTTCCCTTTTTAAAAATTGAATTTAATGTAGAATCAATTAACACCAAGATTCTCTCCTTAATTTTAGGGAATATTCTGCCCTTTTAATGCCTAATAGTCGAATGGTACAAAATTTGTAGGCAAAACATGGACTGGGCGGGTAATTAACAAACAATGCACATTTTTGGTAATAAGGTTTCATATATGGTATAGTTAGAAAAAAATCCCTAGATTTTATTTGTGATGTTGTTTCTGAAATGTCTTGTTTTTTTTTTGGGCTTTTATGCCTTGAATAATTGTTTATTTTTGAACTTCAATGTTTATATTTGGAAGTACATTTTCAAATGTTCTCTGATACTTTTGGGAGTTTATCCGAGTACTAGTTTTTTTTCACTTTAAGAATTTATTCTTGTGGTCATGTTTAGCGTCGTAGACTTATAATATTCTTTTGGATGCATCATTCTGGTGTGATGTCTTAAAGTTGCACTCTTGAGTGTCTAGAGATTGAATTCTTCGCGTAAATTGTTGTCTTGCAAAAAAAAAAAAAAAAAAAATTGAAAAACTTCATTGTCGTCCTCAACTCGGACATAAAGTTCTCGTTCATTATCATGAGATGAAGTTCTCGATCCTCTTTGTTCGTGTGTAGTATATGTACAGTTTCCCTAGTATTCAAGTTGTAAGTATGAAAACTCAGGCATTACCTCGTGACTTCGGCGGCCTTTTTTGAGTTGGCGAGATGTTTTCTCATCTTTGGAATCTATTCTGCAAATAATTTACAAATTCTCTACATCAACCTATATTAAATTAGTTGAGTTTATCTCGTTTTAGCTCTAATCAAGGGCAAAATGAAAAAGGTGTACAACTTAATTGCTTCCAAATTTGGTGATAACATTTATTGAAACAAAATTTGCCAATGCATCTTCCTCGATATTTTCTTTTCGGAGTATTTAAGTTACCTTTCACTCCCGAAAATTAGCCAAAAGAATGGTGATTTTCCAGGAGAAGTTGTCTGGCTACATATGCTCCTTGGATTTGATTAATCATGGGTTGGGAGTCACTTTTAAACTCGATATTTTATGCTCCGAGTCCCCTAGCTAACTCGAGCTCTACCACTAAAGTCTCGTACTCATCTTTATTGTTAGTAATTAAATGTCATTTAATGAATTATCTAATTACTTCTTTGGTAGGTCCCGGGAATTGTCTCGGAAGCAACTGCCTCTTTTTTTGGGTATCAACAAGTATATGTGTACTGAAGTCAACTACAAAGTCTACTAGGACTTGCAATTTACTGGCAGTATGGGGTTGAAAAGTAACATCATATTCGTTGAGTTCGACTGTCCACTTGAAGATTTGTCTTAAGAGCTTGGGTTTGTGAAGAATGATCTATAATAGAAATATATTGACTATGGAGATTGGATAACAATGAAAATAAAGCCTTATTTTTTGAGCAGCTACTATTAATGCCAATGCCAGCTTCTCTAAATATGGATACATAGTTTCCGTATCTAGAAGTGTTTTACTAACATATAGATAAGAGATTGTGTACCTTTATCTTTTCACACTGATATTGTGCCTCTAAGATGGCTTGGTATACAAGCAACCATACTCTTTCTCGAAGTTTTAAAAGAAATAGTAGATTGATGTTAGCTAGCCAATCTGAATATTTGACTTCTCTGACTAAATCGATCTTCAAAAGTTTGGTAACTTCATCTTCCATTATTTTATTTAGGAATGACCTATACTTCCTTCTTTCGCTTGATCGTTATATAGCACGGGTCAATATTGAGTTTATGGGTCATTACTTATGGTAGTATACCTGCCATGTCAACATGGGACCAAGTAAAGCTATCCGCGCTAGCCTGTCAAAATATAAAAATTCAATCGACTTACTTTTGAGTTCGCGGTCGAGTGTTTTTCGGCTTCTTGCGATTTAGCATGATGATTCCTTACCTTTCTTAAGATGCAATGTTGTTCTTCTGATTGGGCCCTTGGTTATCCCATTTTGGTTCCTATCTTCTTTTAGCGTCACTTCGTGAGGTTCTGGAGTAAGGCTCATAATGAATCCTCAAACTTTTGCGATTATATTCTATTTTTCTTAGCATATTTTTCGAACGCTCGGTGTATCTGTTTTTGGACCTGCTATGAGTATCGGTTCGACATACCATATCTTCCTCTATTCAAATCTTGGTACTGAATTGTGCACGTCATTCTAGGTTATTGGTGGAAATTTCTGCATACTTTCTTTTAGTCTTCTTGTGACCTTGAAATGTTTTCTATTTAAATTATCCACAAAGGCTATTGTAGCCCTAATTATCTTGAATAGAAGGCAATAATATTCTTTTTTATAGAACCAGTATATGATTTCTTGAATCAACTTCGTGCTTCCTTATTGAATTATGAAGTTGTCTTTCATTCACTTTTCAATCTTTTGGGCTCCAGTATGTGCCTTAATGAAGGCTTATGCAGCCTCACCAAAATAATTAGTTGAAATTTTGAGAAGTGGAGAATACTAGATTATCGCTCCTTTTGTTAGTGTTCTGTCTGAACTTCTTCGAGCACCGGATCAATCTCCGATTTCATCAGGTCATTTCCTTTGACTATGATTATGTATGTTATGATATGATTTAGAGGATCTATTGTTTTGTCATACTTTGGAATGTCCAGCATTTTGAACATGTTCAGGATCAGCGATTGAGCTGCACTCAGCTTCGAGGGTTATTGTAAATATTTATCCATATCGATCTCTTTGATCATAAGTGAAATTTTAAAAATTTGCTCCATACGTTCACCTTGTTCATTGAGCTATTTCTACAATGTTAGAACTAGATCTTACAAATCTGAGTTCTCGCCTGTACGTGAGCCTCCAATGTCACAACCCAAATTTCATTAAAGGTCGTGATTGTGACGGACATCACTGTTAGGCAAGCCAACACTAACTAATCAATTTAGTTCTCGTTTTAATATTTTTGAAATCATGAATTTTCTTTAATTTAATACTAAATGATGAACTTACAGAATAATAATAACATTTTCCAATTTCAATACCAAGTATCTCATAATCATCCCAGAACCCGGTGTCACAGGTGCATGAGCATTTACTAAGGAATAAAATAAAATACGATAAGAATACAAATTTGGATAGAAAAGAAAATACAAGTACTCTGAAGGAGACTTTGCTAGCTTCGGATGGACTCATAAGATGCAGTTCACCTAAGTCCCCATATCAACTACGCTGCTACGCCCACAAGGCCACTAGACATACATGTGGCTGTACATCAAGTGTAGTATGAGTACGAAAACAATGTGTACCCAGTAAGTATCCAATCTAACTTCGAAGAAGCAGTGACCAGAGGTCGACTCCGACACTTACTAGTGTTCCAACAATATGACAATATTAAATTCTAATTAAGCATGATTTATAGATAACAATAAAACTCGGAACAAGAAATGACACAACAATTCTTTCACCATAATAAAGAACCCCAAACACTTCCTTTATTTAAAACAATGATCCCTCAACCAATGAATTTATACAAAATATAAAAAGGGTTTCCTATTCTACTATCACACATAAATTCCACCGAGGACGTTCGGCCCTATACAACATAAATGTAAACTATAAATACAACCGAGGATGTTCGGCCCGATCCAACTTAATTATAAATTGTGCACTGTTGAGGGTTGAACGAGACAAACCATAGATGCATCTATAAATTTTTCCGCTCGTGAATCATACATGCGACGTGGTCCCCGCTCGCGAATCATACATGCGACACGGTCAAACATAAATTTAACATTTAAATCAATCTCTTTCTTTATTATTTTCAAAATAAGGGAAATTCGACTTGAAGCTTTTTAAGAAAATTACCCCGCGAACGAAACATATATGCAACACGGTTGCACATGGATTTCTTAAGCTATTATAATATCCCTCAATTCTTTTCGAAATTTCAAAGTTCAAATGAAACCTTTTAAATCTTAAATTCTTCAAATTCCAATTCTTTCAAAGCAATTCGTACTCAACCGCTATCTTGTTCTTCTCAGGCAACCAATAAACATAAATTAACAACAATATCAACAAGGCATGATATAAGCCTAAAACTACCTGGACATAGGCATAGCTAGTAGCTATGTACGGACTCTCGTTACCTCGTGCATACGCAGTCCCCACAAATAGAAGCACATAATAATTAGTTCACCTATGGGGTTAATTCCCTCTTACAAGGTTAGAACCTCATCTCAAGGCCTATTTCCAAACTCATGAATGCGCTCAAACCCTCAAATCGGAGCCGAACGATCCAAAACTATTCAAGTAGTGTAAAAACTAATCAATATATGCTCAAGAGTTCACATTCCAACTATTAAAGTAATTTCCCAACATACCAACAAGTTTGGAATCATAAAACGGGCTCGAACTCTTGGAACGCCCTAAACAACATTAAAACTAAGTATCACACCCTAAAACCAATTGAATCAATCTTATGAACTTCAAGTTCTTCAATTTACTTCCAATGTGCCGAAACGTACTTATACTTCTCGGAATGACACCAAATTTTACGTGCAAGTCTTAAATGACATTACAAACTATTCCCGATCTCGGAATTCTATTTGGATGTCGATATCTCAAAAACCCGCTCCAAACCAAATTTAAAGAATTTCTAAAACCTTCAAGAACCAACTTTCACTATTAGGCGCCAAAACGCTCCCGGGTCATCCAAAACCCGATCTAAACAGACACACAAGTCCGAAATCATCATACGAACCTATTGGAACCTTCAATTCCCGATTTCGAGGTCGTTTACTCAAAAATCCAACCTTAGTCAATTCTTCCAAATTAAGGCTTCCGAAATGAGAATTTTCTTTCCAAATCAACTCTGAACTTCCGAAATTCCAATTCCGAACACACGTACAAATCATAATACCCGAAGTGAAGCTGCTCATGGCGTCAAACCGCTGAACGACGCGCTAGAGCTCAAAACGACCGGTCGGGTCGTTAGATTCTCTCCCACTTAAACATACGTTCGTCCTCAATGTGCTAAGAACGGCGCTGGAGTCATCTGAAATCACCGTTTAGCACCTCGTGCACCTACCCGTGCTATCACAACTCAGTTGAGCAGATTAGCTCGAGCTAATCTGAAGATTTTCCCTTTTACTTAGCCAAATAGGCCTTAGAGCTCAATTTCAACATTCGGGATCCTCTGCCACGTCTGCTTCCATCATATGAACACCGTATCAATCTCTGTGCGATGCACCAATACCTGATTGCATACCTTTGCTGAATCCACACTATGTACTGCATAACTCACATTACCATAATAACATTCTCTGATAACAATAGCCGAAATTTCATGAATCTGATGCTCACAATGCACCTCATGACATATATAATCCTTGTTCCAACTCTTGCAATACCGCCACGACGGATGAGATGTGTAGAATTTCATAACCAATAACCAAGTCAATAATCCATTGAGTTCCTTCTCTTGACAAGATCCATTGCCACCTTATGAGCCAAATAACTACATTTACTCTTTCATATACTTCATATAAATCTGATTGCACTGATCCGAGATCCAATAATCTCGTCTCACCCAGTACGAGCTGCTCAGGCAATAAGCCACTTCAGACACGACCAAGGGTCTTATACGATGCCACAATGTGCCAATAAGCTACAAACTCGAATGAGATACATAGGGAAAACAAACTCTGGAAAGGACTACTCAACTTACGTAACTAATTAGACAACCAAAAATGTGTCATGAACCTTCCTCAAAAAATGGGAAACAAGACACACAAGAATAGATATAGGGGACTGTACTCAACATCACACTGTTACGGCATGCAACCCGATCCAAACAACATACTTGTGTCGGCATGCCACCCGATCCACACGTAAAATCTTATATAAGAGGTACACACCGAGCTAGAATGCTCACTACTGCGAAATACCCGAATATCGGCCACAAGCACGCCAAGTGTATAATACCATCCTTGGGGAGACAGATAGCGCCATACGCTACAAAACTCAAGCACAACTAAGGTGCAATATATGATATGAATCTTGAGAGCCATTCGGCTCACATAACACCATCGCTACGCGGAACCTCAACACATATGAAATTTATCAAGCCGTTTCACAACTCACACGACACAATATAGTATTAAATGAAATAGCCGATGACGAAACAATATCCAACATTCAAATACTCCTCCATAAGGAGTGCTATGTTGAAATGAAAACATCCGGCCTGATATAGAGCCCACGATCCATCCACATACCTCAAGCCGATTCTGATCGTACTGTAATAGGTTGATAGACATTCAAGGATTCACAATAACCCTTTTTACCATGACACACAAGAACAACTGGTAAATCTGGAACAAACTTCCATAGTCCACAACCAAGTGAACCGAGCACCCTTCAGGCATAAACTCTCACATTAACGATAGTACCCCTATATCCATACTTGGTTTCAAGCTTTAATCAAATAGGTGACTAACTGTCACATTTATACCATCTTCTCGTGGGATACACTCCCACGATCTTCCGCACCAGGTAACAAGTCTGCACATCCATACCACCAGCCGCACTAATGTTGTAAAGCAAATCAAAAATCCGAAATCAGTACTCAAAGCCTCTTACACAGGACACCGATCTCAGGTGACGCCAAAAACAATATCAGCTGACTCTAACCATCTGAGTCCTTTCTCGCTCATCCGAGCTAGTGATATTCCTGCCAACTCCAAACGGCAACCTTGATCCTCAACTTTCAAATTTTCATGTTACCCACTACACCTAATCCTGACAATGCGCAAGAGTACAAGAATTTCATCATAACTCCCGAACCACTAATAGGGTAAACACTTCGTCATATAGAAATCTTTTAGTTAGCTCATTTCAAGAGAACCATTGCAACACGTGACTGAATTCTCATATCCGCAGAAAATACCAACCGCAAGTAGTGGTCTAAACCACCATAACTCTTCCGGAATCCATTTGCACAGAACAGGCCATAATACCCGAAAGCATCCAAGTAAAATCAATTACGGCGACTGTCAAACCTCGCACGTACCGTCGCGAATCACATGAGTAACTCAACACGCTGAAAGAGCTGATCATTGCCATCATTTTGCCGATTCAACCACTACTAACCGATCTAACTTCTTCTAATTTACCGTGGACATGCCTTAGGAATAATAATAGCTCCATTCAAAACATAGCGAACTCAATTCCGCACTCGTCCTGAGTGACCCCATTTCATGAGACCACATTGTCTCAAAACCTACGAACCATTTCATACCCTCCTAGTGCGCACATTCACATCTTCAACTGGTACATCCATTCTGAGAATTATTCCATACATCCAAAGTTATTTCCTCCCATTCCTCTTATACTACACTGCAGACCGGGGATAGCGCAGAACACCCTAAGCTCTTTTATCATAATCTACTACAAAAGCTCGATACTCAACCATACTATGGACACAAAATCCTAAGGCACCGCACTTTAACTTTTTAATCCAATAGGACCGTTGTTAAGAGTCACCCACTCTGAATTGGTCCGAAATATAATCAACTCCAAGGCTCTGCTGGCACATGAACACCTTCTCAAGAAACACCCGGCTGGATCACCTTTCTTGTAAATCGCCTCTACACGAAGCATAAATCCTGAGTATTTTCAAAGCATGAGCATAAATTGATAAGGACAATTATAGCACACATTCCTCATATCCTATGCTCAATCACCACTGATGTCCTCATTCCTTAGTCGTAACAACCCACCAGTATGCCAATAACCAGAAACCTCACAAGTAGGTAACCATCCAATCCAATCGTAGGCAGTGGGGCTCTACCACTTAGCTTGAAGCTACCATTGCTTAAATCTGGAACCCACCAATATTCCTTATTCCCCACCGATATGATCTTGCACAATCATCCCACAGAATCCCATGAAATCCTTCTGTTAGCATTTCATGAACACTTTAAATCACTAACCACATTCACATATTCGACCTCTTACCGGATAGCCAGTAGAATCATTCGCAGAAGCTTCGTCAACACCACGCGGTTGATAGCCTGCTCACAGGAGATAACCCGCCAGTGGAAATTACATGCCGACATCTTCCAATGTCGCTGGGCTGGGTACAATTACTATGAAATCACTAACCTATCCTGAGCTCGTGCTCATTTACCAGCCGTACAAGTCCGTTCACTCATCATGGACATCAACTAGAGGTGCGACAATATCTCCGATCCAAGGTCATGTTGTATCCTTCTTCATATCCAGCAAGCTTCTTTCTGTCATATGCAATCTCCCGCCCTATAATAGCCACTATTCCAAATTAAGTTTGTAGATCTAGCCACTGTCCACCATAAATCCCAAATCACTCTAAACTTTTCTCAAGGTGTGTAGCTATCCTACCACAGAACCCATATGCTACTCTACCACTCTCCCACTTTGGTGAAACCCCCCTCTTTTAAGAAACTAGTCGACTTTTGTTTCTCACACTTAGCCTTCTAGAAGCTTAATCACCACAAGACACCTCCCACACGTCCTTCCTCATTCTTCGGTGCCCAGTTGTTGCCTTAAGTAAAAATCTATCTATGTAGAACTTGAACCAATAGATCGCTACTAACATTTGAAATACCTATTTGAATTCAAAATTGCTACACTCCGTTATCCCTATCAACCACTTCTTCTGCACCATCTCACACTACCTTGCCCCGAAGGCAAATTGATGAGGACCATAACACCAGCGAACTTAACACATTCAATTACGGGCGACGGCACCACATCACTGATGAAATTCCACCACGCTCGAAAATACCAAGTCTCGTTACTCCATCAACCCGAATCTGAGCATTCGTAGTCTGATTACCTTTCCTCCGCCAGAAATAAAATACAGAATCTCTAAATCATGCACTGAGTAAAACCACATTTCAAGTCATCCACTGCCTCAGCGCATATACAAATATCCTACCATTTCGCAAACACTATACGATAGCAACACACGAATCGTCATAACAATAAATGCCAAATCTCAAACCTCAGGTAATATGGATGCTGAGTTGAAAGGACAGGACGGCCTGTTGAAAGGTGACAACAATAGCCCAATCAAATACGCAGGGAGAAACATCATGCACCACATCTGTAATACCATTAAAATTCCTCGATTCCCAATTGATAACAAGCGCTTAATGTCACACCTCCTTTTTACTACCCCGAAAGGAGTATAAGGGAGTTTTTTCCAATTTAAGTGACAATCGAAACGTGATTATTTATTAAATCAGAGTCGCTACTTGGGATAATTTATGGTATCCCAAGTCACCGGTTTAAATCCCGAATCGAGGAAGTTGACTCTAGTTTAATGTCTGCGAAATACAGAAATCCGGGTAAGGAATTCTGTTAACCCGGAGAAGGTGTTAGGTACTCCCAAGTTCCGTGATTTTAGCATGGTCGCTTTAATCATACTTGGATTAATTATATTGTCTAATTACTTATTTTAGAACCTATGTGCATTTGCCTTTTTTTTTAATTAAGGAATTATCTTGAAACGGGTCGCGCGTACGTGTACCCATTTGTTTGGCGCGTCAAAAATCATGTCACGCGAACGTGTCCATAATTAATAACGCCTTATTATTATTAAGAAGGTTTAGTCGAGGTTGCACAAACGCATACTCCGATTTTGTTTTTAAAATCGTAACCATGTCGCGCGAACGTGTCCACAATCACGACGATAGATTAATTCGTGCCTTAAAGCAAACTGCGAATATTCATTCTTAATACCCAAGTTATAATATTAAGGCGAGGACCATAGGGATTCAATAATGAATGGCGCACTTCGGCCTAAATAACTACATTTAATTGAAGAGGACTATACTAATAACAAATTTATTATTATTGAGGAAGTTGGTCGAAGTTGCGCGAACGCATACTTCGAATTGGTTTTTAGAATCGTAATTATGTCACTCGAACGTGTACACAATCACAATTGTATTTTAAACGTGCCAAAAAGATTTTCTACGAATTTATGAATTATTCCTAAACTACTTTATTGAAATAGTTCCATCTATAATAATCCCAAATCAATTATAAATCATAACTTATTCAACTTCTAAAAAATCTAATTAACTAACAGCCTATTCACGTCCTCCATGAGAATCAACTTCAAAACTAGGTTCTTTTACATTATTTGCACAAAAACCAATCAAATTTGCCTCAATTTCACAAAATCATTCTAACTAGCTATATCCGTCCTCTGTACCGTATTTTAGTTGCAGCAGACATTAAATTTGGTAGTGATTTACTTACGAGGCAGCAGTAAGACGAGCAAAAACCAAACGGATCCTCTGGATCGAGCAAGAACAAATAAATACACAACACAGATAATAACAATTAACACTGTCACGTTTAAACCAAACTCAATCACGATTCAACATAAAATCATTAATAAAAACAAAGATCTAGAGTTTAAGAGAAGATAAGTGGACCTTTAATTAACATTCAATTATAGAATCTTCAGAAAAACTTTACAATTGATCAGGTGAAGAGAAATCCAACGACGGAAACTCGACCGGAAATCAAGACGGAACCTTCGAACCTTCAGCGACTCTTTCTATTTAGGCCAGAATAATTGTCACGACCCCAATTCACCCTCCATGAACATGTCGTGATGGCACCTAGTCCCTATGATTAGGTAAGCCTAACAATGCGGAGAATAAACCATAATTGCGGAAGAAAATAAATAAAACTGAATTGGTAAAAAAAATAAAACGGTGTTTAAGGTGCCGCTCGGCACATATCACAACAATTCTCCAAGCTAACAAACTCCCAAAACCCGAAAACTCACAAATCACAAGCTAAGGGGATACATAAGAGGCTCTGACTCAAGAATATCTATACAAAGGAGAAATACTGGAAAAGCTATACTTATTATAGAAATCTGGAAAGGGACTCCTCGGTCTGCGGACGTAGCAGATATACCTTGAAGTCTCTAACGGTACGCCTCCTTCCAAGGCTGACAGAACTGAACGAAAGTACCTGTATCTGTACAACAAAAATGTGCAGAAGAGTAGCATGAGCACACCACGGCGGTGCCCAGTAAGTATCAAGACTAACCTCAGTGGAGTAGTGACGAGGAACAGTCAAGGCACCTACCGGTCAATAAATAGTATAATCATAGGAATAATGGAAACGACATATAATTATGTAAAGACTGCATGAATGACCAAAAATGCTACAATTCACAATAAGGGAAAATACAACAAGTAACAACGAGAATATAATAAATGATGATACAAAATGACGGCAGAATCACAATCCAAATCCTAAGGTCACAACACAGCAAGGGGAAAACAAGTCAATAACTCCTATCCAACAATGATGTTCACAAAGGTCTTATTCAACTCTTCCCACAATTTCACCAAGTCTCGGACAAACCACAACTCGCGAAGACCCGGCATCTGAAACCTAACCATTGGCATCCTGTGCCCCATCAATCTCATGGGCATACTGACAACTAACTAGCTAACTAGGGCCACTCTCCCATATATAGTGGATAATGAGGGCGTATCTCCACCCTTAGCAAAATCGGAGGAATTCATCTCTATTGGGGGGTTCGGCTACGTGTATGCTTGTGTAAGTGTTTTTAACAAGAATTCTACCAATTAGAAAACATTAAAAGGGGAACGGACCGCACGTACGAATGTTTCCTCACAACTTCCAAGCGATAAAGCTCATACAGGTAAGCAACCCACAATCACAATATTAAACAAATAGGAATGCCTCCACAGGCCGTCACAATTCTTTACAATCAACCCCTGACATAGCCCACCTTATTACGCCACGTGTGCAATTGATAACATAATAAGCACCGCCTTATTTCGCCACACGTGCATCATAATGTTCCCACCTTATTCCGCCACATGCGCAACCCACATGTAAGCATATAACATATCCCGCCTTATTACGCCGCATGTGCAAAACATCAATAGCAACAATAGCACGACAAAGACCTCGTGCAACCCTTCAACAACAACCGCACGGTAGAGACCTCGTGCATCACAATATCAACAACTGCACGACAGAAACCTCGTGCATCACAGTATCAACAACCGCACGGCAGAAACCTCGTGCATCACAGTCTCAAGTACCACGCAACAATTGACAATATATACAGGAACAAAGCAAGAGAATCAACTCAGGTATTTCCGTTTACCAAAAGACGGTACAACTAACTCATAAGGAATAACCATAACAGAGAAATACTAAGCGCAATAAGAACAACTCAACAAGGGAGAAATAATACGAAATAACGATTCCATAACACTCAGTTCAACAACAAGGAAGTTAACATGAATCAAATAGTTACAATTAAGGAAGTATCAACTAAACATAGGATATCTAACTTCTTTCCAATTAAGACCAATTAATTACACGGTAGATAGAAATAATGACTTTCCAGATAAAGACANGTCAGGTGCCTGGACTCAGGCTGGATCTGCTGGTGGTACCTTGGCGGCAGCTCGCGCAGGTGCTCTCGCTGCACCACGTGCGCGTCCTCGAACTCTACCCGGGCCCCGACCTCCGACGGCTGCAGCAGGGGGCGCCGGTGCCTGATCACCTCGGGTAGTACGTGTCCTCACCATCTGTGAGAGAGTAGAAGACTGAGGTTTAGGATTGTAGATGTAAAAAATCTCGCACGACAGAGAAATCAAATGAAGTGGAATTTTCCTAACGGTTACATAGCCTCTCGCAGATAAGTACAGACGTCTCCGTACCGATCCACGAGACTCTAATAAACCGGCTTGTGATCTGTGACTCCTATGAACCTAGGGCTCTGATACCAACTTATCACGACCCCAGTTCACCCTCCATGAACATGTCGTGATGGCACCTAGTCCCTATGACTAGGTAAGCCTAACAATGCAGAGAATAAACCATAATGACGGAAGAAAATAAATAAAACTGAACTGGTAAAAAAATGAAACGGTATTTAAGGTGCCGCTCGGCACATATCACAACAATTCTCGAAGCTAACAAACTCCCAAAACCCGAAAACTCACAAATCACAAGCTAAGGGGATACATAAGAGGCTCTGACTCGTGCATCACAGTACCAACTGTAGCACGGCAAAAACCTCGTTCATCACAGTATCAACAATCGCACAGCAGAAACCTCGTGCATCACAATATCAACAACCGCACAGCAGAAACCTCGTGCATCACAATATCAACAACCGCACGGCAGATACCTCGTGCATCACATCAAAAACCGCACGGCAAAACCCTCGTGCATCACAATATCAATGCAACACAACAAATGACAATATATACACGATCAAAGCAAGAGGATCAACTCAAGAAATTCCGTTCACCAAAAGACGGTACAACTAACTCACAAGGAATAATCGTAACAGAGAAATACTAAGCGCAATAAGAACAACTCAACAAAGGAGAAATAATATGAAATAACGATTCCATAATACTAAGTTCAACAACAAGGAAGTTAACATGAATCAAATAATTACAATTAAGGAAATTTCAACTAATCATAGGATATCTAACTTCTTTCTAATTAAGACTAATTAATTATGCGAGAGGTAGAAATAATGCTTTCCAGATAAAGACAAGCAGTTAGGAATGCTAATGTGACTACAGAAGGGCAAATGTCTACAATTAAAAAAGTAAAAGTCAATTAGGCAACAAGAATAACCAAAAAGGGGAGATAAATTCCAAGTAAGTCATGTAGGGGTGGAACTAATAACAGGAAACTCAATCGTATCAAGAACAACTTCATATTCGGTGATTACAAGGATCTAGGAGCCTAAAAGGGGCAATTTTCCACAAATAAATCCAAGCACGCACTCGTTACCTCGCATACAAGGAATACAATCAACAAAGAAGACTCAAATCCTAAGGGGAAGCACCCCCACACAAGGTTAGGCAAGATACTTACCTCGAACCGGCTAAAATCAACTAGCAACCACGTTCTTGCCACGAGTACTCAACTCCAAATGGCCGAAATCTATTCAATTAGATCATACATTTTAAATAACATCTCGAGCAACTGATTCTACTATTTAATTCAAAGCTAAAGCGCAAAATTAGGCAAAATGACCAAAATGCCCCTCAGACCAACGTCTCGGAATCGGATAATTTTTACATTTTTTGAACCCTCGTACTCTCACGAGTCTAACCATATAAAAATCTCCCAAATCGGAGGTCAAACACCCCTTCAAAACCCAATAATTCGGTCTATGAAGTTCTACCCATTTTTCATTAAAAATCTGAAATTAAAGGATGAAATTAAGAGGAGATGCATGGAAATTGGCTAAATCGAGTGATAAGCACTTACCCAAGTCGCCCAGGTGAAACTCCCTTCAAAAATTGCCCAGAGCCGAGCTCTAGAAGTCAAAATGTGATAAAATGGTGAAACCCTCGAATTTGGGATTTAATTCTGTCTGCCCAGTGATTTGTTCATCACGATCGCGGAACAATGGTCGCGATCGCGTAGAGGAAATTGGAGAAGGCCCAAAAATGTACATCGCGAACGCGATGATGAGGATGCAAACACGGAGGAGAGAAAACCAGTGCTTCGCGATCGCGGAAGCATGAATGCGAACGCGTTGAAGGAAAAATATCGAGGTCCAGAAGTTGCTCTACGCGAACGCGTGAAAGCATCCGCGAACGCGAAGAGCGGACATAGCAGAGGTACGCGAATGCGAGGTCGTCTACGCGAACGCGAAGAGGAAATAAACTGGGCTTCGCGAACGCGGTAGGAGTTATGCGAACGCGAAGAGGAAATATCCAGGTGGGCAAAGTAAGGCATCGCGATCGCGGGAGATGCATGGCGATCGCATAGGAGGGTATCAGAAGCAGCAGTTTCAGCAGTTCAAAAGTGGAAGAAAATTACCCGTAGCCTATCCGATTCACAGCCGAGGCTCCCGGGACCCCGTCTAATCACACACACAAGTCATATAGCCTAACACGGACTTGCTCGAAGTTTCAAATCACATAAAACAACATCGAAACGACGGATCAAACCAAAAATCAAGCTTATGAACTTCCAAATCTTCAAAGTACGCTTTCGATCAAAAACCTAACTAAACCACGCCCGAATGACCTGAAATTTTGCACAAACACCCCAAATGACATGACGGAGCTACTGCAGCTTCCGGAATTCCATTCCGACCCTCACATCAAAAACTCACTATCGGACCGGAAACTTCAAAAATTCAAACTTCAGCATTTCAAGCCTAAATTAGCTACGGACCTCCAAAATACATTCCGAACACGCATCCAACCCCAAAATCACCTAACGGAGCTAACGGAACCATCGAATTTCCATTCCGAGGTCGTCTTCACACTGTTCTGACTACGGACCATTTTCCAACACTTAAGCTCTCATTTAGGGACTAAGTGTCCCAAAACTCTCTGAAACCCCACACCGAACGTCCCAGCAAACCAAAATAGCAGAAATGAACTTAGGGGAAGCAGTTAATAGGGGATCGGGGTGTGAATTCTAAAAACGACCGGTCGAGTCATTACAATAATCGACTTCGAAACGAAATCAAGTAGTTTAACGGAGCAAAACAACAGTCTAGATCGAATTGAACTTTGACAAACCAAAAATCACAGTCTTTGTTTTGTGCGTGTTTTTCTCGTCTATGGCAGCGAGGAAGATGAGTGAGGGAGTGATGGTCGTTGGAGCTTTTCCGGCAAGTTTGGTGATCGACTGGTTAAAGAAGAAGCAGAATGGTTGGGGGGAGGGGTTGAAGAAGACGGGATTTCAGGGGGCGGGGTGTTTCTCATGTAAATCGGCGCTGCAGCTTTTGTATTTTGAGTCTTAGGTCTTTTTTGTGTATTTTCCCCGTTGATCCCATAGGGGTCTAGGTATTTGTAGGGTTTTTTAGGTTAAGGGGTATGGGCCTAGGAATTATGGTCTTGGGAATTATGGGCTAAAATGGGTTGTTTGAGCCCAAATTTTATTCTTTCCCCGCGAACGAGACCAAAAATGCGATCTCATTTATTAATTAATCCTACTTAAGTAAAATAACTATTAAAATACGACTGACTGTTAAACAAAACTATTTTTGGTAGTTTTCATGATTAAAAATGACTACAAAACATTAATGAAACTATTTTTGTAATTTTCATTTTCTTGTAATAAAATAAAGTAAAAGAGTCCAAATTAGTTGAAATAGCGATATTAGGCCTAAATTAAATATTTACATGCTAAAATATAAAAAATCTTCGGGAGGGTGAAAAATCACATGTCTACACTTAACATCACATAAGATTGAGTAGGAAAGAAGCAAAGGCATAAGCCTCAAAGGAATCAAACCACACATTGAGGATCAAGAAGGGAAGTGCTCCTAACAGCCCTGTAGCCTCTCGAAGATAAGTACATACGTCTCCTTACCGATCCGCAAGACTCTACTAGACATGCTCATGACTCGTGAGACCCAAGTGAAACTAGTGCTCTGATACCATGTTGTCACGACCCAAATTCCATTAAAGGTCGTGATGGCGCCGGACACCACTGTCAGGCAAGCCAACAGTAACTAATCAATTTAGTTCTTGTCTTAATATCCCATGATCATTCCAGAACCCGGTGTCACAGGTGCATGAGCATTTAATAAGGAATAAAATAAAATGCGATAACTATCCGGAAGACAAATTTGGACAGAAAAGAAAATACAAGTACTCTGAAGGAGACTCTGCTAGCTCCGGATCGACTGATAAAGTGCAGGTCACCTAAGTCCCCGTATCAACCACGCCGCTGCGCTCACAAGGCCACTAGACAGACATGTGCTTGTACAACAAAATTTACATCAAGTGTAGTATGAGTATGAAAACAACGCGTACCCAGTAAGTATCCAATCTAACCTCGAAGAAGCAGTGGCGAGAAGTCGACTTCGACACTTACTAGTGGTCCAACAATATAACAATATGAAATTCTAATTAAGAATGATTTATAAAGATAACCATAAAACTCGGAACAAGAAATACAGAACAATTCTTTCACTATATTAAGAACCCCAAACACATCCTTTATTTAAAACAAATGATCCCTCAACCAATGAATTTATACAAAATATAAAAACGGTTTCCAATTCTATTATCACACATAAATTCCACCGAGGACGTTCGGCTCGATCCACCATAAATGTAAATTGTGCATTGTCGAGGGTCGAATGGCGCGAACCATGGATGTATCTATAAATTTTCTCCCTCGCGAATCATACATGTGATGCGATCCCCGCTCGCGAATCATACATGTGGCGTGGTCAAACATAAATGTAACATTAAACCATATCTCTTTCTTGATTATTTTCAAAATAAGGGAAATTCGACTTGAAGCTTTTTAAGGAAATTACCCGGCTCGCAAAACATACATGCGAAGTGGTTGCACATGGATTTCTTAAGCTATTACAATATCCCTCAATTCTTTTCGAAATTTCAAAGTTCAAATGAAACCTTTTAAAACTTAAATTCTTCAAATTCCAGTTCTTTCAAAGCAATTAGTACTCAACCTCAATCTTCTTCTTCTCAGGCAACCAATAAACATAAATCAACAACAACATCAACAAGGCATGGTGTAAGTCTAAAGCAACCCGGACATAGGCATAGCTAGTAGCTACGTACGGACTCTCGTCGCCTCGTGCGTACGTAATCCCCACAACTAGAAGCACATAATAATTAATTCACCTATGGGGTTAATTCCCTCTTACAAGGTTAGAAAGGAGACTTACCTTGTCTCATGGCCTATTTCCAAACTCAAGAATGCGCTCAAACTCTCAAATCGGAGCCGAACTATCCAAAACTATTCAAATAGTATGAAAACTAATCAATATATGCTCTAGAGTTCATATTCTAACTATTAAAGTAATTTTCCAACTCTAAATGCAAGATTCTTAAAACTCACCCCCGGGCCCACATGCCCGGATTCCGTAAATTTTTGAAGAAAGTTGTTACCCATAACCTTAGGAACATAATGTACGATTTTCACTATGTTTCATAATCATTTTCGAGGTAGAATCTCATTTTTATCTAAACCCATAAGCTTCAGCTCTTGCTCCAAGTTTCCAACTTGGTCTGAGCCTCGTCCGATTGACACTCTGCCCCCCCCCCCCCCCCCCCCCCGAACATACCAACAGGTTTGGAATCATAAAACGGACTCGCTCGAACTCTCGGAATGCCCTAAACAACATTAAAACTAAAAATCACACCCTAAAACCAATTGAATAAAACTTATGAACTTCAAATTCTTCAATTTACTTCCAATGTGCCGAAACGTGCTTATACTTCTCGGAATGACACCAAATTTTACGTGCAAGTCTTAAATGACATTACAGAACTATTCCCGATCTCCGACATCTGTTTGGACCTCGATATCTCCAAACCCCGCTCCAAACTAAATTTAAAGAACTTCTAAAACCTTCAAGAACCAACTTTCACTATTAGGCGACAAAATGCTCCCAGCTCATCCAAAACCCGATCCGAACATACGCCTAAGTTCAAAATCATCATATGAACCTATTGGAACCTTCAAATCCCGATTACGAGGTTGTTTACTCAAAATTTCAAACTTACTCAATTCTTCCAACTTAATGCTTCCGAAATGAGAATTTTCTTTCCAAATCAACTCTGAACTTCCCAAATTCCAATTGCAATCATGCGTACAAATCATAATACCGATGTGAAGCTGCTTATGGCATCAAACCGCCGAACGACGCGCTAGAGCTCAAAATGATTGGTCGGATCGTTACATCCAACATTGGTATCATTTGGGAGTCCTCTAGTGTCTAAGTTTTAGGGTGTAATAGTTGGAGTGGTAAGATCGACTCTTGGTAATGGCGGTGATCTGGCACTCACTGTCGCTGTCAAGTTCATTATGGCCTTAATAATTTGTTGACCCCATGCTCTCTATGTATTTATGAGTTCTGCCAACTCTAAAGTTCCAGATATTGTTGTAGTTACTCTTCGAAGTGATGGCTCCCAAGAGCGTTGCCGAGGAGAATTCCCCAGAGAGAGTTGGGGGAAGGATAATTTTGACCGGTAGAAATATCTCCAACTTAGTTGTTCTCAACTGTGTTGATTGTCTGGTCTCCGGCCATAATAAAAATTTGTAGCGATAATAGACAAAGATTTTAAAAATTATTAGTACACTTGGATGAATTACGAAATTACTTGGGTCTTACGGTGGGCGCCAAACTATTTAACCCAAAAATTAACATTTAGATTAATCAATTAAATCTATAATTGTAAGGCCACAATCAATTGATTCAATCCAATGATATTATCTTTTGCTAATCGATTGAAATCATACATGAAAAATAATAGCAGATAATTATTAATAAAATAATTAATAAATAGAAATAAAGTGTTTTATATTTGATGATCCTTGATCAAATGAGTGTGCCGAACAAAGCGAGATGAGTGGCAAGCTACGAGCATTTACTTAGACTTGTCCATTACATATGAAAGGCTTGTAATTGCTAAGTTAATGCTGGATTCTGTAACTGCTGAATTAATGCTGACTCTCAGATTTGTCAAAAGTTGATTGTCTGTTGGTCTTCTAATTTGGAGACTTTTATAGTTGCTTCTGGCACTTGATTATTTATCCGAAAATACCTTATTCGTACATTCACAGACTTTTCGGCCACTCGATCATTTTTTGGAGACTCAAGGTTTGGATTAACACCATTTGATCCCAATTTAGAGAACTTGCGATTTACTTTCTTAGTTGATCTTTCGGTTTGACCTGGAGCTGGCAGTATTTGCCATGTGTTGATCATTGATATGTCCACGTGTCAAGACCATTTTTTACCAATACAGAAATTATCGCAGGGTATAAGCCCCATTACTCTAGGCATATGCATCAGCGTTGGGTGAGTTTTTGCTTTGGGACGTCAGGCCCAAAAATATCCTCCAAATTAGAATAAAATTATTTAATAAGTCCTTAATTTAATATCAGAAAAGGTAAAAATCAACTTGTTATTAAATTCTAAGAGGTTAATAAATTAAAAACAAAATAATTTTTATTCTTAATAATAATTTTATTCTCTCTCTTCGTCTTCTACCGGATACAGAAGAAAATAATCCATTTACAAACTACAATAGAAAAAAGCTATCATCCTTAATCACTTGCTCTGGTTTGACGCTTTTGATTGTAATATCCTTTTTGCCTTTCTTTCTTTTCAAATTCTTTTGCTCTTTCTGGTTAGTTTATACATATCTACTCAATTAATTTTCAAAGCCTGATCCGACCGGTCATTTTGGACATTGGTATTTGGTTCAACAGCTTGGGGTTATAAGTAGCTTCTGGTATATTAGGACTTGTGTGTATCATCTGTTTTGGTTTTCGAGTGGTTCGGAATCGATTTGGAAGAATGATTCTCAACTAGGAAGCTTTAAGTTGGAGAGTTGACCAAGTTTGACTTTTATATATTTAACACGGATCGGAGTTTTGATGGTTTTATTAGGTACGTATGATAATTTTTGACTTGGGCGTATGCCCGAATTTGCATTTGGAAGTTTCTAGAAGGTTTTGGCGCTATTTGGAAAAAATTGGCAATTTGAAGGTTTAGAATTTTCTTAAGTTTCACCATGGTTTTAGTATAAGAATATCGGGTTCGAATTTTGGTTTTGAGACTTGGAATAGGTCCATTTTGTCATTTGGAACTTGTCTGCAAAATTTAGTGTAATTTGGAGTTGGTTTGATATGATCTGGACGCTTGGTTGCAATTTTAGAAGTTCTGGAGTTTTCTTGTGAATTACATGCGTTTTGATGTCCGATTCGTGGTTCTAGAGATTATTTTGGTATTTTGGTAATTTGAGCAAGTTCGTATGATGTTTTTATACTTATGAGAATATTTGATTTGGAGCACCGAGGGCTCGGGTAAGTTTCGAACGCGTTTCAGAGTGTTGAGGAAGGTTCATATTTTTGCTGGTGTTCAGGTCTTGTATTTGCGAGGAATTGGAGAGTTTCCCTTGCTTTTGCGAAGTTAACTGAGGCCTGCAAAGTTCGCATTTGTGAACTCTAGATCGCGTTTGTGAAAATGTCCTGGGCTTAGAAGGGTTCTCTTTTGCGACCATCCGGCCGCTTTTGCGAAAAGGCCAGTGTTCGCATTTGCCACATTTTTATTGCCTTTGCGATGGGTCCAGAATTTTTCAAGCTTCGCTTTTGCGAGGTTCATATATATGAACCCAAGTTGCACATGCGACATCTACAGGTTGTTTATAGCTGAGTATTTCGGGACTTAGCTTTAGACTCGGTACGAGGTGATTTGGAGAGGGGATTTTCACCTACAACCATTGGGTAAGTAGTTTTAATCCATTTTCAACTATAATACATGATTATATATGAGATTTAACATCAAATTGTGAGAATCAAAGTAAAATTTTGGGAAATTTTGTCTATGTTTTGAAAAATAAAAATTTGGAATTTGAGAGTCGAATTGGACTCGAATTTTGAACTAAAACAAAATATGGACTCGTAGGGCTATGGGTAGTCGAGACCTACCCTTCAACTCGGATTTTGACCGGGCGAGCTCGGGATTGAATTTTGGAAAATCTTACAAAGATCATAGCTTTATTAATTGGAATTGGTTTCTCTTGCATTGTTTGATATTATTAAGTCATTTTTTGCTAGATTTTAGTCGAGCGGAGGTGAATTTTAAAGGGAAAAGCTATTTTGAGTATTGATTTGGTCGAATTGAGGTAAGTATCTTGCCTAACTTTGTGTGGGAAAAACTACCCCTAAGGTTTTGGGTTGATGGTACTATTTAAATTATGTAGAAGACGTGTACACGAGGTGACGAGTGTGTACACGGGCTTATATGTGTCATTGGACTGGTTTAGACTATCTGGTCTCCTTCTTGCATTTAATTGAAGTTGCTAGTACATGTTTTATCTTTTATTGTCAAGTTTACTCTTATATGCTTTAATTGTTAATTACAATTATTTGTTGAATTCATGCCTTATCCGCTACATCTCGTAATTGTTAATTGATTCTTGGTAATCATGTCCTTACTTATGAATTGTCATTACTTGCTATTTGGTTTTGGGAGTTATCATGAAACTATTTCATCCGCTTGTGACTTCTTTGTTTAGCTTCGTTATTGCATTTAATTTTTTTGATATGCCGTAGTTGGTTGTAGTTGTTTGTTTATTCATATTGTTTGGTGATGGGGTTGCACGCTGCAACGTTATTGAAATGATATGAAAAGATATGATATGGAGCGATAAGGACGGATGATATGATATAGGTGGGATCAGGTTGCACGCTGCACTTCATGTGAGAGTCATGAACTCTACGTGATTTGTAGTGTCGCTTTAACATGCCAATATGTGCCTCCGTTATTACTTGGTAAATTGATTGTCAAGGTGAATTTACTTGCGTAGGGTAATTATTTTAACGACCCGACCGGTCGTTTCGAGCTTTTGCACTTTGACCGCCAGTTCTCGGGCATGACTTGCCCCGTGTAATGTATTATGACTGATGTAGACCGTTGGTTTTGGTTTTCAGGAAAAATCGGAATGAATTTGAAAGAACAGTCTTAGTTGAAAGCTTTGAATTTGAAAGGTTTGACCAAGAGTTGACTTATTTTTATATGAGCTCGGATCGGAGTTTTTATGATTTGGTTAGCTTCGTTGGGTGATTTATGACTTAGGAGCATGATCGGAATTGGTTTTGGAGGTCCGGTGTAGAATTAGGCTTGAATTGGCGAAGTTAGTAGTTTTGGGGCGAATCCGGTTGATAGGTGAGATTTTGATCCGAGGGTCAGAATGGAATTCCGAGAGCTGTTGTAGCTTCGTTCATGTCATTTGGGAATGTGTGTGCAAAATTTCAGTTCATTCAGAGGTGATGTTGGTTGGGTTTGTTGATCAAATGCGTGTTCGGAAGTTTTAGAAGAACTTAGGCTTAAAATCGATGTAATTTGATGGTTTTTGGTGTTGATTGAGGTGTTTGATGATTGGAACAAGTTGAATGATGTTTTAGGATGCGTTGGGTGCTTTTGTTGTTGAGGCTGCCCGACGGCCTTGGGGTGATTTCGGATGGCTAACGGGAAGTTGGAACTTGGAAAAGATAGCAGAAAAATGCAGCAGTAGTGCAGGACTAATTTGGCCTTGCGCGTTTCGCATACCTGGGGCTGCGTGCGCGTAGCAGGAGTTTGGCGGGCCAGGCTTTGCTCTCGCGTTCGCGTTATGGTGTGTTCGCGTTCACGGAGGGTGAGTTCTTGAGCTTCGCGTTCGGGGGGAGTTATCCGCGTTCGCATAGGAGGTATGGAGTTCCATTTGTTTTGTCATCGCGTTCGTGGCCTAGGTGGTTGTGTTCGCATAGTTGAAGCTGTGGAAGCAGTGCGTTCGCGACTGGCATGTCGCGTGTCCGGTAAGGTAAAAGATGGTCAACATAATTTTGTGCTACGCGTTCGCAGAGATGGACCGCGTTTCGCGGAAGAAGGCTTTAAAAGCCTGGGAGAATATTTTAGTAGCTCTGTCCGCGATTTTGGAGCTAACTTTCACCATTTTTGGCGGCGATTTTGGAGCTTCTTGAGGGATTGAAAGAGGGATTCAAGAGATAACACCCGGAGGTAAGATTTTTGAACTCAATCCTCGATTATATGTGAAATTAACCTAGAAATTCATGGAAATTTAGCTAAAATGGAAAACTAGGGCTTGGGGATTTTGTGAGATTCTCTTAAAATTGGGATATGGAAGGGCCATTTGAGGTCGGATTTGAGAGTTTTTGATATGTATGAACTCGCGGAAGGATAAGGAACCCGTTGATGTGAAAATTTCTGAGTTTCGAGAAGTGGGCCCAAGGCTCGGGTTTTGTTAATTTCGGGATTTTTGATATTTTTCGATTGTTTTCGCTTGGGCTTTGTTCCCTTAGCATATTGTGATGTATTCGCTCTGATTATGGTCAGATTCGACGCGCGTGGAGGCCGATTTGAGGGACAAAGGTGTCGCGAGTTAGAGATTTTGCCGGTTCGAGGTGAGTAATGATTGTAAATGATATCCTGAGGGTTTGAAACCCCAGATTGCACATTGTAGTGATGTATTGAGGCGAGACACGCGCTGGATGATGAGCGTGGGGTCTTTTACTGTTGAGGATCGTGACTTGGTCCGTCTCGATTAATGATTTTACCGCATATTTGATCGAAACGTATTTGTTATCATAATAATTTGGGCTGATTGCCATATTTTGGCTTCGTGCCAATTATTTGAACCCCTTCGGGGATGGTTGTTGATATTTCCTCACTGTTTCGATTTTATACTTGAACTCAGTCATGTATTTTCTACTGTTTTCAAAACTCAGCCAAGTTTATTTTGCTTTAACACTTGAAATGATATTTCCTATACTATTTTTGGGCTGAGCAGCATGTTTTACTGTTGCCCGAGGGGCTTATGTGATTTTGGACTGAGTAAGGCCGAGGGCCTGTGTGTGAGGATACTTTTGGATCGGGCTGCACGCCGCAGCAGTGTTACACTGATACTGATATGAGGCCGAGGGCCTAGACTTGATGCCACGAGATGGCTTGATATTGCGCTTGGGCCGTAAGGGGCCCCTCCCGGAGTCTGCACACCTCCAGTGAGCGTCGTCGACGATATATGGATTGGCCTGCACGCCGCAGCGGTACTGGTACTGTTCTATGTGTTTACTTTATTTCATTTGTCTGCCATTATCTGTTGTCTGTGCTACTTCATGCAATACCTACCTGATTGCCTGGCATTATCTGAAAAACTGAGTGTTGTGCCCGAGCGGCAAATTTCTGTGCTTATCTGCACTATTGTTTCGCATTCAATTGCGTAACCGCTGAAAAAGTTATTTCCAAAAGAGGTTTAAATTGAGCCAAGATGTTTTCTTTTCTAAGGATTTCACAGCTTCACTGTTTTTTTCTAAAAAGGGTTTTACACTGCTCTATACAGCATGACGGATTGTCTTACGTGATTTCTTACTGCTCAGTTATTATTTACCTTTATTACTCACTGAGCTGGAGTACTCACTTTACTTCCTGCACCTCGTGTGCAGATGCAGGTATTTATTCATCCGGTAGCGGGTTTTGGCTGATTTGAGGCAGAGCTATAGGAGTTTAGCGAGGTGACTGTCAGCGTTCACAGCACCGCTTCTCTCTCTGTTGTTCATTATTCCTGTTCAGTATATTTTTAGGCCTTGTAGTTGTATTTACACTCTTATAGATGCTCGTGACTTGTGACACCCCGATTAGGGCTGTGTTGGGTTGTACTTCCGCTAATTATTATTATTAAACCATATTTGGACTGCTTATTCATGTTTAATTATTTTTGAAAAGGCGATATGGGTTAGTTGGCTGGCCTTGTCTTCACGAGAGGCGCCATCACGACCAGAGCGGGGATTTGGGTCGTGACAATTATCTCATATTCTGTTGAGTTGTTGGTAACCTAGCGGTTCTAAATAAAGAATTATTAACATATCTTATTCTATGTGTCTCTTAAGATAGAACTCGTTATCTCACTTGCCTCTTTACTATTTTAAATAGTTATCATATTTTTACTTTAGTTGGGTTCTCAAATTATACTCATTACCCCATTTGATGTTTACTTTACTTAAATTTGTTATCACATTTTACTTTTAACAAATTGTGTATTTAATTTGTTAATTTAACTGACGTTTTACTTTATTTAAACACGATATTTTTACTTCATTTTATTGATTTTCAAACTAAACCCACCTGATATTCTATTTTGTATAACTTGTACTTTATTTTACTTTACTTGATTTCTAAAATAAACTTATTATTGCATGTTAGGCCTTACTTTATTCAAGTTGTTATTATGCTTTATTGTGTTTAAATGTATCTCTCGATCATCTTAATTAATATTTGACACAGATACGATGTATATGGTAGCACATGAGCTTTGTCGTACGAAGGTGATATTAATATGGGCAGAGGTGCTAGACACATGTAAGATTTGAAAATTGTTGCTCGTAATTTGTGGTTACGAGGTGTGGTGCCTCGGGGTAATTCTTGTTGTAAGTCTATGCATTAGGAATGATTTGATTAATTGAGTTGTCTTTTGTATTAATTATTTAGGTTCATTCATATCTCACATGTGTTCTGTATGTTGCTGCTTTATTACCCGTCTACTTCTTGTTGCCATTTATGCTTCTATTATTTTCATTGTTGATTTCAAATCAATAACATTTTCGTTGTTTGTCTTCCATTGATGTTCTTTTCATTGTTAGCTTTATGTTATATCTTGCACAAGTTTCTATGCCTAGTAGGTATCTTGACCTGGCCTCGTTACTACTCTATCGATGTTAGGCTTGATACGTATTGGGTACCGCTGTGGTGTACTCATGCTACGCTTTGTGTCTGCGCGACGGGAGACTTCAAGGTATACCTGCTTGACGTTCTGATGTCGCCCAAGTTCACACCTCAAATTGGGTTGTGAAGCGGTCGATGCAATTATAATTACCCAACTAGGAGTCGGGATCGATTCCACAGGGAGAGTAGATGGAATTAGTGGTATATATTTGGACTAAGCGCGTATGGTGTCTAAGTTGCACTTCCATAAACTTTGTTTTGATTCTACTTCAAAATTATGCTACGGTTTGCAAATATAAAATATGAAACTAGAGAATAACGTTTTGTGGTTGTTTTTTCAAATATGTAAAAGATCTAGGGCTATGACTTCCACCTAGGTGGTTGCCTAACAGGTTATAGGATTTACGACGAGATTCGTTGGTCGGGGAGTAATATTGCAATCAACACGCAATTACCCACTCAATACCTCTCGGTAATAGAGTGGTTTTTCCCAATTTGACTTTATGAAGCTCAAATGGGTAATTCACAAAATAGATGTGTCACGACCCAAACCGATGGGCCGCGACGGGCACCCGGTACCTTACTCAATCGAGTACCAACATAACGTATCTTTTCATGCCATACTATCATAGTTAACTTAGCCAGAAGGCTGCCATGAGATAATTAGAATACAACATGTGATACCAAGTTATACATAAGACATATGGGCCTATAAGACCAAAATAACCACTCGTATACTGAACATAGGCCGACAAGGCCATACAATCTTTTACGTACATGACATCTGTCTACAAGCCTCAAAGAATACATAATCTTCATAAAGGTTGGGGCAGAGTCCCGCCATACCAAACAGTACGCGTCTAAATCATACTAACCAAACAAGCAACTCAGAAGCAAATGGAGCGCACCAACATCTTCCGCTGAGCTGATAGCCTACTTGGAGGGCTCTCAACCTGTCTATCGGGACCTGCGGGCATGAAATGCAGCGTCCCCAGGAAAAAGGGACGTCAGTACAAATAATGTGCCAAGTATGTAAGGAATGAAAATTAGTAAATAATGGACATGAGAGAAACATAGAGTAAAAGACTCGACATGTAAATCTGAACGACTATGTGAATCATTAATATGTATAATGCCATGCATATGTGTATAAATTTCATGTCGTGCATAGGTGCATGTGTTCACAACATCATCAAGCCTCTGAGGGCATCCCATCATATCATCTCAGCCACTATGGGCAAATCATCAACATATACCAGCTGATGAGGTGGTGGTGCGTATATAACGATGTAACCTTTTTCCCATATCCCATATACATATATATACATACATATGCGTATATAACGTCATATGATCATGGGTCGATGTACATGAATGCAATGCATGAGAAGTACGTCAATAAAATCTCTTGGAATGTCATAAGACCATTATGCCTTTGATTAATATCATGAAGTAAACTTTTTCAGCTTACATATTTTTCTGAGACCCATGAACAGATGATAGAATAATACGACACATGGAGAATCAAGAACATAAGCATCTCTAGCATTTCTATGAATACAGTTATTTATGGAAATTGCGCATTTGCTCGTTTCGTTTGTATCATACAGATCATGCCAAAAGAAATAAAGGATAGCCTTAACATACCTAGAGTAGAGAAAAATCTGTATGATGTTCTTGGAAAATATTGCACCGTACTCCTTTAGAACCGCAAAATCTTACGTTGCTAATGTGTAAATAATTTTTATTGTAATTGTTGAAACTTGTAGGAATTCTAGCGCTCTGTTGTAGTATTCCTTTATAGGAATTTGTAAGCATTTCACGTTTCTAATGGCAAAGCTCAAGCCTGAATTGTATTGGTATTTAAGATCCTAGAAATAAGTTGTCTTGAGATTAATACACTATGTTGCCACCTAATCCAAATTGAGTTGTCTTGAGATTAATACACTATGTTGCCACCTATCCAAATTGATCAAGAATCATTTGGTGGGTTAATGTTTTTCTGCCATGTGGGGGGTGGGGAGGGGTTTTAATTTTATCCCATAACCAATTAATTAATTAGGTAATATTTCTTTACCCGATAATTAACCAATTACCCGCATAATTAAGAATTGTCTTAAATTACTTAAAATTATACTTATTTTTAATACCCTTTTATATATCATACTACCATGGTCATATGGTACCTTGTATGGTACTAGTCCATAAATATCTGGTATTAACGCTCATCCCGAATTTTATCCCAACATGCCAAACTTGGACGAAAATTCATTTTCTTTGACTTGCTTCCCCTCTCACCTTCAAGAATTTACACATCACTTGTGAAATAACATAACCCTTATAATCTCCAAATAATCTTTTCCTTGGACTGATGTCAGTTAGCTTACGACAAATTCAACGTACAATACTACAGGGTGCAACATCGTAGTAATTTAATACTGCGAAGCGTAACGTCATCGTAATGTTGCGGGGCGTAACACACTTGTTGAAGTTGAGCTTTGGCTAGTTGATTCATTGTGGTGGTCAACTCGGCAGTTGCTTGCCAATGATCATGTAATTCTTTATGCAAGTGAATCACATTTGGATCGCCTTGAGGAACGTTTTCTCTACTTTGCCATGCCGATGAAGTATCCACCATTTCATAAAGAATCTCACAAGCTTCCGCGACGTTGTCAAGAAATTTCCACCGGCAAGGTTGACCACGCATTGATTGGTAGTATTTACCCCCTATAGAAATTTTATTGGATCATAGCCTCCGTCCTGTCATTGTTCGGGCACTCTTTCACCATTGTACGGTACCTCTCCCATATCTCATGTAAAGTCTCATTGGGTTCTTGCTTGAAAGCTAGAATCTCATCCTAAGCGTTGCCATATACCCGGGAGAAAATAACTTGGAAATGATTTTCTCGGCCAATTCATCCCATGTATGAATAGAATGATTTGGCAACCTCTCTAATCAATCCAAAGCCTTCCCCCATAGAGAAAAAGGGAATAGCCTCAATCTTAAAGCATCCTCGGAGACATTTGTCCGTTTACTCCCCCAAAAAGTGTTAACAAATCCTTTCAAGTGCTTATACACATTTTGATTCAGAGCCTCGGTGAAGAATCCCCGTTGTTCCAACAACATAAGCATAATATTTGTGATTTGAAAATCTTCCACCCTAATGCAGGGCGGGACTATGGCACTTGTGTATCCTTCATTTGGCAATACCTGATGTTCCTCCACTCTTGGAGGAGGTGGGGGTGGAACAGGAACGTTGTCATGAGGCGGCCGACCTCGTCTATTTTCTTGAGGTTCAAGAGAAACCTCATCAACTTGGTCATCATCCCCGTCATCCCCCAATGGCACATTTCCAAGAGGATCGTTGTTGCTGAGAGCCATTGTATCACCTACAATTGTTTCACCAAAAAGATTAGTAACCCGGAAGGAAAGGAAGACAAATCACACACAAAACCAAATATATAGCTAAATCCATTTTTACCTTCCCGGCAACGGTGCCAAAAATTGATGTCGCGCAAGTTCACACCTTAAATTGGGGTTGTGAAACGGTCGATGCAATTATAATAACCCAACTAGGAGTCAGGATCGATTCCACATGGAGCGTAGATGGGATTAGTGGTATATATTTGGACTAAGCGCGTACGCTGTCTAAGCTACACTTCCACAAACTTTGTTTTGATTCTACATCTAAATTATGCTACGGTTTGCAAATATAAAATATGAAACTAGAGAATAATGTTTTTGTGGCTGTTTCAAATAGGTAAAATATCTAGGGCTGTGACTTCCACCTAGGTGGTTGCCTAACGGGTTCTGGGCTTCAGAGCGAGTTTCGTTGGTCGGGGCGTAATATAGCAATCAACGCGCAATTACCCACTTAATACCTCTCGGTAATAGAGTGGTTTTGCCCAATTTTGCTTTCTCAAGCTCAAATGGGTAATTCATAAAACGGTTGATAGATTCTCAAGTCGGGTTTTACTATCTCTAGATTCAACCCTTTAATTGGGACTATCAATTTCTTGAGTTCACCCCAATTTCTTGTTAGCCAAGTTTTCCTAGACTCAATCTCTCTTTCTCAAGTAGAGACTAAGTCAAATAGGATTGAATCAATGTTTGCAACCATTAATTCTACAATTCAACCAAGAACTAGGCTAAACATCATACACCCAACCTTAAACATGCCCTAAATCGAACACCCATTAGGTACCCGCACTAGGGTTGGGTCACAACCCTAGCTAGAAATTTAGCTACTCATAGATAAAATGAAGAAATTAAAGAAGAAAAGAAGATTAAACTCATATTAAATGATAAAGAGATAAAAATTCAATGTAAATTAGACAAGTTGTTGTAAAATTTCCCAAACTAGTAAATAAAAATGGCTCTCTACTTTCTGAAGTTCAAACTTAACCTAAATTTGACAAAAAGAACAATTTATACCCAGCTGAAATTATCAAACAAAATTGCCCCTGCGGAGGTTCTGCGATCGCACAATTCTGTGTGCGGTCCACACTTTGAAGCTGGCTTGACACGATCGACTTCTGCGGCCGCACAATCCTGGGTTGCGGCCACACTTCTTTAGATTCTGCCGACCGCTCATTTCTGAATGAAGCTGCACTCTTGAACTTGAGCTTGACATGAGAGACTTCTGCTGACCGCACGTTTCTGAGTGCGGCCGCATTTTTGAATTCTGCGACCGCACAATAATGGCGCAGTCCACACTTCTTCATGGACCCAGACTCCCATCTCTATGAACCTCATCTTCTGCGGCCGCACAATAATTATGCGGTCTGCACTTTGCAAAGTAAATTTGTCAGAGGTTCTTCATGGTCTGCGGCTACACTCAATTTTGTGCGGTCCGCACTTTGCTCTTTTTGCTTTGTTTTAGTCCTTGTCCAAAATTACTCCTTCTTGAGTATATTTTCATCTCTTCGACTCATATTCCAACACTCCTGCAAGAAAGCATATTTCATTAGTTTTCGAAATACCTTTAAGCAATTTGAGCTAAAACGAAAGTAAAAGAGTGCAAATAAGTAGTCAAAATCCCTACTTATCACGACCGCAGGCCCCGGAGTCACCTTCTGTTGTCTTTCATTTTCAGTGTTTACTATTATTCCAGGATCGTGATGTACTTGATATTCCTAGTTATTCTTAAAAAAGCTTATGACTTGTACCACCGGTTTTGGGATTGTATGATCGATGTTAATTCAGCTTTGTTATTTCAGTTATTAACTAATGTTTTGTAGTGAAGTTGGTTAACTTCTATTAATTCTTAGCATATGTTAGGCTTACTTAGTCCCGGGTTTTAGGCGTTATCGTGATTTTCAAGGTGGGATTTGGTGTCGTGACACCTGATTAGTTTTATTAGTTGGAGTAGTCTTGATTAATTTGTCAATTGTTGATTCTAAATAGAGTTTTTTGAGGAAATAATTTTATATATATTTTTCTTATTTTATTTTTATTTAAACTTTTATAATTTTTATGTAATTTTACCTTTTTAAATATTTATTTTAATTATGTTAATTTATAAAATAGTAGAAATTAAATTGTGGTGCTTATGCCCAGCTCTTTGAGGCTTATGCCTCGCACCTTATCTGTGATGACCCGATAGATCATTTATAGTTTTACCCTTGATTTTTGTATTCTGAAACCTTGAATAGCTCTATTTATCCTTTCTCGATTTTCATGCACAGTCTGTGTCCTTTTTTCGGAAGGTTTTTATGAGAAAATTGATTTAAAAAAAAGTGAAATCATGCCTAAAAACTGATTTGAGTTGACTTCGGTCAACGTTTCAAGCAAACGGATCCCGATCAGTGTTTTGACGGTCGCGGTGGGTTCGTAACATGATTTGGGACTTGGGCGTATGTCCGGAATTGAACTCGGAAGTCTCTAACTTGAATTAACGCAATTTTTTGAAAACTAGAAATCTAAAGGTTTAAAGAATTCCTAAGTTGACCGTAAGTTGACTTTGTTACTGGTCTGGATTTTGGTTCTGGAACTTCATATAGGTTCATTTCAGTATTTATGACTTGTCTGCAAATTTTTGTGAAAAACAGAATTGATTTGACATGAATCGGACGTCCGGTTGTAAAAATTAAAAGTTCTTAAGTTTCTTTGAAAATTTCATTTATTTTGTTGTCAGATTCGTGTTCTAGGTGTTATGTTGGTCTTTTGACCACACGAGCGAGTTCGATGTTATTACACTTGTGTACATATTTTGTTTGTAGGCGGATGGTCTCGGGTGCGTTTCAGATAGGCTACTGAGTGGTTTTTGACTTAGAGAAATAGCTGATGCTTCTTTGCTTCTGGTGTCACCTGCAGATCTCGCATTTGCGAACAATGAGTCGCAATTGCGAGCATGAGCTGGGTTGGGGAGAGTTCATATTTGTGAGAAATGTTTTGCATTTGCAGACTCTGTATCTTCGCAATTATGAAGGTTTTGGTCACAATTGCGACCACCGACTAACTTGGTGCTTCTTCGCATTTGCGAAGTATTTTTCGCATCTGCGAACTGCCTTTGTTCGCATATGCGACAAAATTGTCGCATTTGCGACGACAAAAGGCTTAATGTCTTTTTGGCATTTGCGAAGGAGCAATCATCGCAAGCAATTGCAATACTGCAGTTGGGTAAAAGAGGGGAAAATGGAAATTAGCTCATTTCTTTCAAACTCTCCACCCTATTTTAAACCCCATGTTTTCGTACGTGAAAGTACGCCATTAGTAAATTGATGAATGCTCAGAAATGAGATGTTACATCCCGCATTTTCGTACGTTAAAGTTTCGTCGTAAGTTAATCGATGTAAGTTTGGGAATGAGATTACTTTTAGATTATAAGCATTTTGCTATTTCAAACAAGTGATGAGTAAATTCGTGAAAGTGAGAGAGTAAGAAAATCGAAGAAAATGAATTCCGTCGAAGTTTGACATTTTGGGACAAAATACGGCCAGAGCTAAAATACTCGGTATTTACGGACTAGTGCCATACAAGGTACCACATGGCCATAATAGTAAGGTGTACAAAGTATGTTAAAAGTGAGTAGTATTTTAAGTAATTTGAGATAATTCATAATTATTTGGTTAAGTGGGTTAACTAATGATTTTAGTGGGAAGATTAACTAAGAAATTAAATTTTGGATAAGGCAAAAAGGGCCCCAATGTGGCAGCCCACAACTCCAAGTTTGTGACTCTTATGTCACCTTTCAATGTGGCACAAATTTGTGAACCTTAGTAACACCAAGTCTTCAAAGTGGGTCCCACACCACCAAGACATTACAATCCTTCTCTAATCCAAAATGATGGCATTTTTACAACTTCAAAGTGATGGATAGCTTCAGCAAGAAAAGTTATACAATATTGTGGTCAAATTCATTAAGAGAGATGGATTAAAAATTCAGCAAGGTAACGATCTTAAGCAAAAATTTCATACGAAATTATACCGCGTAATACAAACGGGATTTTGTGATTCTAAGGGAGTACAGTGCAATCTTTCCCAAAAATATCATACGAATTTTGCCCTACTTCGATCCGCCATCAGGCGTTGTCGCAATTGACATATGTTAGAGGGATTGTCAAGAGAATCAATTTAGGTATGTTAAGGCTATCCCTTGTTTCTTGTTGGCATGATCTATACGACACGAACAAAACGAGCAAATGCACAACTTCCATAAATGACTCTATTCATAGAAGTATTAGAGATGCCTATGTTCTTGAATTCCCATATGTCTTATTATTCTATCGTCTGTTCATAGGTCTTAGAAAATACGCAAGTTGATAAAGTTTGTTTCATGATATTAATCAGAGGTATAATGGTCTTATGATGTTCTGAGAGATTTTATTAACGTACTTCTCATGCATTGCATTCATTTATACATGTACATTAACCCATGACCAGAAGGCATTATATACGCGTATATATGTATTTATTTGGGATATGGAAAAAGGTTACGGCGTTATATACGCACCACCACCTGATCAGCTGGTATACGTTGATGATGTGCCCACAGTGGCCAAGATGATATGATGGGATGCCCTCTGAGGCTTGATGATGTTATTAACACATGTACCTATGCACGGCATGACATTCATACGCATATGCACGATACTATGAGTATTAAATAATTCACAGAGCTATTCAGACTTACATGTCGAGTCTTTTACTCCATGTTTCTCTCATTTCTATTATTTACTGATTTTCATTCCATACATACTCGGTACATTATTTGTACTAACGTCCTTATTCCTGGGGACACTAGTTTCATGCTCGCAGGTCCCGATAGACGGGTCGAGAGTCCTCCAAGTAGGCTATCAGCTTAGCGGAAGATGTTGGTGTGCTCCATTTGCTCCAAAGTTGCTTGTTTGGTCAGCTGATTTAGACGTGTATTGTTTGATATAGTGGGGTCCTGTCCCGACCTTTATGATAAGTATGTACTCTTAGAGGCTTGTAGATAGATGTCATGTATACGGATACTTGTCTGCCTATATTTTACATATATAATGGATCACATTGTCCTTATGGGCCTGTATGTCACAGGTATGAGTTTCTATATCAGGTTGGGTCGTTCTATGTCAGTTATTCTCCTATGTTTATTCTGGTTTGTCCATGACGGCCTATTTGGCCCATTTGCCAATGAATGTACAATAAGAAAGATATGTTATGTTAGTACTCGGTTAAGTAAGGTACCGGGTGCTCGTTGGGGCCCATAGGTTTGGGTCGTGACAAAAGTGGTATCAAAGCAGTTCTGTCCTAGGGAGTCTACAAACCGTGTCTAGTAGAGTCTTGTTTATGGGTGTGTTGTGCACCACACTTACAAGGAGGAGGCTACAGGGCATTTAGGACTGCCACTCTTTCTTGCTACTCTAGGTCGTGTGGTAGAGCTCAGTTGTATGAACTTAATTTCTTAAACTCTATCTTATTCATAATACGATGATGCCTACATCCAGAAAGACGGTTGGTAAGAGATATAGCCGTGGAAGAGTTGAGTCAGAGGAACTCGATTTATGCATCATGCTTATGATGAGTAAATGTAAGGTCTTCAGTAGATCATACATGTATAATCTTCTTGATAAGGAGCCTTAAGGCAAGTATATCTATCCACCTATATGGTGAGAAGCAATGAGAGACTCAAAAGATAGATACAAGTTTCAACAAGTAAAAGAAACAAGGTGAAGAAAGGAACGAGGTACCCAGTTAGTGAAGATGATCATTATCTACAATTCAGGAAAAGAGATATAAGCATTTTGAGTTACCTTCGACAGTAACAGAGATAAGTACAATTGGCCACACCTATCTCAATTATGCCCTATGGAGCTAGCAACTATGGTTTAAGACATGACGAGATATCAGGATCCGACTAAGGTTAGAATAACCCAAAATGGCGAATGGATTGTTTGTGTAAGTTGATATTTTCGAAGAATATTATAAAGGTGCTAATAAATCTCCTTGTGAGACACCCAGATGGTGCACTCTAAAATAGTATAGCTGGATATGAGTACTACAAAGATAGGCACTGGAAGCCTTGAAGGGACAAATATTACCTTAGTGTGGCTCCCGTCCCTAGTAGAGAAAGAATGTTAGGCAATCCGAAGAGCCAATGGATGGAGCAAGGGGCGCTAAAAGAAAAAGGATGTCTTGTTCGAGTTTTCAGGATAAAGTGATAGACATAGATGTTAGCGGGAAATAAGAAGAGAGTTAATGAAGCATTATGAGTAAGATGTGATACATGGATGACAACGGTAGATCAAAAAGATGATACGAATTACGGAGTCTATAGTCAAGTGAAGGAAAAGAAGAGAGGTGACAGGCCTTAATACAACAAAAGAGTATAGGCCATAAAGTCATATCCTCATTTTGAGAAATAAGTTCGTGACTCCAACGCGACTACCGGAAGGAAAAAGTTAGACCCCAGAATAATAAAAATCAGTATGGGCTGGTGAACTAGATAAACTAAACATGAATTAGGGACTGAGTGATTGGATAATAGTCGGCATCATAAGAATTTCAGATTTCGTTCCGGCGATAATAGAATGGACAACAAAAGAAAATTCATGAGAAATTCAGAGAATGGTCATTCAAGAATATGCTTCCCTAAAGCAAGCAATGTGAGCAAAGTTAAGCTTAAGGGACTATGTGTGCCAGCTACACTAAGTGTCACCCTTGTGAGTAAGGAATTTTTTTATCCTTGGTACAGAAAGATTATCGCAAGGAGAGTAAGGGTCATCTATGATGTGAAAAGACGCTAAAGATGAAGAGGTAAAACATCTATAGGTAGATTGTCGTAGCTCCAACTCTTAGTACTCCCCCTAAGGGGGGAATATGGAGTGACGTGATATTAAGTCAAAATTAAGTGGTTCTAGTAACTATGGAGTGGTAAAGAAGGGACGCGATAAAATTGAGAAGGGGATGAAATTGCACTTATTCAAAACCTACAGATATGGTATGATTCCAGATTATGCAGGCACGACGTCAAGGAAAGGAAGTAAGGGTTCATGCCCGGATGTTATTGATAAATAAGGAGCCAGTGCGAGAGGTAAGTTAAGACAAAGGAAATAACCCAAGAAAGATTACGCGAAATATTGATATCAGAATGGGCCAACGAATAGTTAGTAATTGATTCAGGAAGAGCCTAGTTGTGGCTGAACAGGAGGTTACAGACAAGTTAGCAGATCGTGCAAGATAAACATAGTAAAGCCCAATATAGTGAATTCAGCCTCACAGTAATGTCATTGTAATACTTGAGAAATATTCGGATAGGAGTTGGGGTACTTAAAGGTACTATATGAACGTTAAGGAAATAAAAGAGAGTTCCACTGGGAAGAAAGTCAAAACTTCAGTTCAGAAGCAACCATACCAGCACAAAAGTGTCGAGGTAAGTAACTACAAATAATTATAGGCGAGGAAGGACATCAGGAAAAAAAATCCGGCGAGTATACCATGTAATAAGCTTGCAGCTTTACAAGAGTCAGAGGATCCTCCCTAAATACTACAATGAAAGACTAGCTGAGGAAGTAAGGAAGAAGGCTTCAACCTAAGCTCAGTAACCTAAGGAGGAATGGTCTTATAACAACAGTCTCACAACAACATTGTATGCACTCCATAATAAAATGGCACCTGCCGTGGCTAATGAACGAGAAGTAAAATCAGAAGTGATATTCAAGATCATATGAGTTGTATGGAATTCCAATATGTGTGAGCACTAAGGTAAGCTAAGTATGTACGTAACAAGGGGCAAAAAGACCAGGAAAAGTAATTGCTTACATTTAAAGAAAGCTGAGAAGGAACGAAAAGAATTATTCGATTAATGACCCAGAGTTAGTTACGTTATGAACGCACTTAAGAGTTTAGTGTTTTATACATGCAACATATATGTTGACAATTATACAGACGTAGAAGACTCCGGTATAAGTTAAAAGAAAGAATTGAGTCCAGGTCATAGATAAAGGATTGAATTGTTAGAAGATTGTATTGTGGATATTCCATAGCGTCCATGAAGGGCTAAAGTAATAACTCATACCATGAGTCGCAGATCAGAAGATAGATTAAGCCTACATAAAGGTTGATTAGAGGGAAAAGGAAACTAAAGAATTACATCAATTAAGTAAATATGAGTCTAATTATTGGACCCATAAAGTTATAGACATCATGATTGAGAACACTGCAGAATCACTCTTAATATCAGAGGTACAAGAGAGATAGTACAGTAGCCATATTCTATAACGGATCTACGATAAAGCCAGTTAGAAGAGTACCAGCCTTATATGAAGTCAGTATGAAGCTCCCACCGGATTGTGTATGCACCAAAGGTGCAAGTGTTATAATAAGAGCTTCAAGTTGTGGATGTGAATTGTACCTATGTGGAAGGGAGGTCATGAAAGAGATAGAAGATATGATGCGAGATTTTAAGGCAAATGTAAACATTGTACGAGATACTCAAATACAGAAGGTTGTGAATAGTTTGTACTTCGGACAAAAGGCTAGAGGTGCTGGGATTCAGTATCCAGGAATGATAGCGGTGGCGTCAGTGGCATATCTTCCAGCCTATAGTTTCTAGGTACCGAGAGATCTAGCCAACAGAGTAAAGAAAAGTTAGAGACAATGTGATGTCTTACTTGATTTTTCAGAATAACAAGGAAATCAATGGTGCAAGCAAGTTGAAGGGAGCTTGCGAGTTGTATAAATACATACGTATTGGTCGCAAGCTAATGTATAGTAAAGCGACAAGGCTTTATGACAGGAGTAAGGATAAGAAAGGGCGAGTTAGGAGGTGATGAGAATGGATAATTCCTCGGGATTAAGCCTATGAAAACAAGAAGAGCTGATGGTTTGTTTTAGTTATACAAAGCTCAGTATAGCCTGAATGAACTCAAAGGAGTCGAAGACTAATGGCATTTAGAAGAGATGGAATGCTGCCCTGGTAGTAGAATAAGGGTGTAATTGTGGCAGATAAAGGATGACATTTGGGCCTTCAATTGAGCTATGATTTGAAAAAGGGGGGGGGGATTTCATGAGCTGTACGGGATTAGAATAACCCTCAAAGGGTGAATCACGTTGGGATGCTAAGAAATACGGTAATTGAAGCATGGTATCGCCCCCAGGTGGATCAGTCTAATCATTTCAGATATTCCCCGATCAGACGTCAGCCCTAGTGATTACATAAGGGGTTTCAAGTTGTCAGTGGTAGATTGTAGATTAATATTGAGGTGAATCAACAATGGATGGGCCAAAATCACAAAGTATGAGATGAGATTAGGGTGTCATTCTTAAGATGAACAGTAATGAGAAAGCATTAAAGGACTTTGATTTACACATATAGGATAAACAACGAAAGTAACCTGGATTTTGCTAGCAGGCCTCAGTAACGATAAATCAAAGTGACAGTTATGGTATAGTATGACCTACCTAGATGCAGTAAAGTCATACAGATGAATAAACGGATCTACGAAATAAGGTATCGCAATATTCGTAAGTTAAACAATGTACCGAGCGAAGAAATTCAGTATACCTATAGATGCTCAGAGGGACCTCTTATCAAGCTCTATATATGTATACAAAGTGAAGCCTAGATATTGGAAAAATCTCGAGGAAAAAGGAGAGAAGAGTTGCATAGGCACACTTACAAGGTCAGAGTCGTATAGGCTGCATGATAGAAGGTAGCAACAGTTACGAGATTGAAGAATTCCGACCACAAGTCATGATGTGAGAAAGAGGCCTAAAGGGGGGAATGCCCTGTCCTTTGGATTTATTCACAGAACAGTTGCTAGATGGCAAGGAGAGTACTAAAGTATTCGCAAGAGCCATAGGTTATAAAAATGATAAGTTCATCAGCCAACATTTGAGGACGAATGTTCCAAAGGGGGAAAATGATGTTACACCCGATATTTTCGTATGTGAAAGTACGCCATAAGTAAATTGATGAAAGCTCGGAAATAAGATGTTACATCCCGCATTTTCGTACGTTAAATTTTCATCGTAAGTTAATCGACGTAAGTTAGGAATGAGATTATAAGCATTATGCTATTTCAAACTAATGATGAGGCGAAGAAAATGAATTTCGTCGAAGTTTGACATTTTGGGATAAAATACGGCCCGAGCTAAAATACCCGGTATTTATGGACTAGTGTCATACTAGGTACCACATGGCCGTGATAGTAAGGTGTACAAAGTATGTTAAAAGTGAGTAGTATTTTAAGTAATTTGAGATAATTCTTAATTATGTGCATAAATGAGTTAATTAATGATTTTGGTGGGAAGATTAACTAAGAAATTAAATTTTGGATAAGGCAAAAAGACCCCCAACGTGGCAGCCCACAACTCCAAGTTTGTGACTATTAAGTCACCTTTCAATGTGGCACAAATTTGTGAAGCTTAGTAACACCAAGTCTTCAAAGTGGGTCCCACACCACCAAGACATTAAAATCCTTCTCTAATACAAAATGAAGACATTTTTACATCTTCAAACGGATGGATAGCTTCAGCAAGATAAGTTATACAATATTGTGGTAAAATTCATTAAGAGAGATGGATTAAAAATTCAGCAAGGTAACGATCTTAAGAAAAAATTTCATACGAAATTATATCGCGTAATAGCAACGGGATTTTGCAATTCTAAGGGAGTACGGTGCAATCTTTTACAATAATATCATACGAAAATTCCCCTACTTCGATCCACTGTTACGTGTTGTCGCAATTGACGTGTGTTAGAGAGATTGTCAAGAGAATCGGTTCAGGTATGTTAAGGCTATCCCTTCTTTATTGTTGGCATGATCTATACAACACGAACAAAACAAGCAAATGCACAACTTCCATAAATGACTCTTTTCATAGAAGTATTAGAGTTCTTAAATTTCCATATGTCTTATTATTCTATCAACTGTTGATGGGTCTCAGAAAACACGTAAGTTGATAAAGTTTGTTTCATGATATTAATCAGACGTATAATGGTCTTATGACGTTCCGAGAGATTTTATTGATGTACTTCCACGCATTACATTTATTTATACATGTACACTGTCCCATGACCAGACAATGTTATATACGCGTATATATATATATATATATATATATATATATATATATATATATATATATATATGTATGCATGTATGTATGTATATGGGATATGGGAAAAGGATACGGTATTATATACGCACCACCACCTGATCAGCCAGTATACGTTGATGATTTGCCCACATTGGCCAAGATGATATGATGGGCTGCCCTCAGAGGCTTGATGATGTTATGAACACATGTACCTATGCATGACATGACATGCATACGTATATGCACGACAGTATAAGTATTAAATGATTCACAGAGCTATTCAGACATACATGTCAAGTCTTTTACTCCCATGTCAAGTCTTTTACTCCATGTTTCTCTTATGTCTATTATTTACTTATTTTTATTCGTTACATACTCGGTACATTATTCGTACGAACGTCCCTTTTTCCTGGGGATGGTGAGTTTCATGCCTGCAGGTCCTGATAGACGGGTCGAGAGTCCTCTTAGTAGGCTATCAGCTCATCGGAAGATGTTGGTGCGCTCCATTTGCTTTGAAGTTGCTTATTTGGTTAGTATGATTTAAACGTGTATTGTTTTGTATGGCAGGGCCCTATTCTCGATCTTTATGATAAGTATGTACTCTTAGAGGCTTGTAGACAGATGTCATGTATACGGATACTTGTATGGCCTTGTCAGCCTATATTTTAAGTATATAATAGATCACATTGGCCTGATGGGCACGTATGTCACAGGCATGAGTTTCTATATCAGTTTGGGTCGTTCTATGTCGGGTATTCCCTCATGTTTACTCTGGTTATCTCATGACGCCCCTTCTGACCCACTTGCCTATGATGATGTAATAAAAAAGATATGTTACATTGGTACTCGGTTGAGTAAGGCACCAGATGCCTGTCGTGACCTTTCGGTTTGGGTCATGACACCCTAAACACCCTAGAGGCGATTTTCCGGGGTTGACTTTTGTTGACTTTTTCAATAATTATCTAAAATGAACCTCTTCCACTCAGGGGTAGTTTCTAAAGCTTATTTTAGATTGTTTGAAAGATATTTTGTTAGATTCGATTGGTTTGGAGGCGGATATTAGAAGAAAGGTCTCGGTTAAGCTGTGATTTGATCGCGCAGCGAGGTAAGTGTCGTGGTTTACCTTGACTTGAGGGATTAGGATTTGTTTGCCTATTTGCTATGTAATTAACTTGTGGGTACAACATATGTGTGAGGTGACGAGCATTTATGCATTGTTGTTAGGATAAAATATGTGGGTGGAACTTGTTTCTTTGTGAGTCGTGGCCTTCTAATTATGATATCCATGCTTAGGTTAGATTATTACTTATTTGATTATTTCTCCCATGATTATTGCTTAATTAGTAATGGTGGAGTAGTTTGGAAGTTGAGGTTTGGTATCTTGGCATCATATTTGAAGTAAACACATTCTCGGCGCTACTTATCTCCCGAATTTACATTATCTTTACTATTTGGTAAGGAAGAGAGTTAAAGCACGAAGCGTGATGCCGTGCCATTGCATTATCTTATTTACTATTCAATACATAGTGAGGAAGAGAATTAAAGCACGAAGGGTGATGTCGTGCCATCTATATCATTTATTCATTGTTACATGGTGAGATTGAGAGTAAAAGTACAGAGGGTGATGCCATGCCATCTATATCAATAATTCATTATTACAAGGGCAAATCGAGAGTAAAAGCACGAAGGGTGATGTTATGCCATTTCATATACTTATGGCATCATCTCTTGGTAGGGATGAGAGTAAAAGCACGAAGGGTGATGCCGTGCCATCTCTATACTGTATGTTTATCTGTCTTAATTGGTTTATGAGTTATTTGGCTATCTTGTGATGTTATACCTGTTGTACATATCATATCTTTTCCCCCTTTCGCATGTCCCCTCTACATTGCTAAGTCTCTATTTTGTTGTTGTTGTGTATATATATATATATATATATATATATATATATATATATATTTGTACAGGTTTAATTATGTGAGTGTCCTGTCATAGCCTTGTCGCTACCTCGTCGGGGTTAGGTTCGACACGTACGGAGTACATTGGGTCGGTTGTACTCATACTACACTTATGCACTTCTCGTGTAGATTTTGGTATTGGTCCCAGCGGTGCATGAGGTGCGTCAGCTTGGATCATTGCACAAGAAGACTTGAGGTAGATCTGCTGGCGTCCGCAAACCTTGGAGTCCCCTTCCTCTTCCCTCTTTTACTGTTCATTTCATTCGAAGTAGTTGTATTTATTTTAGACTCTGTTTGTAGAACTTTTAGTAGCTCGTGTATTCATGGCTGCGGATCTTTGGGAGTAGATGTTATTACATGACTTATGCTGGTGTTGTATTAGTTTGATCCCCTATCTCTCATTATTTATCATCACCTTGTTTAAACTGTTAAAATCTGGCTAATTAACTATCTCACGTCGACTTGCCTAGCAAGTGGATGTTAGGCGCCATCATGACCCCGAGATAAAATTTCGGGTCGTGACAGTATCAGGTAAAACTTTAAGTACTTATGTAAACAAAAGGCTATAATAGGCTAATTAGACATAGAGGGTGTTTGGATTGACTTTAAGTACTTATTGGCTGTTAAGCACTTTTTTAGTTTGTGTGGTGTTTGACAATGATAAAAAGTCCTTAAAAGCACTAACTTTTAGGCATAAAAAATATAAAAATAAGCCAAAAGCTAAAAGTTGGGTATTACCATCTTATAGCTTTTGGCTTTTAGCTTAAAAACTATTTTTTACAAGCCAATTCAAACACCCTCTGTGATGACCCAAAAGGGTCATCACCTGTCTTCTTACTCATTTCATGCTTCCGAGACCTTGAAAACCTCATTTAGGGTTGCCTCGATTTGCGTGCGTAGTCCGGGCGCGTAGCCGGAAAGCTTAAATATGAATTCTGTGAGAAAAATGCTAAATTTTGATATTAAATTGATTAAATTTGACTTCGGTAAATATTTTGGGCAAACGGGACCCAGACCCGTGATTTGACGGTCCCGGAGGGTCCGTAGGAAAATATGGGACTTGGGCGTATGCCCGGAATCGAATTCCGAGGTCCCAAGCCCGAGAAATAAATTTTTGTGTGAAATTATTTTTCTGAAATTATTAAGGAATATGGAAATGAAAATCGATTAGAACGTGTTGGTATCGGGCCCGTATTTTGGTTCCGGTGCCCGGTACAGGTCTTATATGTGATTTAAGATATTTCTATGAAGCTTGGTTGAAATCGGACGTCGTTTGACGTGTTTCGGACTATAAGTTCTAAATTTGAAAGTTTATGAAGTTTGAAGAAAAACTATTGATTTTGAGGTTTGATTCATTGTTTTTGATGTTATTTTGGCGATTTGATCGCACGATTAAGTTCGTAAGATGTCGTTGAGTTAGTGTATGTGTTTGGTTAGGAGCCCCGAGGGCTCGGGAGTGTTTCGGGGGTGTTTCAGAGTGATTTCGAACTTAGGAAAGTTGCAGAAAATGAGCTTCAGCTGTTGCAGACGAATCCTTCTTCGCGTTCGCGACTCCATGTCCGCGTTCGCGAAGCCTTGAGTGTGTCCTTCATCGCGTTCGCATAGAGTTATTGGACTCTGAGGGCCCAGCCCATCATTCCTTCTTCACGTTCGCGATGCTGGACCGCGTTCGCGTTAAGGTTTACGCATTCGCGTAGACCAAGTCCTGGACCCCCCCCCCCAGCTTTCTTCTTCGCGTTCGCATTCCTCCAATCGCGAACGCGATGCCTTGCACAGTTACCCTTCGCGAACGCAGCCCTGTTCCCGCGAACGCGAAGGGCAATTTTTGCCCAGTTATAATTAAATCCCAGAACAGTGTAGTCGCGGATTCTTTCATAAAAACACCCGAACTTCTTCCTCTCCAAGGTTCCCAAGCGTCCATTGAAGCCCCCTTTCACCAAGACTTTGTGGGTTAGTAAATCTTAACTAGATTCCTTCAATTTTCATCAATATCCATTGAATTCCTAAGCTTGAATCATGTAATTTAGGGTAGAAATTGGGGAAAATGGGTAGAGTTAGGGCTTTTTGCTTTTCTTGATTTAGACCTCGTTTTGGGGTCGAATTTGAAAACAAATTATATATTCGGGCTCGTGGGGGAATGGGTGATATGAATTTGGTCCGAACCTCGTGTTTTGACCAAGTGGGCCCGGGTGCGATGTTGGGATTTTGGGAAGAAAGTTTGGAAATCTATAATTAGACATGGGGTTTGACTTGTTTAGCATATATTGATATTATGAAGTCACTATCGTATAGATTTGATTGAGTTGGAGCTGAATTCGAGAGGGAAAGCGGTCGTTGTGGATTGATTTTGGCCGTGGAAGTTGAGGTAAGTGTTTGGTTTAACCCTAGCTTGAGGGAATAGGAGTTGAGTCTTAATTGCTACTTGCTAATTGTCGGGTACAATGTATAGGCATGGTGATGAGTATCTATACATTGGTGTCTAGCATGACCTTGAGTCTTTGTTTTGCGAATAGTTGGGATTTTGTTATATCTTCCATGATTAATTGATGACTTCCATATGTTGTAAAGATCTTGTGAAAGAAATTGTGATCTTTGAACTTCGTGGAGCGTTGGCTCGAGTTGAAACACAAATTGTGAAGGTATATGAGATAAGTAAATCTTTGGAGTATTGGCTCAAGTGATAATGTGAACTATGAGATAAAAGTGAAAGAAAGAGAAAGAGTTATTGATATTGTACCCTTGTTGGGATTTAATTGTTTAAATTGTGTTCCCTTGCCCTTGTTTGTGATTGTTGTTTGAGTGAGGAAGAGAGTAAAAGCACGAAGGGTGATGCCGTGCACTTATTGCCGTTTGTTATGATTTCTTGTTGTTTTCAATTCAAGTGCATTAATTGTCTTATTCCATTATTACTGTTATTCTTTATGTTTCCTTTTTTCCTTCATTGTGTTACTTGTTATTATTGAGTTAAGGTATTCTTGCGCAACGTTATGCCTTGAATTTATGCCGTTATTGCTACATGTTTATGTGACTTAATTTCCATCTGACATTTAACATATTAAATATTAAATTGCCAAATTGTTCCTTAAAGTCTATAATTAATTGCTACTTGCCATTATTTGTCAGCATCAGTGAATCATAATTCTTGTGTACTTGTTGTCTTATAAATTCATATTGATTGTTGTGTTTGTTAGAGTAAATTTCTTTTGGAAGAACTGTTGATATATTGAAATGGGAGCGAGTGGTACGCCTACCACAAGATATTATGAAATGGGAGCGAGTGGTACGCCTACCACAAGATATTATGAAATGGGAGCGAGTGGTACGCCTACCACAAGATATTATGAAATGGGAGCGAGTGGTACGCCTACCACAAGATATTATGAAATGGGAGCGAGTGGTATGCCTACCACAAGAACTATTGAAATGGGAGCGAGTGGTACGCCTACCACGAGTGATATTGAGATGGGAGCGGGTGGTACGCCTACCATGCGATGTTATGAAATGGGAGCGGGTTGCACGCCTGCAACGAGATGAGTTGAACTAGCTATTAATGTTGTTGGAGTTTNCGTGCTATTTTACCTGATATTTTATTTCTATCTGTTGCCCCTGAATCATGCTCCTTTCCCCATCTCTACTTGTTTATTTCTGCTTTACTTTGCGCTATATATTATATAATTGCACAGGTTTATTTGGTGGTCTGGTCCTAGCCTCGTCACTACTTCGCCGGGGTTAGGTTAGGCACTTACCAGCACATGGAGTCAGTTGTGCTGATATTACACTCTGTGCTATTTTGCACAGATCCAGGCTTCGGACGGTAGCAGCAGTAGTGTGAGAGCAGGCTTTCAGTCTAGCGAGACTCGAGGTAGCCTTGCAGGCATTCGCAGGTCTCGGCGTCTCCTTTCATCCATATTCCTGTTTCTTTCATGTATTTTTGGAGACAGTGTCGAGTTTGTTTCTTTCAGACCTTTATGTGTAGTATTCTTAGACCGTCTGTGAAACTGTGACACCAGTCTTGGGTAGAGGCTTTTATTTGGATTATTCCGCATTTTTATTCAGTTTTCTATAAGATTGAGACTTCCGCTTAGTATTTAATTTCATTACTTTTGTATGATTGCCGATAATGGTTATAAGGAATTATGTTATTAATGGAAAGGTAATTAAAATTGGCTTGCCTAGCTCTATTTAGTAGGCGCCATCACGACTCTCGAGGGTGGGAAATCCGGGTTGTGACAAGTTGGTATCAGAGCACTAGGTTACATAGGTCTCACAGTTCACAGACAAGCTTAGTAGAGTCTGAGGGATCGGTGCAGAGACGTCTGTATTTATCCCCCAGAGGCTACCGAGTTAGGAAAAGTTTCACATTTGTTCTATTCTTTCCCGTCGTGCGATTTTGTTCTCTTAATGCTAAATTGAAACCTCTACTCTTGTCCTTTCGTGAATGGCGAGGTCATGTACCGCTTCTTCAGCCGAGCAGCAGCGGGCCAGTGATAGATCAGCTACATTTTCGGAGGTTTTGTGGAGGTAAAAGTATTAGAGGTGGAGGTAGAGATGCGAGAGGTAGAGGTAAAGGTATTAGAGGTGGAGGTGCAGGTATTGTTCTGGTCTGTGGTAGAGAAGCTTCGGTTTTATTTTGCACCGCATCTGGTCATGCCTAGTGATTAATTGAGTGTTCCTGTTTATGTGCCTGCACCGGTGGGTGATTCTATCGTGGACGATCGAGCCCATCGTTCTTGTATTGGGGTGATTGGAGGTCTTGAGATTCGAGTAGATTTGTTGCTGTTGGACATGGTTGACTTCGACATTATATCGAGGATGGACTGGTTATCACTCTATCACGCTATCTTGCACTGCCATGCCAAGACTGTGACCTTAGCTTTACCGGGTATGCCTCGCTTAGAGTGGAGAGGGACTCTAGGTCATTCTACCCACAGTGTCATATCATATGTGAAGGCTCGGCGTATGGTCGAGAAGGGGTGTTTGGCTTATTTAGCTTATGTTCGGGATTCCAGCGCTGAGGTTCCCTGTGTCGATTCTGTGCCCGTTGTTTGTGATTTCCCTGATGTTTTTCCTTCAGACCTGCCGGGTATCCCGCCCGACAGGGATATTGATTTCTGCATTGATCTGGTTCCGGGCACTCAGCCCAGTTCTATCCCACCATATCGTATGGCCCCGCCGGAGTTGAAGGAGTTAAAAGAGCAGTTACAGGATTTGCTTGAGAAGGGTTTCATTAGACCTAGTGTGTCTCCTTAGGGTGCACCGGTGTTATTTGTCAAGAAGAAGGATGGGACAATGAGAATGTGTATTGATTACCGGCAACTGAACAAAGTAACGGTCAAGAATAGGTATCCATTTTCGAGGATTGATGATTGGTTTGATCAGCTTCAGGGTGCCAAAGTATTTTCAAAGATTTACTTGAGATATGGTTACCATCAGTTGAGGGTTTGGGCATCTGATGTCCCTAAGGCAGCTTTCCACACTCGGTACGGGCATTATGAGTTCTTGGTGATATCATTCGGGTTGACAACTGCCCCAGCAGCTCTTATGGATTTGATGAACTGAGTGTTCAAGCCTTATTTGGATTCGTTCGTGATAGTCTTCATGATGATATTTTGATATATTCCCGCAGCCGAGAGGAGCACGAGCAGCATCTTAGAGTGGTTCTTCAGGCTTTGAGGGATAGTCAGTTGTACGCCAAGTTTTCGAAGTGCGAGTTTTGGTTGAGTTCAGTTGCATTCCTGGGTCATGTCGTATCGGCAGAGGGTATTCAGGTGAACCCAAAGAAGATTGAGGCGGTCGAGAACTGGCCTAGACCAGCATCAGCTACAGAGATTCGGAGTTTCTTGGGATTGGCAGGCTACTATCGTCGGTTCGTGGAGGGGTTTTCATCTATTGCAGCCCCGATGACCAGGTTGACCCAGAAGGGGTGCCCAATTCAGATGGTCGGATGAGTGTGAGGCGAGCTTTCAGAAGCTCCAGACAGCTCTGACTACGACACCGGTGTTGTTTTTGCCTACAGGTTCAGGGCCCTATACAGTCTATTGTGATGCTTCCCGTGTTGGGCTTGGAGCAGTGTTGATGCAGAATGGCAAGGTCATTGCCTATGCTTCGAGGCAGTTGAAGATTCATGAGAAGAACTATCCAGTGCATGATTTAGAGTTGGCAGCCATTGATCACGCATTGAAGATTTGGAGGCATTATTGGTATGGTGAGGTGTGGGAGGTGTTCACTGATCACAAGAGTCTTCAGTACTTGTTCAAGCAAAAGGAGTTGAATTTGAGGCAGAGGAGATGGTTGGAGTTGTTGGAGGATTATGATGTCACCATTCTCTATTCATCCGGGCGCCGCGAAGATGTACCAGGATTTGCGGCAGCATTATTGGCGGCATAGAATGAAGAAGGATATTATGGCATATGTGGCGCGGTGCTTGAATTGTCAGCAGGTTAAGTATGAGCATCAGAGGCCTGGTGGTTTATTACAGAGGATTGAGCCTCCCGAGTGGAAGTGGGAGAGGATCACTATGGACTTTGTTACTGGACTTCCGTTGACCCGGAAGAAGTTCGATGCAGTTTGGGTCATTGTTGATAGGCTGACCAAGTCAGCGCATTTCATTCTTGTGGCAGTCTCCTATTCATCCGAGAGGTTAGCTGAGATCTATATCCGGGAGATTGTTCGCCTTCATGGGGTGCTGGTATCTATCATTTCGGACCGGGGTACGTAGTTTACCTCGCGCTTCTAGAGAGCAGTTCAGCGAGAGTTGGGCACACGGGTTGAGTTGAGCACAGCATATCATCCCCAGACGGACGGCCAGTCCGAGCGGACTATTCATATTTTGGAGGATATGCTCCGGGCTTGTGTTATTGACTTTGGAGGTTCATGGGATCAGTCCTTGCCTTTAGCGGAGTTTGCCTACAACAACATCTACCAGTCGAGCATCCAGATGGCTCCTTATGAGGCTTTTTATGGTAGGCGGTGTCGGTCTCCGGTTGGATGGTTGAGCTGGGAGAGGCTCGGTTGTTGGGTATAGATTTGGTTCAGGAGGCCTTGGACAAGGTCAAGATCATTCAGGATAGGCTTCGTTCAGCTCAGTCTAGGCAAAGGAGCTATGCTGATCGTAAGGTTCGAGATGTAGTTTTCATGGTTGGTGAGCGGGTATTGCTCCGAGTGTTGCCTATGAAGGGCGTAATGAGATTTGGGAAGAAGGGCAAGCTTAGCCCTAGGTTCATTGGTCCGTTTGAGATTCTTGATCGAGTGGGAGAGGTGGCTTACAAACTTGCCTTGCCGCCTAGCTTATCAGTCGTGCATCCAGTTTTTCATGCATCCATGCTTCGGAGGTATCACGGTGATCCAGCTCACGTGTTAGGTTCCAGCACAGTCCAATTGGACAAGGACTTGTCTTATGAGGAGGAGCCGGTAGCTATTATAGACCGGCAGGTTCGTCAGTTGAGATCCAAGACTTTTCCTTCTGTTCGTGTTCAGTGGAGAGGTCAGCCTCCTGAGGCATCGACCTGGGAGTCCGAGTCTGATATGCAGAGTCGATATCCTCATCTTGTCCCCGACTCAGGTAGTTCTTTCTTTTGTCCGTTCGAGGACGAACGGTTGTTTTAGAGGTGGAGAATGTGACGACCCAAAGGGTCATCACCTGTCTTCTTACTCGTTCCGTGCTTCCGAGGCCTTGAAAACCTCATTTAGGGTTGCCTCGATTTGCGTGCGCAGTCCGGGCGCGTAGCCGGAAAGCTTAAATATAAATTCTGTGAGAAAAATGCTAAATTTTGATATTAAATTGATTAAATTTGACTTCGGTCAACATTTTGGGCAAACGGACCCGGACCCGTGATTTGACGGTCCCGGAGGGTCCGTAGGAAAATATGGGACTTGGGCGTATGCCCGGAATCGAATTTCGAGGTCCCAAGCCCGAGAAATGAATTTTTGTGTGAAATTGTTTTTCTAAAATTATTAAGGAATATGGAAATGAAAATCGATTAGAACGTGTTGGTATCGGGCCCGTATTTTGGTTCCGGTGCCCAGTACAGGTCTTATAAGTGATTTAAGATATTTCTGTGAAGTTTGGTTGAAATCGGACGTCGTTTGACGTGTTTCGGACTATAAGTTCTAAATTTGAAAGTTTATGAAGTTTGAAGAAAAACTATTGATTTTGAGGTTTGATTCATTGTTTTTGATGTTATTTTGGCGATTTGATCGCACGATTAAGTTCGTAGGATGTCGTTGAGTTAGTGTATGTGTTTGTTTAGGAGCCCCGAGGGCTCGGGAGTGTTTCGGGGGTGTTTCGGAGTGATTTCGAACTTAGGAAAGTTGCAGAAAATGAGCTTCAGCTGTTGCAGACAAATCCTTCTTCGCGTTCGCGACTCCATGTCCGCGTTCGCGAAGCCTTGAGTGTGTCCTTCATCGCGTTCGCATTGCTTCCTCGCGTTCGCATAGAGTTATTGGACTCTGAGGGCCCAGCCCATCATTCCTTCTTCACGTTCGCGATGCTGGACCGCGTTCGCGTTAAGGTTTACGCATTCGCGTAGACCAAGTCCTGGACCCCCCCCCCAGCTTTCTTCTTCGCGTTCGTATTCCTCCAATCGCGAACGCGATGCCTTGCACAGTTACCCTTCGCGAACGCGGCCCTGTTCCCGCGAACGCGAAGGGCAATTTTTGCCCAGTTATAATTAAATCCCAGAACAGTGTAGTCGCGGATTCTTTCATAAAAACACCCGAACTTCTTCCTCTCCAAGGTTCCCAAGCGTCCATTGAAGCCCCCTTTCACCAAGACTTTGTGGGTTAGTAAATCTTAACTAGATTCCTTCAATTTTCATCAATATCCATTGAATTCCTAAGCTTGAATCATGTAATTTAGGGTAGAAATTGGGGAAAATGGGAGTTAGGGCTTTTTGCTTTCTTGATTTAGACCTCGTTTTGGGGTCGAATTTGAAAACAAATTATATATTCGGGCTCGTGGGGGAATGGGTGATATGAATTTGGTCCGAACCTCGTGTTTTGACCAAGCGGGCCCGGGTGCGATGTTGGGATTTTGGGAAGAAAGTTTGGAAATCTATAATTAGACATGGGGTTTGATTTGTTTAGCATATATTGATATTATGAAGTCACTATTGTATAGATTTGATTGAGTTGGAGCCGAATTCGAGAGGGAAAGCGGTCGTTGTGGATTGATTTTGGCCGTGGAAGTTGAGGTAAGTGTTTGGTTTAACCCTAGCTTGAGGGAATAGGAGTTGAGTCTTAATTGCTACTTGCTAATTGTCGGGTACGATGTTTAGGCATGGTGACGAGTATCTATACATTGGTGTCTAGCATGACCGTGAGTCCTTGTTTTGCGAATAGTTGGGATTTTGTTATATTTTCCATGATTAATTGATGACTTCCATATGTTGTAAAGATCTTGTGAAAGAAATTGTGATTTTTGAACTTCGTGGAGCGTTGGCTCGAGTTGAAACACAAATTGTGAAGGTATATGAGATAAGTAAATCTTTGGAGCATTGGCTCGAGTGATAATGTGAACTGTGAGATAAAAGTGAAAGAAAGAGAAAGAGTTATTGATATTGTACCCTTGATGGGATTTAATTGTTTAAATTGTGTTCCCTTGCCCTTGTTTGTGATTGTTGTTTGAGTGAGGAAGAGAGTAAAAGAACGAAGGGTGATGCCGTGCACTTATTGCAGTTTGTTATGATTTCTTGTTGTTATCAGTTCAAGTACATTAATTGTCTTATTCCATTATTACTGTGATGCTTTATGTTTTCTTTTTTCCTTCATTGTGTTACTTGTTATTATTGAGTTAAGGTATCATTGCGCAACGTTATGCCTTGAATTTATGCCATTATTGCTACATGTTTATGTGACTTAATTGCCACCTGACATTTAACATATTAAATATTAAATTGCCAAATTGTTCCTTAAAGTCTATAATTAATTGCTACTTGCCATTATTTGTCTGCCTCAGTGAATCATAATTCTTGTGTACTTGTTGTCTTATAAATTCATATTGATTGTTGCGTTTGTTAGAGTAAATTTCTTTTGGAAGAACTGTTGATATATTGAAATGGGAGCGAGTGGTATGCCTACCACCAGATATTATGAAATGGGAGCGAGTGTTACGCCTACCACAAGGTATTATGAAATGGGAGCGAGTGGTACGCCTACCACAAGATATTATGAAATGGGAGCGAGTGGTACGCCTACCACAAGGTATTATGAAATGGGAGCGAGTGGTACGTCTACCACAAGATATTATGAAATGGGAGCGAGTGGTACGCCTACCACAAGAACTATTGAAATGGGAGTGAGTGGTACGCCTCCCACGAGTGATATTGAAATGGGAGCGGGTGGTACGCCTACCATGAGATGTTATGAAATGGGAGCGGGTTGCACGCCTGCAACGAGATGAGTTGAATATGAAAGTTGCCTTATCATTTCATTTATTTGCTAGAAGTTAAACTGTAGGTGTACGTGCTATTTTACCTGATATTTTATTTCTATCTGTTGCCCCTGAATCATGCTCCTTTCCCCATCTCTACTTGTTTATTTCTGCTTTACTTTCCGTTGTATATTATATAATTGCACAAGTTTATTTGGTGGTCTGGTCCTAGCCTCGTCACTACTTCGCCGGGGTTAGGTTAGGCACTTACCAGCACATGGGGTCGGTTGTGCTGATACTACACTCTGCGCTATTTTGCACAGATCCAGGCTTCGGACGATAGCAGCAGTAGTGTGAGAGCAGGCTTTCAGTCCAGCGAGACCCGAGGTAGCCTTGCAGGCGTTCGCAGGTCCCGGCGTCTCCTTTCATCCATATTCCTGTTTCTTTCATGTATTCCAGGAGACAGTGTCGAGTTTGTTTCTTTCAGACCTTTATTTGTAGTATTCTTAGACCGTCTGTGAAACTGTGACACCAGTCTTGGGTAGAGGCTTTTGTTTGGATTATTCCGCATTTTTATTCAGTTTTCTATAAGATTGAGACTTCCGATTAGTATTTAATTTCATTACTTTTGTATGATTGTCGATAATGGTTATAAGGAATTATATTATTAAGGGAAAGGTAATTAAAATTGGCTTGCCTAGCTCTCATTACTAGGCTCCATCACAATTTCCGAGAGTGGGAAATCCGGATCGTGACACCCTCATATACTTTATGCCTAGCTAGACAAGTATAGAATCTTACACGACAAATTTAGTGATTCGATATGGGTTGGATTCTTTGAAGAGGAATGGGAAATAATACAAATCAACTTTCATTTGTCTTTTAATTTGGGAGTGGAATGTGTGTGTGGTTGGGGGGAGGGGGGGTTCCAAGGAATACATAGATAGTCATGCAGGGTTTTTCATTTGTGCTTCAAAAAATATATTTTATGTATTACTTATGCTTATTTTTGTCTAATCCTCCATTGCTCACGACACACATAGTCCAATTAATTCAGATTCGTGCTTAGAAAATTCACTATGAAGGATTTAATGCTTCCAACCAAAGAAGACTTTATTATTAGGGCTCAAACTCGAGATTTATAGTTAAAGGTGAATGAATCTTTACTATTTTCAGTGAATTTTGCCCCTTTAGGGTCATACAACCATATTGACCTTCCAAATATAGAAGAGCTAGAATTTGCAGAAGACCTCTTCTAGGAAAGCATCAAAAATGGTCTTGCTTGAGCTGGCATAATTTCGTAACCAAAAGGCAGAAGAGAATCTAGTTTTTGTCTATAAATGTGAAGTACTACTGTATATACGAGTCCGGAACCAAAATGTTGCTATTTTGGACTCAAAACATATAAATAGGTGTAAAAAAAAAGGTAACCATAATATATATAACGCCAGAAATAGTGGCGCTATAAACTGACAGTAAAAAACCCTCCATCTTCTTCCCCCGTCTTCTTCTACACCATTATTCTAATCCCCACTCCAAAAATTGGTCCCCCCACTGTCCGCCATTAAAAAAAAAAAAATTTTTTGGGTCCCCCCGGCACATAAAACTTGAAGAACGTAGGTCCCACACTCGAGTAGAGCTTCTTGTTATTGTTGATTCACGCTTTCGGAGTCAAATTTTCGATCTATTTGCTTTCCGAAAATTCTAAATCGAGGTATTTCGATTTATTTTAAGTTGAAACTTTTATAATAATGCATATTATTTGATTTGTATGTGTTCTATTTCGGTTTGTGGTTTTATTTTCGAAATTAGCATCTTAAATTTATCCGGATTTAATTTTACTGTTTTATATAAAAATATAAATTTGTCAAATAAATTTGTCTGTTAATATTCTCATTTATATATATGTGCTTTCATGCCGTTTTGTGTTTTATTTGCAATTAAATTTATTTGTTGTTTATGTTTAGTTTAGATTATTTTTTAGCGTAGTAAAATCTAGACCTTTTTAGCGTAGTAAAACGTAGACCCTTTTAGCGTAGTAAAATTTAGAGCCTTATAGCGTAGTAATGTAATGTGTAGTATTTTTGCTTAGAATTCCTCTTGTTTAGGTATCTATTACTGTATTCAGATCCTCAAAAATATGGAGCCCGAACCCATACGTAAGTAATTTATACAATAAGTTATTAAAAAAATATGAATTTCAATTATAAAAAAATACCATAAATTAATTAATGATAATTTGGTGCCACTGGGCCTCAAAATATGGCCCGGAACTCATACGTAAGTAATTTGTACAATTAAGTTATTAAAAAAATATGAATTTAAATTATAAAAAATACATAATTATTAATGATAATTTGGTGCCACTGGGCCTCAAAATATCGAGCCCGGAACCCATAATAAGTAATTGTATTTAATTAAGTTATTAAAAAATATGAATTTAAATTATAAAAAAATATTAATTATTAATGATAATTTTGGTGCCACTGGGCCTCAAATATCGAGCCCAGGAACCCATACGTAGTAATTTGTACAATTAAGTTATTAAAAAATATGAATTTAAATTATTATAAAAGATACATAATTATTAATGATAATTTGGTGCCACTGGGCCTCAAAATATTCGAGCCCGGAACCCATACGTATAGTAATTTGTACAATTAAGTATTAAAAAATATGAAATTTATAAAAAGATACATAATTATAATGATAATTTGTGCCACTGGGCCTCAAAATATCGAGCCCGAACCCATACGTAAGTAATTTGTACAATTAAGTTATTCAAAAAATATGAATTTAAATTAATAAAAAAAATACATAATTATTAATGATAATTTGGTGCCACTAGAGGCCTCAAAATATCGAACCCGGAACCCATACGTAAGTAATTTGTACAATTAAGTATTAAAAAATATGAATATCAATTATATAAAATACATAATTATTAATTTGATAATTTGGTGCCACTGGGCACCTTAAAATATCGAGCCCGGAACCCATACGTAAGATAATTTGTTACAACTAAGTTATTAAAAAATATGAATTTAAATTATAAAAAAGTACATATAGCCGCGGTGCCTCAACAAATATCGAGCCCGGAACCCATACGTAAGTAATTTATACAATTAAGTTATTAAAAATAATTGAATTTCAATTATAAAAAAATACTAATTATTAATGATAAATTGCTGCCACTGGGCCTCAAAATATGGAGTCCGGAACTCTATACGTAATAATTTGTACAATTAAGTTATTAAAAAATATGAATTTAAATTATAAAAAAATACATAATTTATTAATGATAATTTGGTGCACTGGGCGTCAAAATATCGAGCCCGGAAACCCATACGTAAGTAATTTCTACAATAAGTATTTAAAAAATATGAATTTAAATTATAAAAAGTATATAATTAATTAATGATAATTTGGTGCCACTAGGCTCAAAATATCGAGCCCGGAACCATACGCCAAGTAATTTGTACAATTAAGTATTAAAAAATATGAATTTAAATTATAAAAAGAACATAATTATAATGAATAATTTGGTGCCACTGGCCTCAAAATATCGAGCCCGGAACCCATACGTTAAGTAATTCTTTACAATTAAGTTATCAAAAAAATATGAATTTAATTATAAAAAAATACATAAATTATTAATGATAATTTGTGCCACTGAGCCTCAAAATATCGAACCTGGAACCCATACGTAAGTAATTTGTACAATTAAGTTATTAAAAAATATGAATTTCAATTATAAAAAAATACATAATTATTAATGATAATTTGGTTGCCACTGGCCTTAAAATATCGAGCCCGGAACCCATACGTAAGTAATTTATACAACTAAGTTATTAAAAAATATGAATTTAAATTATAAAAAAATAACATATAGCTGTGGTGCCTCAAAATATCGGAGCCTGGAACCCATACGTAAGTAATTTATACAAATTAAGTTATTAAAAAATATGAATTTCAATTATAAAAAAAATTACATAATTATTAATGATAATTTGTTACAATTTATGTATTAAAAATTATGATTTTACAGTTGACGATCATGGTGCGCCTATACATCCGGCCCTCGGGACGTCGGATCTATTAGCCCTACAGCCCCAGCATAGATCCGAGTAGTATCTGGAGGACATGTGCTTCAAACGACTTTTCGGGCCAGGAGAGTGGATCTACTATGGGAGTTTTTGAAGTCCTCCCCGCGTTCTACATCCCCGCGTGGTCCATCACTTGGAGGAGATGCGCTTTATAGGATTATTAGGATTGGTACGGATACAGCTCGACTATGCTTTTGATCACGGCCATGATTGAGCGGTGGCGACCGAAGACGCACACTTTCCATCTACCCATGGCGAGGCCACCATCACACTCCAGGACACAGAGATTTTATATGGCCTGTCCGTTGATGGCTGCCTGTTACTCCCTCGGACCATGAGATATTATACCGGGGAGGCATATTGGGATATGCTGCACTTGCTCACAGGTTTTCATGCCGGAGACCAGGAGGTAGCGTCTGCGTGGTCAGTCGCATACATGTAGTCCCCATTAGAGACACCTGGTGCAGCGTCCACGATACTATCACCGAACGATGTTCAGCGGAGGTGGATGTCTGCAGCGATACACGAGGCATGTTGCTGCATCCTTCCTTTTGGGGTGGTCTTGTTCCCGAACACTTCGGGAACCTAGTGACCTCCTTTTTTGCATCATATCCCAGTTTGAGATACAGCCAGCTACAGCCTGAGGTGAGTGTCTCTGTTCCTTCATTTTTGTACAGGAGATGTGTCGCGGCTTTCCATGGCACCACAGAGAGACGTTTGTGGGCTTCCTGCCGCTTTCTACAGTGTGACAACAATATTCAACGAATATGTCCGTTAGTTACAATTCTACCTAGTTATGTTTATCTGACACTATACATCAACTTTCTATGTTAGGGTTTGGGTCTGGGAGCGATTTCTGCAGCTTCGCGCCACCGTTTACCCACAGGCACGGCTAATGTAGACATTCCGATGATTCCCTCTTAGCTTTAGGTGGTTATGCGTCTGTAGACTTGACAGAGAGTATGCATGCCCATCAATTCGTCCCGCGCATCAGGGATGTCTTGGTCTTGCTGGGAGACGCCACAGGTGAATATCTAACTAAACGTACCATTATTGTTTAATTTATGTTGGCCATACTAAGGGTTGTGTTGCTTATTTGACTAGTTCATCTGGACGTCGTACAGCGAGAGATGGTGATAGGCTACCCTGCCAGCGTATTGTACGTTCGGTCGCGGACATATTTGCAGGGCATCTGTTCCCTCTACACGATTCCTCCGATATTGTGTGGTAGCATTCATGCTCAGAGCGGGTGGTTTCCGTCAGAGTTTGGCAATGCCGCAGCCTATACCGACTCCGCCTGCATGGCATCCTTTACATTATGAGAGGATGATCGTCCAGGGTGGACGACACATTATTGACTTGGCTTAACGCCCAGCTGGCTATTTGGAACAGGCGAACGGGTGACTTAAACCCACCTCCGCAAGCACCTTCCTATTGAAGGTTATATGGCATCGTACCGCACTGTTCCGACTTTTTATCGGCGAACCCAGTTCATCAGGCAGAAGGTCGGTACGTCTCACTACGCCGGGAGACACGAGGCTTCTGGTATGTTTTCTGTTATAATTAATTATATACCTGTAATTTCGTGCAATACGTAGTTTAAATTCTTTACTTTGTGCAGGCGACTGGACTGCATACCGTCTATCGTATGGGGCAGCAGATGCAGAGTTATGTCCACGATCCTGTGGTCATGCAGACTACAATCAGTCGATTCATGGATTTGGCTGCCCAGACACTGCAGCGAGCCCGATCGGATCAGCGTTGACACACGAGGCTGATTATATTGACCCAGCCACGTACCAGCGAGGTCATGGTATCCTAAGTACTGGTGGTGGTGCCGACGACCTGCTGTGCCCGACGAGCTGCTGGTGTCCGACGACCTCGTGCTGCCCGAGGAGGTGTGTTCAGCAGGGGGGCCATGTGCTCCTGATGATGATTGATGCTGCTTGATTGATGGCAGGTGCGATGTGCATGAAGGACTGACATGCCGTCTTACAGCCTGGGAATTTTTGACACTCAGTGCCATCACAGATGACCCCATCGGCGGGTCACTTGACTCTCGGCGCTCTCTCTCACTAGGAGTCGAGTCGATTCTCGCGTGGTAGATATATATAACCAACTGGCCCGAATCTACCACTGATGAGGGTGATGCTCTTTCGCTCGACATGCGGACCCATCATACTCTCTT
>NC_031994.1:69319998-69331823 GCF_001879085.1 Nicotiana attenuata
GCCTTATGCAATGCGGATGCAGTTGGAGGTAGAGCTTAACCTCGGAAGGCAGAATGATAGCCTTATGCGGATTGGAAGGCAGAATAGTAGCCATATGCAATGCGGATGCGGCTGGAGGTAGAGCTTAACCTCAGAAGGCAGAATGATAGCCTTATACAGATTGGAAGGCAGAATAGTAGCCTTATGCAAGTAATAAAATAGCAAATGACAGTAGAGTTTTCTTAGGTGATAGCAGATTCCGACGTGGTGATTACTGGGAGCGTTGTAACATACGAAACATTACGGGTGCGTGCTAATAGCAAATGTTGGTAAGTGAAATGGTTCGGAGAATTGTATTCTTGAACAATGTTTGTTCTATGGGCGTACAGTATGTTTAATGATTTCGTAATCCTAGTGCTTGCATCTAAAGAAAAATCGTGAGTTTTGTAAAGGGGAAGGTTAGTTCGTATCCCCGCTGGCTTTGCTTGACTCGTTCGGCTTTGGATCTGGCGATACCGTCTGTATCATTGGGGTAGCGTTGCTAAACAAAGCAGTTTCAATAATAAACATGCATTTAGTGAAAGTATGACATAAATGTATAATTAAAAGAAAATAGCTTTTTAGATGAACCGACGACTGTGACGTGGTTTGGGACATTGCAACCTCTCTCGCTACAGAATTTTGAGGGTCCTCCTCAAAATTCTGCCCCAGTTTGATGGGTCGACACTTCTGACCGTTGCTCGTATGGTGATCAGCTGAAATTGCTTTGGAATTTTGAAGGTCCTCCTCAAAATTCTGCCCCAGTTTCCAATTTCGGGGGAAAATGAGAATTTTATTGAATTATGACCGAACACATAGGGCTGCCTACGTATCCCCTCTTAAATGGGAATCAGGTCAGGCGTAGTTCAATTTACATCATATGAGGAAAGCATAAAGATCACACATAGTAAGGCTTGACTGCGTCTGAATTAATCGGCTTTGGCCAAACTTCTCCGTCCATTTCTGCAAGTATGCTCCTCCTGTCAAAACCCGGTAAACTATGTATGGGCCCTGCCGGTTGGGAGAGAACTTCCCTTTGGCATCATCTTGATGCGAAAAAATTTTCTTTAACACCAGTTGCCCCGGTTTGAACTGTCTTGGCTTGACTCTTTTGTTGAAGGCTCTGGACATTCTGTTCTGATAGAGTTGACCATGGCAAACCGCCTTCATTCTCTTTCCGTCTATAAGGGCTAGTTGCTCATAACGACTTTTTACCCACTCTGCGTCGCCGAGCTCAGCTTCTTGTATGGTCCTTAGAGAAGGAATTTCTAGCTCAGCGAGAATGACAGCCTCTGTACCGTAAACCAGCATATAGGGGGTTGCTCTGGTTGATGTGCGGACTGTGGTGCGGTATCCCAATAGAGCAAATGATAACTTCTCGTGCCACTATCTATGCTTTTCAGTCATATTCCTCAATATCTTCTTGATGTTCTTGTTGGCGGCTTCTACAGCTCCATTCATTTGAGGCCTGTAGGCTGTGGAATTCTTGTGTCTGATCTTGAAAGTTTCACACATAGCATTCATCAAGTCACTGTTGAGGTTGGAGCCGTTATCAGTAATGATTGACTCTGGAACCCCGAATCGACAAACAATGCGGTCGTGGACAAAGCCTACCACGACATTCTTAGTTACCGCTCTGTAAGAAGCTGCTTTGACCCATTTGGTGAAATAGTCTATGGCTACCAGGATAAACCTGTGTCCGTTGGAAGCGGCAGGCTCGATTGGTCCGATAATGTCCATTCCCCAGGCGGCGAATGGCCATGGTGAGCTTGTTGTGTGGAGCTCGCTCGGAGGTACCTTTATCATATCTGCATGTATCTGACAGCGGTGGCATTTCCGGACATACTGGATGCAGTCTTTCTCCATGGTCATCCAGAAGTAGCCAGCCCGGAGTATCTTCTTTGCTAAAACAAAACCGTTCATATGTGGACCGCAAGTCCTAGCATGAATTTCCTCTAGCAGCTTGGATGCTTCTTTTGCTTCGACACACCTTAATAACCCCAAATCAGGAGTCCTCCTATACAGGATTCCTCCGCTATGAAAGAAGTTGTTGGACAATCTTCGAAGTGTGCGTTTCAGAGTAGGATTCGCAAGCTCTGGGTACTCTGCATTTGCCAAGTATTCCTTGATATCATGAAACCAAGGCTTTCCGTCTGCTTCTTCTTCAACACGGGCATAATAAGGTGGCTGATTATGGATTTTCACTAGAATGGGATCAATGAAATTCTTGTCTGGATGTTGTATCATAGATGATAGGGTAGCCAATGCATCGGCGAACTCATTCTGGATTCTGGGAACATGTTGGAACTCCGTCTTCGTGAACCTTTTCCTCAGTTCCTGTACATGATGCAGATACGAGAGTATTTTGGAGTTATTGGTTGCCCATTCTTCTCGTACCTGATGTATAAGTAAGTCTGAATCTCCAGTTACTAGCAGCACTTGAACGTTCATGTCAATGGCCATTTTGAGCCCTAAGATGCAAGCTTCATACTCGGCCATATTGTTGGTGCAGGGAAACCTAAGCTTGGCGGACATTGTATAATGTTGTCCGATTTCTGATATCAAGACTGCTCCTATGCCAACTCGTTTAAAGTTTGCTGCTCCATCGAAGAACATTCTCCAACCACATAGGATTCTGCAATGTCTTCTCCTATGAATGATACCTCTTCATCAGGAAAATACGTCTTCATGGGTTCGTATTCTCCATCCACGGGATTCTCAGCGAGGTGGTCTGCCAGTGCTTGTCCCTTGACCGCTTTCTGAGTTAACAATGTCGAACTCACTCAACAGGATTTGCCACATGGCTAGCTTGCCAGTGGGAATGGGCTTCTGAAAGATGTACTTCAAAGGATCCATCCTTGATATGAGATGTGTATTATAGGCGCAGAAGTAATGTCTCAGCTTCTGAGCCACCCAAGTCAAAGCACAACAGGTGCGCTCCAATAGAGAATATCGGGCCTCATACGGGGTGAACTTCTTGCTGAGATAATAGATGGCTTGTTCCTTTCTCCCTGTTTCATCATGTTGCCCTAGAACGAAGCCGAAAGCTCCATCTAACACTAAAAGGTAGAGTAATAAAGGTCTCCTTGGCTCGGCCGGAACTAAGACTGGTGGTGTTGACAGGTACTCCTTGATTCTGTCGAAGGCCTTTTGGCAGTCATCGGTCCATTTGGTGGTGGCGCCCTTCGTTAACATCTTAAAGATTGGCTCATAGATAACTGTAGACTGTGCTATGAATCGACTGATGTAGTTTAGCCTTCCCAAGAAACTCATCACATCTTTATTGTTCTTTGGCGGTGGTAATTTTTGAATGTCTTTGACCTTCAATGGATCCAGTTCTATTCCTCGGCGGCTCACAATAAACCTCAGCAACTTCCCAGTAGGAACCCCAAATGCACACTTTACGGGGTTTAGTTTTAGATTGTACCTCCGCAGTCTATTGAAAAACTTCCTCAAATCTTCTATGTGGTTAGTGGCCTTTTTGGATTTGATGATAACATCATCCACATATACCTCTATCTCCTTGTGTATCATGTAATGGAAAATGGTAGTCACGGCCCTTATGTAGGTGGCCCCTGCATTCTTCAAGCCAAATTACATCATCTTGTAACAGTACATTCCCCACGGTCTAATGAAAGTCGTTTTCTCAGCATCTTCTTCATCCATCCAGATCTGATGATAACCAGTGAAACAATCTACAAATGACTGCAGCTCATGTTTGGCGCAATTATCAATCAGGATGTGTATGTTCGGCAAAGGGAAGTCGTCTTTTGGACTGGTCCGATTGAGATCCCGGTAGTCGACACAGACTCTGACCTTCCCATCCTTCTTTGGTGCTGGCACAATGTTGGCTAACCATGTCGGGTACTCAACCACCCTGAGAACCTTAGCTTTGATCTGCTTGGTGACTTCTTCCTTGATTTTCAGACTCATATCAGGCTTGAACTTTCTGAGCTTTTGCTTTACCGGTGGACATGTTGGATCGGTTGGCAATTTGTGAGCTACAATAGATGTACTCAGACCAGTCATGTCATCATACGACCAGGCTAATATGTCCTCATACTCTTTTAGAAATTCTATGTATTCTTTCTTCTCCGATGGTGATAGGTGAATGCCGATTCGCGTTTCCTTGACGTTATGCATTTCCCAGGTTGGCAATTTCGGTTTTGTCCAGGTTGGACATAGGTATGTTCTCAAAGTCCTCAACTTCTTTGACAATCTCGTTAGGTATGTCATCTTCCTCTGAATCAATGTCTGTTTGTTGCGTTGTCTCATTGCATGTCACAGTCATTGGTTCATCAAGATAAGTAATAGTAATGTTGTATAAGTAAAGTAAGGAGGAAAAAGATAGAAATAAATCTTAATTCATAAGAAAAATCAAACATGCTTTTGATAAATTGAATAATTGTTTTGAACATTGAATAGCTTATTGCGGAAATTGAAAAATGTGAAAAGAAAATCATTTAGTAAAAACAATGGATTATGCTTGTTTTAGCCTTGCTACCCCGAGGCTCGTCGGGCTCTGGTTGTCCTGATGGTCCAATTATTGAGGTGTGCCCCTCTGCTCACAGCCTGTATGGAAAGGCCTTCCTCCCCCTCCTCCTTGAGAATAACACAAAAGTCCCATGTCATTGTCCTCTAGGAACAAGTTCTTCACCGTTGCTAGTGCCTCTTCTTCATCTGACGCATAAATAACGTCAGCCTGTTGGAAAGTCTGCTCCAGACGCGGTATTGGCTGCTCCAGTGGGTAGTAAGGACTGCGCCATGGTGGCGACCAATTGTTAAATTCTTCCCAGGTGTAATCATAACCCAACCCAAAGGTAGTGTCGTGTTTCTTGAGTTTTATGGGCTTAGCGATTCCTTGGAGGTTCTTGCCGAGTCCCTTGCCGAGTCCCTTGCCAGGCTCGTACCCACTCCAATTCATTATACTCTCGATTTTGTTATCCCACCATTTGTCTTTGTCGACAGCATTGACCCGTTTGACGTGGTGGTAATTTTCTCTGACTAGTTTCCTTCTTCCCTCGATTGCCGGAATGGTCTGGCGACAGTAAATAGGGTTGCTACCGTCGCCGTGAATGATCACCTCCTGGAGATTCCATTCGAATTTCACTGCTTGATGCAGGTTGATACGGCCCCAGCTGCGTGAATCCATGGACGTCCCAATAGCAAGTTGTAAGACACTGGCACATCTATTACTTGGAAATCAACATCAAACCAGGTTGGTCCCATCTGCAAGCATAGAATAATATCACCAATGGTGGACCTCTGGGAGCCATCAAAAGCTTTCACGTTGATTGCTCCATCCTTTATCTCGTGCAACCCTTTACCCAACTTCTTGAGCGTCACCAATGGACATATGTTAAGGCAGGAACCTGCATCGATCAGAATTCTGGTGATGAAATAGTCCTCGCATTTGGCAGCTCGTCTTCATGAAAAGTTATCTTATGGCTCTCCAGCACTTGTCCTACCATGTTAGCCATTTCCCCACCAGTGATGTTGCTTGGTACGTAAGCTTCACTTAGAACCTTTAGCAGAGCATTCTTGCGCGCCTCAGAATTTTGCAGCAAAGAGAGAATGGAGATTTGTGTTGGCGTCTTGTTTAACTGGTCGATGATTGAATACTCCTTGGCCTGTATTTTTCTCTAAAGGCCGTCTGGTCTTGTCTCAATGATGGGTGGCCGGTTGGAGGCCTGCTTGCTTGACTCAACCAGATGTTCAGGGGTATAGATTCTACCAGTTCGTGTCATACCCTGCGCTACGACAGTGTCTTCGAACCTGACCTTTCCTTTCCTCCTAGCCTCGGCTGTATAGTCCCACGGTACAACTTTTGTATGGAATGGTGTCATGGTCGACATTGCCACTGATAGGTGCGGCTATCCTTACTTCAAATGGAACATGTGCCTTGGGCGGCAAGACCACAACCTCAAATGGTGCGGGTGCATTCGCTGGAGACACGAGTTCAACCTTAACTGGTGTCGGTGCCTTTGCGGATGGTGCTGCTTCAAACTCAAGCGATATAGACATATTTACCTCAGCATCCTTAGATGGTTGGATCTGGACTATAATCGGATTGAGAGTAACTGCTGGTTTCTTCGGGTCATCGCCTTCTACGATCAACCCGATGGATCCCTTGGGATCCCAGTCGTCCTTTACTTCAATCATGTGGATACTCCCACCCTTATGGTCCGGCAGAGGGTTGTTGCGGACGTTTAGAGGGGCTTCCTTTGCCATAATGACTTTGTTATCAATCAAAGACTGTATTTTATCTTTTAAGGAGCGGCATTCATCGATGGTATGTCATTTCATGCTGGAGTGGTATGCACAGGACTTGTTTGGGTTAACCCATTGAGAAGGATTCTCAAGGGTTGCAGCAGGGATGGGGGTGACATAACCAGCAGCTTTGAGTCTCTCATACAACTGGTCAATAGGTTCGGCGATGGCTGTATATTATTTTTGAGGTCTGCGATAAAAATTAGGTCGAGGTCTAGGGACGTTTTGGCGTGCAGAAGGCGACTGATAGTGGGACGGTTGAGCATTATAGGTTTGGTAGACATGAGCGGGTTGGGAGTATCCGGATGAAGTAGGTTGATATGTGGGAGGTGGAGGTGACTGATACGGTTGTGGTGGAGCTTGGTATGAGGGTGAAGGTGCTTGGTAATTTGGGGTGGGCTGATATGTGAGTGGAGGTGTTAGGCAAGTTTGGTATTTGAGGGGGGACTTAGTCCTTTGTGCAACCATCACGGCCCCTACGTCCCTTTTCTTGGACACACCACCGGACTGTAAAGCCTTATTTGTAGCTTGCAAGGCCTCAAAGTTTGTAACCATACCGCTTTTGATACATTCTTCAATTCTTTCGCCCAGTTTGATAATGTCGGAAAACTTATGGTTCTCAATCAGCATCAACCGTTCATAGTATTGCGGGTCCTGAGCCCGGACAAAGAACTTGTTCATTTGTTCTTCTTCTAAGGCGGGTCTGTACTTAGCAACTTCGGACCTCCAGCGAGTAGCATACTCGCGAAACGTTTCTGTGGGCTTCTTCTTCAGATTCTGGATATAGAACACGTCTGGCGCATTCTCTGTATTAAACCTGAATCTATCCATAAAGTCAGATGCCATACCTACCCAGTTCGACCACTTCTTGGGGTCTTGGTTGATGTACCAAGATAGCGCATCTCCTTTCAGACTCCTCATGAACAGTTTCATGCGTATCCTTTCATCTTTTCCTACTCTGACCAGTTTGTCGCAGTATGTCCTTAGATGGACCCTTAGATCACCTGCACCATCAAACAATTCGAACTTAGGAGGTTTGTACCCCTCAGGTTGTTCGACATCAGGTTGTATGCAGAGGTCCTCATAGTTCAACCCTTCGATCCCTTTGCTTCCTTCGATGCCCTCAATCCGGCTGGTTAGTTTCTTAAGTTCCTCGGCCATGTTTCTGATGAGCAGATCCTTTTCATTAGACTCAAGTGTGCAAGATACAGGTTGGGTGGAGGGTGGCATGGTCTCCACGTAGATGGGATTGTTGTGGTGGCCTGGTGCGTGGGCGTGGAAATGGTCATTTGCGGAGTTTTGAGGCTCTGGGATGAGTAGTGGAATGTTTTTTGGAGTATGGCAAGTGTTGCATTGGTTCTTTGTTGGAGCAGTGGGGTGATTCGGTTGTTTTTGAGGAGGTGTGGGGTTTTGAACATTGGGGAAGTTGGTGTCTGGGGTGCTGAGGGAGAAGGATAGGTTGGCCAGATTTCGAACCTGATCGAGCTCTTCCTGAAACTTCAACAATTTCTGCTCAAGTTATGACACATTTTCGTTGGGAACCCGAATACCATGGCCTCTGCTGTTGTGTTCTCTTTTCTGATGTTGTTCAAATCTTCCATCTTGCTTTTGTTCTTGTTCTTAACAGGACTAAGAGGATGAGTGGGAGGAGGGCCCCTAGATCTCGTGGAATATGTTGATGTTGCTAGAGTGCACGAACTAACCTTTGGGGAGGGGAACAACAAAACGAAAATAAAACAAAAAGGTACCAAGTTAGTGAGGATCATAAAAAGTATTGCAATATTTAAACACGTAGTGCCGGAATGTAAAGCGTGTCCTAATTTGCGAACCTCGTTGTGCCCGAGGTGGGCCTAGCGACAAGTTGATTTTGTGAACTTGGAATGCTAAATGCCTCATTTCATTGATAAAGATAAAACGAATCCCAAATTGACATTAAATAAATAGGAAATAAAAGTTACTAATGGCCACTGGCCTTGTTACATTTTAAAGCGGAAAGACAAACTCCTATCTACTTGGTCCCAGAAGGACCTTCCCCAGATTCGGCATCCTTGGCTCCGTCGAACAGCTTCCCCAACTCGCCAAGTCCTAGCAACAGGTATGCTCTAGCTAAATATCCACCTTCAGTTCCTTTTGCCTCTTGACAATCTTCGACCCTCTTCAAAAATTTCCTCTCCAGTTCTACTATGCCTCGCTCCAAGTGTCCTAGCCATTTGTTGGCACTGACAGCCATGTCCTTCCATTCCTCAATCAGCTTCTGGTTGGACTCTTGTATCTCGCGGTTTTCGCTCTCACACTCACGGATCCTTTTACGCAGCGGGTTGTACTTGACTCGCGCCTCGGCCTTTTCATCTATAATCCGGTGACCTCGAACAAACCCTGGTTGGCCCAGACCATCATGATTATCCTCCAACCAACCTGAGTAGAAAGGAGCACAACCAGCATGATACCGGTCTGGCTCGATGGTACCTCTCCCCATTATGATCTTGCAGTGCCACATATGCTGGGCTTGGCACTTGTAGGGACTATCATCATTTTGGATGTCAGCTCGAAAATGGCTCATCTTGTCGACCCTGGGTATAACTTGCTTCCTACCAGCTTGCCTCATAACTCGAAGAGGGGCGTAAGGGTATGTTCCTCTCAGACCAATCAATATCAGGAAAGGTGCATCTCTGGATTGCGCGATGAACTCCCCGGTAAAAAACCATTCGAACATCCATTGAACCTGTTCTTCAGTCAGATTATCAAATAGCTCAATCCATCCTTTGGCATTCTCCGGATGAGCGAACATATCGGGGATGCAATTCATTTGCTTTGGATGATGGAAAGCGATGTGATCATCCCAGTCCCTTCGCTGAATCTCTTGTCGTTATTCGCCCTTTTGGAGATGTTCCATGAGCCAGAGTTGAACTAATAAATTGCAGCCTTCGAAGTGTTTTGCTCCTCGTTGACACTTCTCCAAGGCTTGGTATATGTCTGCCACGATCATGGGCACGATGCTGAATGGCTGCCCACCAATCCCCTCTATTAGGGTCTTAGTTACCATAGCCAGCCTGGTATGGATTCTACCTTTCTTTATCGGAAATACGATCGGACCCAGGAAGCAAAATATGAAGACGAACACCCTGCGATGGACGTGTCCCAAGGACGTGATGGCAAACTCTCCAGAGTAGGAACGGTAAGACTTGCTGTGACCGTACCTTTCATACAAGTAGTCAAAAGGGATGTATGATTCCTTTAGGTATGTTAATTCTGAATTCTTCTTCAAACCCATCATTTTAAGGAAGCCCCTGCCTTTGCGATTCTCAGGCATTAGCAAACCCGGAGTTTCCCACACTAGACCGGTCAGTCCTTCTATCTCCTCTAGCAAAGGTGTCATTTCAATGCCCCCAAAGCGGAATACGGCCTTTTCACAATCCCAAAACAATGTGGCAGCTTCTATGATCATGTTATTAGGTTGGACCTCCAAAAGGGACGGTAGATTTCCCAGATATTTTCTGACGAGACTTTGATCACTAGAGTGTAAATCTTTCCACCAGCTTAGCAATCTTGGGTGGATGTTGGTGACCATGCCGAATCTGGGGACTTCGTGCCTCATATTTCTGCAGGCAAATAAGGTTAGACCCTTCCCCCACCGGACTCGACTATTTAATATCAATGATTGGAATAAAGCATCTAGTTCTCCAAATAAATGCACAGAACGTGATGACGCCCATTACGGTTTAGGGAAACCTAATGGACTTTGGACAAGGCTATCTTAAAGGATCATTATGGGGACAACATAACTGATCCGGCTAGGTTTGACCATGATGCATGCACAATTTGAACAGAGTAAGGTTTCTATGGGGTTTTAGACCGGTACCCTTGAGCGAAAAACTCAAGGGGGAAGGCTCGGAACTGTCGACTGCACCGCTGATCGACTAGTTTTACTGCAAATATGCCTTTTCGAATTTAGGGGGTAATGATATGGGAAGAGCGCAACCACTCATTACTATAGTATTTGTTTGCCACGAGTGGAGTATGATATTGAGCATGATTATGCAAAAAATTAAAAGCATGTTGACATATATTTGCATGCTAAGAAAGCGATAAATACAGCAGTTTCATAATTTAAAGCAATAAAGGAAAGAAAAGAAAGGAGATATGTCAGTTTTGATTTTAAAGAAGAAATTAAATGCTTAAAGGAATTAAACAAATAATTGCACATAAGGAGAGGTACAAATTCACAAAAACAATCTGAAATGGTAAAAGCCTTAAAATCCCCAACAGAGTCGCTATGCTGTCGCGCCCCCTTTTTCCCTCCGCGGAGAGGAGTCCGGGTTTCGACATTCATGGAGGTGTAATGACTCATTTCCTTTTGGGAATTGGGTATTTTGAAGAGTCGCCACCTAACGATTTTTAAGGTGCGTTAGGACACCTATGAGGTTCAACTACAAGTACATTTGATAACCAGAGATAGGGTAAGGGCTTGAAATTATCCCAAGGGGAAGGTGTTAGGCACCCCTCAGGATCCACTAGTGTGGTTCCCAGCCAGATAGTTTTCTGTGAATTTGTGCAATTAGCAAGTAAACAAATAAGGCTCAAATAATTGGGGATTTTAAATTAAAAAAAAACACAAGTGTTTGAAAAACAATAAAGCAAGGTTTTGGAAAGAGTTATAATCTAAGCATGTTTGTGAATAAATAAAAAAGGGTCCTAAGTTTGTTTGTAATATGGATCACATCAATGCAATAGCCGGTAATCACTCCTCAAAAGAGGGGCTACACATGGTATTAGCGCACCGGTCATCATATCCATATCTACCCTTCCCACCCCGTGAAGGTATTAAAGCGAGGATTGGTCTCGACCTCTAATGCAAGATGTTACCCGTCCCATTCCTATTAGTCCCGGAGGAATTTAGGACTACTATTCCTATAATGCATACAAAAAGCATGACTTAAACACAGTTAAGGTCTGAATTTTAAATCCTAATGCAGGGTGTTTAAGTCATAACCAGATTCATTATATATCTCAGAAACGAAGTATGAATCAGGCCTGTCTGCTAGTTGTAGCAGTTGGTAATTAAACAGAGACAGTTCCAGTTTTATTTAAGTAATTACCTAAGGCTTGCCTAGGCGTGAACATGATTCAGTAGTTATTCAGGATTACTGAAAGTTGGAGACTATTGTTATTACCTAAACATGTTGTTCTAGGTGTTCAACACATAGAAATTATGGCCAATTAGTTGTAAAGACTATGAAATTGTTTTATTCATTTTCATGCATTCGTAATTAGCCTAAGTGTGCTTAAGCGAATATAAGTGAGATCCTAAAGACATGGTATCTAAATGAAAAGAGGTGCAGAATGATGTATATATGCAGAATCCTAAACAGGATTTCTATATGCAAAAATATTACAGTTACTAGGGCATGCAGAGATGATATATTTGTTAATGTTGTTTAGCCTAAAATAGGATCTCTAAGTGTACATGGCAGTAGGAAGATGATTGCAGAAATACCGGTTATAATACATTTAACGCAGGAATTGCTAAGTGGTATGAT
>NC_031994.1:69331923-69360932 GCF_001879085.1 Nicotiana attenuata
ACATGGTTGATTTCGATGTCATATTGGGGATGGACTGGTTATCACCTTATCACACTATCTTGGACTATCATGCCAAGACTGTGACCTTAGCCTTACCGGGTTTACCTCGTTTAGAGTGGAGAGGGACTCCTGGTCATTCTACCCGCAGTGTTATCTCGTATGTGAAGGCTCGGCGTATGGTCGAGAAAGGGTGTTTGGCCTATTTGTCCTATGTTCGTGATTCTAGTGCGGAGGTTCCTTCTATTGAGTATGTGCCCGTTGTTCGTGAGTTTCCTGAGGTATTCCCTTCAGACCTGCCGGGTATGCCACCCGACAGGGATATTGACTTTTGCATTGATTTGGCTCCGAGCACTCAGCCCATTTCTATCCCTCCGTATCGTATGGCCCTGCCTGAGTTGAAAGAGTTGAAGGACCAGGTGCAAGACTTGCTTGAGAAGGGTTTCATTAGACCGAGTGTTCCGCCTTGGGGTGCGCCGGTGTTGTTTGTTAAGAAGAAGGATGGATCGATGAGAATGTGTATTGATTACCGGCAGTTGAACAAGGTTACAATCAAGAATAAGTATCCGCTACCGAGGATTGATGATTTGTTCGATCAGCTTCAGGGTGCCAAGGTATTTTCAAAGATTGACTTGGGATCTGGCTACCATCAGTTGAGGATTAGGGCATCCGATGTCCCAAAGACAGCTTTCTGTACTCGGTACGGGCATTATGAGTTCTTTGTGATGTCATTCGGGTTGACAAATGCCCCAGCAACTTTTATGGATTTGATGAACCGAGTGTTCAGGCCTTATTTGGATTCGTTCGTGATAGTCTTCATTTATGATATTTTGATCTATTCCCGCAACCGTGAGGAGCACGAGCAGCATCTTAGAGTGGTTCTTCAGACCTTGAGGGATAGTCAGTTGTATGCTAAGTTTTCGAAGTGTGAGTTCTGGTTGAGCTCAGTTGCATTCCTGGGTCATGTTGTATCAGCAGAGGGTATTCAGGTTAATCCGAAAAAGATTGAGGCAGTCAAGAACTGGCCTAGACCAGCATCAGCTACAGAGATTCGGAGTTTCTTGGGATTGGCAGGCTACTGTCGTCGGTTCGTAGATGGGTTTTCATCTATTGCAGCCCCGATGAACAGGTTGACCCAGAAGGGTGCCCAGTTCAGATGGTCAGACGAGTGTGAGGCGAGCTTTCAGAAGCTCAAGACAGCTTTGACTACGGCACCAGTATTGGTTTTTCCTACAGGTTCAGGGCCATATACAGTTTATTATGATGCATCTCATATTGGGCTTGGTGCGATGTTGATGCGAGATGACAAGGTCATTGCCTATGCTTCGCGGAAGTTGAAGATTCATGAGAAGAACTATGCGGTTCATGATTTGGTGTTGGCAGCCATTGTTCACGCGTTGAATATTTGGAGGCATTATATGTATGGCGTGGCAAGTGAGGTGTTCACGGATCACAAGAGTCTGCAGTATTTGTTCAAGCAAAAGGAGTTGAATTTGAGGCAGAGAAGGTGGTTGGAGCTGTTGAAAGACTATGATATCACCATATTATATCATCCGGGAAAGGCCAATGTGGTGGCCGATGCGTTGAGTAGGAAGTCAGCCAGTATGGACAGTCTTGCTTATATTCCAGTCGGTGAGAGACCGCTTGCTTTGGATGTTCAGGCTTTGGCCAATCAGTTTGCGAGGTTGGATATTTCTGAGCCCAGTCGTGTGTTAGCTTGCACAGTCGCTCGTTCTTCATTATTGGAGCGTATCTGAGATCGGCAGTATGATGATCCTCATTTGTGTGTCCTCAGAGACACGGTGCATCACGGAGGTTCCAAGCAGGTTACCTTAGGTGATAATGGAGTTTTGAGATTGCAGGGTCGAGTTTGTGTGCCCAATGTGGATGGTCTTTGAGAGTTGATTTTAGAGGAGGCCCATAGCTCCCGGAACTCTATTCATCCGGGCGCCGTGAAGATGTATCAGGATTTGCGGAAGCATTATTGGTGGAGGAGAATGAAGAAGGATATCGTCGCATATGTGGCTCGATGTTTGAATTGTCAGCAGGTTAAGTACGAGCATCAGAGGCCCGCTGGTTCATTTTCAGAAGATTGAGATTCCTAAGTGGAAGTGGGAGACTATCACTATGGACTTTGTTGTTGGACTCCCACGGACTCAGAAGAAGTTCGATGCAGTGTGGGTTATTGTTGATAGGCTGACCAAGTCAGCACATTTCATTCCTGTGGCAGTCTCCTATTCTTCTAAGAGGTTAGCTGAAATCTATATCTGGGAGATTGTTCGCCTTCATGGTGTGCCCGTGTCTATCATTTCGGACCGAGGTACGCAGTTTACCTATATTTCTGGAGAGTAGTTCAGCGAGAGTTGGACACACGGGTCGAGTTGAGCACAACATTTCATCCTCAGACGGACGGGCAGTCCGAGCGGACCATTTAGATTTTGGAGGATATGCTCCGAGCTTGTGTCATTGACTTTGGAGGCTCGTGGGATCAGTTTTCCCTTTAGCGGAGTTTGCCTACAACAACAGCTACCAGTCGAGTATCCAGATGGCTCCTTATGAGGCTTTATATGGTAGGCGGTGTCGGTCGCCGGTTGGATGGTTTGAGCCGGGAGAGGCTCGGTTGTTGGGTACGGATCTGGTTCGGGATGCCTTGGACAAGGTCAGGATTATTCAGGATAGGCTTCGTACAACTCAGTCCAGGCAAAAAAGCTATGCCGACCGCAAGGTTCGAGATTTGGCTTTCATGGTCGGTGAGCGGGTATTGCTTCGAGTGTCGCCTATGAAGGGCGTGATTAGATTTGGGAAGAAGGGAAAGCTTAGCCCTAGGTTCATTGGCCCGTTTGAGATTCTTGATCGAGTGGGAGAGGTGGCTTACAGACTTTTGTTGCCGCCGAGCTTATCAGCCGTGCATCCAGTATTTCATGTGTCCATACTTCGGAGGTATCACGGCGATCCATCCCACGTGTTAGATTTCAGCACTGTCCAGTTGGACAAGGACTTGTCCTATGAGGAGGAGCCGGTAGCTATTCTAGACCGGCAGGTTCGTCAGTTGATATTGAAGAGTTTTCCTTCTATTCGTGTTCAGTGGAGAGGTCAGCCTGCTGAGGCATCGACTTGGGAGTCCGAGTCCGATATGCGGAGCCGTTATCCCCATCTTTTCCCCGACTCAGGTACTTCCTTCTTCTGTCCGTTCGAGGACGAACGGTTGTATTAGAGGTGGAGAATGTGATGACCCAAAAGGTCATCACTTGTTTTTAAATTAAATTTTGCGTTTCGAGGCCTTAAAATCTCTTTCAGCATCACCTCGATTGCGTGCGCAGTCCGAGCGCGTAGCCGGAAAGTCTATATGTAAAAATCTATGAAAAATGATAAAATTTGGCTTTAAAATGAATTAAGTTGACTTCGGTCAATATTTTGGGTAAACGGACCCGGACCCATGATTTGACGGTCTCGGAGGGTCCGTAGGAAAATATGGGACTTGGGCGTATGCCCGGAATTGAATTCCGAGGTCCCAAGCCCAAGAAATGAATTCTTTTAAAAAATTGTTTTCTGAAATTATTTATGAGATTTGGAAATGAATTGTGATTAGAACTTGATGGTATCGGGCCCGTATTTGGTTCCGGCAGCCAGTACAGGTCTTATATGTGATTTAAGACAAGTCTGTGAAATTTGGTAAGAAACAGACTTGAAACGACGTGAATCGGATCGTTTTTGAGAAAATTAGAAATTTGAAGTTCTTGAGAAAATTTCATGATTTTGATGCTAAATTCATAGTTGTTGATGTTATTTTAGTGATTTGGATGCACGAGCTCCGTATGATATTTTTAGGTTGGTGTGCATGTTTGGTTTGGAGCCCCGAGGGCTCGGGCGAGTTTTAGATAGGCCACGGGGTGTATTTTGGACTTAGAAAATTGCAGGTTTTCAGCTGTTGCATTGCAGGCCTGCAAGCTTCGCATTTGCGAAGCCTGGCTCGCAAATGCGAAATCGCAAATGCGAGAGGCCTGTCGTAAATGCGAAAGAGGCCCAGGCCAGCCCATCCTCGCAATTGCGAGGGTCCTATCGCAAATACGATCCCCTCCCTTCCTAGCCAGTGGTCGCAAATGCGACCCTATCTTCGCATTTCCCAGCTTGCAAATGCAAGCCCTTTTTTGCAATTCCCAACATAGCAGAGGTCGGGGTTCGCAATTGCGAAACCCTATTCACATTTCCCATATCTACGACCTGCAACTTTTATACTTAGCCGAAAATCAACCATTTTTCACATCTTTTCAAACACAAACTCCCTAGGGCGATTTTTCAAGAACAAATCTTCTTCCAAATCGATTGTAAGTCAGTTTTAACTTGTTTCCTTCAATCATTAACATCTTTTAACATGATTTCAACTTAAAATCAATGGTTTTCATTGGGAAATTGGGTGTTTTGGCTAGAACCTAGGTTTTTGAAAAAAATGGGGATTCGGACCTCGATTTGAGGTCCGATTTCAAAACAAATTATATATTTGAGTTCGTGGGGGAATGGGTAATCGGGTTTTGGTTCGAACCTCGGGTTTTGACCATGTGGGCCCGGGGGCGATTTTTGACTTTTTGGGTAAAACTTTGGAAAATTCATTTTCATGCATTGAAATTGATTCATTTAGCGTTTATTGATGTAATTAAGTAACTTGTGGCTAGATACGAGTGAATTGGTGGTGGAATCAAGGGGTAAAGCGATAATTGAGACGTGAATTGTGTTCGTGGCATCGAGGTAAGTGTTTGGTCTAACCTTAGCTTGAGGGATTAGGAGTCGAGTCCTATTTGTTATGTGATAATTGTTGAGTACGACGTATAGGCATGGTGACGAGTATCTATATGTTGGTGTCTAGCATACCCGTGAGTCTCATAATGTGATTTTTATGACTTCTTCGTATTATTCATATCTTAGTGATGATTTTTATTTGTTGGGCGAGGTTCGTGGAAGTAATTGTGATGTTTGATTATTGAGGAGCATTGGCTCAAGTTGTATAACGAATTGTGAAAGTATGAGCGGTAATTGGAACCTTTTGGAGCATTGGCTCGAGTTGTGAAGTGAATTGTGAAACAAAGGTGAAAGAAGAGAAAAGAATCATTATATTGACTCCCTTGCCGGGATATTATTGTTGTTGTTTTGAGGTTGTCCCTTGCCGGGACTTGTTGTTGAATTATTGTTCCCTTGCCGGGATTCTTATTGCAAATTTCATTCATTTTCTTGCCTTATTGTTTGTGATTTTTGTTTGGGTGAGGAAGAGAGTTAAAGCACGAAGGATGATGCCGTGCATTGTTTTGGTGAGAGATTGTTAAAGCCCGAAGGGTGATGCCGTGCACTTGTCTTCGATTTCCTAATTTTTATTGATAAGTGAATTATGGTTTCTCTACATTTGATTGTTGGTTTTTCTGTTGATACTTGTTGTACCCCGCAACATGATCCCCCTTCCTATCTTCAATTGAACTGTGGTGATCCTTATATTTATTTGTTGTTCTTCTGTTATTATTCGATGTTCCCGCAGCATGCTTCCCCCTCCCATCCTTAGCTGTACATTTCTGCATGTATTGTTCCATTGTATATGATTTAACTGCACAGGTTTGTTCTTGGTAGTCTGGTCCTAGCCTTGTCACTACTTCACCGAGGTTAGGCTAGGCACTTACCAACACATGGGGTCGGTTGTGCTGATACTACACTCTGCACTCTTTTGTACAGATCCCAATGTTTTAGATTTCGGACCGCAGTGAGGTTGCTGCTTCTGGTCCATCAGGCGACCCGAGGTAGTCCTGCAGGCGTCCGCAGGCCTTGGCGTCTCCTTCTAGCTATTATTCCTGTTTCTTTCTTGTATCTCTAGAGACAATGTTGTATTATTTCTTTCAGACCTTTATTTGTAGTAATCTTAGACAGTCTGTGAAGTTGTGACACCAATCTTGGGTAGTGTTGTTATGGAATGGTATTAGCAGTATTATTAAACTTGAAATTAAGTCTTCCGCTTGTTAAATTTTGTTGATTATTTACTGTTGGATTATAACTGTTAACGGATTTAAAAATGGAAACAAGGCAAATAATTCAGTTGATTGGCTTGCCTAGCTTTCACTAGTAGGCGCCATCACGACTCCCGAGGGTGCGAAATCCGGGTCGTGACATGATTTTAGACAGATACACTGAGACACTTACACACTTTACAACTTAAAACTTTCAAACTCTCCGCTCTCAAAAACTGAGCTTTCTCTTTCTATTGTTCTGATTTCTGCACTATTTGGCCGACTTAAAGCCAAGGCTAGATTCTCTGGATTCTAACTGCTATCGCATTCCTGCTAGGGACCTCGGAAATTAATTTCGGGCATACGCCCAAGTTCCATAGTTTACCGCGGACCTCCCGGGATCGTCGGGACACAGATCTGGGTCCGTTTACCAAAAATTTTGACCAAAGTCAACTAAAAGTCAAATTTTAAATCTAGAAATTACTATATTTTTCATATTTTCACATAAAAGCTTACCGGTTTCACGCCCGGACTGTGCACGCAAGTCGAACACATAATGAAGTTGCTCGTGACCTCAAACTGCCGAACCAGACGCAATTGCTCAAAATGACCAGTTGGATCATTACATCTATGAGATTTTCTTTATTGTAAAAATATAAATTATTTTCTCACAAGAAAAGAAGGTTATCTTTTTACCATTTTAAGAATTAAGCATACGAAAATTTGTACTCTCTATATGAGATTAGGAAAATTAGAAGTTGCGAAAATATATGTATTTTTACATGAATATTTTAATGAAATAATTATGTACTAATTTTATATGGTACCACTTGACCATGATAGTAAAGTATATTATAGTAAGGTGTATAAAGTATCTTGAAAATGAGTAGTATTTTAACTAATTTGGGATAATTTTTAATTATGTGAATAACTGGTTAATTAGTGATTTTTTGTGGGAGATTAACAATTAGTTAAAAGTTTGTGGATAATTTTTTTAAGTGAGATTTTGGATAATCATTAGGGGACAACCTCCACGTGGCAAGTATGGAAAATATGGCAGCGAATTGTCAACTAATCTCATGCCTAAGAAGGTGGTGGCAACAATTAAAGAGATGTGCACTTTATCACATTTGGTTGAAGAATTCTATAAAGAAGGCAAAAATATGTACGGTCTTTTCATATAGTAGGCAAAGTCTCATCCCTAATTGGTGATATTATTCATTAAGAATGATTTGCGTACAAAGTTTCATTTCAATATTCTACGCGTAGGAGCTCCAGAAAACTAAGAAGACTTGAATTCGGAAAAGATACAAGTTGCTTGTCAGTTTGATAGTCATAGGATGGTTGTTATTGAGTTTAAGCTCTTTTCCTCTAATTTCGATAGTGTTTTGTCGCATGTGTAACAGCTCCATGTCATTTCCTTTGTGAACATTCCAGAATCTGGCAGTGTAAACATATTGAAGTAATTCAGGATCTGATATCCTACCTTTGCAACTGATATATTGCAAACGTGATTTGCTTCAACAATTTATATGAAATTGCTTAATACTATAGCAATATGGTATTTTCGATTCTAAGGGAGTACGATGATGATTTTGCCCACAGTGGCTGAGATGATATGATGGGATGCCCTCAGAGGCTTTATGATGTTACGTACATACAGACCTACGCATTACATGACATTCATACGCATATGCATGATACTATAAATATTTCATGATTTACAGAGTTATCCAGACTTACAGGTTGAGTCCTTTACTCTATGTTTCTTCCATGTCCTTCCTTACATACTCGGTACATTATTTGTACTGACGTCCTTTTGTTGGGGACGCTGCATTCATGCCTGCAGGTACAGACAATCAGTTTGACGAGCCCTCATGGTAGACGAGGTCAGCATTCAGCGAAGGATCGGTAAGACTCCTCCTCATTCGGAGTGCAGCCGAGTCTATGAGTCATCGTGTCAAAATTTCGCTACAGACTTATGGGTAGGCCGGTACCCTGTCCCATTTTATGTCAAATAATCAAAGAGGCTTTGTAGGTACAGGTTTATTATGTACAATATGTCAGAGGCCTTGACGGCCCATATGTATTCATGTTTTAAGAACGATAGTTTATTGATACACATTTGCCCACTTATAGTTATAGATTATGAGTTGTGGCCATGTGGGTCCATGATAGATACAAAAGGAATGAGTCCAGCTAACTCGACCTTTGTATGTTCTAGTTTTGGTCGAATGATCATGAGTTACAGAGTGGTTCGCTCGGGCCAGTACGGCATCGGGTGCCAGCCACGCCTCCTAAGGTTCGGGCGTGACAACTTTCTTCTCAACTGGTATGCCTTAACTCCTATTATTCTATTCTGTTCTATATGCTTTATTCGATTAGTCTATTTAAATTTTCAGCATGCTTCTGCTTTCTATGCGACTACATGATCCCACTTAGTGATAATGCTAAACTAAGTTACCTTCAATAATGTGAAACCCTGTCTAATTTAGTTGTGTGTTCCCTGTTCTGAGCATTGCTAGATACTGCAAGCATGTAATAATATATGTGGCTAATTCAGGTGCCCTGTCTGCTTACTGATTGTTTCTGTACTTAAGCCATGGTTGTTTAATATTAGCATAAGGATGTAGCCTAATCAAAAATGCATTTTTTTGAACTATGTTCTTAACATGGACTTTGTTTGTTTCTTGGTGCATTAATGTTTGCAACTCTGTATTCTGAATCTGTTTGCTTCTGAAAATTAAGCTATTTTCTAAACTTGTCCCCTTACCCCTGATGTACTGGTTTTCAAACTTTTACTCTTAGCTATCTAGGTTCCTACCACCCCCAGTGTGAGCACTGCCTAGGGTCCATGAAACTCCTTTGAACTCTAACACATTGGGGCTGGTTTTCCAATCTTTTATTAATTTTGTGTTGAATATGTGGTTCTAGTGTGAGCATTGCCCGGGGTCCCTGAGGCTCTTTGGGAACTTTGACACATTGGAAGCCTGGTTTAAGGTGTTGTGAATGGATCACTGCTATTGTTTCAGAGCTGTTGTGTTTGAAAGCCTGGTAAGGCTCCCTATAGTGAAATAGATACTGTTATGTAATTTATTCATTCTGGGCTGTAATAATCTCTGTAATAAACAGATCTGGGGTTTATTAGTAAAAGCTGGGTTTTTTTTTCTTCTATATCTTTGTTTGAAACTCGGGTAGAAATCCTACCAATATGTTTATTTGTTTGATAATGTGAATGTTCCTACTTGTTTAGAGATCATGCCTATAGGATTTTTCTGATTGTTTGTGACTCTGTACTTCCACATTTTTGTATACTAGAGATACTACCTATAGGCCTCCTATTAACTCTGCATTAGAAATTATGTTCACATATTTCCAATCCCAACGTGCATTAGTGATCATGTATATAGGATATTGGGCCTGCTAAGGCTCCCTATACTGAAATAGATACTGTTATGTAATTTATTCATTTTGGGCTGTAATAATCTCTGTAATAAACAGATCTGGGGTTTATTAGTAATAGCTGGGTTTTTTTTTTTCTATATCTTTGTTTGAAACTCGGGTAGAAATCCTACCTATATTTTTATTGGTTTGATTATGTGAATGTTCCTACTTGTTTAGAGATCATGCCTATAGGATTTTTCTGATTGTTTGTGACTTGTACTTCCACATTTTTGCATACTAGAGATACTGCCTATAGGCCTCCTGTTAACTCTGCATTAGAAATCATGTTCACATATTTCTAATCCCAACGTGCATTAGTGATCATGTATATAGGATCCAATTTGTGTGAATTAACAAACTTTCCTGGCAATGTGCTTAAAATTCTGCCTACATGTGATTAATAGATATCATGCCTATAGGAAATAAAAATCAGTTTCAACCTAGATACCATGCCTATAGGAATAAAAGGAATCAGTTTCAAAACCTAGAAATCATGTCTATAGGATTTAAACTAATAGATTTCATGCCTATAGGGTGAAACTAGTTTGTAAACTTAGAAATCATGCTTATCGAAGTTTAAACGAAGTCAACACTTAGAAATCCTGCCTATAGGGGTTTAAATTAATTAGAAAGCATGCCTATAAGATCTAAAAAGGATAAAACCTGTCTTTATGAGTTAAAATCACTAATTCACTTAGAAATCATGTTATAGGTCTATAATTAACAGTTGTAGATATCATGCCTATAGAGTTCTGTTAATCAGTTTTGAGTTGGATTAATTTTGGTTATCACTTAGGCAAATCCGTAGGGGTTACTAATGATTCTGGGCCTAAAATTGTGATATCTTACTGCCTAAAAATGCCCAAATTCAGGGTTTAATAAAATTAGTAGGCATATTGATAGGTCCCGATGCCCGCCTTAATAAAAATGTTGTCTTACATTTTATTTCTGCTCATCTAGATATCCTGCCTGTAGGATCCTAAATTAACAAAGTTTGCTGATTTAATTGCGTGCATTTTTTGTCTACTTGTGGAGGTTAATATGAGCCGTTATTTTCTCCTTACATGATAGTCCTATTTGAATTTTGTTTGTCGCCTGGCTTTTCTCATTTAAGCAACATAAGTCAGTCTAAAACCACCCTACATAGAGGTCCTAAACACCTTTAGGACCATAGGAAATGGACGGGTAATGCACGCATAAGGCACGAGTTAGAAGCTACTAGAACGCTTAGGTAACAACTGAAAGATAGTAATTGGGTAGTAAAGGAAATGATAGCCCATGCGCTAATGCTATGAGTAAAACCCCGATTTGAGGGAGTTGCAAAGCATTGCATGGAATGATCCTATAGCCTAAAAAACTTAGGATCACCCCCTATACTCATGTGTAAAAATAAGTTGAATATTGTATCTGTCCCAATTTGTTTTCCTCCCTTTTAATACTAATTCACTTAATTTAAGTTCGGCCAGGACCCACCATTGTGGACCTCGAGGTGTGCCTAACGCCTTCCCCTCAAAGTAATTTCGAGTCCTTACTCGATCTCTAGTGATGTAAACTGGTTTCATGAGTTAATTGCTTTAGGTGCCCTAACGCACCTTAATCCATTAGGTGGCAACTCTTCAAATCCCTTACCCCATCCCAAAAGGAAAGGAGTTGTCCCAGAAATGTCGAAACCCGATTTCACGAGAAAAGGGGGCGTGACAGCATGACGACTCTGCTGGGTATCTCTTTAGGCTCTTACCATAACGAACTTGTGTGTGAATTAGTCTTTAAGTATGTCTTTAATACTTGCACACCCCTTCCCATTCTATGTGGATTAATTTGCCTATCCTTATTCGTTTATGATTTCCCTCCCCTGCTTTATCACTTTCATTATGGAAAGTAACTTATCTCCTTGTTTTTCTTTTCTTAAATGTCTTTACAATTATTAAATATTGCATTTCATCGTTATTCGTCATGCAAATACTTAACAACGTGTTGTTTTCTTTTTGCATAACTCCATGCTCAACATCATATTCCACTCGTGCGTACTAATACCATAGCGGCACTTGATGAGTGTCCGCGCTCTTCATTAAATCACCCTTTAAATTTGGAAAGGCTTATTTGCGGTAAAACTAGTCGATCAGTGGTGCAATCGACGGTTCCGTGCCTTTCCCTCTCAAGTTGTCCGCTTGAGGGTATCAGTCTAGACTTCTATAGAAACCTTGCTTTGATAATAACTATACATGCATCATGGTCAAACCTAGCCGGGGTTAATATGCTGTCCACATAATAACCCTCTAAGAAAGCCTTGTCCAAAGTCCACCGGGATTTCCATAATCCCAATGGACACAATCACGATATGTGCATTATTTGGAGAGATAAAATGCTGACATGCTAATCGTTATTGTGTAAGTAGTCGAATCTGGAGGGGGCAAAGTTCTAACTCTATTTATTTTGCACAAAATGAGGCACGAAGTCCCCAAGTTCGGCATGGTCCGAAGCATACCACCATTGTTGTTAGACTGGTGGGAAAACTTTCACCAAGCGATAAAAACCACGTGAAAAGGGCTCTTGGAAATCTACCATCCTTACTGGACATCCAACCAAACAACATGCTGATTAAAGCTGCTACTATGTTCTGGGACGGAGAAAGAGCTGTATTCCATTTCGGTGACATAGAAATGACTCCTCTCCTGGAGGAAATTGGAGGATTCGCTGGATTACCATGGGATAGTCCCGGTTTACTAGTACCAGAAAATCGCAATACTAGGGTGTTTCTGAAAATGATGGGCCTGAGAAAGAATGAGGACTTGGAGTGCTTGAAGAAGCCTTACATACCCTTTGACTTCCTCTATGAACGATACAGACACAGCAAATCTTATCGTATCTTTCATGACGAATTCTCCATCACTTCCCTAGGTTGGACTCATCGCAGGGTTTTTGTATTCATCGTCTGCTTTCTGGGTATGATAGTGTTCCCAAGCCAAGGGGACAGAATTCACACCAGGTTGGCCATGGTAACCAGAGCCTTAATGGAGGGAATTGAGGGACAAACCTATATTATTGTCCCGATGATTATAGCAGACATATACCGGGCTCTGGATCGTTGCAAGAAGGGGTTCAAACACTTTGAGGGTTGTAACTTGCTACTACAGATTTGGTTGTTAGAACATCTTCAGAGGGGCTAATACCGCCAAGAGTTTCCACGGAGACCATGGAATGATCACATCGCTTTCTACCATCCTAAAAGAATGACCTTTATCCCAGACAGATTTGCACAGCCAGAGAACGCTACAGAATGGGCACAATTTTTCAATAATTTGACCGAGGACCAGGTTCACTGGATGTTCGAGTGGTTCCCTACCAATGAATTCATCATCAGAACAGGGATGTTCCGCACTTGGTGTTGATTGGGTTAAGGGGACTATCAGGGTTATGAGACAAGCTGGTAGAAAACAAGTCATACCACGAATATCCAAAATGAGCCACTACAGAGCCGATTTTCAGAATGACGCCATTCCATACAAATGTGAGGCCCAACACATGTGGCATTGAAGGTTATCGTGGAAAGGAAACCATCGAGACAGATCGATATCACGCCGGTCATGTGTACTTCTACCCATCATGGTTAGAAGATAACATAGCAGGAATATTCGAGCCAAGGGTTGGTCAAGGAAACAGGGTCATAGATGAAGTCGCTGAAGCATAAGTGAAGTATGAAAGGTTACGCAAGAGGGTCCTTGAATCCGAAGCCAAGCATCTGGAGCAACACAAGTTCGACATGGATTCAATCAATGAGTGGAAAGAAATGGCTACAAGGTCGGCAGAAAGGTTGGAGTACTTGGAGCAGGGTCTAATAGAACTGGAAGGGAAGATGGGGAAAAGGGTTGTAGATTGTCAGAATGCAGAAGGCAACGAAGGAGGACATCTAGGAAGGGCATACCAGCTGCTGGACATGCACGACCTGGGGAATCTGATTGATGGAGCCAAGAGGGCCAAATATGGGGAAGGTCCCTCCGGGACCAAGTAGATTAGGTTTATCTGTTTTGAGTCATTTTGGGAATTCAAATGTAATAAGGAATATGCCATTAGTAACTCATTTATTTATCGTGGTTTTTAGGTTCGGTTTATTTATTACATTAATGAAATGAGGCATTTATCAGCATTAAATCTCTCCAAATCTACTTGCTGCTAGGCCTACCTCGGGCATAACGAGGTTCCCCCAAATTAGGACGCGAATTTACAATTCCCACAATACGTTTTTAAATACTGCAAATGATTTTTAGAATCCTTCTGACTTGTCTACCTTTTGTTTTTTCCCTTTATTTTGATTATTCCCATCCCCAAGGTTGGTTCGCACATACTGGCATCGTCAGCATATCACACCAGATCTAGAGGCCCTCCACCTCCTCCTCTTCCAAGTAATCCGAAAAGCAAGGGAAAGACTAAAATGGATGATATGAGTGGTATCTGGAAAGAAAACGCTGTACATGCTGAGAATGTTGAAACTTCAGACGGTCGGAGTACTTCGGCCCAGAATGATCTGGTCCTACGGTTGGAGCAGAAAATACTGGAGTTGCAAGGAGAACTTGAGCAGGTCCACAACTTGGCAAACCTCTCCCTCACCCTAAACGTCCCAGACGTTAATCAACAAAATGCTCAAAACCCAGCACCTCCTCACAACACACCAAACCAACGTCCACAAAATCCTCCCGCACCCCATCAATACGCAACTCCTCCCCAAAATCCTAATCATCCTCCTCAGCACCAACATCTTCCTACTCAATACCCACAAACCACTTACCATACTCCTCAGAATACCCTACAACTTATCCCTGATCCGCAAAACTCAACTAACGATCACTAGTACACTCCAACCCCTGGCACCCACCAAAACAATCCCATATACGTGGAAACCTTACCTCACTCTACTCAACCAACCTCATGCGCTCCAGAATTTACCAAGAAGGACCTGCTCATTAAGAACATGGCCGAAGAGCTCAAGAAACTCACGAGCCGAGTCCAGGGTGTTGAAGGAGGCAAAGGAATTGAAGGTCCGAATTATGAGGATCTATGCATTCAGCTAGACGTGGAACTGCTAGAGGGTTACAAACCTCCTAAGTTTGAAATGTTTGACGAAACGAGTGATCCAAAGGTGCGTTTGAGAATATACTATGATAGGTTCGTGGGTGTTGGGAAAGATGAAAGGATTCGCATGAAGCTGTTCATGAGGAGTCTCACTTGAGATACCCTATCTTGGTATATCAGTCAGAATCCCAAGAAGTGGGTTAATTGGGTAAGCATGGCGTCGGACTTCATGGATCGATTCAGGTTTAACATAGAGAATGCACCGGATGTCTTCTACATACAGAATCTAAAGAAGAAACTAACAGAGACTTTCCGCGAGTATGCTACTCGATAGAGGTCAGAAGCTGCAAAGGTCAGGCCGACACTAGAGGAAGAACAGATGAACAAATTCTTCGTCAGGGCCCAGGGATCCACAATACTATAAAAGGTTAATGGTAATTGAAAATCACAAGTTCTCCAACATCATCAAACTCGGGGAAGGATTGAAGAAGGGATCAAAAGTGGGATGGTAACCAATTTCGAGGCATTACAGGTCACGAACAAAGCATTGCAGTCAGGGGGTATATCAAAGAAGAAAGAAGTAGGGGCAGTAATGGTGGCCCAAGGTCCAAAATCTCCACTCACATACCAAACACCTCCACCTACATACCAACCCTCACCTCCTAGATATGCTCAACCCGCTACCACCTATCACACTTATAACGCCCAGCCAACCTATTACCATTCAGCTCCAACACATCAAAACTATCAAAAACCCAGACCCAATTTTGATCGCAGGCCGCCCAAACAATACCCCTATGTCTGAACCCATTGACCAACTATATAAAAGATCAAAGTCTGCCGGATATGTCACCCCCATTCCTACTGTTGCAATGGAAAACTCCTACCAGTGGGTCAACCCAAACAAAACTTGTGCATACCATTCTGGCATGAAAGGGCATACTATCGATGAATCCGCACTTTGAAAGACAAGATTCAAACCCCGATTGATACCAAATTCATACAAGCTAAGGAAGTCGCGCCAAATGTCCGCAACAATCCCCTTCCAGATAATAGGGTAAAGGAGTAAATGTGATAGAAACTGATGAAAAATAGGATCCTGAGGAGTCGATTTGGCTTATTAGGGAAGGTGATGACCCCAAACGTGCAGTCACACTCACTCCTATTGTGGTACAGATATAGCCGCTAGTTAAAGTTGAAGTAGCCGCATCAGTCCCATTTGAAGTTAAAGTAACAGTACCTGCAACTACCCCAGCTCCATTTAAAGTAGAAGTATCCACACCCTTCACTGTGACGGTAGCACCCACACCTCCTTTCAAGTCCAACGCCATACCCTGGTATTACGTTGCCGAAGCTAGGAGAAAAGGAAAAAAGCAAAGATGGAAGAATCTGGTGCTGCACAGGGGATGAACAGAACTGGAAGGATCTATACACCTGAAAATTTGGGAGGAACAAGCAAGGAAGCTTCTACCAAACAACCCGTCATTGAAACCGGTCCAGATGATCTTTGGAGGAAAGTACAGGCAAGGGAATACTCTGTCGTTGATCATCTGAACAAGTCTCCTGCCCAGATATCCATCCTGTCGTTGCTACAAAATTCTGAGGCGCATAAGAACGCTCTGATGAAGGTGTTGAATGAAGCTTATGTGCCCAACAACATCACCAGTGGAGAAATGGCCAACATGGTAGGGCAAGTGCTGGAGAGTCATAAGATCACCTTCCACGAAGATGAACTACTACCTGAAGGATTAAGTCACAACAGCGCACTGCACATCACAGTACAATTTGAGGAAAAATTCATTGCCAGAGTCTTAATAAATGGGGGTTCAAGCCTCAACATTTGTCCATTGACTACTCTAAAAAGGCTGGGTAAAGATTTCCATGAGATACGAGCAGGAAGTATGAATGTGAAGGCATTTGATGGGTCTCAAAGGGCCACAATCGGGGAAATTAACCTTTTCCTGCAGATGGGCCCGACCTGGCTTGATGTTGAGTTCCAAGTATGAGACATATCCTCTACATACAATCTTCTATTGGGACGACCTTGGATACATGCCGATGGGGTTGTGACTTCCACGCTACACCAGGCTGTGAAGTTTGAATGGAACTATCAGGAGGTAATCATTCACGGAGATGGAAGTAACCCCATTTACACCAGCCAAACTGTCCCGGTTGTCGAGAATAGAAGAAGGCTGGGTGGAGAAACTTATCACCGCATTGAGCATGTCAACGCAATCGAGAAAGATAAGTGGTGGAGTAACAAAATAGAAAGCATACTGGCATGGTCTGGGTATGAACCCGGCAAAGGGCTTGGGAAGAAACTCTAGGGCATTACCAAACCAATATAGTTGAAACGTCACAGCATAACGTTTGGGCTTGGATATCCATACACCTGGAAAGAATATAATGATTGGTCGCTGCCATAGCGTGGTCCTTATTACCCTCTCGAGCAGCCAGTGCCACATCTGAGTCAGATTTTTCACCAGGCCGACACAATATGGGGATCTGCAGAGGAAGAAGCTTTGGCTGGGTTAAGGGACTTGTTTCTAAAAGATGGGAATATGGATTGCAATGTGATAGTTAAGGAGGAGGAGGAAGAAGGCCTCACCATTCAGACCGTGGAGAAGGGAGTTGTTCTCAAGAACTGGACCGTCGCACCATCCCGGGCCCGCCGAGTTCCTGGGTAGCTTGGCAATTAGCCTGACTTGTTTTAATAGCCATGCTAGGCATTTAAGATATTTTCAGTATTTTGTTTTAAAGACGCATTCTATTTCGAAATAATTGCTCGAGTCATCGAGCCGTACCTATTTTGGATTATTTCAAAATGTAATTAATGCATTGTTATTTAGTATTTATTACTACCATCTATATTTTTCTTCTACAGCATTATTATTACCTTTCTTGATGAACCAATGACAGTGACATGTAATGACACAATGCAACATGAGGATAGTGATTCGGAAGAGGAAGATGAAATACCTGAGGAAGTTGTCAGAGATGTTGAGAATTTTGAGAACAAACCTAAGTACAACCTGGACGAAATCGAGGCAATCAATTTGGGAGATTTCGAAACCGTCAAAGAGACTCGCATAAGCATTCACCTATCACCGTTAGAAAAAGAGGCATATACTTGTTTCCTAAAAGAATATGAGGATATTTTTGCATGGTCATATGATGACATGACAGGCCTGAGCACATCCATAGTGGCTCACAAGTTGCCTACCAATCCAATGTGTCCGCCGGTAAAGCAGAAACTCAGAAAGTTCAAACCAAACATGAGCCTAAAAATCAAGGAAGAAGTCACTAAGCAGATCAAGGCCAAAGTCCTCAGGGTAGTTGAGTATCCAACCTGGTTAGCCAACATCGTACTGGTTCTGAAGAAAGATGGGAAAGTCAGGGTGTGTGTTGTCTATCGGGACTTAAAGATAGCAAGTCCCAAGGACGATTTCCCGCTGCCAAATATACACATTCTGATCGACAATTGTGTCAAACATGAACTCCAATCCTTTGTAGATTGCTTCGCGGGTTATCATTAGATCTGGATGGACGAAGAAGACGCAGAGAAAACAACCTTCATTACACCATGGGGAGTGTACTGCTACAAAATGATGCCATTCGGTCTAAAGAATGCTGGAGCTACCTACATGAGAGCCATGACGACCATCTTCCATGATATGATACACAAGGAAATAGAGGTGTATGTTGACGACGTCATCATCAAATCCAAGAGGGCCATAGATCACATAGCAGACTTGAGGAAGTTCTTTGACAGGCTAGAAGATACAATTTAAAACTGAACCCCGCAAAATGTGCATTCGGGGTTCCTACAGGAAAATTATTGGGATTCATCGTCAGCCGCCGAGGAATTGAGTTGGACCCGTCCAAAGTTAAGGCTATCCAAGAGTTACCACCAACAAAGAGCAAAAAGGACGTGATGAGCTTCCTGGGACGTCTTAACCACATCAGTCGCTTTATGGCACAGTCCATAGTAATATGTGAACCTATCTTCAAAATGTTGAGGAAGGATGCTGAAACCAGTTGGAATGCAGATTGTCAAAGGGCTTTTGACAAAATTAAGGAATACCTGTCCACGCCACCAGTCCTAGTACCGCCAGAACCTGGGAGACCTTTGCTACTCTATTTGTCCGTACTAGATGGGGCTTTTGGCTGTGTTTTGGGACAACATGACGAGACAGGAAGAAAGGAGCAAGCCATATATTATTGAGTAAGAAGTTTACGCCTTACGAGGCACGATACTCTCTACTAGAACGCACTTGTTGTGCTTTGACATGGACGGCTCAGAAATTGAGGCATTACTTCTGTGCCTATACCACATACCTCATATCTAGAATGGACCCTCTGACGGATATCTTTCAGAATCCTATGCCAACCGGGAAGTTAGCCAAGTGGCAGATATTGTTAAGCGAGTTCGATATCATCTATGTAACTCAGAAGGCAGCCAAAGGACAAGCATTGGCAGACTACCTTGCTGAAAATCCTGTGGGAGGGGAATATGAACCACTAAAAACGTATTTTCCTGATGAAGACGTGTCATTCGTAGGAGAGGACATTGCTAAATCCTATGACGGTTGGAGAATGTTCTTCGACAAAACTGCCAACTTCAAAGGAGTGGGTATTGGAGCGGTCTTGGTATCAGAGACGGGTCAACATTATCCGGTATCCGCAAAGCTTAGGTTTCCGTGCACCAACAATATGGCAGAATATGAGGCTTGCATCATGGGGCTCAATTTGGCCATCGATACCAATATACAAGAGTTGTTGGTAATTGGTGATTCGGATCTCCTGGTACATCAGGTTCAAGGAGAATGGGCTACGAAAAACACCAAGATACTACCATACTTGTATCATGTGCACAAGTTGATGAAGAGGTTCACAAAGATAGAATTCAAACATGTTCCAAGAGTCCAGAACGAGTTCGCAGATGCACTGACAACTTTGTCATCAATGATACAACTTCCAGACAAGAATTTCATTGATCCCATTTCGGTGAGGATCCATAATCAGCCGGTATATTGTGCCCATGTTGAAGAAGAAATGGATGGAAAACCTTGGTTCCACGACATTAAGGAATATTTGGCAAAAGAAGAATACCCAGAACAGGCGAACCATACTCAGAAACTTACATTGTGGAGGCTGTCCAATCATTTCTTCCAAAGCGGAGGAACACTGTATAGAAGAACTCCTGATCTGGGATTGTTAAGGTGTGTTGACGCAAAAGAGGCTTCCAAATTGCTTGAGGAGATACATGCCGGAACTTGCGGACCACATATGAACGGTTTTGTTCTAGCCAAAAATATACTCAGAGCGGGATATTTTTGGATGACTAGAAAATGACAAACAATGGAACGAAAGTAACCCTTTGCCGTATTAGGGTACTGTACCACAGTCCGCACATCAACTGGGGCAATTCCCTATTTGCTGGTTTATGGTACCGAAGCTGTCATTCCCGTCGAGGTAGAAATTCCTTCTTTAAGGATCATACAAGAAGCCGAAATCAGTGATGCAGAATGGATAAGGAGATGCTATGAGCAACTAGCCCTCATAGATGGAAAAAGAATGAATGTAGTATGTCACGGTCAGCTTTATCAGAACAGAATGTCAGAGCTTTCAACAAAAGGGTCAAACCAAGACAATTCGCACAGGGAAAGCTGGTGCTGAAGCGGATCTTCCCACATCAGGACGAAGCCAAAGGAAAATTTTTACCCAACTGGCAAGGTCCCTACAAGGTTCATAGGGTACTAACATGAGGAGCACTCATACTTGCAGAAATGGACGGAGAATTTTGGCCAAAACCTATCAATTCAGATGCAGTCAAGAGAAACTATGTTTAGATTGTTTACATTCCTTCATCTGATGTAACTGAACTACGCTTGGCCTGATTCCCATTTAAGAGGAGATACGTAGGCAACCCTGTGGGTTCGGTCACATCTTAATAAAATCTTCATTTACCCCAGAACCAGAAACTGGGGCAGAATTTTGAGGACCCTCAAAATTCCGGAACAAGTCCAGCCGACGCCATCATATGCAAGACAGTCAGAAATCAGTTAAAGCAACTGGGGCAGAATTTTGAGAAGGATTCTCAAAATTTCGGAGCAGATCCAACAAACTTTGTTACACGCAGAACGGCAGAAGGATCACTTACCAAACTGGGGCAGAATTTTGAGGAAGACCCTCAAAATTCTAATGCAAAGAAGCCGCAATGTCTCTAAAAGTGTTATAGTCACTGATTCATCTAACTCACTTGATATTATATACTACTATGTTTTCTAAAATAACTCTATTTCATTAATAAGTGCATATTTTTTGAAAACTTTATTTCTATGGCAGCCAGGTGTTACCCAGGGCAACTTAAACATGGCTTTCATAGAAAAGCAAAGCAAAACAAACAGACAAAGGCACGTACCAACCTCCCCGCAAAACTCACAATTTTTCTTTGAATGCAGGGACAAGGAATAACTACAAGTACGTACGCCTTAAATCATCACCTTCATAACAACCGAACCGCCAAGCGCAAATATATCTCCAGCTAAGAAATATTCTACTCCTATTTGCTATTTGTCTATTGCATAAGGCTAAGCACTGCCTCCCTTTTCTTGCATGAGACTAAGCATTGTCTCCCTTTCTTACATGAGGCTAAGCCCTGCCTCCATATTTGCATAAGGCTAAGCACTGCCTTCCCTTGCATGAGGCTAAGCCCCGCCTCCCTTTTCTTGCATGAGACTAAGCATTGTCTCCCTTCCTTGCATGAGGCTAAGCCCTGCCTCCATATTTGCATAAGACTAAGCACTGCCTTCCCTTGTATGAGGCTAATACCTGCCTCCCTTTTCTTGTATGAGACTAAGCATTGTTTCCCTTCCTTGCATGAGGCTAAGCCTTGCCTCCATATTTGCATAAGGCTAAGCATTGTCTTCTGTTTGCATGAGACTAAGCTCTGTCTCAATCCTTGCATGAGGCTAAGCCCTGCCTCCCTACCTGCATAAGGCTAAGCATTGCCTTCTCTTTGCATGAGACTAAGCTCTGTCTCAATCCTTGCATGAGGCTAAGCCCCGCCTCCCTACCTGCATAAGGCTAAGCATTGCCTTCTCTGTGCATGAGACTAAGCCCTGTCTCAAATCTTGCATGAGGCTAAGCCCTGCCTCCATATTTGCATAAGGCTAAGCGTTGCCTTCTCTCTGCATGAGACTAAGCCCTGTCTCAAATCTTTCATGAGGCTAAGCCTTGCCTCCATATTTGCACAAGGCTAAGCATTGCCTTCTCTCTGCATGAGACTAAAACCTGTCTCAAATCTTGCATGAGGCTAAGCCCTGCCTCCCTATTTGCATAAGGCTAAGTACTGTGATGTTTTAAGCGTCAACACCACACAAGAGGGGGGTGATTTGTGTGGTACCCAATTTTCGCTTTAGAAGAACCTGGTTCTTCTAAGAGTACTAACTACTGCTGTTTGCGGAATAATAAATATAGAAAATAAAGAACACAGAGATTTTTACGTGGAAAATACCTGGCTCAAAAGGTGAAAAAATCACGACCTACTACTCAGTAGGATTTTCCCAAACTTCCACTAAAATCACTGAGCCAAAACAGCATTTACAAAACTCTTGTAAACCTAAGGATTAAACTCTAATCCCGTAGTGTCACACAACCTCAACTGTTGCGACAACTTCAAGTTAACTCTAACTTGAATACTCAAAGTACCTAATACAATTGCTTCTATGAAAGCTGAAAGGTACAAGTTTAAATCACCTACTACAATTGAACTAAAATAAACGAAAGACACAATGGAATTGGTTCTTCTATCTTGTCCAAGTAGCTTCAGGAATGCACACTTAAATCTCACATAAATTGCTTGAAAAATTGCCTCGCTCTTTTGCTCTCAATTTAGTTTAACTTCTGCGTTTGTGCAATACCTGTAAAAGAGAACAATCACTGTTATTTAATGAGTTAGTAATTAGAGTTTGATTGAGACTCAATTTCTGATCTTCTATTGAAGTTGAGTCCTTGAACAACACAAACTCCAACCCTATCGTTTATCCGGATTGTATTCTCTTCTCATAAGGAGACTTTCTCTCCTTATCCCATATGCAACCTGTTCGATCAGTTTAGGAGATATTGCTGCTTGATCAATGAGACTTATCCCCTTCACGTGCATCTCACATGTATCGGGTGACAAACACTGTGCTTCACATGATGGACCTGGTCCATGAATGAGTTCATTTGTCATTCTTCAAAACTTCACCTGTTCTTGGGCCAACAAATTCTCCCTTTTTGATGATGACAAACTCTGTGCTTTGTACTTGATCAAAGAACCTGTAAGAACTCAGCTTAAACATCAACACTTAGCTTTAGATATTTTACTTATCATCAAGGACCAGGTTAATTAGGTTATAAATATCACTTAATCAGAATAATGAGTAATGAGTAAAGCACACAATCATCTCTTCCCCCTTTTGGCATCATCGAAAAGTTGCATAGTGTGAAACCCAGACTTTAATAAGTACTCATGGCCACTGGGGCAACTGCAAGTGAAATCATTGTGCAATTATCAATATTCAATACACATATTTAAACTATTAAGATCAGAACCATCATTGAACAAGAGAAAACAGCAGTTGTCATTGATAAAGATATGGTTCCACAAACAGTCCACAAAAAGAAAGAAAAACTTCCAAAACATGAGCAAAAAGAAACAGAAACATCCCTATTCTGGGTCACTGGGGTCACTGGAGGTACTACACTGGTTCAGAAGACAAGTGCTAGGAGACCTAGGGCTTGGAGGAACTAGAGGGTTGAGACTGGAGAAGATTTAACATATTCTGAAGCATTCCATCACTCTTCTCCTTTTCTTTTGCTAGCTGAGTTCTAAGGCCATCTCTCTCATTCTCCAATTCAGCCACGAGTGCCTTGAGCCTAGCAATTTCATCATCCTTAGTTCCACACTCCTGAACCAAGGCCCTAACCTTGCTGTTGATGGGTGTCTTCAAAGATGAACCAGGTTCAACTGGGATGGCATTGACAGGATAGTCACAAGCCAATAGGGTCTTAACACCAAAATGCTCCTTGCTTGATGCCATTTCCCATTTCTTCAAAGGCACATTTAGCCTGTCCAGCACAGTAGTCAATATGAACCCATATGGAGTGGCATGAGCCTTAGAGCCATTGATGACCCTGTCGAGCAATTTGACAATGAAAGCAGGCCAGTTGATCTGTATTCCTCTCTCCAAGCACTCCATAAGAACCAGGTCCATGTAATTTGCAGTGTGCCTTCTCTCCTGTTTGGGCAGCAGGCACTTGTTGAAAAATTCAAACAAGACCTTGTGTTCAGGTCTCATTTCACTTTTCTGCACAAATCTGGCTTCAGGCACTTCTCTAGAGTCACAGAACCTCCTAGTAATTTCAAGAGCAGTAGGGAGAGAATCCAGACATGGCCACCTTTGCCTTGTATAGTCATCATACCCTTCAGTAGGTATGTCCAGGATCTCACCCAGTTTGACTGCATCAAACTTGACTCCTTTCACCAGCCTGGTGACTACTCCATCCTTCACAGCAGTATTGGCCATAAGTTCGATCAATTCATTCCTGGCCAGCCTCCCATCCATTTCAAGGACCATGTCCTTCCAACCTTGTGCAGTTAAAGCATCCACCAATCTTCTCATCCCTGGTTCTTCTAGGTCTTTCAATAGTCTTCCTTTCAGAATTTTTCTCCTGCCAAAGATGGCAAACTTATCCAGCTCCTTCTCAGATCCCTCTTCTTCTTCTTCACCACTCCACTCTTCATCTTCTTCAACAGTTTTCTTTTGCTTGCCTTTCACTGCAGATCTTGTCCTCTTGGTCAATGAGGGTTCAACAAACACAGGTACATGAGAAGACTTCTTGGAAGAAGTCTTGGACTTTTTAGATTTTGGTGTAGGAACCTCCACTGTTGTTCCCCTTTCTTGATGGACCAGTTCCATCTCCTCTTCTTCAGCAACCTCAAAGCATTCTGCAACCTTTCTCTTTCCCTTCTCCATTTTCTTTTTCTTGCTTTCTTCCAGAGCTTTTTGTAGGTCAGCTTCACTTTGTCTTACCCTGCTTCTTGTAGCTCTTCCCTTAGGCGCTGGAGGGGCAGTGGATTTTGGGGATGAAGATTTTCTTTTCTTGGTTGGTTTGGGTACAATTTGGGCCTTTTGTGAGGTAGCTTTGCGTTTCTTTGGGTCATAACTTGCCCCAACCTTTTTCAAAAGATCAGCCAAAGTTTCCTCAGCAGATGAACCAGGTTCATCTCTTTGTTTGCTCAAGTGAACCAGCCCTTCAGCTGCTTCCCCAGAACCACTTCCCCTTGACTTGAAGCCACTTTCTTCTTCAACTCCACATATAGCAAGAACTTCTCCCTTTCCTTTCCCCCTCTCTTCACCACTTCCTCCCTCTCTCTCTTTTCCTTTCTTTTTACCTCCACTCCTACTCGATTTAGCCAACAATACATCTTTAACAGGTCCAATTAGAACAAACCTGTTTTCTACGTTTTTAACTTCAGAAGAACCTACCCCAGGAGTTTCTTGAATTTTCTCAGTGTCAGAAGACCCATGTTCTTCACCTTCACTAGCAGAAATAAATGATTAAGACTCAGGACTGGAATCAGACTCTTTAGCTGGGGATTCCCTTTTCTGGCTTGCTTTCAACCTCTCATTTAACACTTTCCTCAGAGCTCCAGATGCTACAGTTTTTCTAGCCAACATTTTCTGCCTTCGAAGCCTAGGTTTTGAGGATTCACTAGGAGGAGTAGAAGAGGATGTATTTGAGGGTGATGGTGGTGGAGGAGTGCCAGTATGATCTTGTGGGTTAGACATGGTTCTTCGTTTATGGAGGAGTTTGGGAATTTCTGAGAAGAAAAGCAATTTGGAATTAAAGCGATTTAGGATTCTTGGAGAAGAGGAGCAATTAAAACAGGAGATATAATTTTGACGGTTTTAGAATGAAGAAGAGAGTAGGAGATGTGGTGTATATTTAAAGACAATTAGTCATTAAAGCAGCAACGACAGCTTTTTCAGAGGTCAATTAGAAGTCTAATCAGCCTGGAGTTCCAATCCCTTAATGAGTATTTTGGCTTCCCTAGATATTAGGCAAAAATCATGGTTTTAGAGTTCTAAAAGGACGAAACTGGTTCAATACTTCAACGGATAGAATTTTTCTAGGAATTTGGCAAGTATAGGACTTCTGCTCATGATTGAATTGTTAATCTTTCTAATTATGCAAAGTATTGAAAACATACCTGAACTTTCATATGAGCTCATACTGATGAACCATGATCTTCATATAGAACTCTCTTGAACATGCCTCAAATGCCATAATAGAAAAAACTTTGTAAGAGATCAGTGAATCATATGTACACATGTCACAGGAGTATACTATTTAAAGTATGAAACTGAGTAAGAATTAATCTAGATATTTACACACAGTTAGAACTCCTAACCAAAATTTTTTTCATTGTGCATTCTGAACTGGACCTATAAGGTGATCTTAATCATCCCTAATTCCAACCCGTTCCTCTCAAAATTTTCTCTACTCAGTGCTTTAATGAAAATGTCAGCAATTTGCTTATCAGTAGCATAGAATTCTATGGAGATCAGTCCTTTCTCATAGTTATCTCTTAAGAAGTGGTGTCTAACATCTATGTGCTTAGTCCTTTTATGATGAACAGGGTTCTTTGTCATACTTATAGCACTAGTGTTGTCACAGAATATTGGAATACAACCAACTTCAATACCAAAATCTACCAGCTATTGTTTGATCCATAGCAATTGAGCACAACAAGAAGCAGCAGCAACATACTCAGCTTCAGCAGTAGATAAGGCCACTGAGTTTTTCTTTTTGGTAGCCCATGACACAAGACATGAACCAAGAAAGTGTGCCATACCTGAGCTGCTCTTCCTATCCACCAGATTACCTGCATAATCAGCATCAGCATATCCTACTAGATTGAAATTGCTACCTTTGGGATAACAAAGACACAGATTAGTGGTGCCTTTCAAGTATCTTACTATCCTTTTGACAGAAGTCAGGTGAGACTCTTTAGGATTTGCCTGAAAGCGAGCACAAAGCCCTACACTGAAAACAATGTCAAGTCTGCTAGCAGTGAGATACAGAAGTGAGCCAATCATACCCCTATACAAATTTTGATCAACAGATGAACCAGGTTCATCAACATCTAATTTAGTAGCAGTTGCAATAGGTGTGTCTATTTCTTTAGATTCTTCCATTTTAAACTTTTTGATTAGCTCATTTGCATACTTTTGCTGGTGGATCATGGTTCCATTTGGACTTTGCTTGATCTTTAAGCCTAAGAAGAAATTAAGCTCACCCATCATGCTCATTTCAAACTCACTCCCCATTAATTTTGCAAAGTCCTTACTCAACTTATCAGTGGTGGCCCCAAAGATTATGTCATCAACATAGATTTGTACAACAAGGAGATCCTTACCTTCTTCCCTTAAGAATAAGGTACTATCAATTTTACCTCTTTTGTACCCATGCTCCAACAGGAATTTGGACAATCTTTCATACCATGCTCTTGGGGCCTGCTTGAGTCCATAGAGAGCCTTGTCTAACTTGTACACATGCTTAGGACATTCCTTGCTTTCAAACCCTAGAGGTTGTTTCACAAACACTTCTTCTTTCAGGTAGCCATTCAGGAAGGCACTTTTGACATCCATTTGATGAAGAGTGAATTCCATGTGTGCTGCAAAGGCTATGAGGAGTCTGATTGCTTCTAGTCTTGCAACTAGTGCAAAGGTCTCATCATAGTCTATGCCTTCCTCCTGGCTGTAACCTTGGACCACCAATCTTGCCTTGTTTCTTGTAACAGTTCCATCTTCATCAAGTTCGTTCCTAAAGACCCATTTTGTACCAGTAACTGATCTGTCTTTGGGCCTTGGAACTAGATGCCAAACTTGACTTCTTTCAAATTGATTGAGTTCATCTTGCATTGCATTGATCCAATCTGCATCCTGCAAAGCCTCAACAACATTTTTAGGTTCAATAAGAGATAAAAATGCATCAAAAGCACATAGATTCTTTAATTGTGATCTAGTTTGACTCCAGATGTTGGATCAGTGATAATGTTCTCAATGGGATGAGAACTTTGATACTTGTGAGCTTTCACAACCAACTGGTTTCTACTAGATGTTTCTCCCATGTTCTGTTGCTGAGGAACAAGGTCATGGACAGGTTCCTTTAAGGGATTTATGTCAATTACTCTTTGATTAGTTCCCCCTGTCAGGTTGCCCTGGATGGAAGAACCTGTTCCATCACCTGTTCCTTCAGTTGGTGCCATTTTGACTTGTGCTGAGGCTTCAGTCAAGTCCTTTACCAATCCAATGGCTTCATCTTCATGTTCCTACCTCTTAGAAAGAATGTTAGTTTCATCAAATACTACATGTACACTTTCTTCTACACACAAAGTTCTTTTATTAAACACTTTATATGCTTTACTATGTGAAGAATATCCCAAGAATACTCCCTCATCACTTCTGGGATCAAACTTACCTAGGGAGTCTTTTCCATTATTGTGCACATAGCACTTACAACCAAATGCCCTAAGATGGGATATGTTTGGTTTTCTCCCTTTAAGTAACTCATAGGGAGTCTTCTCTACAAGAGGTCTAGTCATGCATCTATTGATTATGTAGCATGCAGTGTTTACAGCCTCTGCCCAGAAGCTGTGAGGCAGTTTGCTAGAAAGCAGCATGGTCCTAGCCATGTCCTCAAGAGTCCTATTCTTTCTTTCAACTACTCTATTTTTTTGAGGAGTCCTAGGGGCAGAGAAATTATGATCTATACCATTTTCATCACAGAATTCAGCAAACTTGGAGTTTTTAAATTCAGTTCCATGATCAGACCTAATGGATGCAAGTTGATTTCCTAATTGTTTTTGAGTTTTTCTAACAAATGCAGTAAACATGTCAAATGCTTCATCTTTGGAAGTTAGAAATAGAACCCAGGTAAATCTAGAATAGTCATCAACAAGCACCATTACATATTTATTTCCACCTCTGCTCATGGTTCTCATTGGACCACAGAGATCCATATGGACCAGTTCCAACGACTTGGTTGTGCTTACCATTTTCTTGCTCTTGAACGATGATCTTACCTACTTCCCCCTTGCACATGCCTCACAAACTTTGTCTTCCTTGAACTTGATGTTGGGTAAACCTATCACCAAGTCCTTAGAGACTAATTTATTTAGCTGATTCAGACTGGCATGACCAAGTCTTTTGTGCCACATGAGGGGATCATTAACCAGCACACTTAGGCAAGTGATTTCATTTTCTGAGAGAGTGGACAAATCTACAATGTAAATATTGTTTACTCTCTTTCCCTGCAAAACAATCTTGTCAGTGGTAAGATTTATCACAAAGCATTTAGTAGAGGTGAATGCTACCAGGTTACCTCTGTCACATAGTTGTGACACACTAATCGGGCTATATTTCAAGCCATCTATCAAGTAGACATTCTCAATGGAGTGAGAGT
>NC_031994.1:69362907-69378507 GCF_001879085.1 Nicotiana attenuata
GCTCTAGAAGAACCTGGTTCTTCTAAGTGGACTATCTACTGCTGTTTGCGGATTAATAAATACAAAAAATAAAGAACACAGAGATTTTTACGTGGAAAACACCTGGCTCAAAAGGTGAAAAAACCACGACCTACTACTCAGTAGGATTTTCCCAAACTTCCACTAAAATCACTGAGCCAAAACAGCATTTACAAAACTCTTGTAAACCTAAGGATTAAACTCTAATCCCGTTGTGGCACACAGCCTCAACTGTTGCGACAACTTCAAGTTAAATCTAACTTGAATACTCAAAGTACTTAATACAATTGCTTTTATGAAAGCTGAAAGGTACAAGTTTAAATCATCTACTACAATTGAACTAAAATAAAAGAAAGACACAATGGAATTGGTTCTTCTATCTTGTCTAAGTAGCTTCAGGAATTCACACTTAAATCTCACATAAATTGCTTGCAAAATTGCCTCGCTCTTTTGCTCTCAATTTAGTTTAACTTCTGCGTTTGTGAAATACCTGTAAAAGAGAACAATCACTGTTATTTAATGAGTTAGTAATTAGAGTTTGATTGAGACTCAATTTCTGATCTTCCATCGAAGTTGAGTCCTTGAACAACACAAACTCCAACCCTATCTTTTATCCGGATTGTATTCTCTTCTCATAAGGAGACTTTCTCTCCTTATCCCATATGCAACCTTTTCGATCAGTTCAGGAGATATTGCTGCTTGATCAATGAGACTTATCTCCTTCACGTGCATCTCACATGTATAGGGTGACAAACATTATGCTTCACATGATGGACCTGGTCCATGACTGAGTTCATTTGTCATTCTTCAAAACTTCACCTGTTCTTGGGCCAACAGGGAGTGTTATAAATTGTATGATGGATGTTCATTTAGTACTCCGTTGTAAATAAGCTTCCTGAAGAAGCTTATCCATATGGGACTCTGCCGTAAATATGTTTATCTATTTAGTACTCTATTGGAAATAAGCCCCCTGAAGAAGCTTATCATTTCAATACTCCGTTATGGATAAATATTACCCCCCCCCGGTAGTAGATTATCTATATCTGGTATAGTAGCAGCTTACAAGCAACTTATAAGCAACTTACACAGCAGCTTGCAGTAGCAGCTTACAAGCAGCTTACACAGCAACTTTGCAGCTTCCTTTCTTCTATAAATAGAGGAGATTTCAGTTCATTATATACATCAGTTTGAAATTGAATAATACATCAGTTTTTCTCTATACGTGCCTTTACTTTGCGGTCTTTAGTTTTATAGCAATAAGTATATTTTGCGGACCAACATAGTAACATTTTTGTACTTAGAGGGTGTTTGGCTAAGCTTATAAGCTGGTCAAACTGGCTTATAAGCACTTTTTGGTTTATCTACGCGTTTGATAAAATTAAAAGTGTTTATAAGTTAAGTGCTTATAAGCCAAAAATAAGCGAAAGCCATAAGTTGGTCTCCCCAACTTATCAAATTTCAGCTTATAAGCAGTTTAAGTTTGACCAAAATATTTACTATTCTATCCCTAAAATACTTCTTTTTAAACAAAACTCTTCGTATACCAGTTCTTTAGCTGCATATTATTAATTTCAGTACTTTTATCCAAACGCGTAACTGTTTATTTTTTAAATCAGCTTCAACACTTAAAAGTATTTTTCAGCACCTAATGCTCATGAGCTACTCTAAATCAGCTAAGCCAAACGGGCTCTTAAGTTGAAAGTTTACATTGACATTTCTGCAAGGTATACTACTACTTGACAAAAACGACGACACTTATTGAAACGTGTGATCCGACCGATTCGATCAAGTACAAACCAAAACTTTTCTTCTTCAGTTGTAGTTTTAGCTCGCCAGCGTAAACCCTTGTAGCAGCGATTCAAGGAATTGGAAGATTTCTTGCCCATTGTGAGAAGTCCAGCTGAACAGTGTGTAATGGGGGTGGTGGGCAAAGCAGGAGATTGGGCATTTAAGGCGTTCTCGGCGGGGCTGGGCGTTGCCACCATTTTCTTTGCAGCTTCTTTCTCCCTCAACGTCTACCGTGGTCTCTCTTGGCATAATCGCCAAACGGTAATCACTTTCGTTCTCATACTTTTGTCTTTTATTTCTTTATTTCATAAACCCTAGACCTCTTTTATACCAATTGATTTTTACTTTTTTTTTATTCTCTTTGTTTTTTTACTACTTTGAAATTAAGTTCAATCATTACTAACTATCGTTCAGCTATATGATGTTACTACTTTACATTCAGCATGCTTTACTTGTATCTACTTGCTCTAATATGATTCCCATTTTAGCTTTCTCTTGTTTGGTTATATGACAGGAATATGTACTTACTTACTGCTCTTTCATTTGTCTTATGATGGGAGACATTGGCGAAGCTAGGAATTTCCCAAGGGTGTTCAAATTTAAAAAAAGTGGAAAAATTTCCGACAAAAGGTGTTCCATATGTGTTATATACTTCTAAAATGTAATATTTTACCTACGTACACAGTGCAATTTTTCGATCACCATGTTGCTTCGTGGGAGATATAGTAGTATTATATAACATGAACACGTAAAACCAAGAAATGCTTGTCTTGTTATCATTGTCAATATATTGTGCACGGAGGCGGAGCCAGGATGTGAGTTAATGGGTTCTATATTTGCCACTGTACCCATACCTCGTCTTTGTTAGTGGTTACGCAATTAAATATTTTTATATATTTAATGAATTTCCTAATACAAATATAGAGTCTAAGCAAAAGTTACTGGGATTCGTCCGAACCCATACTTCATACTGTACCTCCGCCCCTGATTCTGCTGCTCATATAAGATTCAAGGTTATAGTTTTTCATATCTCAGTCTTTTGAGGGATTTAAGGATAGTTCTGATCCCAAACTACCAATTACTGAAAGCACAAAAACAGTATCTCTGTGTTGCAAATGGGATGGCACTTCTGCTTCAATAGTATGTTGGGTTTGACACTGCAGTCTGTGTTTTCAATCACGAACTACTTACTGCACCCCCTTTAGCCTAAATATGTCTTAGTTTGTTCTGGTATAGTTGGATAGTTGCTTGTTCCTCTCTTTTCATATGTACTAGTACTAAATTCTGACCAGTTCCCAAATATATGTTTAAAAATTGAATGATGAATAAAAGTTGTAGAGTTGGAAAGAAAAAAGTCTTAGACGAATCGTTGATGTCTGATGTCATTTCCTTTCATTTATAGTATAACTATGGTTGCTTCAAAGTTGAATCTGTCTCCAAATGTCATGAAAGTTGAAGTATAAACCTTCCAGTTTATGGCTATAAGTCCCCTGTGCTCTTTGCTTTTGTTCTGCATTCTGTGTGTGAACTCTTTTAATATGCCTTTCGTATTCAATGTTGATGTTAGATCTCTTTTCCTAGATGATTGTATGCTTATGTTGACATCTGGCTATTAAACACTTTTTTCACGGTTACAAGTCGTTTATTGAACTTTTAGCTCTACTAGTCAGCTATTTGATATGTGAGCATTTTCTTCCTGTAGAGGATTGAGAAGGAAGGATCTAAAGTCATGCAGCAGCAGGAATGACGGTTTTAGACGTCCTACACTTTATACCTCATGTTGCTAGCTGGGATCATGCTATAAGTTCTGAATCTATTTAGATTAAATTAACTTGAAGACGAGTATGATTTACACATTCTGTCATTGTTATTCATTTACTGTTGCTGGCCACATAATTGTGGAGTTGTAATTCTAAGTAGCTATTTAATTATAGCAGCTGCTGACTGTTAAAATGGAGTTGGAACGATGTTTGAAATTCATATGACGTGAATTGAAATTATACAAACGGATTGAACTGATTATTCACTCATGCTTTCTCTGGAAACCAAAGAAAGGTAAGAGAAAGAAGGAAACTTGTAAATTTTCCCTTCTATTAATTGGTTGAGTAGAAAATGAGGGAAGGAAATAAAGGAGGGTACAATTTTCCTCTTGGACCCACAAAATTCCATTTTAAATTCCAGAAAGAAACGTCAAATACTTTCCTTTCTTTTGCTTGTTTTCTACCCAAATCAAAGTAAGGATATGTACTCCATTAATTTTCTTATTTCTACACAAAGGAACGAAAATTACTTCGCATTTCCTCTTTCATTTTATCTCCTACTAGCTTTATCCCATTTCACTAGTTTCTGATCATAGGTTTACAGATTATCCTTCCATGTTTGCTGTCTTCTTTGTCGATTCTTTTGACAGTTTCTTTGAACCCCCCAAACTTATTTATCCGCTTAGAAAATGGCCGAAATTGCAAACACAATTTACTTATATACTAGTGAGATTACTTTATCATTGAAAAAAAAGTATACAAGTAATACAGCCATTTGGTTGGCCGCATAATGAGTTAAACTATGACAGCCATCGCCAATTGAGACTAATAATAATTGGTACTGATGAAGCCGTCCGGTTGGTTGAACTTTTCAATTTTGGTCTCTTTAAAAAGATTGTAAATAAAAAGAAGTTCAAGCTTGTATAAACAAATACATTTGCCTTGCAGCACGTTGATTTGGTAAGAAATCACGTTGGTAAGTTTGGTCTAACCAAGTTCCAATTGTCTTTGTGCCAGGTGTCTCTCCTTTTTTGGGTCATATCGTAACAGTTCTTTATGTGACTGACTATAGGTAACACTTGGACCGAGCAATTAACCAACTTTTGGGATTCTTCAACTAAGTATATGTGTTGCGCTTATCATTTTGGTGCTATGCGGAGAGCACTCATGCCCATGACTCCAAAAGGTCCGAAGCAAGATTAAACAGTAGCATGGGTTCATTAATATACACACACCCTGGCAACAATCATTTACATATTCTGATATCATTTCAAACCGTATAACGACAATGCATAAATAATAATAGAGAAACCAATTCCCAGAAAAAAATGAAATAAACGAAATATCCTTCTATACATGGCCAGTTTCATATCAGATCTGCCACTCAGTGGTCCAGCTTTCTTTTTTCCCCATTATCTTTTCTTCTTAGAAATATTTAAAAGAAAACATCAACATGTAAACACTAATCCTAACGAAAGTTTGGCTGAATGATCTGGGATAGGCTATAGTACTTGGCAAATCTTTCTTAATGAATAACCCTGGCAAAATATGTAAATCCACAATTATAGTAGTAGTTCTAGTAAGAAACTGCTCCCTGCTTCATTCTTTACATCCTACTATAATGTTCAGTCCACGCTGAATTGAGTATTAAACTCAGTCTTCAATCCAGTCTCCAACGCCTGGAAACAGAAGCAACCATGGAAAACAGCTTCAGTGTATGTTCCTCCAGTCAAGAAATACTTGTGAAAATTATGTAAACAATTGAACAACCACTGTTTTTGTAGATATTTTTAAGAGGTTCACTATAGTGGTAAGCACACAACTGGGGGCCAAGGTGCCAAGTAATAAATTAATGCAAATGTGTAAGCTACAAAGTTTTAACAACTGCACATGTTCTTTCGGGATATCAGTTGATATCCTGGTGTGCATTAATTACAAAGATTACAACCCTCCCAACGACCCCTCACATGAAAAATAATGGGCAGTGGATTAAAGGAGGAGACTACAGTCGGTAGTTACAAAAGTTATGATGAAAAGGAGTGTTTTGTGTGGTCAAACTTCTCTCAGGCCATTCCATTCGATTTCTAGAAAGGATTACTAGTCCTTAACTTTTCGAGGAATCCTTCATCAGTGGAGTGGTTGTGAATGACTGATTCCCTAAAAGCATGTCATGGTCAGGGAAGGGTAGCAGAAAATAGGCACCAGAAAATGACTATGAACCCAAATCCCAATTGCAAAATGTTATCCATATATGGTTGCATCTGAAGCACAAATTCCATGTTCTCTACTAGACATGCAGGCAATTAATGCAAACAAAGAAGTTGAGATATTTATAAAATACCTGACATAAACTATAATACACTATTTCGCAAATTTCTTGAAACTCCACCAATCGAAGGTTCAGAAATTCCATGGGGGTCACCATGAATTTCAGCTAATGGGTTCACAATAAACCCACGACTACTATGGAGCCGATATCTCCTATGCTCCAACTTAAATCTTTCACCATTTCCATGCTCACCAGCTTCGTTGCTTATAACACCTGCCGAGGAGGCTCCACCAGAAGCAGAAAAGTGTGAAGTTGCGCCGCGACCTTCTGTTCTCTTCCAAAGTTTTGAAGTCAAGAATTCTGCACCTGGTAGCTTGCAACACATCGCTGCAGAGTTGGTTTTCGACATCCTTCCATTTGACATAGCCAAGTCAAATGAGATCTCATCTAATGCCAGCTCCAGACCATGAACACGTGTCTCCAGAGAACGCATGCCATTTTGTGAGCTCCCCATAAATTTCTAAAAATACGAGAAGAAGAGAAAATTGAGAAAAATACTCAAGGAAACATCTATGGTCTAAGTAGGAGAGCTAAGATTTATGAAATAATGATCAGGAGCATTTCTATATGCTCAATATATTCGTTAAAAAATCCTAGAAATTGATAATTAGGCTGGAAGAGCTTATCAAGAAACCATGAGAGCTTCATATAGCAGCATTTTGATCCAAGGGAACTAATACATTACTTTATCAAGATCAAAAGGAACTAATCTAAGGCTGGAGAAAGTCAAGAATTCGGGATTAACTCTGCTAAAAGCATATGTTGTTGCGTAAAAGTAGGTACTAAACAAGGACTTAACTCATTTTGTATATCATGTTTCCAGTATATCTTTGGAAGCAAGGAAAGAAACTCAGACATTAAACATATAATAAGTGCAGGCAAGTTATTGAGCATTACTGATAATTTTTTTTTATAGCTGATATATTTTCATTTACTCTACACTACTCCCCTCATAAATCGAAATTATAGAAGCGGAATATCATCAACTATTAGAAAATTACCTGCAGAAGCTCTAACAAATTGGACTGCTGAGTTTCAATTTGAACCAGTTGTTTTCGGATCAGAGAGAGATCTTCACAATCTTTTGGGTTCCGACAGAGATCTCCAGTTCCATTACTCACAACTACAGTAGCTTCTGATATCTCATCTTGATGTGGAACCACACGAGATCCAGCCTTCACCAAACCATTCTTGGTTTCATTAGTGATCTTACTGAAAAGAGTCCGTTTGACTTCAGGTCTTGCATGTGTTTCCAACTTGTCTTTGCCCAACTTTATCCCATCTTTATTTTGGTGATCATCCTCAGAAGAGATGGTCCCAGAAGAACCATGAGAAGCAGAAACTTCAACTTTCCATGGCTTCTTACGATCAAGTTTGCGAAAGATTGCTGGACTTGATTTCTTTTCACTACTGTCAAGGGGACGACCTTTTCGGGCTGCATGAGGAGTTGAATCATCTGCTATAGAAGACTTGTTAGCCGGTCTTTTTACACTAGGAGTACTGGAGCTCACAGCCCTGGAAGTCTTCAAACCAGGCGGGTAACGTCCATCACTTGCAATTTCTATTTTGAGGACACAACATGTAAAACATTCTAAATGATTCAGTTTCACAAGTAATGAGCATGGAAAAAATTAGAAGTGTGGTATTTTAAGAAGCAATTACACTAAAATAAAGAAGCAACTAAACTAAGATAAAACAGCATCAGCAAACTATAAAATAGAGACCAGTAGCAAAATATCTCATGCTGACTGCACAAACTGAGGAACGAAGCAATATGAAACAAAGTACTTAACTAACAGCCAACTGCTTGCATGATAATCCTTCATGTAGCACAAGAGAAATCAATCAGAAAATTCAAGGGTTAACATGTCCTCCCCAGGACAAAAAAAATTAGGAAAAGGGTAAATTAAAACTTATAGTAATAATCTTGGAAAAAATTAAAACGTAATATTCTTGACCGACGGACGCTAAAAAACCAAGAAGTTGATCAAGAGGACAAAAATAAGGAACTAGAAGGTGGATACAGTATATCAACTACTGGTATAACCTGGGGAAAAAAATGATAAGGGTGAAAAGCTAGTAAAGATTAAATACCTTTGGAAGAAGAACTTGACTGGGGAGGAGGGGAACCATCATCAGACAAATCAGGGATTCCCTTCCATGCCTCCAACATTTGATTCATTGTTTCCCTCACTGCCTTTACCTGTTCAATTTAATCAAATCCATCTTTAATTATCAGGCAAAATTGCACACGTACCAAATGGTAAACAGGCAATGTGAGAAATCAATTAACTTCGTTCAAGTAATTCGAACAAATTGAATATAATTGGACAAACCTTATCGAATCGTTTCGCTTCAAAAGTCTTCAAGCACGAGGCTTTAAACTCGGATAGAGTGTCTCCCTCGACTATAGCAAGCCTCTGTAAAGCCTCTGCGCTGGCTTTCCTAGCCGCCCAATCATCACTACTCACGAATTCAACCAAGTACGGCACCAAATTCCTCACAATCTGCTGACTTGAAGCTCCTCCCACTGCGATCACACTTCCAATCAACGTAAGCAGTGCTGCCTTCGCTTTGAAGCTCTCGCTTTTAAGCAACTTCTCAAATCTCGGCAACGACTTCCTCAAACAGGCAGTATCCGGATCTGGTGACGCCTCGATAGCCGCCGCCAAGCACAAGGCGGCGCCGATCTGCGAGTTCATCTCCTGTTCCGTGAAAAGCGCTTCCAGGAACGGCTTGATAATGGAAGAGAACGGAGGTCTAGTCAAGTGCGACGAAATGGAAGCACAAGCAGACACGCAGGCGGCGCGTACGGCGGAATCAGGATCACGGAGGCGGCGGACGACGGCGGTGAGAAGCTTTGAGAGATGAGGAGAGAGTGAGTCGCCGTGGTGCTCGGAGAGAAGAGAGATGAGGCGGAGGCATTGTTTACGGACTGGAGATTTATCGGAGGAATCGGTGGCGGCAATGGAGGAAACAAAAGGAGGAATTGTTTCAGGGGAAAGGGTTTTAGCAATGGACTCGAGTTCAGAAGCCGCCGCCGAATGCGTGTCACGGTCGGAAAGCTTGTGGAGGCATGTGAGAACTCGGTGCTTCATGTCACGTGTTTGATTCTGGTTCTGCTTACTTTGGACCGACATTTTCACAAAAAGTTGATGTCTGGTACGGTAATTGAAGTAGAAATTGTTCTGAAAAATGTTAAAAGAGTTACTGTAAAGGTGGTGGTGCCGGAGGTATCTCCGGCAGCATTGCCGCAGCGGACGGTGGTGGTGTCGGTATCTTTTGTGTTGCTATGCTTCCGGATTTGGTTTCTCTCTCTTTCCGCCTTTTATAGAGAGAAGGGAACTGTAGCGAGGAAGTTACACTTAAGAGAAGCCGTTAATTGAGTTTGACTGTTTGGTTTACTAAACCCGTAAAACGACGTCATTTAAATATCAGAGTATGTCGTACGATGTCATTAAATGCAGGCGTCGCGCCATTTGCAATTTCCCTCCATTTATGGGTTTGATAATTGTGTGTATCGTATTTACTTGGTTAAACGAAATTGTAAAACAAATAAATCAAAAATCATTCGCACAAAAACCGTGATTAAGAACCGGATAACAAGGCAAAACGATAAAATCAAGTTCAAGCATGTGCATTTTGAGTTGCGTGAAAATCTTTTACCACAAGTTTTGTTTACCTACCATTCAAAAAATCAAAAGAAATATTATATGTGGTTGTAAATTACTACTCCCTCCGGTCCACAATAAGTGACCAATTTGCTTTAGACACACCCATTAAAAATATTAAATTCTAGATAAAAATAGTTAATGTGACTAAATTACCCTTAATTAAATGTTGCAGCATAGTTAATGTAAGTAGTAAACGACTTTTTAGGGATACGTACATAAGAGTAATTTTGGAAAAATAAATTAAATTTTTTCTTGATTATATAAATGGACACTTTCATCCATGACGTAAATAACCTTCTACTATTCCTCACTATCATAATTGTAGCTCTCACACCTCCATAACTTTCCCTTATGATCTTCCCTATAATTTCATTTGTTAATTTTATATTTAAGTCAATTCTTTTGTAACCTTCTATGGAATAGTATAAATAGAGGCATGAAAGTGATATGTGATCCACTTAAACACTTGATGAAATAAGAAAATTCTCCCTTCTTCTCTTATTTTATTACGTATATTCTTGTTTTATATTGTTACTTTGAGCTATATTTCCATTGCTTTTATTGTGATAATTTTAGTACTCCTTACGTCACTAATTAGACAATAGTGTTTCGCTTGAATCTTTCTTTTTCTCTTTTAATCTAATTATATGTACAAACATACCGATTTGTCGCTTCACTTTCTTTTGATGCATGAATCTAGTTTGAATTAATATCTGGTTCGTGACCGATTACTTGAAGGCTAAATGTTAGTCATACATTTTAGAATAGTTAGTTTCCATTTTTCTTTTTTCCAAATTTATCTTCGAGTTTTATTTTTGTGCATCTCAAAATGTCCCCACCTTCATACAAGGGGAACTTTTCGACAATTTTTAGTATTTTATTGGAAAAAAGGTGTCGTAACATCGATATACATGTTTGATCAAAAAGTGTTAAGCCTTTTGTTAAACTAATTAATGATGAATGAGGGATGAATCTTAGTTAAATATAATAAATTGTAGATCAAATATTGTAGGATGTTAATAAGATGAACTGCGTTTGAGAGCATTAAATAGCATATTTGCGCTCAGTGATTATCAATAAATATTATAACATAAACATGCAATAAATGTAATAAGAAAGAATCTACCATCCTATTATTATATGATTTGGATGGTTCTTTCTCCTGACTGCAACGTGGAAATATGAGAAGTGAAGATGGATAAGGAATCTTCGGATCTTGTGAATAAAGATTAAACAACGTGTGCTTGAATAAGATAATCAGTGAACAAGACAACTTTTGTATATTCTCTCTAATCAACCTTTTACAATGTATTCTTATCAGAAAGTGAAGATCCCCCTTTTGTTCTCTATCTCTTCCTATTTATAAGGGGCATTTCCAATAAACCCTAAAAAAGTACAAAATAAGGAATATCCAAAAGAATATTCCTTATGTCCATTTCTAAACCTATCATACCGTTATTTCTTTACTCTAGTTGCTCGTCCTTGACAATAGTCTTCCCGAGGACGGCTTCCCACTATTACACCGTCGTTGACCCGTCCTCGATCCCGTTTATCTACCGTTACCAAGTCGTCAAATATAGACCAATAAAATACACTAATATAAAGTCGATTCTTTCAAAATTGTACCCCCATATTATTGCCACTTTCATCTACATAAAATGAATTTCATTTCCTGCAGTCCTGCTTGAAATATATATACTCAAACAAATAAAAAACCTAAATTTGATCAGAAATAAAATTGTAAAGGGTGTGTGCTTCATATAAAGCATAATTCGTAGATAGGTTACCCAACAATGTGTTAATAGTAGGTGAAGATATTTATAACCAGCATTACTGTTCTTAAAGAAGCTACACCTCGGTACCTCTATGTTTACTGAAATAAATATTCCAAAAAGCCTAATCTACTCAACCTAGCTATTCATTATTGTCGTCAATAACTAGGTGAAATTTCAAGTGATAAGGGCACCTACTACATATACAGTTAGAATTACCCTAGCCTCTAGGAAAGGTAAAATCTTAAAGATAGGGGGAAAAAATGACGTGGTCCCACCACTCTGTAAAATAATTGAAGAATTAATCTAAATAGCCGTCTACTTAACCGTATAAATTAAAAATAGTCCATAAATGTAAACTTCCTCCGGTCTACTTTACGTGATTTTTTTTTTGGTCCGCAATATTTGATTTTTTCAGATATCAATAAGGAATTAACTTTTTATTTCCAAAGTTACCTTTGGAGTAAATTTCTAGGAGTAGTCTGATATATTTTCAATGAGCAAATTAAGGTTAATATGGTCAATTTTATTATTAATTAATATTAAAAGGTGAATTTCTTAATATGTGTGAAAAAAGCTAAAAATTACTAAAGTAGATCGGAGGAAGTAATGTGTATATATAGAGAGAAGAGAATTTGGTTAAATTAGTTAATTTTAGGAATAAAAGTAATGATGTGAGCATGTAAAAAGAGTAAGTATCATACAAGTAACAATGTCTACCATCATATAATATTGCTTGATGCTTCTTCTCACATCATTACGTCTTCATGATTAAGTCTTGTTCGCTAATCACTGGACAAACGTTCCAATATCTTCTCTTCCTTTTACTGTGCTTTATTGATTTGATTAAATTTCACTGCTAATTTTGGTTCAAACGTCATTAAAACCCCATCTTTTTCTTTGATTGAGTTTTTAATCAAAAAGCATGCAAGATGGAGAAACCAAAACCGCACCTAATCAGTAGGAAAATATAAGCAACCCCCAATTGTTTACTATGTCTATTCTTTCACTTTATATTTCACTCTAATGAAAAAACCTTGTCAAGCTAATTACATCTACCAGTTTAAGTAATTAATTACTCAAAAAAAAAAATTGAGAAATTTTTTAATACTGCGACTTAATTTTTCTAAAGGAAAAATCGAGGCATGAGTATTGTCAAGAGAATTTTAGCATGAATATTGACTAAGTTGATATTCTCATTAAAATTAAAAGGTTTAATATTTTTCTCCAATTTTTGCGGAGAAGATCATGAAAGAAATAGAATAAATTATGTTTAATAATTTCATTACAATATATAATCTTTAATTTGTAGTAGACATGCATACTTCCAAGAGTAGGAGAACAAAATCCTAATAACACTTTGATCGTTAGGAATCTGTGAATTGTTAGGCCAAAAATTTATACTATATGGCCAAAGACAAGAAAAAGTAACGTAGAAAGTAGTTACTGGATAGTATTATAGAATAGCACCTTTTGTACAATTAATATGGTGTGATAGTTGTAGTTTTCTGGTGAACCAACTCAATATCCAGTTCACCTACCAAAAACTCTTTACACAGATTTATGAGTCATCAGTTTCAAGTTAGCATCTCTTTATCTGTAAAGAAGAAGAAGATAAGGCCACCTTTTCAAGGAAAGAGTTCTCAGAAATCTAAGGAATTGGCAATGATTAAGCAGGAAAAAAGAAAAAGAAAATATAGTTATACTAATTAATTAAAAAGGACTCTAATAATGACTTTTTACTAACATCCATGCCATTTAAAAAATCCCTTCCAGTACCCTTTGGAAAATATAATTAGTTGCTATAATACTTGTCGGCTGATACAGAACAAGCAAGCTAAGAAGTTTAAGTTAACAAAGTAGCCGTAGAAAAGAAAGGAATTCAAAGGAATTCTTGTAATGTAAAAACTAAGATTCTCTATCTATTCCCTTCTCTCCCTTTATCTTTAATCCGAATACATTGACCAAAAAAAATTGAATAACCCCACAATGTGTACTTTACTCATCATTTTAGAGCTTTGAAACATAACAGACTTGCTAAATTTATATTTAAATATTACCCATTGATCATTAATTAACTGAAATAAAGGTAGTTCAATTTTTTTTTTCCCACTTTCTAACTTTAGTTTCATTATTTCATTACATAGGCACTCAAATTAAATAAGATGGTAGTATTGTGAACTTTTAATGTATGGTGCCTGAATCATTATAATATGCACAGAGAAGCGTGAATTTTTGCTATGACGAGACAGACACTTATATAAAGCAAAAGGCTACAATTGCGCTTACAGATTGCCTATTTTTGCTATCCTGCGAAAGCCAAAATGCAATCTTGTCTAAACTTTTGCATGCTACCTAATGTTTCTTTTCGACACCACCATATATAATCATCGTACCTCACAAGTTTCGAAAGGTCAACTACCTCCAACCACCAATTACGGAAAACCTTTTTTTGGTGCGTGGATATTAAGAGTTTACAATATGATGGAAAGTTTTAAGGGATCTTTATATAATTAGTCGATCATATTCATTTTTTTTTTAAGTTACATACATAAATTATATATTGATTATACATAATTATACTCATATAGTACATAAGTTATGCACGTATTATATCTCTATCGACCACTGGTTATTTTTAGTTTAAGTGATTGGGTGAGCGGTTATTTGGTTTAATTCTTCAAGTTTTTTTTAATAAGGAAACTAGTTGAGTTTAACTTAGAAATTTTATATTATCGTGTCACCTATATATATATAATCTCATTGTTTGAAGAGAAAATCAGATTATACTCAATATATCTACTAGGTGAAGGGTTTTTTTTTTTTCACTCTAGCTATCATGCACTAAAAGTTATTCCGGTAGGTTGACTGTCAGGGTAATGCACTTTTATTTTTATTATTAGCTCAAATCATTGTATGGTCAACGTAGGACCGTACAGGCACATGGCTAATATATCCATATCTCCCTAGCTAATAAACTGTTTTTATCATGAATTGTACTCCAACCGATCAGCTTTGTCACTTTTAATTCTTTCCTAATCCTCCTCTCCCAAAAAAACTCCAGGCAAAGTAAAATATGAAAAGAAGAAAAGTGTAAGTTATATGCCGTGTCAATAATGCAAATATTATTTACACAATTAGGTTACTTAAAATGTACTTATATGTTTTAGTGCATTCATTTTCTTGCTCGTTTTGGTACTATTATTTATTTATTTTTTAGCAAAACAATAAATATATTTGCAATAGAAGTGAAAAATGCGAGTTGCTCCAGATATATCGATACTGGCATATGCAAAATAATTTGGGTGCATGTACGAAGACACATAACATGGGAGATGGGGGAATTAAGTGTTAAATCTGAGGAATAGGGATAATGGTCCGTCCATATATGACAAAACCATTTGCATGGTACTTACGAACATTGGGAAGCATATCCACATTCCACACAGACCGACATTCTTTCAACTCTTTGCGGTTGCTGTCATGTGAAATATACATTATTATTATCAATAAGAGTTATGGTGGAGTAGTAATTCTTTCTTTTTAAACAGAAGTCTTTAATTTAAGTCCTGAATATAAAACTATTTTATTATTTTAGTCCTCAATGTGGGAGCTAGTGGGACTCCATAACACCATATCTAATTAATCTGGTCTCAATAAGAATGCCGTAAACCACCAAAATACATCATTACCGTAAAATTACTATAGAGAATAGGGAATAATTCATTTAGAAATTAGCCTCTTCTTAGTTATCCTTATCCTCTAATTAATCAAATAATATTAGTACAGCTAATTTTCTATTCAACTATATGCCAAAAAGCAAAAAGGAGTGAACCTGATGATATGCAGCTAATTTGGATATTTCAGTTGATAACTAATATTCAATCTCCAATCAACTAAATCTCCTGTAGGCTATATGTTGGTTCATATATTATTTTGCATATATTTCATTAGAAGTTTACAAGTTCTTTTTGTTTTGCTTCTATTGCATTTTACTTTTTAAAGATGTAATTGAATATATAGCTTCCTGGAACTTTTCATATGATAGAAGACAAAAGGCTGGCGTTAGAGATTTGTTATAAGTTGTCGCCACAAATTGTTGCAATATTTTCACGTACATATAAAAAAAAATCAAATTGATGACCGATTTGCATACACATTATACACATCAACATCAATACATAACAAATTTCAACTTGTAAAAAATAATATTAATGTCGTTTTATTTGTCAAATAATTACAATAGTAGATAACATATG
>NC_031994.1:69378527-69382666 GCF_001879085.1 Nicotiana attenuata
AGGAGCAAACCAGAATAAGTAGTTTTTGAATCTTGAAATTGCAGCATAACAAGAAAGATATTTGTACAGCTTATGAGCCCAGTTGACCCACAGTTTTTGTATTGATGTTTCCACTTTAATTAATTTAGTTGACTCCCAAATGAAGTAAAGATTAACGTTTTTTTTTTTTCTACAGGAAGCTCTCTCCTTTACCACCATGAATATGGGAAAAACAATTAAAAGACTTAAATAATTTCATAACGACCCAAAAACCTGTTCTTTCTTTTTGTTTTTTCTCTTCAAGACCATCGTTTTTGAGATGGGGTGACTTAGAATTAAAGAAAAAGATAGTGGAAAAATCATTCCGCATCCAATTTTCTTTATTTATTACTAGGAACAACTAGGGTGGACCAGAATTTTGAGACAAAGCTCGTGCTCATGGAAAGGGAACAAAAATCGTCATTCATTTTGCTTGTTTTTATTCTCATTTTTTCTTTTTCCTGATTATTGCCGCAAGTCATGTTACTCATAATATTAGGTGTGACAGTATTTTACGTATAAATTATCATAAGCTTTCAGCATAATTCCACATGCAAGCAAGTGACAATCATTTGGTGCTTTTTGGCTTTATTCTTTTTTTTTTCTTTTTTCCTTTAGGATTTCCCCCATTGTGTTTGGCTATTTTACTAATAAGTACCACGATCTTATTGTAGCTCTAGTTTCTCCACTTAATAAGCTCTAATTCATATTTGGTATAACCACATGGATTGTGTTAATTATCAAGAATATTTTAGTGACTTCCCACTATTTGGCTATTATTTTGTAAACTTTCTTTGGAATTAGGCGCGCAGGATTATGGCTACTTTTTATGGGTGCGATTATATGACTTACTTCACAAATTCGATTACAGGAATATGTCCCGCGTTAGGAATTCCACTTCTTCAAAATCCTAGATAATCATATATTAAGGCAGAACAAAAGAAAAAAGGAAAAAGAGTTGCAAAAATTAAATAAGTTGAAATAAATGTTTATTTAACTCGGGCAGAGTTAGAGTGTAAAGTATGAATTTTAGTCCGAATTTTTATAATTCTCCTAAGGAATTTATTTGATGTTTACAAATTATTGATAAAATAAAATGAAATAGCCAAAAATGTGAAGCCATAATTAAGCCGTATACATATTTCGATTTCCACATGGGTGCTACGGTTAGAACATGCGCAGCGGAAGCAAGCTTACAAACCAGGCATCAAACACATGTAAACTAGACAATGCTATGTGACGACCCGGCCCGTCGTCACGTGAGTTACCGCCCCGTTTCCCCCATAATATGTTTCTCTATGCTTCATTATCGGTATTTGAGGTGATCGAGTTGAATTGGATTGGTTTTAGATGGAAATGAGACACTTAGTCTCTTTAAGGAGAGCTTGTTTTGGAAAAGTCAACCGGAAGTTGACTATTGAGTTAGAGGGCTCAGATGTGATTTCCGGTGATTCGGTTAGCTTCGGGGGATGATTTGTGACTTAAGAGCGTGATTGGAAGTGATTTCGGAGGTCCGGTGTGGAATTAGGCTTGAATTGGCGAAGTTAGTATTATGGCGAATTCCGGTTGGTGGGTGAGATTTTGATCCGGGGGTCGGAATGGAATTCCGAGAGTTGCAGTTGTTCCGTTAGGTGATTTTGGATGTGTGTGCAAAATTTCAGGTCATTCGGAGATATTTTGGTTGGGTTTTTGATCGAATGCGTAATTCGGAAGTTTTTAAGAAACTTAGGCTTGAATCTGATGTGATTTAATGGTTTTAGCGTTGTTAGATGTGTTTTGAGGATTGGAACAAGTTTGAATGAGGTGTTAGGATGTGTTGGTATTTTTGGTTGAGGTCCCGGGGGCCTCGGGGTGAATTCGAGTGGTTAAACGAGAGTTTTTGGAAGTTGCTTCAGGTCTGAGATTCCTGTCATCTGGTATTTCCGCTTCTGCGGAAATGGACCGCAGAAGCGGTTCCGCAGAAGCGGGTGGAAAAGCGCAGAAGCGTTCTTGTGTTGAATTGATGAGTTCCGCATAAGCGGACCCCTTTTCGCATCAGCGGGTCCGCAGGTGCGAGTGAATAACCGCAGAAGCGGTCTTTGGTAATCCGCAGAAGCGGAGAATATGTCGCAAAGGCGGAAGTGGTAAGTTAAGTGAGGAACCGCATAAGCGGGGAAATGGCCGCAGAAGCGGTCCCGCATATGCAGAAGCGGGACCGCATAAGCGAAAATCGCTGTAGGCAGAAGGGGTTTTAAATATCATTTTCATCCGCGAGGGTTAAGTTATTTCCACCATTTTTACACGAGCTTGAGAGCTATTGAACGGATTTGAAGGAGGGTTTCGACTAGGTGTGATTGGAGGTAAGTCCCTTGATCCAAATACATGAAATTATGCTAAATTTAACATGAAAATTGGTTGAAATTCATCAAAAGGGAAGGGGGGGGGGGGGGGGGTAAAAGCTAGGGCTTGAGAATTTGTAATTTTGAAACAGAATTTGGAGGGCCAAATGGACTCTGATTTTGGTAAAATTTATATGTATGGACTGTGGCGAGACGAGGAATCCGGTGATGTGAATTTCGTAATTTTTCGAGAAGTGGGCCCGGGGCTCGGATTTTGCCAATTTCGTGATTTTTGATATTTTTCGAGTCTTTTCGATTGGGTTATGATCCATTAGCCTATTGTGATGTATTCCTTGTGGTTTTGATCAGATTCGACGCGCGAGGAGGTCGATTCGAGGGGAAAAGGCATAGCGAGCTAGACTTTTGGCCGGCTAGAGGTGAGTAATGATTTTAAATGATGTTCTGAGGGCTTGAGACCCCGGATTTGCACAACTTGGTGCTGTGTTGAGATGAGACACGCGTTCAATGACGAGCGTGGGGTCATTTACTATTGGGGGTTGTGACTTGGTCCAGCCCGGATAATATTTTACTGCGTGTCAGCTGTGACTTGTTGTTTTCACTATGTTTTGGGCTCATTGCCATACTTGGGCTTGTTGCCGACTGTTTGAACTCTTTGTGAGCTGTTATCACTGTTTTCCCTCACTATTTGAAATACTATTTGAACTCAGTCCATGTGATTTACAATGTTTCCTGAACTCAGCTATATTTTTACTCAAACTTGGAGTTTTAACTGATATTTGAACTATTGTTGAGCTGGATATTATTGTTTACTGATGCCCGGGGGGCTTTGACTATTTTTGGACTGATTGAGACCAAGGGCCTTATGTGAGGGCATGATGAGTGAGGTGAGGAGGCTTTCAGGCCTCGAGTGCATTGTGAGCAGGCCTTTAGGCCTCGTATTGATATTGTTCAGGCTTTGAGGCCTTGTTGATAGCGCTTGGGCTGTAGGAGCCCCTTCAGAGTCTGCACACCCACAGTGAGCGCGGGTACCCATCTAGAGTGATTAAATATTGAACAGTGGTAACAATGACACTGTTATACGCGTTTGGTCAGGTAATAATGACTGACCAGTCAGGTAACAATGGCACTGTAATACGCGTTTGGTCAGGTAACAATGGCTGACCGGTCAGGTAACAATGGCTGACTTACTGGTTGAGTATGATTCATTTTTAACTGTTTTCGAAAGACTTTCTTCCTATATTTCACTGGTTTCTTCTGTTTATCTGATGTTGCTACTTGAGATAGCATTATTTGTGCCCTTGTGGGATTTTATGTTCTCAGTCATTATTTATTTTTATTACTCACTGGGTCGGAGTACTCACATTACTCCCTGCACCATGTGTGCAGAGACAGGCACAGCTGTGTTCGTACCTGAGCGCTGATTTCCTTCTAGACCAGGCGGACTAGGATAGACGAGGTAGCCGTCGACGTCCACAGGCCCGTTTCTTCCTTATCTTCTGCATATTTTATTCCTCTTCAGACTATGTTTCCAGACTTGTAGTATTTTCATCAACTTTGTAGTAGCTCGTGACTTGTGACACCTTGATCATCGGGCTGAGTTTGGGATGGTTTTCTCCCCGTGTGAGCACGTGATTTTTGCCCTAAGCAAATTATTTCCAAAAGTTTCGAATAATTGATTTCTTTATTATTTTACAATTTTTGTGAATTTTTTGTTAATTTTTGTTGTTAGTCTGGTTGTCATTTTTATTCATATTGAAAATAACAAAAATATGTCACTTGCAT
>NC_031994.1:69382675-69406349 GCF_001879085.1 Nicotiana attenuata
CCAAAAACCGAGGATCTCTCTACACATTCCTGATTTGATTGCTTAGATATGTGTCACAATTAACTCACGAAATTTTCCTAGTGAAAACTGGGGCAGAAAATTTCGTTCGTTTGTTTGTTTTGGTATCTTAAGCAGGTCAACCTCAAGACACAAGGTGTGAGATGACCAATGGAATAAATCTCAATCCAGAATCAAGAAAAGAAGAAAAGAACAAAAAAATGAATTCAAAATGTTGAAGCAAACAGAGATGTGGATTGCTCAAAACTTGATTGAAGCCACAAGTTCCGCCGATCCTGTTTTGACCCAATGCTGCAGAAAGAAATGACATCTACAACTTGCGAGCATCAAGATTCAGATCGGAGTCCACAGCAAAATCAGCTAAGACTCAAGATCAAGCTTCAAGAGATCTATAGATAGGAATCTTGTTACTCATAGTTGATAGGTATAGCTAGCTTAGCTTTGATTTTCCTTTTGGTGTAATAAGGAGGTCAGCAAGCAGTAGCAGCAGCAACAACAGTGAAATCACAGCTCCTGGTAGTCCCAGCTACCAAACACTTTCGAACTACACTGACCTGATTCCTTTTTAGCCAAGGATATGTAGGCAACCTCAGAAGCAGGGTGCGGTCAACTCTTTCAAAATGCTTCACACGGAATATGCGAACGGGCAAAAATCGCTCATTTCCGCTCACTCGTCTTTGCACGAAAACTCTTCGTGTTTCCGGGCAAAGAGGGGCAGCTGTGAGCACGTGATTTTTGCCCTAAGAAAATTATTTCCAAAAGTTTCGAATAATTGATTTCTTTATTATTTTACAATTTTTGTGAATTTTTTGTTAAATTTTTGTGTTAATTGGTTGCATTTTTATTCATATGAAAATACAAAATATGCACTTGCATTTAGGGATTTAATTTCACAATTTTAGTTTTAATTAGGTATTAATTAGTTTTAGAACAAAATTTAAAGAGAATTGCAAAAAAATAGTTTCTTTGCACTTTCAGTTGTTAATTGTTGCATTTATCTTTAAATAGAGTTTTAAATAATTTTAGGAGTTAAATAGTTTAATTAGGTCTTTGTTTTGTTTTAGCATTTTATAAAATCAGAAAAAATATAAAATACAAAAATAAAAGCAAAACAAAAATGAAAAAGGAGCAATTAAATTAAAAGAATGGTCTTGATAAAAGACCAAATTTTGGGGCTAAAATCCAATTTTAAGCCCATAAGCCACTCAAAACCGGACCAAACCACTGGCCCAAACACCCTGCCCGGTCTAATTGCCCCATATTCAAAACGACATCGTTTTGACGTCGTTTAATCATGACCGTCCATCCCCTCAAATCCAAAAGCCTGAATTGATTCTTGAATTAAAATAAAAGTGTCCGAAATTATGCCAAAACCCTAAAACATCCCTCACCCTCCTCGTACTCCCCTGTAACGCCGGCGTTACCCCACCGTCCTGCTCCTCATCTCCGCCGGCCGGAAATCGTCGCCGCCGGCGGCGCAACCCCAATCGACCCCAAAATTTCACACCATACTCTCTTTCACCTCGTCTTTCCAACCCCCATATCCATGTCCCTCGAACCCCAACCCAACTCCTCGAATAGCCAATCTAAGTTTTCAGGCCAAGTCACGAACTCACCCAAACCGGCCAAAATTCATACTATATGTTCCTCATCCCTCCCTCATCATTAATCCATACCTAGAAACCGTCGAATCTGTCCGGAATATTACAAATTTCAAATCCTAATTCCGGCGGAACCCTAACTCAGAAATCTTGGGGATTTTGGACCCTAATATCCCTAATCACGTGTTTTCTTTTGAAAACACACGATTAGGGATGTTACGTGTCAAGAATCCTGGAGGATTCAAGCAACAATGCCTGGCCGAATTCCTAATCCAATTAGGTATTCTGTTTTTCCCTTTCTTTTAATTCTGATTTTTTTTGTTTCTTTTATTTTCTGTTTTGTTTTTATTTTTTGATTCAGTATGTGTTCTAGCAATTTTAATAATTAGTGCAGTATTTGATTTTAGACGCATGATTATAGCCTTTAATTCAGTAGTTTGATTGTTGAATGTGTTTTAGTCTGTTTCGATAATTGTTTTGCAATTCGATTTTGTTTCATTTTAATCTTAGTTTAATTGTTGTTTCAACCCTGTTTGGATACTGTTTGGCTTGATTAAATCAATGGTTTTGATAGTTTAATTAGTGTTAGTTTAATTCACTTCAATGATTGTTCCTTAATTCAGTAGTTAGGGTTAATTGATTGGTTATAGCTGATTTAGATTAAATAAGGTTAACCATAGTCAGTATTAATTAAAGTAAAGGGGTTTGGGTTGGTCATTCCAAGAGGGTTTCAGGGGTAGTATAGGCATGGGAAATGGTAGTTTAATCAGATTTAGTAAATATTGAAATGAGATAGGGGTAGTTTAGGGATTTCAATCATGAAAAATCAGAATAGAACCCCCTAGGACTTTCTAGAAGGGGTTTTGAACTGAAAAATTCACAAAATAGGTGTAGTTACTTGTGTAACAAGTCAGGAAATAAGGGGTAAAAAATAGAATTAAAATAGGGACTAAAGGGTAAAATGAAATCCTGAAATTATACCCTAAGTTTGCCTATAAATAGGCATTCATTTGCCTTGCATAAGAAGTTTTTCAGCCTCTAAAAAATCCTCCAAAAGTTTTAGACCTCTAAAATTCCCAAAAAAGCTTCCAGCTTCTAATTCCCCTCTAAAAACCATCTCTGCAAAGCTGATCTTCTAAATTTGAATTCCAAATCCAAAGGAATTCAAATCTGAATTTCAGATCTTAATTCCCTACCAAAAAACCAAAAACAAAATAGAAATACAGTAGAAAACTCTCAAAAACACTGTTACATGGCATTTCCTAGGTTAATTCTGAATTTTAAACATTTATTCTACTTCTTAGCTTGATTTTTGAACTGCTGAAGCTTCAGAAGTCTTCTAAGTGAAACTCAAGTGGTTTTGGAGTGTATTCGAGCTTGTTTGGGTGTAATTGGTTCTGATTTAGTGTGATATCATTGCCTGGGTTTTTAATTAAGTCTAAATTAATTCCTGCTACTGGAAATTGTTGGCTGACCCTGCTGATTTGTTGCCAACTGCTGCTGACTCCTATTTTCCTTGTTGATTTGATACTCAGGTACATTTTCTCAATCTAGGAGTTCTGGAAACATTGAGTTTGCATGACCTTGAAGTTGTATGATGAAGAAACACTGAGTTTTTTTTTCTATTTGAATTTGTCCTTGTAGTTATTACTAGTTCTATCACTAATAAAATTGGTTTGAACTATACCTGTTTGTAGCTAAACAGATTGTGGACTTTTAGATGATGATTGTTGAATTATTAGCTTAGTTTAATTTCAGTTTTAGTAACCAAATGTTATAATTGGACCGGACTGTAACAGGACTCTCAATTGAGTTTGATATTTGGACTGATTATTGTTAGTTTGCGACTGCCTCTGTGTGATAACTGTGATTTGCGTAATTAGTTCATAATAAAATAGCATCAGTTAGTTTCTTAGAAGTCAAGAAGTAGTCAGAGTTTGAAGCTAGTGATTAAACTGAAATTTTGAAATGTGTAGGAAATGTTAAGCTTTAATATTAACGTTTCTGGTGCTGGAATCAAAAACAGCGTTTAGTTTTGGCAAGTTTGTTGTTTGAATTTGAATGTCTCACTTCAGTTGGTAGTCACGCTAGTTTCAGCATAGTTTTTAAATTGGTGAAGTAATATGGCAGTTTAGGCACAATCTGGACATAGGAATTTGATTTTAATAAATAGCTCTTGTTGATTTGAAATATAACTACATTGTTTCATTGTTGCAAAAACGTGAAGTACAGTATGAATTTGGCCCATTGATTATGCAATCTATTAATCTCTTTTGGTTCAGGCCCGCCAGAATCACGGGTTAATGACCTGTTGACAATTTAATTGGGCCTCAGCACGTTTAAAGTGAGGTCCAGGTCTAGTTGGGATTTGTTTCAAATTTAGGCCTGGGCCAGAAGTTCACAGCCCAAATGCTAGACGCTAAAAGTCTATTAAAATTACATTAGGAGTATAGAAATTAATTTCACAAATATAAATTTGGGTTTCAAATTAGGTGGCGGGTTCAAATTAAGAGGGTCTTCCCTTTTGTTTGAATTCGGACTTGAATTTGAGGCCCGAATTTATAAATGCGAATTAATTAGGGCCCTTTTAGAGACAATACTGTAATAGAAAATCATAGTTTCTATTAGGATGGCCTTTAAATAAAACATGAGACGAGCCTCGCCGCACAAAACATATAAATCGCGGGGCCCTCATTAAATGCTTTATTAAAATATATTTAGAAATTCGGGACATGCCATTTAGCGAATTTTTATGGCTTCCCGCAAAGTTAATAAGACGCTAGCCGCTTTAGGCGCGCTTTTAATAATTTTACCTTCCTAAACTCGGGTGTGCATTTCATGCAACCCAAATCCAAATCCTAAAACGTTGAATAAGAGGTGTTGAGGATCCGGGTGCATTTCATGTGACGTGATCCAAAAACACGCTCTTAAACGGCGTTCACTTTCGTAAAAAAATAACTAAAAGCGGTAAATAATTTATAAAATTGCACTATAGGTTTGAACTTGTATAAAAATCAGATTTTTAGCCATTTATAATAATTTAGAGACCGTGCTAGAACCACGGGATCCGGGGGTGCCTAACACCTTCCCTCGGGTCAACAGAATTCCTTATTCAGAATTTCTGGTTCGCAAACTCCAATTGGGAAGTCGAATTTTTCCTCGATTTGGGATTTAAATTAAACCGGTGACTTGGGACACCAAAAGCCAATTCTATCCCAAGTGGCGACTCTAAAAATAAATAAATAATTCCATTTCTAATAATGTCACTTTAAATGGAAAAATTCCCTTATACATTTATCCTTCGGGGTAGGTGTGTAAAAAAGTAGGTGTGACACCCCGTATGTTACGTTTATTTTCGCACTTATGATTAATCAGTATCTATGGTTTAAACCTGTTTATGCTAAGAAATTGTTAAAAGCAGTGTTGATTGTTCTGTTGGCTGGCCTTGTCTTCACGAGAGGCGCCATCACGACCAGGTGAGAATTGGGTCGTGACATGCTATAATCACAAGATTAGAAGCACTAACCTCTTGAAATCATTGCACAGATCTTCCACACAGCAAGAATCCAGGGCTGCAGTCTTCTGCTATATGCCTAGTAAAACCTTGGACGATTTTGCTTTTGGGTGGGCAAGAACAATACAACTCTAATAAGTGAGTTATTTGGTGAAATTAGTCTTTCTTTAATAGAGTTATTTTTGGCCGAAATTATGCTCCAAAAACGTGTAGGATTCTGATTTTACAAGCAGAATCCTACTCCAGCTCTACTAGAAGACTTTTCTCCCAAGTCACTTTTTACCCAAGTCTTGTCCAGGTTTTTACTAGGTATAGCAGGGACCACAAAAATAATAAGAGGCTACCAATTACAGCATTAATTCGAAATTAGCATGAATTAATTCTTACTATATTTAATTGCAATTTATTCCACTAAAAAACTGCAATTGAACTCCTCAATATGAATTTCGAAAATTCAATAACACTTATTTTAACTCCCCATATTAAGATCTCAAATACCAGTTAATTAAATTAAATCACTTAAAATTTAATTTAATCAACTAATTAAATCCTTTACAATTCCGCTTAAACTATTTCATGTGACGAATATAAAATCCACCGGCCGGGTTTTCGCATGAAAACTTATAAGCTTACATAAAAGGGTATCATCAAACTCAAAATCGAGTCATGGATTCTATCAACTAATTACTATTCACAAATGTTATTCGTTACTGTCCAATCTATTAGGCATACACTAACTTTGAATAGAGTCGTACCTTTTGATAAATCAAAACAATAAACAGATGACATTGATCATATTAATTTTTCAAGATTAGGAGTATAAGCTCATTCAATGAATTAGAGAAAATATTTTATATATTCAGTACAAAAATATCTTTTCTCTACTTGGTCCGTTCAATATACACTGAGTATACTAGCACAAGAAGTCGGAGTAAAACTACTCCCATAGTCAAGACAAATTATACTGTAATCTTGTGCTACAATCATCAAGATATTTTGTCCAATAATATCTTTGATTGTGAACATAGTTTATTAATTATGAGAGCCAACAATTTAATTATCTGTGCATGAGCTAAGACTCCATACACTAAATTGTCTACTACATAACTAAAAGGACACACATGTAACAAATGATCTATTTAAAATAGTACTTTATTGAATTGAATAAATTAAATAAACAATTATTCCATAAAGCATAAAACAAAATGCAATATCTATAAACCGCATGGTTAATAGTATATCCCAACAGCTACTAGATGAAACTCTACAGCGTCACAATTTTGTGACATATCGATCTAAACGCTTAAGAATTGAACAACAACAACAACGACCCAGTAAAATCCCACAAGTGTGGTCTGGGGAGGGTAGTGAGTACGCAGACCTTACCTCTACCCCGAGGGGGTAGAGATGCTGTTTCCGATAGACCCTCGGCTCAATGTCTGTTTAAAATTCGAAGAACAAATTTCTGTTTTTAGGTCAATTTACACTTCAGGCCTATTTGGCCTTAAGTGCATGAAAACTTTGATTGCACTTCAGAACTTTTAGCCTTAAGTGCATCTAAAGTGCACTTTTTCACTTAAGAATTGAAAAGACTATTAAAAATAGTAGAAGCCATTCTGGTAATCTCTCTCTGTCAATGCACAGTTGAACAAGAACTTCACAAGTAGCAATACGAATATTTCATTAGAAAGAAAACCAGTATGCACTCTCATACAAAGATTTTGACATGCTCATTATAATTGCAGTATTTACGGTATATGTAGGAACATATTTAAGTACACATATATCATTAACTCCATTTATTCTACAGCTTCAATAATTATTCATACGTATATCAAGCATGGAATGCACCTTGCCAAAAAAAAAAAAAAAGGAAAAGAAATACGAATATGGTCTGGTGATCGAATTAGAGTTGCAACTAATTATACATCTGCTGCAATTCCACTCTAGACATAATTTCAAAAAATTCAAATAAATAATTAATGTTGAGACCGAAAGATAAGCAAATTTTGCATATTTGGTTAAATAATTTAACTCCTAACAAAATATGAAAGTAGAGCATCACCTAAACTGATCTAATGATGTGCTAACAAAGCAAAGAAAGTACATTGATGAATTTTGAAAGGACTTATATCTGCTGGTTCCTGTATATTATTTGTGAAATTAGATAGTGATCAAAATTGACTACATTGAGAGGCACCGAAATTTGTAGGACTAAAAGGGACATATGGTTTGTTTAATTGAAACTTCATTGTCAAAACAAATCGACAAAATATAAAAATCAAGAAGAAGAAAATAATGGGTAAAGGTGTATATGGGGCTTAGTAGCTAGTATTGTTGTCGGGGTCGAAAAGATCATCCTACCAAAATTTGTTTGAACATTTTCCCCCCTTCATTAAATTCTTTCTGGATTCATTTGTATCTGGTCCTTGCCTCCATAATTTAGAGTAAGGGTGTACATAGTCGGGTTGATTCTAAATCAATTGTATCGGATTTTTAAACCTATAAACCAAACCAACAAAAGTTAGGTTTTCCAAGCTTGGTTTTTCGGTTTTCTCGGGTGTTTTCGACTTTTTTCCCGATAAAATATTGATAGCACAAAACATATAACTTGTGCTCCAAATATTTTTTTGTTCCTAGTAGGATACAACTATACAAGGTGTTATTAAAAAAAATAACACAAATAATGTGATATGAGTCATGACATTATACTAAAATATTCAACAATAAAAATAATAAAATCGTATAAAATAAATATTGCTAATTAATAAGCTATAATATAAATGAACATAATCTAAAAGTATTAGGTCATGCTAAAATAAGTACGACTAATAAGTACTAAATATTAATTATATAACTAAATAATATAAAAAAATAAGTTATGTATTTTCACTGTCTAAATCAATGCAAAACTAAAAAAATTAGATATCCAACACTATTGTCATTCCTAGTATTGAATGAAATTTCTTTTGTTAGTATTAGTATTGACTTGGTTTTGTTTTGGGCTTTATTTGAGTTACTAACACTTATGACTATAAAAGATATTGGACCATTCAAAAATTTGAAGTCCAAGTTTGAAATAATACATTGAAAGAGAACTAGGAAAATGCTACGAAACATAGCTCAGAGTAACAATATAGAACAACAAAATAGACAACAATGTAGAGAGAAAGAGAGGAGAAAATCTTATTTCTTCTATGTATTCAAGTGTGTACAATGTGATGCCAAAACCCTCTATTTATAGGATTACATAGAGGCATACAAAAGAATGCCATAAACATGACATTAAACATTTGAGATCATGGAGGAAGATCATGGGGAGATTATGGAGGTGTGGGAGTTACAACTATAATGGTGAGAAATAGTGGGAGTTATCTACATAATGGAGAAGAGTAGTGGGAGTAACTTCTTTAGGAGTTATAGACATCCACTACAAAATAATATTTCATAACACTCCCCCTTGAATGTCTACAGATAATGTGCCTCGTTAAAACCTTACTAAGAAATAACCCTGTGGGAAAAAATCTTAGTGAAGGAAAAAGAGTACACATATCTTGTAATACGCATTATTTGCTGCCTCATTAAAAACCTTGCCAGAAAAACCCAGTGGGATAAAATCGTAGCTAAGGAAAAAAGAGTACATCGTGTATTTGCCTCCCCCTGATGAAAACATCACTTTATTCTTCGGAGACGACGAATTCCAAGCTTGTATAACAACTTCTCTAATATTGAGATCGCAATGTCTTGTGAAGAAGTTTGTCAAATTATCACTTGAACAAATTTGTTGAAGAACTTTGGTGAATGTGCTTTATTTTGTCTACAACATTATCTTCAGTATTATTGGAATCTTCTCTTCAAAGTCAAGTCACACGTCTGTTGTTTGTTGAGCCCCTTGCTTTATCAGTTGCTTATCTTGGCATGACTTGAATAAGTATCAACAATTAACTGCCTTGTAATATGATAATATGGCAGTACTCTCACATGCAAATAGAATGTTTGAAGAACGAACTTCAGAAAAATGCCTGCATTTGCATAACCAACAAAATCTTGGCAATATTTGTTAGAATAAACAAATCTACATCTAGTATTCCTTTTGAAATATAATATTAATTGTATTCCAATATCTCCACATTGGAATAAAACTATATCTTGCTAGCATATTGTTATACTCATGGTTCTAGCCAGATATATTAGTGTACCAATTGCACTAGACACAAAAATAAATCATGTACGCCATTATCGCTCTAATCTACATAAGGATATGCAGAAGATTTATTTAATAAATTTCTTGGGATCCTTAATATACTTCAGAACAATTTAAATCATTCAAGGATTTTCATTATATGCATATCAAAAGTATTGTCAGACCAAAATCTGAAATGACTCCATTCCCCACAGGAGAACATGTCTTCTAATATCAGGATATTTACGAAAATTTTGTGCCACAAGTCGTCTTTATGTCTATCGACTTGATTTTTTATTTCACTTTCAGGTGTGGGGACTATCCGTCCAACTTCACATTTTTCAGGTGAAGTCAATTTTCATTGCATATTTTTCATTTGGCCAATCATTTATCTGTCCAAATTCCATGACAGATTTGAGCTCAAGATCCTCGTCAATATTAATAATATTGAGCGCCACATTATATCAACAATATTGTCGACGATCATTTTCCGTCGGTTCCATCATCAATCAATAAAGACATAACTTATCGAGACCTAATTATTTTTAGGTACCTGAGCCTCTTCCATGAGGTTTTATAAAGTGTTATGTCATGGTGCTCTTATAAAGCACTTGCCTCCTTATTATGACCATCTTGAACATTTGCTCCTCTCCTTCTTCAAGGAGTTTTATCTTTGGAACCGATTAGTCTATTACGCTTCATGCGTCCCTTAGACTATATCATGGACTTTATTCTATTTGGAACATTAACAGCTGAAATATGACATTTAGCTTTGGGTCATCAAATGCACTTGGCATTATTTTGCAAATGAATTATCTCTTGAACTTCAAGTTCACATTTTCTTGTACGAGTATCTAGGTGTACTCATGATAATTCATTCCATGTATTACTTTTTATTTCAGCTGCTCATTTTTCTCCCCCTAATGCTGGGATCACCAACACACATCCCCAATTTTCTTTGGTGACCAATCTTTGTGCATTGTGGTGGGATAATTATATCATATCGCACATCCATATTTCTATATAGAAATTATTTGGTTCCTGACCCTGACCAAATGTGATAGGGAGAATTTATCATAACTTGTTGGCTAGATGCGTACAAGTGATGTTGTATATTAAATAATATACCTCATACCAAATTTTGATTTGGAGTTTTATTCTCATAACCAATGGTTTAGCTATAATTGGAGGCATACAATTTCTGCTAAACCAACTTGGATTTAAACCAGCATTATCAAGATAAATTATCATAATATATATTCTGGAACTATGCTCTAATAACTTGAGCAAGCAACCTTGCAAAAGTCAAACTGCAAGTTGACAACAAACGCACATGTGACCATACAATAAATACATCTTTTAAAATCATATAATAGTAAACGATCCACATGGCAGGTGACTGGGACCATATATATATCACCTTCTATTTGTTCCAGAAATCGAGGGATTCAGTCCCAACCTTAACTGGTATATCATGAGAATAAGCAGCACAAGAGAATTCTTGAAGAATCTTCTATTTCTTCAATATATGCCAATGTGAATTCTCAATTAATTTTCGCATCAATAAACCGGGATGGCCAACCGGTCATGCCAACTGATATTTATTTCAGTAAATATTTAATTTACTATGGCATGTGATTTCATATCATGCTTATACATCTGTAGTACAAATAGAAGAAAAATCGGGTAACCTTTCATATTTACCCGGTATGAATATAGTAATATGAAGATATTCAATCTTCCTTTCATTTATAGTCTCAATATGCCAACCACTTTGGCTAATACATTTGAAACTCAAAAAGTTTCTTTTGAGACTTACTACCACCAATGCCATGAATAATTTTGTTAATTCGGGTAGTAACAAATTCGCTCTTTCGGACCTCTCAATAATTTTGTACTACAAGATCTTTTATACCACCATCCAAGTGGTGAATTTTTCTTCCACAGAGAAAATTATCTTATAATAATAATTATCATGGTCAAAATCATCATAAGCAAAATCTTTTCTTGCTTTAATTTTGCCTTTAATAACTTGTTATAAGGCGTGACAAAATATTTTCGGCTTACCACATGTACACGACCAATGACATATTCGTGTAACCACATAGTAATGTTTATGATCTTTCTTTCTCTCAAACCTCCCGTAGAGGTGAGTTATAGTATTTATTCAATCATGCATTGCACGTCTTTATTCATTACTTTTAGCACATATTGCCACATTCATCTTCATGAATGGGTCTGCATTCTCAATGCTTATCACAAGTCACATTCTCTTCAAGGAATGGACCATAATCAGCGACGTGCTTTATTATTTTTTCACATCAATTTGATGGTAAACATTGCCTTCACATTTTGAAAGACTATTTTGAGAACCCTTATTGTTCTCATTTTACAATTACCATAATGATGACTATTATTATTTGATCTTTGGCACACCCACGTTTATTGGTCAACCACTTGTCTTCATTTAGTTATTATGCATTGCTACCACATTCACTTCAAGAATGGTGCAAATCAAGTGGGACAAGATTCATGCTTTTCCATGAAAAATACATTATTTTTCTTTAGTCATCACTATGTCATCCATATGGTGCATTGGAACTCAAACCCAATGTCTGACCCATATAAAGACATGTTAGGCCATAATGAGTTGGGACTCGAACCCAACTTTTACAATCATAGATCATCAGGACTCAAAATCCGATGTCTTACCCTCATGGTGAGTTGGGACTTGAACCCACCGTCTTATCCTTATATAATGTTTATCACAAATGGTCTGATTCACATCAGGGAATGGAATATAATTTTATGTAGCCACATAGTAAAATCTATCATAAAAAATAAGTAAATGGAAATGATAAGAACTATTATCAATAAAAATATGATAGAGTAATAACTGGTGTACTAGTATCCTACATATAAACATGTCAATAAGAGAGTCACCATGTAGCGTTATTACTATGTGATGTATTACTGCAAACTAGTGCATGATGATTAAATAAAATGCACACAAGAATTGAAACACATAACTAAATATACTTAACTTTAAAAAACAAATAATCTTAAGTAATAACTATTGCTAGCATATTCTGTTTTAATACAGATGATGTCAAAATAGGCTAGTAAAACATAATGATATCATTTTGTCAATTATCAGCACAAAAATGTTGCATCTAATTAGATTAGGCCATCGATCTTAAAGGTCCTCGTTAATACACAACATGACCAGAATGCTTTTTAATGTTTTACAAAGATCTTTTAATATCATGAAAAATCAATGATAGCATGATGTTATAATTGTATAAGATCAATCTTAGAACTAGGAACAAAGTTAGTGGACATATATAGCCGTACGAGCATGAAAACTTAAAATCAAAGCTTAGTTTTTCTAAACAAAGCAACTACAAACCTTAAATTTTAACATAAGCTAAATACACAATTTATGGTATAATTGAAAAATAATACTCCCTGGACAATAGAGGCAAACTAAACATTAATATGGCATACGTAATAATGCCCATATTTCCATTGGTTCAACCAAATTGGTTCAAGGTTGTCGACCATTCATATCTTCTAGGTTGATTAAAGCTTCGTGCTGATAACGTGCTATGAAACATAGCTCAGAGTAACAATATAGAACAACAAAATAGACAACAATGTAGAGAGAAAGAGAGGAGAGAATCTTATTTCTTCTATGTATTCAAGTGTGTACAATGTGATGCCAAAACCCTCTATTTATAGGATTACATAGAGGCATACAAAACAATGCCATAAACATGACATTAAACATTTGAGATCATGGAGGACGATCATGGGGAGATTATGGAGGTGTGGGATTTACAACTATAATGGTGAGAAATAGTGGGAGTTATCTACATAATAGAGAAGAGTAGTGGGAGTAACTTCTTTAGGAGTTATAGACATCCACTACAAAATAATATTTCATAACAGAAAAAGTTTTAAAACTATTTATTAATTATATTACGCTATATATATTTTTATATATAAAATATTTTAAAACTTGTATACTTGTAATGTCGGGTTGGTTTGGTTTCGGTTCGACTTTTTCTTTTAGTTAAAACCATACCAAACAATTATGGTCAAAAAAAATTTCCAACATCAAACCAAATCAAATCAAATTATAGTCAATTTTTTTTTTCTGGTTTGACTCAGATTATCGGTTTGGTGCGATTTATCGATTTTTTCTTTTACACCCTTACTTAGGAGTAATATGAGTATCATTTATGACGAGATGTAATAAATTTTTACATTATCAGTGTAACTTAACTTGTTATAAAAAAATTATTATTTTTATCCTAAGTTACTAATTATTGCTATGAAATAAAAGTATCTGCACTTAATTACGTAAATATTTATTACATGTGGGAATTAAATTCAAAATGCAAGATTCCCGCTTGGGTATATTATTGTGATGACCCAAAGGGTTATCTTTTGTTTTAGAACCCGAATTCGGGTTTCGAGGCATTGAAAACCTCTTTTTCTTTCTCCTTGATTTGCACAGTCCGGCACATTTCCGGAAAGCTTTTATATGAAACTTAAGAAAAATATTGAATTTGGCCTTTAAAATTGACTTCGATCAATATTTTTGGTAAACGGACCCGGACTCGTGATTTGACGGTCCTGCAGGGTCCGTAGTAAAATATGGGACTTGGGCGTATGCCCGGAATCGAATACCGAGGTCTCTAGCCTGAGAAATTTTTTTTTAAAGAAAATTGTTTGCTGGAAAATATAAGGACTTATGAAAATGAAACGGTGTGTGATCTTGATGGTATCTGGCCCGTATTTTGGTTCCGGAGCCCGGTACAGATTTAAATAATATGTAAGTCGAATCTGTAAAATTTGATAAGAATCAGAGTTGATTTGATATAAATCGGACCCTAGGTTGAGAAAATAGAAATTTTGAACTATCTTATGAATTTCATAAATTTGACGTTAAATTCGTAGTTGTTGATGGTATTTTGATGATTTGATCGCACGAGCAAGTCCGTATGATGCTTTTAGACTTGCGTGCATGTTTGGTTTGGAGACCCGAGGGCTCGGGTGAGTTTTGGATAGGCCGCAGAGTGAATTTGAACTTAGAAAATTTCTGTTACAACTGATATTTTTGTTGCAGGCTCTGATCTCGCAATTGCGAGGTCAGGCTTCGCAATTGTGAGCCTAAGAGGCTTGGCAATTGCGAGGGCTTTATCGCAATTGCGAAGAAGCCCAGGCCAGCACTTGTTCACATTTGCGAACATCCCTTTGCAATTGCGAAGTCATCCGGGAAGGGCTAGTCATCGCAATTGTGACAAATTGCTCGTAATTGCGAGGGGAGTAGACATGCAGCAGGTTCGCAATTGCGAAGCCTGTCCCGCATTTGTGAGCTTCGCAATTGCGACACCTACACCTGAACAAAACATCATTTAGACGAGATTTTCACTTCATTCTTCAAAATTTTGAACCCTAAACAACCCTAGGCGATTTTTCAAGGACTCAAACTTCTCCAAATTATAGGTAAGTGACTTTTAACTCATCTTCTTCAATCTAATTCATCTTTTTGTATGATTTCACTTCAAAATCAAGGGTTTTTCATGGGAAATTGGGTGTTCTTGGGTAGAAATTAGGATTTTCGAATTTTGGGGATTTGGACCTCAAATTGAGGTCGGATTTCAAAACCAATTGCATATTTGAGTTCGTGGGTGAATGGGTAATCGGGTTTTGGTTCGAACTTCGAGTTTTGACCAAGCGGGCCTGGGGTTGATTTTCGACTTTTGGTGAAAACATTGGAAAATCTATATCCATGCGTTAGAATTGGTTTGTTTAGCATTTATTGATGTTATTAAGTAAATTATGACTAGATACAAGCAGATTGGAAGTGGAACCGAGAGGTAAAACGGTAATTGAGGCTTGATTTTGCCCGTGGAATTGAGGTAAGTGTTTGGTCTAACCTTAGCTTGAGGGAATAGGTATTGTGGTCTTATTTGCTACGGGTTAGTGTTGAGTACGACGTATAGGTGTGGTGACGAGTATCTATACGTTGGTATCGAGCATGCAAATGTGTCTTATATTACGACCATTATGTCTTTTATCACGTACTGTTCATGCTTAAAAAGATGCTTCTCTATGTTGAGCAAGTTGTATGATAATGTTGAATATTTGATCATTGTTGAGTATTGACTCAAGTTGGGAATTACTTCGTGAAGTTAATTGTTGAATCGAAATTGGTTATAGTTGATTCCCTTGCCGGGATATTATTTTTTCTATTGTTGATTCCCTTGCCGGGATGTATTGTTCCTATTGTTTGGTGAGGAAGAGTGTAAAGCACGAAGGGTGATGCCGTGCATGATATTGTGAGTGAGTGTTAATGCACGAAGGCTGATGCCGTGCCGATATTATGAGTGTTAATGCACGAAGGTGATGTCGTGTCGATAATGTGAGAGTTAATGCACGAAGGGTGATGCCGTGCCGTGAATATGAGAGTTAATGCACGAAGGGTGATGCCGTGCCGTTTCTATTATTTCTTATGGTGAGGACGAGAGTAAAAGCCCGAAGGGTGATGTCGTGCACGTGTTACTGTTTTATTATTCCTGTTGATAAATATATGGTCTTCATTATGCTTCTCTATTGAGTTATTGTTAGAATTTGATATTCCCCGCAGCATGTTCCATTCCCATCTTTATATGTTATTTCCTGTTATTATTGTTCTGCTCGTATATGATTTAACTGCACAGGTTTATATGGTTGTCGTGTCCTAGCCTCATCACTACTTCGCCGAGGTTAGGCTCGACACTTACCAGTACATGGGGTCGGTTGTACTGATACTGCACTCTGCACTTTTTATGCAGTTTTAGGTGCCAGACCTTGTGAGTAGCTTGAGGTAGCTGCCTTTAGTCCAGGGAGACCAAGGTAGATCTGCTGGCGTTCGCAGAGCCTGAAGTCCCCCTTTCCATGTTTTAGTTTTCTGTTGTCTCTTCTATTTCGAGAACAGTTGTACTTCTTTCAACTTGTATTTGTAGTAAATCTTAGTCGTTCGTGGATTGTGATACCAGATCTATGGGGTAGTTATGTACTTGATGAAGGATTGCGTATAGGTGTTCGTAACACGCAGCGGAAGAAAATAACAATCCTAGGCAGATTTTTTCGTGTTTAAAATTTATTTACATGTCAAAGATCGGATCTAAGACGTACCTGGTGAAGAAAGTCTTGTTTCAAAATTTCTTCGATAGTGCGAAGACTCTATGCGTATCCACACCGAGACCGGTCCTTGCTATCAACTCTTTGATCAATGAAATCCGCAAACAAATTCAACGAAGAACTTATGCTGAAATTTTCTCAAAACTCCAGCAAATAATGCGATATATATCTTAGTTTTTAATCACACACTTTCACAAAGTGTATTATCAATCAACCACACACGGAACTTTTCCATGACCCCTTTTATATCATCACCTAAAACTTTTATCCTATTGGTTAAGGTAGTGAATTACCTTGGGTACAAGTCTAGTTCCAAAAATAGACTTCGTAAAAAGTTTTCCATTGGAAAATTCTTATCCCATTCCTAATGGGATCACATGCACGTCGGCGGCAGCTAGTCCTTTATGGACTTTAATACGTGAATCCAATTCACTAATAAGTTCCATCACCTTTTTTATTAACATTTTATATAACATATCTTATATAAAATAAGTACTATATATATATATATATATATATATATATATATATATATATATATATATATTAACCAAGAGATATAATTTAATTTTCTATTCCAAATAGAAAACTTCAATTTGTTCACAATAATAATTATATCCTCTGTGCTAGCAAAGAATATAATAATATTTTATTTAGACTAATAATTAAATTTATTTGACTAATTAAATTCTTTAATTTAATTATCAAATAATAAAATAATTTATCCTTTAGCAAAGATCAGAACACTCGTTAGTGTGCGACCCCATAGGTTCATACTAAACCGGTAGTAAATTGATCACATCAATATACTAATCAAGGGTGGCGTCTAGCAACACTCCTTAACGACCAGATAGAATGAAGTATACAATTTACTCTCAAGAACCAGTAGAAGAATAATGTAGTAATTCCTTCTGTCCTTATAGCTCTGGATCACTCTAGGATATGGTTCAACTGTCAAATCCTAATAGGCGACCAACTATGTGTCCATGTCAAATATAGTCGACCATTGAATGACCTAAGAAACTCTTTTCTTCTTTTCATTCAATTGCCCTGGCCAAGGTCTTAATTTGGTCGTTTATAATTCATGACAACATGGAGCTTAAACTCATTACCAAGAGTTGACAGATTCCATCTTGATCAATCACTAATTCTACAAGTATTCAATCGTACCCAATATCCTTTCAACTATCGCCCTAGGGCCATAGGTGTCTAGTATTAAAGCACAACAAATAACTTGTCAATTACTATGACGATCTCAGGTCAAAGGAAACTTTTACATCACATTCTTCAAGAGAATATCCTATTGACAGTTTATGGTAATTCTAACCATTAGGAATTATCCAATGAGTCGGTTCAATGATCATATCTCTATATGCATCATCTATCTATGTGATTTAGTTAATGAGATCAACTAATCTTTATCCCATAAAGACGATCACATAAATATTGATCTAACCGGATTACTAATGTCCAGATTAATAATCCTACGATCAAGAACAATTTCAGATTAAATTATAAGAGACTTTGCTCTCATTATCATGATCTCTATCACGATGACAAATCTCAAAATTTAATCAAGGACCTTATCAAATTAATCAATCAATTAATAACAATGATAAAAGAATATCAAATGCCATATATATTTTATATCAAATAATGTTCACAAAAATGTGTTCAAATCATCAAAGATGATATTGGATCTAGGGCATATCTACTATATCCCTAACAATCTCCCACTTGCACTAGAGCCAATCGCTCTTGTACTTCATTCCCAATTTCCACTTGTGCTTGTCAAACTCCTTTGCGCCAAGAGCTTTAGTGAATGGGTCTGCAGCATTTTCTTTTCCATCAACCTTTTGAATCTCGACGTCTCCACGTTCAATGATCTCTCTTATCAAGTGATACCTTCGCAGAACGTGTTTGGATTTTTGGTGTGATCTTGGTTCTTTTGCTTGAGCAATGGCTCCAGTGTTGTCACACAACAGTGGAACCGCACCTTCTATTGAAGGAACCACACCAAGTTCTGTTAAGAACTTTTTCATCCATACAGCTTCCTTAGCAGCTTCACTAGCTGCTATATATTCTGCTTCAGTCACTGAATCAGCTACTGTAGCTTGTTTGGAACTTTTCCAACTCACCGCACCACCATTTAAGGTGAATACATAACCAGAAATAGATTTGCTATCATCTCTATCTGAAGAGAAACTTGCATCAGTATAACCTTCAAGTTTCAACTCAGAATCTCCATAGATGAGGAATTGGTCTTTAGTCCTTCTTAAGTACTTAAGAATGGTCTTCACCACCTTCCAATGTTCCTTACCAGGATTTGCCTGATATCGGCTAGTCACTCCAAGTGCATAAGCCACATCAGGACGTGTACATGTCATGGTATACATGATAGCTCCCACTGCGCTAGCGTATGGGATCCTACTCATGCGTTCTCTCTCTTCAGGTGTTTTAGGACAATCCTCCCTACTGAGAGTAATTCCAGTGCCTATCGGTAGATATCCTCTTTTGGAATTATCCATGTTATACCTCTTTAAGATGGTATCAATGTACAAAGACTGGGAAAGTCCAAGCAGCTTCCTAGATCTATCTCTATAGATCTTTATTCCTAATATATAAGCTGCCTCTCCCAAGTCTTTCATGGAGAACTGTTCAGATAGCCAAATCTTGGTACTTTGCAATGCCGGTATGTCATTCCCTATGAGCAATATATCATCAACATACAATACTAGGAATATAATTGTGCTCCCACTAACCTTTTTGTACACACAAGGTTCTTCTTCGCATCTATCAAAATTGAACTTTTCAATTGTCTTGTTAAAGCGAATATTCCAACTTCGAGAAGCTTGCTTTAGTCCATAAATGGATCTTTGTAGCTTGCAAATTTTATTATGATCAGACGAAGATGTGAAACCTTCAGGTTGTGTCATGTACACATCCTCTTCTAGCTCACCATTAAGGAAAGCTGTTTTCACATCCATTTGCCATATTTCATAATCATAGTATGCTGCTATAGCAAGCAAAATCCGAATTGATTTGAGCATTGCCACGGGAGAGAAAGTCTCGTCATAGTCGACTCCTTCTTTCTGACGATATCCCTTGGCAACAAGACGGGCTTTGTAGGTCTCCACCTTTCCGTCTGCTCCAATCTTTTTCTTAAAAACCCATTTACAACCTATAGGTTTTATATCCTTTGAAGGTTCAACTAAAGTCCATACTTTATTTTCCTTCATGGATTCCATTTCGGATTCCATGGCCTTTTGCCACTTCTCATAATCAGAACTTTGTATAGCCTCTTCATAGGTCTTAGGGTCATCATCATTATGATCAACCTCATTTGATACATCATATTGTACCAATAAATTTAATCTAGTTGGTACATGACATTCTCGTGTAGACCTTCTAAGAGGTACGTGTACAACCTGTTCACCTTGTGTTGGATTTGGTTGTTGTTCAATTTGGTTTGGAACTGGTTCATTAACCTGTTCTTGAACTTCAACCGTTGAAGATGGCAACTTCCTTGGCAACTTCAAAACATCCAATAAAGGTTCTTCAACTTGGGTCTCATGATCTTTATTTTGTGTTGATTCATTAGTTTCTTGAACTTCATCAAGTTCTATTTCTCCATCGCAATTTCCTTCTAAAAGAAATTCCCTTTCCAAAAAGGTTGCTCCTCTGGCCACAAACACTTTATGGTCAGAAGGGTGATAGAAATAATATCCCATTGTTTCCTTGGGATACCCAATGAACCTACACTTATCAGATCTTGTCAAGTTTATCAGACTGTAGTCTCTTAACATAAGCTGGACAACCCCAAACTTTAATATGTTTAAGGTTAGGCTTATATCCTTTTCATATCTCATATGGTGTTGTAGAGACTGACTTAGTGGGAACTTTATTAAGTAAGTATGTTGCTGCTTTCAAAGCATATCCCCATAAATTTATTGGAAGATCAGTGAACCCCATCATAGATCACACCATATCTAATAAGGTTCGATTTCTCCTTTCAGACACATCATTGTGTTGTGGTGTTCCTGGAGGTGTCACTGTGAGAGAATCCCATTCTCTTTGAGATATCTGGTAAAATCTTCACTAAGATATTCTCCACCTCTATCAGACCTTAGTACTTTGATACTTTTACCAGTCTGCTTCTCAACTTCACTACGGAACCTCTTGAACATTTCAAAAGATTCAGACTTGTGTTTCATAAGATACACAAATCCATATCTTGACATGTCATCAGTGAAGGTGATGAAGTAAGAATATCCACCTCTAGCTTGAATTTTCATGGGCCCACAAACATCTGTATGAATTAGTCCCAATAATTCAGAAGCTCTTTCTCCACTTCCAGTAAATGGAGATTTGGTCATTTTACTTTGAGACAAGATTCACAAGTTGGATATGATTCAAAATCATACTTGTCAAGGTACCCTTCCTTGTACAACTTGTTAATTCTTTTCTCTCCAATATGACCAAGCCTACAATGCCAAAGGTATGTTTGATTTACATGATCATCTCTTTTCCTCTTAAGACTTGAAACATGCATAATAGAATTAGCATTCACATTAGGTAAGACATAAACGTCATGTTGGAGATAGCCATTCACATATAAATTATCACTATAATAAATAGAGCAAATACCATTGCCTATATTAATGCGAAAACCACGTTTGTCCAACATAGAAGCTGAAATTATGTTCGAAACAAATTTAGGAACGTAATAACAATCATCCAACATAAGTACTTTGCCCGTAGGCATTATTAAAGAAATTGATCCTACAGCTACGGCTGCAACTTTTGCACCATTTTCAACTTGTAGATTAACTTCTCCTTTCTTTAGCCTCCTACTTATCTTAAACCCTTGCAACATATTACAGATGTTATAACCACTGCCAGTATCTAATACCCACAGTGAAGAATTAGTAGTAGCTTTTTTCATTAATGTCTCACCTTGTTTCTTGTCCTTTAGAGTTGCAAGATACTCCTTGCAGTTTCTCTTCCAATGCCCTTTCTTCTTACAGTGAAAACATTCAGCATCATATACTGACTGCAAGACCAAATCTTTAGAAAGCTCTTTACTAAGCATGTACCCCAACTTCCCATGTTCTTCAGTAAGAACAGTCATATTATTGACAAGGGGTCCAACTGGAGAGTTCCAACTGTGTATCAACCATCTTCTTAAGATATTCAATGATTGCAGTTGGATCCATATTCTGATGTTTCCGTTGGAGTTCAGAACTCATAGCAGCGAGAATGATGTGTTTAATAGCAAGGCATTCTTCCAAGTATTTCTTATAAACCTCGGTACCTTGAACATCAATAAGCTTTTCATGCATGAGAACAATTCTCAAATTTCTATACCAGTCATCAAAGTTTGGTCCTACAAACTTGTTGGTCTCAAGTATTTCACGCAGTGATATAACAGACATATTGAGAAATCTAAAATGTAGAAAAGAAAAGGCAACAATGTAAGAACATATTTGCATATATCATAAAGACATGGACTTTTATCTAAATGATATTTTCACTAATTATTTTAAACTATTTACCCTCATTATAGTTTACGAAATCTTTATTTCTGTTAGTGGAGTAAAGAAATCCTTTAACAATATGTATGAGCCCCTTGGAAGTCAAGTCGTTTCTCACATATATGTTAAAGGTAGGTACTCTTACCAATTGTATCCCCATACAATTTCCTTAAATAGCTCTATGTCAAATAGTCCCCTGGTAGTCAGGTCGATCCTATTGGCATAGTTGAGTTCAACCATCATGATAGCAAAGAACTTACCAAATTTTATACTCCCCCGGGTAGTCCAGGAGTCTAGTGTAAAATTGAATAATTCTTTCAATCCATACATCTAATGCAATAAATAATTTTAACATATTCTCGAACTATAAGTCTCCTGGTAGTTAGGCCGCTCCTTATAAACAAGAAATAAGTAAATTATTTACCTTGATGGATAGCTCTATAATAAAATATCTTATATTTTATTATTTAAGAACTCAAATTTTAGTAAGAGGGAATTGTTACTAAAACAATTTTTAATAACATAAAGATCAAATCTTTTTCTAGCATTTGAATTTAGTTCAATTTGTCTACATGCTTAGTCCTAAATTAATTTACATCACATGTAATAAATAATTCAAAATTATGTAATGAACAAGCACATGACATAGAAACGAAATTCAACATCCTCTAACATGTTTATCTTATATATCACATAAAAAGAATTCATGCTAGAATATTATTATTAATTAACATCTCATGAACTAATAACAATTAAAAATAACAATAGAATCATGTAACCTATTATAGATTCCCATTGTATCTAATACAAAATTTCAAATTCAAGTTATGAACTATCTCAATAGTTATATGAATGCATATTTTATCCACAATAAAATAATATCAACATTCAAACGATTTGACTATTGCACAAGACACATGTATTATGGTTTGAACTCTTCAAATATAATATTAAAATATTTCGTAAATAAATTTTAGACACAATAAACCACGGCTCTGATACCACTGAAGGATTGCATATAGGTGTTCGTAACACGCAGCGGAAGACAATAACAATCCTAGGAAGATCTTTTCGTGTTTAAAATTTATTTACATGTCAAAGATCGGATCTAAGACGTACCTGGTGAAGAAAGTCTTGTTTCAAAATTTCTTCGATAGTGCGAAGACTCTATGCGTATCCACACCGAGCCGGTCCTTGCTATCAACTCTTTGATCAATGAAATCCGCAAACAAATTCAACGAAGAACTTATGCTGAAATTTTCTCAAAACTCCAGCAAATAATGCGATATATCTCTTAGTTTTTAATCACACACTTTCACAAAGTGTATTATCAATCAACCACCCACGGAACTTTTCCATGACCCCTTTTATATCATCAACTAAACCTTTTTCCTATTGGTTAAGGTAGTGAATTACCTTGGGTACAAGTCTAGTTCCAAAAATAGACTTCGTAAAAAGTTTTCCATTGGAAAATTCTTATCCTATTCCTAATGGGATCATATGCACGTCGGCGGCAGCTAGTCCTTTATGGACTTTAATACGTGAATCCAATTTCATATTGGATTTCACTAATAAGTTCCATCACCTTTTTTATTAACATTTTATATAACATATCTTATATAAAATAAGT
>NC_031994.1:69406870-69456885 GCF_001879085.1 Nicotiana attenuata
TCGTTTATAATTCATGACAACATGGAGCTTAAACTCATTACCAAGAGTTGACAGATTCCATCTTGATCAATCACTAATTCTACAAGTATTCAATCGTACCCAATATCCTTTCAACTATCGCCCTAGGGCCATAGGTGTCTAGTATTAAAGCACAACAAATAACTTGTCAATTACTATGACGATCTCAGGTCAAAGGAAACTTTTACATCACATTCTTCAAGAGAATATCCTATTGACAGTTTATGGTAATTCTAACCATTAGGAATTATCCAATGAGTCGGTTCAATGATCATATCTCTATATGCATCATCTATCTATGTGATTTAGTTAATGAGATCAACTAATCTTTATCCCATAAAGACGATCACATAAATATTGATCTAACCGGATTACTAATGTCCAGATTAATAATCCTACGATCAAGAACAATTTCAGATTAAATTATAAGAGACTTTGCTCTCATTATCATGATCTCTATCACGATGACAAATCTCAAAATTTAATCAAGGACCTTATCAAATTAATCAAACAATTAATAATAACTATGATAAAAAGAATGCCATATATTTTTATATCAAATAATGTTCACAAAAATGTGTTCAAATCATCAAAGATGATATTGGATCTAGGGCATATCTACTATATCCCTAACACTTGAGTTGTGGCACTGTTATATCATTTTCCGTACTTCTTAATTATCTTGTTTTAACTATTGTCTGTTCCCGTTTGGTTAATTATAATGGTAGTAAAATTGTAACTGTCGGCTTGCCTAGCTTTCACGAGTAGGCGCCATCACAATTCCCGAAGGTGGAAAATCCGGATCGTGACAATTATTATCTTTTGTTTTATAAAGAAAGTGAGACAAGAAACTAACAAGATGAGTATACTATTTAAAGTAGAGTACAAGTCTAGATATAATATATTGACAATTTAGGCCCCTATTAGGAGTATATTGTATATCTCATGCTAATTTACTTTGAGGTCAAACGTGTTAGAAGTATTTGTTTTTTCATGCTCATAAATTATATTCTCCTTTGAAATTGAAAAAGGGACATTTGTTGCAAAAAGTGCTGGATTAGAAGCGTCAAATGTTGTTAATTTCTTAGATCCTTCTTACCCAATTGTTTGAATTGTTTGAAAAACGATAAATATGGCTTCTAGGAATCTTTCGTTTTTCTTCACAGGTCATACAAGTTGGAGCGTTATGAATAATCAGTTTTTGTTTTCGTGGTACAACGTGTTGCTAAATAAAAAAATGTGAGTATTTATGAAATAGACCACAACTTTCATATATTTGTTTTCCTTTTAAACTATACGTTCACTCAACCAATATCACATAAAATGAGAGATTTTTTTCACTATCATGTGTATGCTAGTATCAAAAGGGAAAGGGGCGACGAGCTTGTGGAAATGACACCAGGTAGTCATTTTTGAGTATGTTGTCTAAAATATATTCACATTTTAACCAGTTCGCTCAAATTTTATAATATGAACGAATTCGCTAATCTTTAAATATGTTGTAATTATAAATATATTTTAAATAGTAGACTTAAAAGTGTATACTAGTGCACTTCACCCGACGAGCTTCACTACCGTCTGAAGGGGCATTTGCATCTATACCCGCTTTTTGGGTCACGTTTTAACTTGTACCCGCTTTGTAAAAAAAATTGCAAGCTTACCCACTTTTTCGCGTAACCTCAACATACGGGCTTGAATTAGCAAAGGCAATCACGCAAACTTCGGCATTCTAGTAGACGGGCCTGAAGTAGCAAAAATTGCTGAACCAAGTGTGCTGAAGTTTTTGTTTGTAATTGCTGAACTTAAGCATTCTAGTGCTGAAGTTTTGTTTTCTATTTGCTGAAGTTTTTATTTGTAATTGCTGAACTTAAGCATTCTAGTAGCTTTCGTGGTGCTGAAGTTATTTAGTTCATTTGTAAAAACTTCAGCACTAAATAAGCTGAAGTTTTTTTGTCCTGAATTCATTAGTTTTGTCATTAAACTTTTTCAAAAACTTCAACAGAAGATGCTGAAGTTATTTAGTTCATTTGTAAAAACTTCAGCACTAAATAAGCTGAAGTTTTTTTTTCTGGATTCATTAGTTTTGTCATAAAGTTTTTTCAAAAACTTCAGCAGAAGATGCTGAAGTTATTTAGTTCATTTGTAAAAACTTCAGCACTAAATAAGCTGAATTTTTTTGTCCTGGATTCATTAGTTTTGTCATATAGCTTTTTCAAAAACTGCAGAAGATGCTGAAGTTATTTAGTTCATTTGTAAAGCACTATATAAGCTGAAGTTTTTGAAAAAACTTTCTAACATACTAGATAAATAATCACCTTATTCTTTCATAGTGTACTACTACTACGTATAAAATAATCAGATTGCCAACAGTATCTAAATCATAAATTTTGGAAACAATAAACGTGAAAAGAACAGAATTATCATGAAAAGAATCACTAAGTGTGACCTTAAACTTCTCGTACGTGGAAATATTCATAAATTATTGTCTACTAACTTACGTAATTATTTATAATTTGTTTTTAAATAATCTGATAAACATACTTGTGGCAATCATCCTATGAACTGAAGTTTCATAGCAGCACCAACAGCAGCAGAACAAAGAAGAAGAAGAAGAAGAAGAAGAAGAAGAAGAAGAAGAAGAAGAAGAAGAAGAAGAAGAAGAAGAAGAAGAAGACGAAGGAGGAGAAGGAGAAGAAGAAATGAGGCTGAAGTTATTTAAAAAGTGGGTACAAGTTAAAACTTTTTTAAAAAATGGGTATAGATTAAATGGGGGCGACCAAATAGTGCGCCCCGTACAATTTTTACTCGTCTGAAGCCTTCGGATGCCAAACTAGTAAGCCCAATCCACTGACCTGACAATATAGGGAGAAATTCAAAAATAGCCAGATTTACCACTGGTCGTTGAAAAATAGCCAAGTTTCAAAAGTCATCGAAATTTAGCCACTTTAAATCTGAGCAAAAACACTGTTCAAAATCCGGAAAAATACGCCCGCAAATTTTACGGGAGTTCAAGCATAATTATGCTGGAACTCCCGCAAATTTTACGGGAGTTCCAGCAAGTATAATTGTCCAGTAATATACTGGAGTTTGGAGTACTGGTGCTCCAGTCTCCCGCAAATTTTACAGGAGTTAGCAAAGTATACCGGTCATGAATAGCCAGTTTTCACACTGGTCAATGAAAAATAGCCAGCGTTTATCAAGTCAATGAAAAATAGCCACTATTTTGCTGCAACAGGGACCGGTCCAGTATAATATACGGGAGTTCTGGTGCATTTGTGTACAAACTCCAGCATATTATGCTGGACCGGTATACTTTGCTAACTCCTGTAAAATTTGCGGGAGACTGGAGCACCAGTGCTCCAAACTCCAGTATATTATACTGGACAATTATACTTGCTGGAACTTCCGTAAAATTTGCGGGCGTATTTTTCCGGATTTTGAACAGTATTTTTGCTCAGATTTAAAGTGGCTAAATTTCGATGACTTTTGAAACTTGACTATTTTTCAACGACCAGTGACAAAATCTGGCTATTTTTGAATTTCGTAGGCAGTGACAATAAGTTGATAAGCAGTGAAGCCCAGTGAAAGGCAATAAATATACTCCAATGTAATTGGACCTTTCACTGTATAGGAAATAATTGGCGTCCAGGAGTCCATACTCATAAATGAATTCGATACGTTTACACGTTAACACAACAAAAACTAAATCAATACATGTTGATCACGAATTGATAGTATTAAAGCAGCTTTTATTAGAGCAAAATATAATCGACTGAAACTAATTGTATTCACTAGACTGAAAAGTATATTAATCAATTATATGTTTGATCACGATTCACGAATTGATACTACCACTACTACAAAAGCAGTTTTTGTTATGGTAGAGAATCCTACATGACTGCACATTCTAAGCATTCCTCTTAATCTTAATCTTTGAGTTTTTTCTTTAAAACAGAAAAATCTGGGTCTCAATGAGAATTTTGGATTGAGATCAAACTCAATTTTCATCTTTTTTTATTATATCATAAAAATTTGTATCATTCTATGGTTATTAACAACAACAACAACAACAATAACAACCCAGTAAAATCCTACAAAGTGGGGTCAAAGAAGGGTAGTGTATACGCAGACGTTACCCCTATCCCGTATTCTATGGTTATTAAATATAATTAAATTTCTTTACAATTAAAATATGATAAAAAATTTGTAAGCATTACAAAAAATATATGCGACTTATGATTTTGATTTTTGGGAACTTATAGTTTATTTAATTCTATAATATGGGGTATAATTTATCTATTGAAGATACTTTGTTTAATTTTCTTATTCTAGTGTAATTCCCTTATTGAAGATGTTATGTTATTTGCGTAAATTTATTTTTCATACGCATAAAAAGATGTATAATTTCCTAGTGAAAAAGTTCATCTTACTTGTGTTATTATAATAAAGGTGTGATTCCTTATTTAAAATATTAATTATTTGTTTCTTGATATATACAATGTAATTTTTATATTAGCACCTATAAATTTTACCCGAATAAATTAAAAAAAAATCAAATAAATGTTCTTAACAAACTCTGTCTTAGGATCATTACAAGATATACATTAAAGAAAATTATGACATCCGTCACCTTCAAATCCTAAATTCGCCGCCTCTGCATTTACACCCCTTGCGATAGATGTACCGTTGTCAATAGAATAACACTAGACATTCTTGTCATCTATATATCGTGTCAGTAGAATAGCACTAGACATTCCTGTCATACGTATACAGTAAAACAATTACTACTAGTCCATACTTCTACTTGTATAATATAATACTAACATCTCATGATATCTTTGGTATATTTACCAGGAGTGCCTTTTACATTATAGACATCTTGATCCATCCACTGAATTACCTTAACAAGTTTTATAATAATGCTTTATTTTAGTATTCCTTAAGTTTTCCAGCGCCCTATATGGATGGATGGCTAAAAAATTTTAAACTCCAAACTATTATTTTGAATTATCATTTCTAGTTCGTACCAAATATTATTTATATTCAATAGCCAAAAAAGTATATAAAATTTGTATAATTTTTGTATATAACATACAGAATGTATATATTATATATAAAAAATATATATACTTTGGCTATTATTTTTAGAGCAGCTATACAGTGTCATTTTCCGACGTTGAAGATTGAAAATTATACTACTTCCTAAAAGATTAGCTCTTAAACTTGTTGTATACATCATCATATTAGATCAAATTTTGGTGGGATAAGATAATTATAAGATATTACCGTAACAAATGTTAGTCAAACTATGTAGATGGCCAAACGCTGCCTATATTATTACATTACGTATTTTCACCAGCATTAGTAAACCATAACTACAATCAACCTAGTTTGTTCAACATCCTTTTTCCCCTATCCAAACAAAGCAATTCTCTACACTTGAAATTCTTCCCTCATCTTCACTTTCTTGCATTTCTGTTTCATCAATTCTCAACTCCAAAAAAAATGGCTTCCCCATGTACTACATATCAATCAAGTCCTGGTAGTCCTGAAGATGACTCTATGATACTTTTCTCAACTTCAACTTCATGTTCACCAGCCAAACAATCTACTCGAACACATTCTAATTCTTCTTCATTCCACTCGTCATCTCCACCACCACCACCACCACAATCGTCTTCAAATAACAAAACTTACGAACTAAGAGTTCGTAATCTCTCATATACTATTTCTCCGAATGCATCGCTCTTTTCTTCGTTAATCAAGAAAAGTACTAAGCCAAAAATCAGCATACTCAATTCAGTCTCTTTTGTAGCTGGATGTTCTGAGATTCTAGCGATCGTTGGACCAAGTGGCACGGGCAAGTCAACGTTGTTACGTGTGATATCAGGTAGGGTAAAGAACAAAGATTTTGATACAAAAAGTATTTTTCTTAACGACCATGCAATTACTAGTCCTGTCCAATTAAGAAATATATGTGGTTATGTGGCTCAAGAGGATAATTTGCTTCCTCTTTTAACTGTAAAGGAAACTTTAATGTTTAGTGCAAAATTTCGGTTAAGAGGAATGAGTTCAAAGGAGAGAGAAGAAAGAGTTGAAAGCTTAATGCAAGAACTTGGACTTGACCATGTAGCTGATAACTTTGTTGGAGATGAAGAGAATAGAGGAATTTCAGGTGGTGAAAGAAAAAGAGTGTCAATTGGTGTTGACATGATTCATGATCCTAATATTTTACTCTTAGATGAGCCAACTTCAGGATTAGATAGCAGTTCAGCACTTCAAGTTATTGAATTACTCTCATCTATGGCAAAAACAAAACATAGAACCATAATTTTATCTATTCATCAACCTAGTTATAGAATTCTACAATACATTTCCAATCTCTTGATCCTTAATCATGGATCTGTTGTTCATTATGGTTCTCTTGAATCGCTCGAGGAAAATATAAGTAGAATGGGGTATGAAATTCCTGTTCAGCTTAACCCTCTTGAATTTGCTATGGAAATTATATCCGTGTTGGAAAACCAGGACTTACATTCTAAATATCAGTCATGTTCTTATTTGAGATGGGAGGAGGCTATAATTCAAGATGGCGCGACTAAAGAAGTAATCCATCAGGCAAAAACTGGTGCTGTTTCGAATTCAGGTTGCTCGAGTTTATTTGAAATAGCAGTGTTATGTTCAAGATTCTGGAAAATTATTTACAGGACAAAGCAACTGTTCTTGGCGCGAACGATGCAAGCTCTCGTGGGAGGATTTGGACTTGGAAGTGTGTATATTAAAATGAGGAATGATGAAGGTGGAGTTACAGAAAGATTAGGCCTTTTTGCATTTAGCCTAAGTTTTTTACTATCTTCAACAGTTGAAGCTCTTCCAATTTATCTTCAAGAAAGGCGCGTTATAATGAAGGAAGCGTCAAGAGGAGCTTATAAAATCTCTTCTTACATGATCGCGAACACGATAATCTTCCTTCCATTTCTCTTTGCAGTAGCCATTCTTTTTGCCGTCCCAGTTTATTGGATCGTAGGGCTGAATCCTTCGATAACAGCTTTCGTGTTCTTCACTTTTGTGGTTTGGGTGATAGTTTTGATGGCAAGTTCTTTGGTTCTGTTTCTGAGTGCAGTTTCTCCTGATTTTATATCAGGGAATTCTCTGATTTGCACTGTTCTTGGGGCTTTCTTTCTCTTCTCTGGCTATTTTATACCAAAGGAATGCATACCTAAATATTGGCTGTTTATGTACTATGTTTCTTTATATAGGTATCCTTTGGATGCACTGCTGACAAATGAATATTGGAGTTTAAGAAGCAAATGTTTTTCTTGGAATGATGAAAATCATTCAGAATGTTTGCTGACAGGATATGATGTATTGAAGAATAGGGGACTTGACAAGGATACTAGGTGGATGAATGTTGGAATTATGTTTGCTTTCTTTGTGTTTTATAGGGTTATTTCTTGGATTATTCTTGCAAGAAAAGTGTCAAAAACAACAATTTGAAAGAGAACCAGCTGGAGATCAGAATTCAAGATGATGAAACAGCAAATTTGCTGGAGATTGAAGAACAACAAGCTCAGTGTTGAAGATTGATCACAGACTGATTATCTCATGTTTATTTCTACACTAGATTAGCTTACTAGAGTGATATTGTACAAATCTTTTATTTATCACGTTAAATCCAGTTGTCATGTACTATTTATAATCCCTTGTTATTTATTTATAATCCCTTCATTTCAATTTATATGAAACTCTTTTTATCTGAGACTGTGTTGACAGTGGAAATGAGATGAAATCAATGGAAATTATGCTAGGGTTTACTGTGGTCGAGAGAGAAAAGAAGCTTTCTTTCATCTGTAAAAATGAGAAATGTACAAGTTGTTCGTATCAGACCTCTTGGGTCTACCTATATGGGACCCGGCTCAACTATGCAAAACTGGAAAAAAGAAGTAAAAAATATAATTACAACTTATGTGGGCCTGGCCCAATACAAATAAAACTAGTGTCACCAATCTACCTAATTTGGACTAGGATCAATATTTCCAACACCCCCCTTCAAATTAGAGGGTGGCAAAACCCCCAACTTGGAGAGAAAACCATGATGAGCAGTGCCAGCCAGAGATTTGGTGAAGATATCAGCCAGCTGAGTAGATGAGGATGTGTGAAGCAGGTGAATAAGACCCTCCGCAAGCTTGGTTCTGACCAAATGACAGTCCAACTCAATGTGCTTAGTCCTTTCGTGAAAAACAGGGTTCTTGGCAATGTTAATAGCAGCTTGGCTGCCACGGAACAAGGGAATGACAGAAGGACAGGAAACACCCAAATCCAAGAGCAACCTATGCAGCCAAGTAACCTCACTGACAGCCTTACTCATGGCTCTATATTCAGCCTCAGCAGAAGACATGGACACCACAGGCTGTTTCTTAGACTTCCAGCCCACAAGACTACCTCCCAAGAGCACACAAAAACCTGATACAGATCTCCTAGTGTCTGGCAAGCAGCCCAGTCACTATCACAAAAAGCAGCAACAGAAAAATCAGGGGTATTGTTGAGAAAGGTACCAAACGCAGCAGTACCCTTCAAGTACTTCAGCAAGTGCAAACCAGCCTCCAAATGAGGCACACAAGGGGACTGCATGAACTGAGAAAGATGTTGCACATCAAAAGAGATATCATGCCTGGTGTGGGTGAGAAAATTCAGCTTCCCAATCAAGGACCTGTACACCTCAGGTTTAGGAAGAGGAACCCCCTCCTTGGCCTTGAGCTTGACTGACTGAGGGAGGGGACAAACCACAGGTGTGACATCAGAACAATGGAACTCAATAAGAAGGTCGTGAAGAAACTTCTTCTGATGTAAGAGAACCCCAGATGCTGAACTGAGGGAACCCAAATCCTTGATTCTGAACTGCTGGTGAAGGAAAGACAAGGGCAAGGATCTCAGCATTATTTGTCCCAGTTAAAATAATATCATCCATATAAACAACCAAGACCACAATAGAATCCCCAGAAACCTTGGTGAACAGGGAGTAGTCATTGAGAGAATGCTGATAACCTCTAGAAGATAGGGCTTGAGAGAGTTTGGCATACCACTGTCGGGAGGCTTGCCTAAGACCATAAAGGGATTTCTGCAACTTGCAAACCAACTGCCTAGAAGAGGAGGGACAAGAGACAACGTAACCAGGAGGCAACTTCATGAAAACTTCCTCATCAAGGTCACCATGTAAGAAGGCATTATTGACATCCAACTGAAACATGGGGCAATGCTTCTTAACAGCAACAACAATTAGGGTTTTGGTGGTGGACATTTTCACAATATGTGAAAAAGTTCCATGAAAATCAATACCCTCAACCTGAGTATCCCCCCTAACAACCAATCTAGCCTTATATCTCTCAATGCTCCCATCAGCCTTTTTTTTACCTTATACACCCACTTGCAACCAATGGGTTTCTTGCCTGGAGGAAGCTCAACAATGGACCAAGTGCCATTAGCCTCCAAAGCTTCAAATTCCTTGGTCATGGCTTCCTGCTACTCAGGTATACCAGCAGCCTGAGAATAAGTGGCAGGTTGAGCCAAAGCCTGAGAAGAAGAGGAATCTGAGAGGGAGGAATAAGGAGAAGAGGAGGAAAAGGAACAAACATAATCTTTCAGATAAGTTGGAGGATTATGAGGCCTGGAGGACCTCCTGACAGGAGCAATAACAGGAGGGGATAAGGCTGGATAGTCAGAAGGAGCCAAAGGAAAGGAGACAGAAGGAACAGAGGAGGAGGAAGGAGATGGATAGGAAGGAGAAGGACCATGACATGGAACAGGATGGAAATCAGTAGGTTAAGAGGGAGAAGAAGTAAATACAGAAGGAAAAGGGGAATTGCTAGAGGAGAAAGGAAAGATATGTTCATGAAACTGAACATCCCTTGAAAAAAAACAAGACTTGAAGATAAGATTATACAATTTGTAACCCTTCTTAGCAAAGGGATACCCCAGAAAAATACAAGGAACGGACCTGGGATCAAACTTATCTCTAAGAACCCTAGGAACAGTAGCATAGCACAAACAACCAAAAGTCCTAAGATGGCCATAAGATGGAGGTGAACCATAAAGCAACTCAAAAGGAGTTTTGTGTTGTAACAGGGGAGAAGGTAATCTGTTAATGAATAGGTGGTAGTCAAGATGCAATCACCCCAGAAAGAAATAGGAAGTTTGGATTAGAATAACAAAGCCCTAGCAGTTTCAAGTACATATCTATGCTTTCTCTCCACAACACCATTTTGTTGTGGAGTATGGGGACAAGTGGTCTGATGAATAACACCCTTGTCAGAAAAGAACTTAGATCCAATAGTACTAGATCCCAGTTCAAAGGCATTGTCACTTCTAACTGTCTGAACTTGAGTATGGAAATGAGTTTCAACCATAGCAATAAAGAGGAGATCAAATGCATTGCTCTTAGCAGCCATCAAATGAGTCCAAGTAGCTCTAGAATAATCATCCACAATAGTAAGAAAATACTTGGCACCATGGTAATTAGAAGACTGGTAAGGGCTATCAGGTGCTATCAGGGAAAGGGAGTCTGGTTTGCCTAGCCAAAGGACATGCAGGACTGGGAAATGATTGTTTAGAGGAGAGACAAGGACTAAGAACAGGAATGCCCTTCATTCTAGAAAATGGTATGTGCCCAAGTCTAAAATGCCAAACAATATCCATTTTATTAGAAACAGCAGGTGCAAAATTACAAGAGGAAACAACAGAACTACCAGAAACAGTACATGCAGAAGAAAAAACAGAATTTGAAACACAGTTATCAGGCCTAAACATAGGGACTTGCAGCTTGTAGAGCCTCCAGTTTACCAAGAGCTAGAGGCTTCTTCAGAGAAGGGCCCTGTAATACACATAAAACCTTAGTAAACTGTGCAATGCCATCAAACTGATCAACCAACTTATAAACAGAAATTAGATTGTAGTGAAAGCTAGGAACATAAATGGCATTGTGAAGAGTGAAATTAGGAAACAAAGTTAAGGATCCAGAGTTGGTAACTTTAACTTTGTAACCATTTGGGAGGGAAACAAGACAAGGAATAGTAAGAGGTTGAACATTGAAGAGGAGAGATTTGAGAGATGTCATATGGTCAGATGCCCCAGAATCATGATCCAATCAGAAATACTAACTTGTGAAAACAAAGTAGGCTTAAGAAGAACACTATGGGTAGCTATCCTACCAGCAAAATGTGCAGAAGCCATGAGTGACTGAGAAGAATCAGGAGTGACATGAGTTTGTTGCAAGAGCTGGATCAAATGAGAACATTGGTCCTTTGTCAGGCCAGGAAAAGCACAAGAAGAATCAGAGAAACCAGCTGGACTTCACCACCATTGGAATGAGACACACATGCCTGAGATGCAGATGAATCAGCTGCACTATGTGCTGAAGCTTTCCTGGGACCAACAGTCTTAGAGAATTTGAAATTTGGCGGATAGCCATGGAGCTTGTAGCACTTATCAATGCTATGCACAGGCTTTTTACAGTATTTGCAAGTGATTGCAGCCCTTTGATTATCAAAACTCACCCTTGGAGTGTAAGGCTGCTTAGAAGACCCAGCATTGAAGGAGGCTGATTTTGAAGAAAAATGAGAGCCAGTAGACACCTGCCTCTGTTTCTTATCACTTAGAAGAATACTGTAGACTGTGTCAATGGAAGGCAAGGGCTTGATCATCAATATGTTACTTCTGACTTGAACATAAGTATCACTGAGCCCCATGAGGAACTGATACACCTTTTGTTTTTCCTCAGACCTAAGACTGCCTCCACAGGTGCACTTATCATCAGAACTGGCAGAGAGAGAGGCCAATTCATCCCAAAGTTGTTTGAGTTTGTTGACGTAGGAAGGAATATCAAGGGCACCCTGAGAAATATGAGCCACCTCCTTTTTAACTCGAAAACTCTGGCCCCATCAGCTTTGCCATATCTGGTCTCAACTTCCTTCCAAATGTCCTTTGCAAACTCAGAATAGACAACAGTACGATGAATTTCCTTGGTCACAGAGTTAGCAAGCCACGCAACAACCAAATCATTGTATCTCTGCCATTGGCGAAGAAGAGGAGACCCTTCTGGAGGTCTCTCAGAGGTTCCATGAATGAATTTCAGCTTGTTCCTAACGGATAAAGCCACTAAAATAGACCTTCGCCAACTCCCATAACAAGAGCCATTAAAAGGCTCAGTGACCAAGGAAGAACCTAAGAGGTCAGAAGGATGCACATATAGAGGGTGGCATTGGTGCGTATATTCATCAGGATGAAAAGGAAGGCGACTAGTAGAAACATGTTCAGAATTATCCACAGAAGGGGAAGAAGAGGTATCCGACGAGATAGCCATCAGCCCAAAACTCTCAGAAATGGGCAGACTCAACCACACAAAATGTCGATTTTCTAAAAAAAATTAATAAACCCTAAGGCATGCAATCGAATATGAAAAACAGTAAAAAAAAGGAAGGAATATACCACAATTCTTCGCAACCGGAAGAACACAGCCTTGAAATGAAAGGAATTTACCCAGCTATGCTCCGAAAATACAGAAGAACCACGACTTCAAAGTTAGGCAAGGTTGAATGCTGAGATACATCGTTGCAACCGAAAATTTGGACCTCAGATACCAGCCAGAGATAGATAAACCAAAAACGAACAACAAAACTCAAGCAATCTCAGAAAAAAACAAAAACTGACGAGACGAAGAAAAAATTCTCCAATCAAACAAAAATGCCGGTGATACTCTTCTAGGGTAACATCGGAAGATAGAGGACAACCGGATCTACGAGATTCCGAGCTCTGATACCATGTTGACAGCGAAAATGACATGAAATCAATGGAAATTATGCTAGGGTTTACTGTGATCGAGAGAGAGAGAGAGAAAAGAAGTTTTCTTTCATCTGTAAAATGGGAAATGTAAAAGTTGTTCGTATCAGACCTCTTGGGTCTACCTATATGGGACCCGGCCCAACTATGCAAAACCGAAAAAAAGAAGTAAAAGATAATTACAACTTATATGGGCCTGACCCAATACATATAAAACTAGTATCACCAATCTAGCTAATCTGGACTAGGATCAATATTTCCAACAGACTGTTCCAATATATTTGATACTATTTTATTTCAGGGCTGGCCTAATGGCCAAGCAAGTAAAGCACTTGCTTAGGGCCCCTTATTTGTACGGGTGCCCCAAAATTTTCTAGCCGTTAATGTAGTTGTCCATTTTCTTTAACAAAATTAATTATTTGAAAAGAAAAAAAAAATGTAAGTTTCAAGGAAAGGGGCCCGTTGGTGAACAATTGGAAAAGGAATATATTTTTGGGATCCATGCCTTATTTACGTGTGAATATTCCACAATCTTGCCTCATTTATGCACCATCATTATTATAATGGCCCCACATTCTTTTTATCTCTTTTTATCTTTCTCTGCAAAAGTCTATTAACTTTTACTCTTCTATTGTTCCTTTGGTATTCTTTACAATCCAATCTCATTGAGTCACTATCACAAAATAAAAAGAGCATAACACAAGTTACAAGCACCATCTAATTTTTTGGTTCTCAAGTATTTTGGTGTTTCATCAAGAATTTTGAAGTAGCAAAAGCTTATCAAATTATCTTTGTTGAATCAGGTTTGATTGTTCTTTATTTTATTATTTACATCTATTTTTTAATTTTTTTTGATATATTTCTTTGTAAGTATATATATTGTCTTTTTAGTTATTTATTAGAGTTTTAATATGTCAACTAGAAAATATGAATTCGGGTGTTCAAAATGTCAAAAAAGGAAAAGGATTGAAACTCTTATACAATCCCAAAAAGGAGCACTTGATAAATTTGTAGCGGATAGTAAAAATTCTAAATCAGAAAATGCGGAAGATTTTATGATAGATGAATAAATCACTAATATAATTGAGATAGACAATAATAAAATTCAAGAATAAGAGGAAGGAGGAGAAGTTGGCGAGAAACCTAACATATATCCTCAAGAAAAACAAGAAGTTCGAAATAAGTTGGATAATTATACTCCTAGGAACATATATGATCCTAGTCAATGGACTAGTATAGATACAAAGTTGAGAGATCTATTAGTAGAAAGGGCCAATTAAAATTACCAGCATGGATTTTTCAAAGGATAAATTCTTTAGACATTTTTCTACCACAAATTATATTCAAAAATTGGCTAATGGAGAAAGACACGAAAGAAGATGGTTAGTTTACTCTAAAGTTTTGGATAAGGTATTTTGTTTTGTTGTAAGTTGTTTAATACGACTTCTAGCTTTTGTAGCAGTAAATTAGCTAGTGATGGTAGTAATGATTGGAGAAATATAAGTGCTAAGCTCAAAGCTCATGAAACATCAAAAGAGCATATTATTAATATGGGTGCATGGATTGATTTAGAAATGAGATTGCACAAAAGTAAAACAATTGATAAAGATGTTCAAGAACAAATCAATAAAGATAGAGAGCACTGAAAAAATGTATTATCAAGAATTATTGCCGTGATAAAAACTCTTGGAAAAAATAATTTGGCATTTAGGGGAAAAATAAAAAGATCTATCAAGAAAGTAACGGAATTTTTTTGAGTGTAATTGAAATGATTGCAGAATTTGATCCAATCATGCAGGAACATGTTCGCCAAATTAAGCATGATGAAATCCATAATCATTACCTTGCACATAATATACAAAATGAATTGATAAATTTATTAGCTAGTGATATTAAGAATAAAATCATTGACAAAATTATAGAAACAAAGTACTTCTCAATCATACTTGATTGCACTCCAGATGCAAGTCATCAAGAACAAATGTCTTTTATATTACAGAATGTCGACATCACTGTAATTCCAGAAAAAATTACTGAATATTTTTTGAGAGTTTTTAAAAGTGGATGATACAAGTGGAAAGGGTATTTTTGAAGTTATTGTAGATGAGATAAAAAATATTGGACTTGATATTGATAAATTAAGAGGACAAGGATATGATAATGGACCAATATGAAGGGAAAACACCAAGGAGTGCAAAAAAGACTACTCGACATAAATCCTAGATCATTTTATACACCATGTGGTTGTCATAATCTAAATTTGGTACTTTGTAATATGGCTAATTCTTGTACCAAAGCTATATTATCTTTTGGAGTAGTACAATGCATATATTCACTATTTTCTTCTTCTACTAAGCGACGGAAAATTTTAAAAGACAATGTACACAGCCTAACTCTTAAATCATTATCAAAAACGCGTTGGGAAAGTCATATTGAAAGTATTAAAGCAATACGATTTCAAACTCCACAAATAAGAAATGCTTTATTGAAATTAGTAGAAGTTAGTGATGATCCAAAAACTAAAAGCGAAGCTAGTTGTTTAGCAACTTATGAGCTTGAAAATTTTGAGTTTCTACTGGATATGACTATTTGGTATGATATACTATTTGCAGTTAATTCAGTTAGCAAACATTTACAATCAAAATATATGCATATTGATGTTGCCATAGATCAACTTAGGGGTTTGATTTCTTTTTTCAAAAAATACAGAGAAGAATGATTTGTAACTGCGATGATTTCTGCTAAGAAAATTGCATATGAGTTGAATATAGAACCTGAATTTCGTAATAAACGTGTAATATATAGAAAGAAATTTTTTGATGAGAATGTTGATAATGAAATTACAAAGTCTCTTGAAAAATCTTTTAGAGTTGATTACTTCTTATACATAGTATACTAAGCTATTTTTTCACTTCAAACTAGATTTGAACAATTTGAAGCGTATAAAAATATTTTTGGTTTCCTATTTAGTGGCAAAAAATTGAGATCTCTAGATGATGAGAACTTAAAGAAAAATTGTCTTAACCTTGAATGTTCTTTGAAACATAATAGTCACTCTCATATTGATGGTTTAGACTTATTTTCTAAATTAAAAGTTTTAAGGGAAATAATACATGTAGAAGATGATACTCTAATCGATATACTTAATCATATAAAAAGGCTTGATTCTTTTCCAAATGCTTATATTGCTTATAGAATAATGTTAACAATTCCAGTAACATTTTTCTCAGCAGAAAGAAGTTTTTCAAAATTAAAATTAATAAAACCGTACTTAAGATCAACAATGTCTCAAGAGAGATTAAATGGATTAGCTATATTATCAATTACAACAACAACAACAACAACAACAACAATAAACCTAGTTTGATCCCAACAGGAGAGGTCTGGGGAGGGTAGTCTGTACGCAGACCTCCCCTACCTAATGCAGGTAGAGAGGCTGTTTCCAATAGACCCTCGGCTCAGGAAGGGCAAGAAGAAGAAGAGGAAAGCAAGGAAGGAAGAAAGATGGAAAATAAAAGAAAAAGGGAGAGATAACGGATAAGTGGTACCAAATAATAGCAACAGGGAATACAATACCTGAGGCGAACAAAACCACATAACGTAATAAAAATCTAAGAATATGAAGGGACATGCATGCTACTAAGACTATCGGTGAACAACTATAAACAACCTACTAACCTTCTACCTTAATCCTCGACTTTCACACCCTCCTATCAAGGGTCATGTCCTCAGTGAGCTGAAGCAGCGCCATGTCCTGCCTAATCACCTTTCCCCAATACTTCTTAGGCCTACCTCGACCTCTTCTCAAACTTTCCATGGCTAACCTCTCACACCTCCTAACAGGAGCATCAATGCTTCTTCTCTTAACATGTTCGAACCATCTCAGCCTCGACTCCCGCATCTTGTCCTCCACGGAGGCTACTCCCACTCTGTCCCAGATAGCTTCATTCTTAATCCTATCTCTCCTGGTACACCCACACATCCATCCCAACATCCTCATCTCTGCTACTCTCATCTTCTGTACGTGGGAGTTCTTGACTGGCCAACACTCAGCCCCATACAGTATAGCCGGTCGAACCACCACTCGATAAAACTTACCCTTAAGTCTTAGCGGCATATTCCTATCACAAAAAATACCGGAAGCGAGCCTCCACTTCATCTATCCCGCTCCAATGCGATGCGCGACATCTTCGTCAATCTTCACGTTACCCTGGATAATAGACCCAAGATACTTAAAACTCGCTCTCTTGGGGATAACTTGAGCATCAAGCTTAACCTCTACGTCTGCATCATGGGTCCCGTCACTGAACTTGCACTCCAAGTATTCTGTCTTGGTTCTACTCAGTTTGAAACCTTTAGACTCCAAGGTCTGTCTCCAAACCTCCAACCTCGCGTTACCTCCGCTACGTGTTTCGTCAATCAACACTATATCATCGGCAAATAGCATGCACCAAGGCACCTCCCCTTGGATGTGACGCAAAAATACATCCATCGCCAAGGCAAATAAAAATGGGCTAAGAGCCGATCCCTGATGCAACCCCATCACCACAGGAAAATGCTCCGAGTCACCACCCACAGTCCTCACCCGAGTCATAGCATCATCATACATATCCTTAATCACACTAATGTACGCTACTGGAACACTGCTAACCTCCAAACACCTCCACAGGACCTCCCTCAGAACTTTATCGTACGCTTTCTCAAGGTCAATAAACACCATATGCAAATCCTTCTTCCTCTCCCTGTACTGCTCAACTAATCTCCTTACCAGATGAATCGCTTCCGTAGTCGAACGCTCCAGCATGAATCCAAATTATTAATAATTTCGCATCTCAAAAAGCTAGAAAAATAAATTTTAAATAAAATTATGAGTTTTCTTCTACAACAAAAATCTTAGGGCCCCTCATTGAAGTTTGGCTTTAGGCCACAAATATCATTTAGCCGCCATTTTATATGACTTTTGCAACTTTTAAGAATTTAAATTCATTAGACTATTTAGATTTTAACTTTAATTAAATGTTTGTTCTCTTTTTAATCATTACTTTAATATCGTCTTCTGTTGTCACTAATATAGTAGTTAGTACTATATAAGTCAAATTAGTGTCTTAAACTCAATATCTAGTTAAAATACCATGATATAATGGAATGGATGGAGTATGTATATTATTTGTAGATCACAAGTTCTTAGATGGCTGACAATACGACAAGTAGCTTTAAATGGGCTGGACAATATCTATGAGATATCGTATTAAACCGTATGCAGTTCAGAGCAGCCCAATCCATACATGATTCGCCAAGACATATGCAGCATGAGTCTTAACTTTGGCCCAGCCTACCTATTTCTCACCACTATCGATGAGACCATGATAAGGCGACTAGTTAATCTGTTTCAAGTTAAGGTGTCAAACGGGGCAGGGCTGGCCCAGTTCTGGACCGGCGTGGCCCGGTGGCAAGGGGGCCGGGCAGGACTGGTTTGGGACGGGAACCGGCCTGTGCTGGGGAAAATTTGAACACCGATTAACCGGACCGGTACAACCCGGTAAGGTCTAGTCACCCGTAAACCGGTTAACCGGACCGGAGAGGACCGTTTCAACAGCTAGTTCAATTATTTTTTTAATAATCTTGACCATTGGCAACGATCAGCTGCCATTTTGACCATTGTCCAATGGCTAATTTGCAAGAATAGCCCTTTTTGGGTATTTGTTTTAATAACACTTTTATTATTTACTAATTTAGCCCTTTGAAAAAAATATAAATAGACCTCTCCTCTTCTTTATTTCTTCACTCATCTCTCAATTCTCAAACCCAAATTCTCAATTCACGTTAAATCATGCCCCGTGCGTCTAGGAGTGCGCTCATAGGTTTGGGAACTCTTTGAGGTGGTAGAAGAAAATGAAGAAGTTCGCAAAGTAGAGTGCAAGAACTGTGGTCGAGTCTTAAATATTCGTCGAAAGTGGGAGGGCCCAGGCTGCTTAAGGAGGCATATAAAGAATTGTCTTGAGTGTCCTCCAGAGATTCGTATTTAAGTTTTTTTTTGGTAATTAAACTTTATTTCCACGTAAATATATACAAGTATATCATCCTAAGTTTGGACATGCATCCCCAAACTTAGTAACATTTCTTCCTCACTGACTACTCTAAGGATAATAGTTGATCTTTTATAAGCTATTCCTCAATCTACTATGACTATGGCCTATACAATGAATATCTCTAACTATTTGTCTAGTAATATCTTCACTGCTTCTTTTAATCTTCTGAAAGATCCTTCTATTTCTTTCCAGCCATATGTGATACATTGCTCCAGTCATACTCAGCCAGTACAACATGATTTTGGATTCATTGCCTTTCACCTGTTCTATTGCCCATTTGATCTCCTCATCCCATCCTTTTGGTTCTTGACTGATATCCATCCACTTTAATAATCTTCTCCAAACATCTTCTGAGAAAGAGCAAGTAAAGAAGATACGGTTGTGACTTTCCATCTCATGCTCACATAATGGACATTCTGGACTTACTTACATCCCCCATCTTATCAGTCTATCTTTTGTATATAAATTCCCCTACATTGCAACATACAGAATAAACTTCCATTTTGGACAACTTCTGTTATTGCATAGCAATCGACTCCATCCCACCTTTAGAAATACCCCTCTTAGTTGCTTGTATATTCCTCTAATGGAAAATGAATCATCTTGCATTACCTTTCCTGTGTCCAAACCTGCTTCATTCAAGTATTTCCCAGCTTGCAGTATCTTCCTTACAATCCAAGAAGCTTGCTTTGCATCAACTTCCCATGGTTCCCTTCCTTTTATATAGTATGCATGCACCCATTTGATCCATAGCTTATCCTTTTTCTTTCCCAAGTTCCAAAGATGTTTCAGTAGAGCTGCCCTATTCCATGTATTGAGGTCTGTGACATTCAGTCCTCCTTTAGTTTTAGGCCTGCACAACTTGTCCCATGCCACTAAAGCCTTCTTGCTCGAACTAGTATCACCAGTCCATAGGAACTTCCTACATATGCCTTCAACGTGTTGAATGGTCTTCTTTGGCAAAGGGAAAATTTGTGACCAGAAAGACTGTATAGAAATAAGTACACTTTTTATCAATTGTAGTCTTCCTGCATAGATCAGAAACTTCACTGTCCACTGTTTTATTCTCCCCAGCATTTTGTCCAGCAATGGTTGGCATTGGCTTACTGATAGCCTCTTTGTACTTAATGGAACCCCTAAGTATCGAAAAGGAAGTTCACTTGTGTTGAACCCTGTTATTTGAGTAATCTCTTGTTGTACTGCACTTGGAACACCTCCAAAATATATGCTGCTCTTGTTCTTATTTGCCACTAAGCCTGAAGCTTGTGAGAAGCTATTGAAACACTCATATAGTAACTGCACCGACATCCTATCTCCTCGGCAGAAAAGTAGTAGGTCAACAGCAAAGCTGAGTTGGATAATACTTAATTTTTCACACCTTGGGTGGTAATTGAAGTTAGGTTGATCCTTTAAGTTCTTCAAACTTCTGGTCAAGTATTCCATTGCTAAGACAAATAGCAATGGGGACATAGGATCTTCCCATCTTACACCCCTTCTTGCATCAAATGGAATAGCAGGATTGCCATTGATATTAATAGAGTATGGCACTGTTTTAATGCATTCCATAATGCAGCCTACAAACTTTTTAGGAAAACACAGTCCATCTAACACCTGTTCCAAATACACCCATTCAAGTGAGTCATATGCCTTTTGCATGTCTATATTAATCATGCATCTAGGTGAGACTCCTTTCCTACCATAACCTTTTATCAATTCATGGATGTGCAGTATATTGTCCATCAAGCCTCTACCAGGTACAAATGTTGCCTGGCTTCATCCACCAGTGTGTTCATGACCATCCTCATCCTACTTGTCAGCATCTTGGATATGATTTTGTATAGGGTAGTACAGCAAGAGATTGGTCTGTATTCTTTTATTGAAGTTGGATTCTTCACTTTGGGAATAAGTGTAACAGCTGTGCAATTTATTGGTTTGAACATTTTCCCAGTGCTAAAGAACTGCAAAACTGCCTTTGTTATCTCATCTCCATTCATATTCCATGTTCTCTTGAAAAACAAGCATTAAAACCATCTCCCCCGGGTGCCTTCATATTATCAATACTCTTGAGAGCTTCAAGTACATCCTCATTTTTAAAAGGAGCTATGAGTTCCAGTTGTTGTTTCCTGCTTAACACTGGTCCATTCCTTATCTTCCCAGGGTGTATGACAGGTATACTTCCACATGTGGATCCTAACAGGTTTTTGTAGAACTCAACCACTTCAGCTTCTATCTATTTATAGTCTGTTAAGGTGTTACCCTTACTATCAATGAGCCTTGTGATTTGGTTCTGAGCCTTCCTTCTTTTCATGCTTGCAAAGAAGTAAGCATTATTGGTATCCCCCAGTTGTAGCCATTGTATTCTTGACTTCTGTTTGTAGATTGACTCCTCAATTTTATCCCATTTCTCCAATTGATATAGCATCTCTTTCTCTTCTTCAAATAGCCTTGATGGTGCATTATGATCTTTCATTATTCCTTGTACTTCTTTCAGTCCCTCTCTTATACTGTTTATTTTTTGATTAACATTTATGAATTCTTTGCTATTTAACTGCTTCAGAGCTGCCTTTACACACTTCAAATTCTGCCATATATCTTCCATTGTCCCTACTTTCCATTTTCAGTTAGTTTCCACAATCTGCCCAAACTCAGGATGATCAGCCATACAGTTATAAAACTTGAAAGGCCTTCTCTTATTATCACATTTCCCATTTATTTCAATACCCAAGGGATAATGGTCTGAGAAAAGAGGATTCATGAATGTACTTGTCTAGGAGGCATTGAGCATCCATTTATCGTTAACAAATGCTCTATCAATTCAACTAAATACATGGCTATTTGTCCATGTATATTATCTGCCTATTGTAGGTAATTCTGCCAAATTACACTCCTCAACTACTTCTATGAAATCCTTTGTTTCACTATCCTGCACATCTCTGCCTTGCATTCTGTCTTCAGTTCCCAGGATTGAATTGAAGTCTCCCATTAGTAACCATGGCTCCCTGATTTGTTTCTCTATGGCCCTTACCATGTCCCATAATGCTTTCCTATCATTTACATTATGTAAATCATATACTGCAGTAAATTGAAACTCATTATTGTTTGCAACACTCTTTACAACCCCATGAATCAGCTGTGCATAGCCTCCTATCATTGTAAACTTCAATATATTTGGGTTTCAAATCACCCAAATTCTCCCTTTGCATGTACCAGATACATTATGGCACCATTTTCATCCAGGTAATGTATTTGTAATTATCTTTTCAGCTTTTGTTTCACTTACTCTATGTTCATATATTGCTATAATCTCTACTTTATTTGTCTTCACAAACTCCTTTAATTCCTTGTGCTTGAACACTTTATTAAACCCTCTGACATTCCATGTTACTAACATTAAGCTATTGTATTATTTTTGTGTACCACCACTACCTCCACTCCTGTACTTGTACTGCATTCTTCATTTCTCTTCACATTTTGATCCTGGATTGTCTCTCTTAAACTGTTAAAACCATTCAGTACTTGTACTTGATGTTCAGGTACAGGTACTTTTTGCCCTTTAGCTACTGACTTGCTTTTAACTTGTTGTCATTGTTCATCAGTTGCTTCTACCTTATCACTTTCTTTTTGCTGCTCATTTATTTTTACTTCCACTCCCTGCTGGTGTTGGCTTTGGAATGTTGATCCTGTGTTAATTGGCTTCCATTCAGTCTTTTGTTTTGCATGTGCTCTTTGCTGTTGTTGCCCTGTCTTCTTATCCATTACTACTTTGTTCTGTTGCTGCTGTTGACGGTTATGTCTTATTCGCATACATTTTGCACAATAGCTGGGCTTCCAGTCATACCAGACTTCTTTCACCATAACTCTCCCCTTAAGGATCCTTCACTTTAATACTCTTTGGTAGCTCCTTAGTGACATCTACCTCCACTAAAATTCTTGCATACGAAATTCTTTCAGTGTTTGAAGTACAAGCATCAGCATATATGGGCTGCCCTAGACCACTCCCAATTTTGCTCAGTGCACTTGCACTCCAGCAGCTCAAAGGTAGATTTGGCAACTTCACCCATATTGGTATAATCTTCAAGTCTTCTTCATCAAAGTCAAAATCAACAGTCCATTGCTTAACTACTACGTGTCTGTTATTAAGCATGTGAGGTCCAGAGTACATCACCATATTCCTTTCCTCTAGACTTGAAAAATTCACCACAAAATACCCTTCCTTATGGTAATATACCTTAGGTTTAACAAAAAAGCTCCCTTGCCCAGCTATAAACCTTTCCATAGCCCCAATCGTTGGTGATCCACCAATAACATACATAATAACCGCATATTTCCATTTGGATACTTCACTATCAATATCCTCTTAGATCAATTCAACAATTATTTCATCCTCATCCATTTTAGGTGGTACATAACTCAGATCCATACCTTTTTTGGCCAATTTGTTCTCCTCAAATAGCATCGACCAATTCCTTCATGTTTTTTGTTCCGTTTCTAGCTGCAATTTCCTTTAAGCTCCTATGTTCTGAATTCCTGTTCCTTTGGTGCTTCCATCTTGTATCTGTACTACTTCCTGTTCTTTGACTTGAATCTGCTCTTGGACCATTCCTTTTGAATTTGAATCCTGTTGAATGCTGACCGGAGTTGTCCATTTCACCTCTTGTACTTTGCTGCCTCCACTTTGACTTGGTAGAGCTGGCCATATAGCTAGATCTGTTGTTGCATGTGCTTTTCCTTTGTTGATTGATGTTTCCTCAACCGATTTCCTCTCTTCAGTAGTGATATCATCCTTTATCCCAGCTTTGAGCAATGGAACAGTACCATTACCCCCAGTCATTATAGCTTTTGGTGTAACAATTCTAACAATTCCTGAGTTTCTTCCTCCCATGGATCCATTTCCTTCCTCAGCTATATGTTTCGAAGCTTTGGATGGCCGTCCTCGTGCTCTCCCCATTCCGGTGAGTGCACTTTAGCAAAGCACGCTAAAATGCGCCGAGAGAGAAAGGGAAGAGAGATAAAGTTTTGATTCTATTGAGTAATATTTAAGTTGATTTGAGACAATTGTGTTATTTTGAAATTATTAGACTTATTTAAGCTTAATGTATTAGTTTGTTAGACAAGTTAATTTAAACTATTATTATGCAATGAAAATATGAAATGAAAGCCTTTGAAGTTTGATCCTTACATATCAAGTTATCAACACTCCAGTATAGGTTATATTTTTTTCATGTTCATTGTATTATCTTAAATTCGTAATGAATTTTTCAAATATAAGGCTTTTAAAACCTTTGAAATTTATTCAAACATTCTTTTTATACGTTAATTTTTAGTGTTTTACATTTTTACTTTATCTTAATATAAATTACGATTGTTATACAAAATAAAAATAAAAAAAATTTAAATAAAATCGGCCTGGCCCGGAACTGTTCTGTTTCAATTTTGGAACCGGTAAACCGGTAAAAAATAACCGGTAACCGGCCAGTTCCCTTTCCCTCTACCCCCGACCGGCCCGGCCCGACCCATTAGGCCCGGAACCGTTCCGGTTCAACTTAGCACCGGGGAAGCCGAAACCGGTAAACCCGGTAAAAAATAACCAGTAACCAGACCGGTACCCAAACCGGCCGGTTCCCTTTTCCTCTACCCGATCGGCCCGGCCCGGCCTCTTGACACCTTTAGTTTCAAGCATAGAAACAGATTAACCAAAGCAAAAGTGCAGACTGTTTACAGCATTACAGTTGGCTAATAAGCCCCATCTAGCTAGACAAAAGGATTTGATAGTTCTTCTGTACCATCTTTTGGAGCCACAAGTAGTGATGGAAAAATAGGTAACAAAAACAGTTATTCATTCATATTATTCACTAAAAAAAGGATTGAATAATAAACTTTAAAAAAAGGGTCAAATATGAATAACAACCATATTATCCGCTTAAAAATAGATAATCAATGTGTTTAACTTTGGGATAATTTCACATAAGTACAACTCACACGCCTGCATTGCAACATAATAGCCTAGATATCACTTTGGAAATCTATAGCCCAAAAATAATAGGTTAATCCCTGAAAAATATCTTATTTCACTCAATCAACTATGGTTATTGTTCCCTCATTATACAACCATTTGACAAAAAATGCAAATTAGCCACAATGCAACTCAAAAATCTTGAATAATACATATTATCTAAAGGCAAGAAATTCAAACACTTTTATGTGCAATTCCTGAAGCAATCCAACAGGATAAAAGAAAAATTAAAAATTAGTAAATGAATTGTAGAATCCCTCCAACGCGTACTGCAGACATGTGATTTTTGACCCTCCCCAATATTTTTTATATTTTAGCATGCAAATATTTAATTTAGGCCTAATATAGCTATTTCAACTAATTTCTACTCTTTTACTTTATTTTATTACAAGAAAAATAAAAATTACAAAAAAATATTTTTAGTTTATGTATTTTTCATAAAAAAATTTTTTAAAAAAAATACAAAAATAGTACCTTATTTTAATATTTATATAATTTCGAAAATACAAAATAGTTTCATGTTTAGTTTAATTAATTAGTGCTTGTTTTTGCATTGTGTAGTATTTTTATCTTATTTTTTTTTTTAAAAAAAGAGAGTCGATTAAGGTGTTGGATCACAATTTTAAGAGTTTTAGAGCCCAATTCTAGGCCCAATTCAGATTAGTCCATTAAGCCTAGGGACACTTCTAGATTCCTCCTTGGAATAAAAACAAATAAAAAAGACCCTAAAGACTTAACACAAAAAGACCTAGGACTAATTGACAAAATACACAAAATGTAACCCTAGACCCTACACCTATAAAAGCTAAGACTAATGAGCCAAAAAAGAAAGAGGAAGAACGCCCAAATCAGAATATACACATTAGAGCAGCGCCGCTGAAGTTTTCCGGTCGAGGTCCCCGTTTGATTCGAGTTTACTTTGCTGCATCCCTGCTGAGTATTAGTTTGTAATTACGTTTCAAAAACAAAAAGAGAGAAGTAGAATCTATATAAAAATGTATTTCTGTTTCTTCTTTGAATTTGATTTCCTCTAGTGGAATATGTTTGAGTCGCTTGGTCGGATTCGGATTTGCAGCTGCTTCTTTCCCTTCTTCCCCCTCTACTGTCTTTGTATCGTCGGAGTCGCACCATCGACGATGAACGAATAGAAACAGTCTACTGTTCCATCTCTGGTGATTCCTTCGTGTGTGTTGTTTGGCTGTTGCTCCAGTGCCATCATCGTTGTGGCAGTAGCGTCATTGACTCCGGCGAGTTTCGAGATCTGGATCGTAGCTCCGTTCGAGGCTTCCATTTTTGGTACCGTTAACAGTGATGAATTCTATTTCTAAGGAGTTTAAATCCATGTCGTGTGAAATAGGTGGCCAGAAGTAATGTCTATCATGGGCGAAAGGTGACGAATACAAATGGTATACGTATAACAAGTGAGACGAAAAGAAATAAAGAACGTGTGTACATAATGCATGAATCATATTCATTTCAAGCTTACTGACTTTATGTCATACGTTAACTTCATTGATCACCTTAAAGTTCGAGGTAAGATTTTCAGTCTCAACAATGTTCTCTGATTGTTCGTTCTTATTCAGTTATTAAATTTCATTATTAGTTTGATTAGCAAATTTCTTATCCATGTGATTACATCTTTTATCTCAAAGTATGTGTGTTAGAATATTAGATTTAAGTTTTGCCTAATAAGCATCTCCTAGATGGGTCTGAAATATCATAGCAGAATGTCTCTTAGTATGTTAATCGAGACAATATAAGGAAAATTAGGAGATCAAACTGGTTTTCTCAAAAGGAATCGAAATGCTAGTGGTGTTGGTGCTATGCTTAATTTACCATCGTGATTGTGGACACGTTCGCGTGATATAACTACGATCCTAAAAACAAAATCGGAGTATGCATTTCGCGCAACTTCGGCCAAATTTTTTTAATAATAATAAAGCATTATTAATTGTGGACACGTTCGCGTGACATGATTTTTGACGCGCCAAACAAATGGGTATACGTACGCGTAACCCGTTTCAAGATAATGTTCTTAATTAAAAGCGGTGAAAGAAGCAAAAACATATAGGTTCTAAAATCGTAATTAAATAATTGTATAAGCCAGGTATGATCAAAGCGAGCGTGCTAGAACCACGGAACTCGGGAGTGCCTAACACCTTCTCCCGGGTTAACAGAATTCCTTACCCGGATTTCTGATTCGCAGACTGTTAAACAGAGTCAAACCCTTTCCTCGATTCGGGATTTGAACCGGTGACTTGGGACACCATAAATCTCCCAAGTGGCGACTCTGAATCTTTAATTAAATAAATCATATTTCGATTGTCCTTTAATTGGAAAAACTCTCTTTCTTATATACCCTTCTGGGGGTGTAGTAAGAAAAAGGAGGTGTGACACGTACAAGATCTTTTTAATACAGCACATACACGAAAAAGAAGAAGAGAAGGAAGTGGCAAACTTCCATAGAGGCCTCTTATACACTGACAATGTATACACATCCTTATAAACTGAAAAAATATATAATAACATTATACACAAATATACACATCTGTACACAATTATACATAATTATACAATACTGTATAAGTGTATATAAACACAACTTATACAATATTTTCACTAAAAAACATAGTATGTCCAACGCTACACTTACTGTATATAATGTATCAACTTGTATAAATATGCATAACAGTTTATAAGAGGTGTTTGTATATCCATATACACAGTTATACACTATTATACAGTGTTGATACAAACTGTTACATAGTTATAATTTCTTATCCAAGCTTCGAGTTGTAGTAGAAGGTATTGGATGATTCAACTCGTCAATAGGTTAATAATTTTGTGCCAACGATTCGGAATTCAACAGCCATACAAGATATACCCAATTTCAGATTCGAGACTTCAAGGTCATAACAATGATGACCAAAGTTTCAAACTTAAATCTTCCAAAATTAGTGGTTATTTTTTGGTGCAAATCAAGTTTGAGAGCTATCTATTTTCATATCTGTGTGTATTTTCTTTTTTCTTTCAAAATCTTCAAATTCTTCTGCTTGCCAACATCAGACTTGGCGGGCTTGGACGACGGCGGAGGAGCCTGAGCCTTCTTCGAACCATTGATGGCAGTAACTCCGCAGGGGTTAGGGGGAGGGAGAATAGTGGGGGCTAGGTTAAGAGAGGATGAGGGGAAAGAAAGAAGCGAGAGGCGGTGGGAAGAGAATTTGGTGTGCTGGGAATGAAGAAAGAAGGAAATAATAAAAACCCTGGGAATGAAGAAAGAAGGAAATAATAAAAATCCTGGAAGTGTGTCTTTAATAATGGGCTAAAGACTGAAAAGTTTCTTTCTAGTTATGTACAACATGGGCTAAATCGGGTAAGAACTTCAAATCTGGGCCATTCGGTTGGGTTGTTAGGCCAAGTGACAAAGACTGTAATTCCTTCTTATACTTTTATATTTGCAAAGACTTAAATTGGGGTTTCTTCAAGTTTAGAATACTAGGAATTCTTCCAAAAGTGATAATATTCAAGAAGCCATGGATAATACAGATATCCATATAATCAGCCGGTTAACTCGTTTTTTATCCTTATTAACTATGGGTCGGGTCAAATATTTTATCCGTCTATATTACCTGTTTTAACCAGGCCATAACCGATCCGACCAGCCCGTTTGCCACTCCTAGCCACAAACATTACTGCAGTACCCCTGCAGGCTATTACGCCAAGACCTCATGTCCGATCGGTAGTCTTCAGGGAATTATCGGAATATCTAAGGTGCTCAAATGCTATATCCAACACAAGATTTAGCAGCTGATCATAGCCTTTAGGTGTTCCTTCTATTTGTCTTCCACCAGTAAGCTCCACTTGCACAACCTTGTCAACATGTTTTGCCAAATCTGAAACTACTGTTTCTTTTCTGCTAGAAATTCTTCCAGTAGACCCTTTACTAAACGTGTCTCCGTCACTAATTAAGAATGCAATGTACCTTCAATATTCATTGTACTAATTAAAAACTTTAACAAACAAATCAAAATAAAATAAGTTTTATTGGTGATGAAAATAATGATGTTGGTGTGATCACAACAATCTTTTGCATGGGACACATTATTTCATGGCTTAGAGGGGAAAATGACGGGATTTCCCATTATTTCGTGCATCATAAGAAGAGGCACTTCTTGTTTTCATTCAATTCAATGATGGTAGGTCTTTGTCGATCAATAATTTATTATATATTTAGATTAGCTTTTACATCCTCAAATATTGATCAAGTACGACCATTTTGTGGGGCAAACAACACTTAAAAATATTAATGTTCAATAGGTAGTTGGAGAATACATAATGATTTCTTTTTGCACATTTCCCTCTATTATCAATGGCAATATTCGCAAATATATGGTTCAAGTATCTACCTACAAATTTTTTTGGTACAGTATTTCATTTTCAAATTTTTGGATGATAAGAAGGTGGGTTATAGATAAGATCTTTAGTGTTACTTAGATATCACTAAAAGTTTTATCTACGAAATTGGGTATAAAATAAAAGTTACTCATGTAAGATAAGGCAGTACAAGATAAAGCAAGGATGAGATTAAAGGATAAATAATTAATCTATTTCCTCCTGCTTAATGGAGTTTATCTAAAGTTCGGAATACTAAGTTACTCTCTCTATCTCAACTTAGTTTCATAGTTTTGCTTTTTGATAGTCAAATCATCTCAACTTTGACCAACATTTTAAAATATATTTTTTATTGATAAGAAAACAATTAACTTGCACGTGTACTTTTGATATAGTTATTAAATATCAAAATTTTAATTGTAAAATATTAATTTGATCTGATCTAATTTAACTTTAAAGAGAAATCATATTGACTATCGAAAAGTGAAATATGACAACTAATATAAAATGGAAGAAGTATAAAATTTCTTGTTTTAGCAAATAAATACAGTCTTAAGCTTATTTAAATACTCACTTTAGCAACTTATATATCTTTTATTCTTCTTGTTGGTTTATTTCCTTCCATTTTTTCACACACACACAAAAGTATGATCAATAGATTTCTTTGAAGCCGTATAACAGAAAGAGGGTCAAGGTTAGAGAGAGAAACTCCAGCATCTTTCTAAAAAACCTCTAAACTTCCTTACCAAATACACCTCCTAATATCCCTCATCTAGCATGGATACTAATAATAGGCTAGATTTGTGTAGTTTGGCGACTATTTATGCCCCAACTTGACTATGCTTCACTGTTCTTGGATGGTTAAATGACGATAAATTGGCTCTAATTGTGAATTTCATCTTTTGCAGGAGCAAGTTGTGCTTATGGAGACTCAGGACAGTGTTTGGAGCTAAATTGAAGCAAGGGAAACCCCTCGGAGCTGAGGACGTGTGAAAGAAGAAAGAAAAGAAGAGATAAACTGCTGAACCATCTTAGCGCGGCCTTAGCGCGACCGCTCTAGTCCAGAAAATCGAGGCAGAACACTATGCAATATGCGCGGCCACTAGCGCGGTTCGAGCGCGGCCGCGCTAGTCCAGTCCGGAACGCATAAGTTCAGGGGTAAACTTGGAAGTTTGGGGGTAATTCCACTTAACCTATAAGAGCCCCAGCTCGCCCAAAGAGACATTATCAAGGTTTTTACAATTTAGTTGAAGGCAAGAAGAGGCAAGAGGCAAGGAGGATAATTCGACATCGAGTTCTACCTTTCTTCCTTTTGTATTTATCATTCATGTTGAATTTTGCTGCTATTATGAACACGATTATGAGTAGCTAATTATTTTGTCTAGGGTTTTGATGGAACCTGTTGAGGAATAACTTCTTGTTATGCTAATATAGTTTGCCTAGTTTAATCTCTATTTGTTCAACTACGTTCTTGTTGTAGTTAATTGATAGGATCCTCAATTAGTTGTGCCTATTTAGTATGGATTACTCGGGAGAGAGTGCATATTTAGGTAATTGTTGAACAACACCACTCCCAAAGTATCTGAGGAATCAATAACTGAGGTTTTAAAGGCAAGATTAGAGATAAAGAAGCCTTAGGTGCGATCTAAAGTGAGCTGTAATAAAAGCCAACTAGCATAACTCGGGAGAGTGCGTCTAGTAAATTGTCGTAATTACTCGGGAGAGATTTACTGTAGTAAGAGTGCTCATGATCGATAGAGACGATTAGGCAAATCTATGCAAAACATAACAGGAAGGGATTCCATCAATAGGGGAAATCACAACCTTAGATCCTTCTCTTATTAGTTTACAACTCAATCATAGTTAGCTTTTAGTTTACTTAACTTTATTCAGTTATAGCTAGTAAAAAAATCGCCAATTGTTATTCAAAATATCTGAGAAGTTGATTACGAAGAATTTAGTGGGTCTAACAAGAGTAATTGGTAGGTTAATTCCCGATGTATTCGACTCTGGCTAAATACTCAGATTATATTTGCAACGATCGCTTGTCCTTTTTATAAGGCATAGTTGGGCGTGATCAAATTTTGGTGCCATTGCCGGGGAGTTAACGGTGTTATCAATTACAATTGAAAGAAATACAAAAATTCTTAGTATTGTCAGTTTTCTTTATTTTCAATCCAGACATTGAAATTTTAACGTTTGTTAACTTGGTTGTACAGGTGCATGCCTAGAAACTCATCGAGAACTGGTGAAGTATTTGAAGCATTATCAGATCCCGAAAAAGTTTTCAAGGCCTTGAATCGGGCCAAGCGAAAAAACAAACAACAACAATCAACTGAACAACTTGAACGAGACATGGGGGATCGCGAGGTAGATCCATATGCGCAAGTAGTGGAACCTCTTGTGCCAGAGGCTCCTCTATATGACTGGGCGCAACCCACAGCTGAGAATTTGGCCACTGCGATATTAGTCCCGCAGGTACAGGCCGAATCTTTTCAAATCACAAACAACATGCTGCACTTGTTGCAAAACAATGGACTATTTTCGGGGTCATACACTGAAGATCCTCAACAACACTTGAAGAATTTCCTGTCAATCTGCAAAACTCAAAGGCAGCCCAACGTAACTCAGGAAGCAATAAAGCTGTTGTTGTTTCCATTCTCAGTGACAGGAGCTGCCCAGACTTGGCTAAACTCACTCCCCATTAACTCCATCACGACTTGGGAGGATTTTGTCAAGCAATTTGTGAATAAGTTTCATCCACCCAACAAGACTGCTCAGCAAATTGATGAAACTTTGAGCTTTAAACAGAAATCAATGGAAACACTGCAAGAAACATGGGAACGATTCAAAGGGTTGTTGGTTATATGCCCGCACCACGGTATTCCAGAGTAGATGTTGGGGCAGCAGTTTTACATGGGTCTGACAGATAGCGTGAAGGCTAATGTTGATGCTTCAGCTGGTGGAGCATTCTTGAGTAAAACATGGAGAGAAAGCCAGGTCCTGCTTGACAAGATGGCACAGAATTCGGGGTGGACAACCAGGAATGCACCTATCACTCCAGTAGTTCACTCCCTTAGATCCATCCAACACTCTTTCTGAAAATATGGCCACCTTAATGACACAAATGAGTATACTCACTAAAAAGGTGGAAGAGTCAGAACAGAAGCAGCAGGTGCACATTGTAGATACAACCAATGGGGGCTTGTGCATATCTTGCATTAGTCAGCCAATGGAATGCTGAAAGTGATCATCATCATTACCCTGATGACATGAATTATGTGTCTAATTATGGGGGCCAGAGACAGGGTGGCCAGAATTGGGGCCAGTAGAATCAGCCATACAGGCCAGTCCAGCCACAACACAACAATGGAAATATGGGATGCGACCTCACAATAATGTGGCACCCTACCAAAGGCCACAAGGATACAACACTCAAAATCAGTAGCAGGGTTATCATCCTCCTCAGCAGCAACATGACGGGAGATAGGAAGATGGGTTGCTAGACTCGAGGCAATGATGCAGCAGGTTATTGGGTCAAACGCGAAAATGAGTGAAAGAGTAGATGCACATGAGTCAGCTATAAAGAATATTGAAGTGCAAATGGGCCAAATTTCGATGTCCTTGAATAATCGTCCTCATGGAACATTGCCTGCAGACACTCAGGTAAATCCAAAAGATCAAGGCCCGAAGCAGCTGATGGCAGTAAGTCTACGCAATGGCAGAGACTTAGACTTGGAGCAAGAGAGGGCTCGAGAAAGCAGACAGGCTGAGACACTTGTACCAGTGCCCATTGAGCTAGATGATTCAACGAAACTGACAGAGGTGACAGTACAGCCCGCCCAGGAAGAAACCAACACACGGATTGAGGCTGAGAAAGAAGCTGAGACAACCCAGGAACCGGTAGTTGAGGTGGTGTCTGACAAAGAGAAAACCCAAATCATTGGGAAGAAGAGACCTCCAGCACCATTCGCAAAGAGGCTGGCCAAATACCAGAAAGAGGAACAATACAAGAAGTTCTTGGAGATGCTAAAACAAATCCAGGTAAATATTCCATTGATTGATGCTTTGAAGGAGATGCCTGGTTATGCAAAAATGATGAAGGACTTGATGTCCCGAAAATTTGACTTCCAAGATTTGGCCACAGTGACTCTAACTCAGACCTGCAGTGCTGTGGTGACTAGACCAGTTGCTGAGAAATTGTCTGATCTAGGGAGTTTCACAATTCCCTACACCACTGGTAACTTTGCCTTTGCTAAGGCACTTTGTGATTTTGGGGCTAGCATAAATCTTATGCCCCTGGCGATCTATAAGAGGTTGGGGGATTGGAAGAGCTAGACCCACGTCTATGTTGTTGCAGCTAGCTGATAGAACTGTGAAAAGATCCTCTGGTATTTTGGATGACATGTTGATACAAGTAGGGAAATTTGTGTTCCCTGCAGATTTTGTGATTCTGGATTGTAAGGTGGATGAAGAAATTCCCATAATTTTGGTAAGGCCGTTCTTGGCCACAGGGAGAGCTCTCATTGATTGTGAAACTCGGGAGCTCAAGATGAGGTTGAACGACGAGGAGATAACATTCAACGTGCAGAAATCTAAGAGGCGACCAAGTGAATTCGCCAATTGTTCTCTTATTGATGCCGTGGATGTAATCGTGGAAACGGATGATGAGGTATTGACTATTGAGGATCCTCTGGCTGCATGTCTTGTGAATTTAGATGAGCTGAATGGGGAAGAAGTAGCATAATGGGTGCTGGCTCTAGAGGGCAGAGGGTTTTGGGATAGAATACTTGAATTCGAGCCCCTGCACTTAGAAATCAGAGAAACTCCTCCAGCCAAGCCATCCATAGAAGAACCACCAAAGCTGGAGTTGAACCCACTGCCCGCCCATCTCAGGTATGTATTCCTAGGACCTAATTGCACATTACCTGTTATTATCTCATCCAGTTTGCTAGATGTGCAGGCAGAACAGCTGTTGCAGGTACTCAAGGAGTGCAGGATTGCCATTAGGTAGACCATGGCAGACATTAAGGGGATCATCCCTGTGAACACCTAATTTTTGACCACACCCAAATTCTATTCTATTTTAATGTAAATATTTCTTTTAGGCCTAATCTTGATACTTTAAATTTTTATCTCTTTTTTCCATTGGTTTTGTTTGAGAAGAATTAAAAAAAAACTACAATTTTTTTTTTTGCATATTCTTAGAGTATATATTTTGTTCCTTAGAAGAAAAAATATTTTGTTTAATTAAGAACTTAATAAGTAGACTAGTAACTTTTAATTTATTTTAGTGCCATTTAAATCATAGTCCAAGTATATATTTGTATTGGTCTAATATAGATAATGAATATTCTTATCTTTATAATTTCTTTTATTTCTCTTAACAAAAAAAAAAAAGAAAAAAAAAAGAAAGAAATGGGGAAAAAGATCCTAATCCCACATCGCACGTCCCTCACCCCCACTCCCTCACGTCACTCTATCACTAATGCACACACTCACGTCTCAATCCCTATTTCCCCCACTCTTCTTTTCCATCAACACACAAACACCAACATATTAACTTCCCTCACTCACACATCTATATATTTTGGAATTCCCCACTTCAACAAAAAAAAAAGGAGGAGAAAAAAAAGCAAAAAAGGAAGAGAAGGAGGGGAAGAAAAGGAAAATTTTTGGAAGAGAAGAAAACCTTCAGTGGAAGATCCCAAGAAAAACAAACGAATCCCTTCTTCTCAAAACAAGACACACACACACACTCAAAAAAGACGGCAGTCATTTTTTTTTTTCCAAAATTAGCCATTTACTTCAGTTCCATCTCCAAAAAAAACGCTGTTGCTTCTTCTTCGGCAAAAGACCACCCCTGACTTCAAAGAACTTAGCCGTTTTCACCTTTCTTGCACCCCAAAAAAGAGAACAACCAGCCATTGTCGAGGTCGCCAGTGAGGTTTCCGTTCACGGTTCCGGCTCCGGTCAAAGGTTCATTCTTGTTCGAACTTTGAAAAGCAGTCAAACGATTGTAAAGGAAATTCCAGCAATGATATGAGTTGTATAGTAGAATTCCTTTTTCAGGTATACATCATATAGCCTGTTTATATACTAAATCATTTTTGACTCACATATTATGGCTAGAATATGAAGAGTTTATCTGGAAATTAATGGTAAACAATTTCAAATATATGTGTTGAGCTGATTTGCCATTTGGACGGCTAAACAAAGATTTTTCAATTGGCTCTTTAGATGATTCCTTTTTCTTTTATTCTTTTCGTTGCTGGACAATATGATAACATAAGTCGTGTTTCTTCCTTAGTTCTATTAGTGTTTTTTTTCTTTAAATATTTTTCACTAAGAGTGAGAAGCATTTACATAATTTTTGTATAGAGCAACTTCTCAAATTTGAAGCTAGCAGAAGAACAAGAAAAATGAGAAAAAATATTTGTGAATATCATTTGTCTTTCTTTACAGAATAAATATTGAGCAGTTAAGTCTTGATATAGTCGCAATTGCAAATCTCTTTCCCATACACATCTGCTAAAGCAAGATAGAGGAATATGGTGCACAAGAACGGCACTTTGTGAAGTCAAATAGATGAAAACATGACATACTAGAGTTTTCGATTAATTTTTGGTCTTGAAAAATGAAAATGGACTTTTGATATATATAGCTATAGTTAGTCACATAATTTTTTTTGTTAGCTTTTTCTTTTCTTGTTTTGGTTAGTGAATACTAATGGGATTGAAAATTCTTAGCCGACCTTTGTCCTTTACTGTTTTCTTTGGCGTAATATAATCACAATTCCCAAAATTACGACCAAAGTATGCGTTCGTGCAACTTTGATCGAACAATCTTAATAATAATAAAATGTTATTAATTGTGTACACGTTCGCGTGACACGAGTACGATTTAAAAATTAATATTCGTAAAAAATGCTTTAGGCATGTCATCGTGATTGTGTACACGTTCGCGTGACATAATTACGATTTTTAAAATAAATCAAGGTACGCGTTCGCGCGACTTTGGCCGAATAATTTTAATATTAGATAAGTGCTATTAATTAGGTACACGTACGCGTGACATGATTTAGAACGCGTACCTTGGCCAAATAATTTAATATTAGATAAGTGCTATTAATTAGTTATACATACGCGTGACATGATTTTGTAGCGCACTAAATAAATGAGTACACGTTTGCATGACTTATTTCAAGATAATTCCGTAATAACGAATAATCAAGCAATTAAAAGCGGTAAAAGGTAAAACGCACATAGGATCTAAAACACGTAATAATCTGTTTTTTAAGCTAGGTATATGATTGTAAAGAGACCGTGCTAAAACCACGGAACTGGGGAGTGCCTAACACCTTCTCCCGGGTTAACAGAATTCCCTACCTGGTCTTCTGGTTTCACAGGCCATAAATANCTGATCATCTATCGCGACTTGAAGGAGCTGAAAACTCAATTGAGGTAGAGGATATTCTGGAAACCTTTCCAGACGAGCAGCTACTCGCCACAAGCCTTGAGGAAGTGCCATGGTATGCAACCTTTGCAAATTACCTGGCAAGCGGTATAGTTTTCTATAACCTTTCCTCTGTGCAAAAGAAAAAGTGTTATCGTGACTGCCGCATCTATTACTGGGATGAACCTTATCAGTTTAGAATATGTGTTGACAATATGATCAGGAGGTGTGTCCCCGAGATAGAACAATCTTTCTGTTTTGCAGGCATGTCACGCATCGGCATATGGCGGACATTTTGGAGGAGTCAGGACGGCAGCAAAAGTGCTAGAAGCTGGGTTCTACTGGCGAACAGTGTTTAAGGATGCAAATCAATGGGTGAAGGGCTGTGATGAATGTCAGCGAACTGGGAACATTTCCCCTCGCCATGAGATGCCCATGAACCCAATTCAAGAGGTTGAAGTGTTCGATGTATGGGGGATAGACTTCATGGGCCCCTTCGTCAGCTCCTTTGGCAATAAGTACATACTTGTTGCTGTAGATTACGTGTCCAAATGGGTGGAAGCTGCAGCACTCCCCACCAATGATGCAAGAGTGGTGGTGGGGTTTTTGAAGAAGAATATATTCACCCGTTTTGGGACCCCAAGAGTCATTATCAGTGATGGAGGAACTCACTTCTACAATCGAGCCTTCGAGAAATTGCTAGCAAAATACGATGTGCGCCACAAGGTGGCAACCCTATATCATCCTCAGACCAGTGGACTGGTTGAAGTGTCGAATAGAGAGATAAAGAGTGTACTGACCAAGACTGTGAACGCCACAAGAATTGATTGGGCGAAAAACCTAGATGATGCACTTTGGGCCTACAGAACCGCTTTCAAAACACCAATCGGTATGTCACCATATAAGTTGGTGTTCAGGAAGGCCTGTCACTTGCTAGTGGAACTAGAACATAGAGCTTGGTGGGCAATGAAACAGCTAAATCTGGACATTGAGGCTGCGGGAACAAATAGAGTCACAGAATTGCATGAGCTAGACGAGTTCCGATTTCTTGCTTTCGATAGCACGAGGTTATAGAAGGAAAGAATGAAGAGGTTGCACGACAAGAACATTGTTGAGCGAAATTTCACTCCCGGAGACATGGTGTTTCTTTATAACTCACGACTAAGGCTATTTCCTGGTAAACTCAAGTCACGATGGTCTGGACCATTTCGAGTGGTCGAAGTGCTCCCTTTAGGTGCCATAGAGATTGCCTCAGAGAAAGACTCTCATACCTTTAGAGTCAATGGGCAAAGATTGAAATCATATATGGGCATGGATGAACCCAAGGAAGTGTTATTGATCCATCTAATTGAGCCTCAGAGGTCAAGCGAACCTTAAATGCGCTCATCTACATCGTGCCGGGACGTTAAATCAGGCGCTGCATGGGACGCAACCCATTGACTTGTTGTAACTATCGTGCCACGATATTAACTAAGGCGCTGGTTGGGAGGCAACCCAATGCCTAGTGACTTTAGTATAGTTAGTATTTGTTATTTTTGATTTTAGTAAGTACTAACCAATGCAAGTAAGCTTAGGTGAGTGATAAGTCCATCAGGCGCAGAAGGAACAGGTAAATAAGTGGGAAAATTTTGAGGCCCAGGAGAGCGCCCGTGCTGGTGGCCGCGCATATGACCAAACATTCTGCCTCAACTTACGCCCAGGAGCGCGCGTGATCGAGGCCAACCCTGTACTACTACAAAGTAGCAAGAGTGGTCGAAGGAGCTTTTACCCGAGAAGGTCGGGATCGATTTTCACAGGGAGCTAGAGATTGGAATTGAGTTTCTATCTAAATTGAAGTCACGTAGTTGTTCCTAATTGCACTTCTAAACATAGTTGGTTTTGATTTTACTTCTAAATTTATACTACTAAGATGCTAAATTAGGCTAAGTTAAGCTAAGAGTAAACTATTGAAGGTTGTCTAAATGGTTAAAAGGCACTAGGGAAGTGACTTTCTCCTAGGTGAATACTTGACGGGTTCTCGAATCTAAGTCTAGGTTGTCATATTTGGGGATTATGATATAACCATTGCACGATTCTACTCACTCTATACCTCTCTGTAGTTCGAGTGATTTTGCCCTAATTGACTTTCTCAAGACCAATTGGGTATGATAATTTGTGCAAGAATTGAGGTTCAAGTCGGGTATTACTCTCTCTAGGTTTAACCCTTTAATTGGGGCTATCAATCTCTTGAATACACCCCAATTCCTTGTTGGACCAATTTCATAGACTTAGGCTCTCTTTCTCAAGAAGAGCCAAAGTCAACTAGGCATAAACTAGTGTTTGCAACCACTAATTCAACATTAAAACCATAAATTAGTCCAAATATCAAACACCATAGACATTCAAGCCTTAAAACACAAGACCCATCAATTACCCGCACTAGGGTTGAGCCACAACCCTAGCTAATGGGTATAGCTACTCATGATTATAGAAGAAAACAAAGAAATAGATGAAGATAAACCCATAATATTTAATTACTAACTAAAACTTGAAGATTCAATGATGAAACTAATGTAAAATTACTCAAAATGGTAAAAGAACACTATTCACGAGCGCCGTTGCTGTCTAGAATACAACTGATGACCTAAAAATGGGAAAAGAAACTATTTATACTAGGCCAAAAATTTTGGACAAAAATACCCCTGCGGGGCTAGTGCGGACCGCACAAAATTGAGTGTGGCCGCACTAAGGCTCTTGGCTGAAACAATTTGCTCTTTAAACTTGGCCACCGCGGGCCGCACAAAATGCATCGCGGTCGCGGTGGCTTCTGTTGCGGTCCGCACAAAATGGACCGCGGACCGCATTGGCAATGTTCCTTCAACTTGGCAATTCTTTGAACTTGAGCTTTGCGGACCGCACAAAATCGAGTGCGGTCGTAATGATGTCAATGCGGTCTGCATGAAATGTTTTGCGGCTGCATTGCTTGACTACCTGAAATGAGCACTCTCTGAACCTCCTCTTAGCGGACCGCACAGAATGGAGTGCGGCTGCATTGGTCCTGTTATATTGAGCTTGGACTTGTTCTTGGTACTTGTGCATGTTTCACTCCTTTTTGAGCTGGTTTTGACGAATTGTCACCTTGTTGACCAAACCCTGCAATCAAGTACAACATGTGAGCCTTTGAGACTATTTTGTACACCTTTCTAATCAAAACTCAAGTAAGAAGGAGTGCAGAATGCATCATAATCCCTAGTTATCAACTCCCCCAAACTTAAGCTTTGGCTTGTCCTCAAGCAAACAAAATAAGACCCACCCCTTAAGAGTAAATCCAAGAAAATTCAGCTGACCAAAAGTGACCTCATCTAGCATCAATTGGGACTAACAATTGTCCTCATTCACTCTTTTGAACACCATGGATTTAGTGCGACACAAGAGCATCAAGAATTGACTCAACACATCAAAGAAACTCTTTCTATTACTTAGGTCATTGTGGAACCCAAACTCGCCCATCCTCGACTCTCTCTAAGCAAACCTCACCTTTATAGTAGCACTCAGAACGAGGTTAATGGAAATACACTCATATCTCTCAAGGAAAAGTCACAAGTCCGGCTCTAAGTACCATATGCTTGCCCCTTATGTGAGTCACCACTAATGTAAGCTTTATTCAACTCAAGATCATATAGGGCTTTTGTGGAGACATAGTGAAGGCTTTTGGTTTAGGGTAGAAAATGTTTGGTCTAAGTAGGTTCCATCATCCCTTTAGCACTTCTTTTGCTTCATTTTGGCACACATTCACTTGACTTTTTAAGTCACTTCACTTCTTTCTAAGGGGTTAGAGAGACGCACTGTCACTCTTTCTTGTTCATTTCAAATCTTTTCTCCTTTCTCAACTTTCCACACCTTTCATTCTTTGCTTTTATTGAATCCCTTCATTCTTTTCTACATTGAACATTCTTTTTGTCTTTTTGATTTTCTTTCTTTTTCATTGCCTTCTATTTTCTTCACTTTGTACCTTATACCACTTTGTTGCAATCCTCGTCTCTCCCCCCAAACTTATACTTTTGCCATGTTCTAAGGAAAGATCGGGTTCCAAGATAGGGTATCTTTAGAACGGGTAAAGGCTTGTATCGTGGTTCTTGAAAGAAAAAAAAGGTCTAAGGCTCAAAAGGGTTGACTAGGGATTTTATCATTGGTAGGCTATGGAAATGTTCAAGATATCATTCGGATCAAGGAGAGCCTATAATCACGTCTCAAGTCAAATTACACTTAGGATTTCGCCTAGACAAACATTCAGGGCAAGTTATAGACCAATGGCTCGGGACTTGGACTTGCACTTCAAATTCTCACCACACAAGCTATGGGATTGCTAAAGACACAGAGCCGGGGGCCCACAACAACCTTAGCTAATATTTGAGCAACACAATGGTCCCGAAAAACCGCTTGATGATTATCGGCCAACACAAGAGTCTCAAGGTCACAACTTTCACCTTCCTATACACAACGATGTGTTTTTTACCATAGGATCAAAGGAAAATGTGTTAGGCCCAAGTGAAGCTTTGCTGGAGGCACCCATACCAACTAACTACTAAAAAGCAAAAAGAAAACAAACTCAAACCCTTAAGAAGGTTGCCATGCCATCCATCATCGGGAAGAGCCACCCGGTTCACACAAATTCCACCTTTGGAAAGAACCGTGGCATTAAGAAAACCAAAGGCTTATTGCAAAAACTCAAAACAAGAAGCTACGAACATAAAAAAAGAAGCTAAGAAAGAAAAAATACGGAAAGTAAAATGAATATGTACAAGAGGGATTTAATCGAATATACAATAAGGATAATGAATATATACATAAGAACGTAACTTTTATATACAGACCCAAAGTAAAAAGTACGAGAAGTGCAATGAAATGATAAAATTATATACATACCAAAGATAAAAAGAAAGAAAGCATAAAATACTGTCATATATACAGTCATCGAAATATCCAAATAGGGATACCCCCTCAAATGAAAGATGGCATTGTCCTCAATGCCAACTAACCAAAATAAGCACAAAAATAGAGAAAAGAGGAAAAAGAAACTCCCTATGGGCCCTCCGTGTTCATCGGATCCTGAGTCTGGGTCCCTGGGTCCTCTGTCTGCTCGGGAACCTATGACTGGCTCCCTGTGATCTGTGGCTCTGCTGAGACCTGGGCCTGGACCTGGACTGGGTCCTGGAGCTGGCTGGAGGAACCTCCATGCGGGTCCGCCAACTATATGACTGCATCGTCAGAACGGGGAATCACCCTCTTCCTCTTGGGAGGCCTCTCTGACTCCTGCTCTGGCTGGGGCTGGGCTGCTGGCGCCGGGTTATGCAACAATAGGTTCAAAGGCAAGTTATCCGCCTTCAACCTACCTACCTCTACCCTTAACTCCTTCACCGACTCCTTTGAAGCCCGAGTCTTTCTCATTTTCTTTGCCTCCTTTGCAAGCTCCTTTAGTGCCTTCCCATGTGAATCAACAGCGTCCATAATCAATTTCTGGTTCTCTAGGAGCTTCTTCTGGTTGTCCAAAAGCTCCTTGAGAGTGTCCTTAATGGACTGTGGGACATGTGGAGGAGGAGGTGCTGACTGGGCTGCCACCGTAGTAGATAGTACAAACAGCTTAGAAGTAGCTATCTTCATCCAGTTGTTGATGCTGGCGAGGGCCTGGCTCAGGCACTAGGCAGTCAATGGGTATGCAGTGGAGGAAGGTATATTTGGAACTGTAGAGGTGGATGGACCTGGGTCCATGTCTGCTAAGGTGGAAGGAGGCTGAGTAGGAGCCACTACCACTACTGGCTCTTCAGACTGGCGAGTTGAAGCAGTGGCTTTTCCCTTGTAGTGCTTGCCTTTAAGGTTGTCATCACCCTGTAGGCTGTACCATGAGAACGGTGCCTTCGCCTTCACTTTCATATCAAATTTCCGCTTCTCCACATCTAAGTCCTCCAGGTACATGGTCAAGAAGTTGGGGAAGGGATAATATGTGTCACCTTCATTCACCACCCGTGTAATTACCCGGGACATCACGTTCCCGACGTTAATCGGGTACCCTGCCATGATTGTTGCTACCAATATAGCCCGGTGAAGAGGGAGTGAGTTGTCATGGGTGGTGGGGTCTAGCCTGCTGCACACAAATGTCTCCCACCCCTTAGCCTCAAAGTTCAAAGTTCTCCTCAAGATCTTCACTCCCGCAGTCAACCAATCGGGGGTGGTACCTGGGATTGCCAAGTACTCTGCCAACCAAGGACGAGCTCCTTCGCCCAATGTCATCTTCTCCAAATACAATGACTCATCCTCCTCCAGGAAGCCCAGGTAATCATTTATGGTCTTGCCATCAACTTTCACTTTCAAGTTCGGCACTTTGGTGACTGTGGTGCCCTTTTTTATGTGGGCCACATTTATGTAGAACTCCTTCACCAAGTGCTCATTGGCATCCTCTACGTGGCCTATGAAATACTCCCAAACAACTCTCGCTCTGACCTGCCTCAGCACATTGGGGTTGTGAGGCTCGAGGTCATGTATAATGAATTTATGCTCGGGTATTAGCTTCCTCTCGGGCCACCACTCTCTGAACTTGTGATAGGCAACCTCACTCACAAACCGATCCTACCATGCCTCCGGATTTCTGGTCCTATCTACCCCTCCTACTTGGGGCTGACCCCCTTCTATTTCTTCCCCTTCTTCTGCTACGGGACCCTCTCCGGATAGTGAAGCTGTAGGAGAGGTGGAATATTCATTGCCACTGCCTGCGGCTGAGTCCTCTGACGACTCAGAAGATATACACACTGATGCTTGGGCAGTGGGAGACACTGGAGGTGTATCCCTCAACCGCTTCCTCTCCGTCTAGTCATGAACATACTCTGGCACGGAGTTTGATGATGCTTCTAAAGAAGGCTCATACTCACTCCCTGAGTGGTCAATAGCTCTGTCTGCAGCTTTTATGAGCCTTCTGGTGTTTTTGATGTTTTGCCGGGCTTGCGGGATTAATGGTATCATTCCTTGTCCCCTACCCCGAGAGGACTCTCCTCTTCCTGATTGTTTACCACCTTTTCCTTGTGATTTCACCATTGTCTGCAAGCAACATTCAGTTATGCTTTGTTAGTATCAATAGAATCAATGAAATTCAAAGTTGCAGGAAAATTGTTGCATACAGTTAAAAAAAATTGCAGAATGCGGACCGCACAAAATGAAGTGCAGCCGCAAAGAGGCTACCGCGGACCGCACAAAATCCATTGCGGTCCGCACAGAGGTGGGGTTCAGACTACCTACTCTCTGAATCTATGCACCGCGCACCGTACAAAATGCATTGCGGTCCGCATTGAGGCACCGCGGGCCGCACAAAATCCATTGTGGTCGCGGTCCTCAAATGTCAGCATTCAGACTTTAGTCTACTGCGGTCCGCACAAAATAGCATTGCGGACCGTGCAGAGGCACCGCAGACCGCACAAAATCCACCACGGTCCGCACTGAGTGCCCAGCAGCAATACCAACCTAGGGTTCACGTTTTGTTCATTTTAGTCCCATTTTTCACCTATTAATGATTCCCTAAGTGTTGCCTTAGTGTTGTAACTAATTATGCCTAATTAAACATGACTAACTAACCTATGCTGCTAAATTAAAAGAAAAACGGGAAGAAAAGAAGAAAAATCAAGAGAAAATGAAAGTCAAAAGAAAATAGCAAAATTAAACAACTAGAAAGGAATTAAAGTTGACACTCCATAAATTGTAATAAAGTATTATCACTATCAAGAATAGGAGCAGGTGGAGGGCGAGTATGGGGTTTGGGTAGGGGAGGCCGGGGAATTAGAGGAGGAATAGATTGGCCATTAGATTCACCACTCTTGGATGTTCCCTTATTTTTACCAAATATTTTTTTAAGGAATATGCCATCTTAATTATAATTACACAAAGTAATTAAATAAAACAAACAAAAATATAATATTAAAACTAAAGAATTGGAACGAGTTTACCGAATTGACGAATAACTTGTTGAAATTAATTATCCTTAAAGACTTGAAGACTTCAATTCACCAACTTCACGATTTTTCACACAAGTTGCAACAACAAAGTAACCAATTTTAGAAGAAAATTAGAGAGAGATTGAGAGAGATTGAGAGTGATTGATGATTTGGTGAAGAGAAATGAAAGAATGATGGGGTATTTATAGTTGAAAATAGGGGAAAAGTGTAATTATAAAAACTTTGGGGTTAAAACAAAGTTGGGGGAGGGGGGTTAAATGGCTATTTTGGCAGCCATAACGGCTATTTTTTAAAGGTGCAATGGTCAGATTTTTAATTGAAAATTTTTATTTATTTCTTGAAAAATTAGTCGTTCGGCCCGTTTAAGACCGTTTGGGACCGGTTAGGACCGGTTGAACCGGCCCACTTAGGAGCCGGTCCCGGTCCTAATGGGCATATTATTTGAACCAGCCCACCTGGGCCTCGAACCCCCTAGTCCCGAGCTTAAACGGGTAGGATCGTTTAGGCACACTACCCATATAGGCTCGCGGACCTGGGCTGGGCCCGGGCCTAACCTGCCCACTTGCCACCCTTGAGGTGGACTGGTGGTGATTGGAGTAAGGTTTGAAGATGGGAGAAGGGGGTATTTTCCCTTTTAGTTTTATTGTTCTCTTTATTCTTTTTTTATTTAGTATATTTGATTTTCCTTTTTTTATTTTTTATCAGAGAGGTTCAAAACATTTACGGAGAAGGGCCAAAATTATCCCTAACGCATGAGAAATTGCTCACAAATGTTCTCCTTCCACCTTTTGGTCTAAATATGCCCTCAACCTTTGTTTTTGGCTCATGGATACCCCTCAAACTAACGACCTAAATCTTGGTCAAATTTAGCTCTTTCAATAGCCACGTGGCCTATTATGATTTGCCGTATTTTTTAATTCAGAATTAAATTAAAAGGCACCCATTTTTACACCTGCCTCGCTCCTGACCCATTTTTTAACCCTCCTCCACTACTAGAAATCCGAAAAAAAGCGACCAAAGTTGGTCGCTAAATTGGAGAAAATAATTAAATAATTATTCAAAATACATTAGAGACCAAGGTTGGTCGCTTTTTGGTCGATATGTGATCAAAATATTGACCGGACTGGTCAGACTTGCTTGGTCAAAGAAATACTGAAATTAGCGACAAACTTTGGTCGCTAATCTGGGACCCAGTTATGAATTTTAATAATTATATTATTATTTTAAAAAAATTATAAAATATAAATAAATATAATTCAAAATTAGCGACCAAAGTTGGTCNATATATATATATATATATATATATATATATTGATTCATCGACTTATAACCTACTCAGATGCATCGTTGAATATTAAAAATAAAACGTCTCGACTTATATCAATCAAACTGTTATAATTGATTCATCGACTTATAACCTAGTGATGAATGAANACTCCCTTTATTTAATATGCTTTCTATTCGAAAGAGAATTTATATAAAAATATTATAACCTACTCAGATGCATCGTTGAATATTAAAAATAAAACGTCTCGACTTATATCAATCAAACTGTTATAATTGATTCATCGACTTATAACCTAGTGATGAATGAATGTAATTCATTAACTCTGTTACAATACAAAAAATGAATACAGTATCATGTACTATAACATGCTATATATGTAGTTAAAGTAGCACGAAGTGTGTGTGTTATATATATACACACACTAACATATACTATAACAAGTTATATATACGTTATAGTATTACAATGAAGTGTCTGTGTGTGTGTGTGTGTGTGTGTGTGTTTATATATATATATAAGAACATGAAGCGCTCGGAACACAGGGCCGGGTTCTTTTAGGTCGCTTTTTGTAAATCCAGACTCAAAAACGGGTTTCCCCCTCCCATTCTCTTATTTTCTAGAACAAAATTTCCCCAACTCTCTATCAACACATTTCCCTCCCCTTCTCTATTTCCCTCACACAAATCAATCCTCCCACCCCGCGCCACCACTGTGACCGCTTGAGCCACCGCTGTCGCTGCCCCTTTCTCTCCTTCTCCACCTAAAAAAATGTCACGATCCAAAATCCACTAAGGGTCGTGATGGCGCCGGACACTGCTGTCAGGCAAGCCAACCAATTTACTTAATCAAATTCTCGTTTTAATACTTCTGAAATCTATGATTTTCCTTCAAATTTAGCAATTTTAAAGAATATAATCTCAAATCAAATTTAAATGATAAGTAGTCAATACAATATTCAAACCATCCCAGAACCCGGTGTCACAATTGCATGAGCATCTACTGATAAGGAAACAAAATAGAACATCCGTCCGAAATACAATGGACAGGAAATAAATACAATGTACTATGAGGGCTACACTAGCTACGGGCCGCCTCGAATAGTGCAACTCACCTAGCCCCAAATCATCCGCGCTGCTACGCCCGGTGGCTGCTAGAAATAAATATACCTGTGCAACAAAAATGCACAGAAGTGTAGTATAAGTACGTAAACAACGTGTACTCAATGAGTATCCCGCCTAATCTCGAAGAAGTAGAGACGAGATGGTCAACTTCGACACTGACTAGAGGTCAATTGACAATATACTAAAAATGTGAGGAAATCATGGATTTATATAGCAGTTCTAATTCACGAATCCAGAAACAGCTAAACGCCTTCAACAAATAATCAAAGATTTTCAAGGTTTACTCTTTATTATCTTCTCAAGTGATATCAAGCCACGAAGGGCAATTTTCACATTTACAGTTCTCAAGTAACAATATAACATGCACAAACCACACCGAGGCGACGGCCCGATCCAACAGAAATAAACTGTGCACTTGCCGAGGGTCGACGGCGCGCCTATAGATGCATCTATTTAATCTACCGAGGCGTTCGGCCCGTTCCAAAATAAACACATAGAGACATTCAATCAAGAAGCCAACATGGGGCAATTATTCAAGGAAAAGCTAATTCTCTTTCAACAATTTACGATAATGAGGTTTAGATCGTGTTAGAAATTCATTTACTATTTTGATGTGGTTTAAGCGTTTCAACTATCCATAAGATTACAAATATTCAAAGTATAGCATGCTTTGGGTCCTAGACTACCCGGACAATAGCATAATAGTAGCTACGCACAGACTCTCGTCACCTCGTGCGTACGTAGCCCCCACAAACAAGAGCACATAATCAATTATTTCACCTATGGGGACAAATTCCCTCTTACAAGGTTAGAAAGGAGACTCACCTCGCTCCGAAGATCCATAACCGGCAATCCATGCCCTTCCGGGGACTCCAATTGATGCACCATGCTCCAAAACTAGCCAAGGGTTACGCAAATCCATTAGTTTATGCTCAAATATTCATTACAAACTAATTTATAGCAATTCCTAACTCCGGTCGAAAAGTTGACCAAAACGCCCTCGGGCCCACGTGGCTACGGGACCCTCTCCGGATAGTGAAGCTGTAGGAGAGGTGGAATATTCATTGCCACTGCCTGCGGCTGAGTCCTCTGACGACTCAGAAGATATACACACTGATGCTTGGGCAGTGGGAGACACTGGAGGTGTATCCCTCAACCGCTTCCTCTCCGTCCAGTCATGAACATACTCTGGCACGGAGTTTGATGATCCTTCTAAAGAAGGCTCATACTCACTCCCTGAGTGGTCAATAGCTCTGTCTGCAGCTTTTATGAGCCTTCTGGTGTTTTTGATGTTTTGCCGGGCTTGCGGGATTAATCGTATCATTCCTTGTCCCCTACCCCGAGAGGACTCTCCTCTTCCTGATTGTTTACCACCTTTTCCTTGTGATTTCACCATTGTCTGCAAGCAACATTCAGTTATGCTTTGTTAGTATCAATAGAATCAATGAAATTCAAAGTTGCAGGAAAATTGTTGCATACAGTTAAAAAAAATTGCAAAATGCGGACCGCACAAAATGAAGTGCAGCCGCGAAGAGGCTACCGCGGACCGCACAAAATCCATTGCGGTCCGCACAGAGGTGGGGTTCAGACTACCTACTCTCTGAATCTATGCACCGCGGACCGTACAAAATGCATTGCGGTCCGCATTGAGGCACCGCGGGCCGCACAAAATCCATTGTGGTCGCGGTCCTCAAATGTCAGCATTCAGACTTTAGTCTACTGCGGTCCGCACAAAATAGCATTGCAGACCGTGCAGAGGCACCGCAGACCGCACAAAATCCACCACGGTCCGCACTGAGTGCCCAGCAGCAATACCAACCTAGGGTTCACGTTTTGTTCATTTTAGTCCCGTTTTTCACCTATTAATGATTCCCTAAGTGTTGCCTTAGTGTTGTAACTAATTATGCCTAATTAAACATGACTAACTAACCTATGCTGCTAAATTAAAAGAAAAACGGGAAGAAAAGAAGAAAAATCAAGAGAAAATGAAAGTCAAAAGAAAATAGCAAAATTAAACAACTAGAAAGGAATTAAAGTTGACACTCCATAAATTGTAATAAAGTATTATCACTATCAAGAATAGGAGCAGGTGGAGGGCGAGTATGGGGTTTGGGTAGGGGAGGCCGGGGAATTAGAGGAGGAATAGATTGGCCATTAGATTCACCACTCTTGGATGTTCCCTTATTTTTACCAAATATTTTTTTAAGGAATATGCCATCTTAATTATAATTACACAAAGTAATTAAATAAAACAAACAAAAATATAATATTAAAACTAAAGAATTGGAACGAGTTTACCGAATTGACGAATAACTTGTTGAAATTAATTATCCTTAAAGACTTGAAGACTTCAATTCACCAACTTCACGATTTTTCACACAAGTTGCAACAACAAAGTAACCAATTTTAGAAGAAAATTAGAGAGAGATTGAGAGAGATTGAGAGTGATTGATGATTTGGTGAAGAGAAATGAAAGAATGATGGGGTATTTATAGTTGAAAATAGGGGAAAAGTGTAATTATAAAAAGTTTGGGGTTAAAACAAAGTTGGGGGAGGGGGGTTAAATGGCTATTTTGGCAGCCATAACGGCTATTTTTTAAAGGTGCAATGGTCAGATTTTTAATTGAAAATTTTTATTTATTTCTTGAAAAATTAGTCGTTCGGCCCGTTTAAGACCGTTTGGGACCGGTTAGGACCGGTTGAACCGGCCCACTTAGGAGCCGGTCCGGTCCTAATGGGCATATTATTTGAACCAGCCCACCTGGGCCTCAAACCCCCTAGTCTCGAGCTTAAACGGGTAGGATCGTTTAGGCCCACTACCCATATAGGCTC
>NC_031994.1:69456895-69517885 GCF_001879085.1 Nicotiana attenuata
AGTTGAAAATGGGAAAAGTGTAATTGTAAAAAGTTGGGGTTAAACAAGTTGGGGACGGGGGTTAAATGGCTATTTTGGCAGCCATTAACGGCATTTTTTAAAGGTGCAATGGTCAGATTTTAATTGAAATTTTATTATTCTTGAAAATTAGTCGTTCGGCCCGTTTAAGACCGTTTGGGACCGGTTAGGACCGGTTGAACCGGCCCACTTAGGAGCCGGTCCGGTCCTAATGGGCATATTATTTGAACCAGCCCACCTGGGCCTCAAACCCCCTAGTCTCGAGCTTAAACGGGTAGGATCGTTTAGGCCCACTACCCATATAGGCTCGCGGACCTGGGCTGGGCCCGGGCCTAACCTGCCCACTTGCCACCCTTGAGGTGGACTGGTGGTGATTGGAGTAAGGTTTGAAGATGGGAGAAGGGGGTGTTTTCCCTTTTAGTTTTATTGTTTCTCTTTATTCTTTTTTTATTTAGTATATTTGATTTTCCTTTTTTTATTTTTTATCAGAGAGGTTCAAAACATTTACGGAGAAGGGCCAAAATTATCCCTAACGCATGAGAAATTGCTCACAAATGTTCTCCTTCCACCTTTTGGTCTAAATATGCCCTCAACCTTTGTTTTTGGCTCATGGATACCCCTCAAACTAACGACCTAAATCTTGGTCAAATTTAGCTCTTTCAATAGCCACGTGGCCTATTATGATTTGCCGTATTTTTTAATTCAGAATTAAATTAAAAGGCACCCATTTTTACACCTGCCTCGCTCCTGACCCATTTTTTAACCCTCCTTCACTACTAGAAATCCGAAAAAAAGCGATCAAAGTTGGTCGCTAAATTGGAGAAAATAATTAAATAATTATTCAAAATACATTAGAGACCAAGGTTGGTCGCTTTTTGGTCGATATGTGATCAAAATGTTGACCGGACTGGTCAGACTTGCTTGGTCAAAGAAATACTGAAATTAGCGACAAACTTTGGTCGCTAATCTGGGACCCAGTTATGAATTTTAATAATTATATTATTATTTTAAAAAAATTATAAAATATAAATAAATATAATTCAAAATTAGCGACCAAAGTTGGTCGCTTACGAAAGGGGAAGCAGATAGAGACCAACTTTGGTCGCTAACCTACTCAGATGCATCGTTGAATATTAAAAATAAAACGTCTCGACTTATATCAATCAAACTGTTATAATTGATTCATCGACTTATAACCTAGTGAGGAATGAATATAATTCATTAACTCTGTTGCAATACAAATAATGAATACAGTATCATGTACTATAACATGCTATATATGTAGTTAAAGTAGCACGAAGTGTGTGTGTTATATATATACACACACTAACATATACTATAACAAGTTATATATACGTTATAGTATTACAATGAAGTGTCTGTGTGTGTGTGTGTATGTTTGTGTTTATATATATATATAAGAACATGAAGCGCTCGGAACACAGGGCCGGGTTCTTTTAGGTCGCTTTTTGTAAATCCAGACTCAAAAACGGGTTTCCCCCTCCCATTCTCTTATTTTCTAAAACAAAATTTCCCCAACTCTCTATCAACACATTTCCCTCCCCTTCTCTATTTCCCTCACACAAATCAATCCTCCCACCCCGCGCCACCACTGTGACCGCTTGAGCTACCGCTGTCGCTGCCCCTTTTTCTCCTTCTCCACCTAAAAAAAATGTCACGATCCAAAATCCACTAAGGGTCGTGATGGCGCCGGACACTGCTGTCAGGCAAGCCAACCAATTTACTTAATCAAATTCTCGTTTTAATACTTCTGAAATCTATGATTTTCCTTCAAATTTAGCAATTTTAAAGAATATAATCTCAAATCAAATTTAAATGATAAGTAGTCAATACAATATTCAAACCATCCCAGAACCCGGTGTCACAAGTGCATGAGCATCTACTGATAAGGAAACAAAATAGAACATCCGTCCGGAATACAATGGACAGGAAATACGAAAATGAGGTTTAGATCTTGTTAGAAATTCATTTACTATTTTGATGTGGTTTAAGCGTTTCAACTATCCATAAGATTACAAATATTCAAAGTATAGCATGCTTTGGGTCCTAGACTACCCGGACAATAGCATAATAGTAGCTACGCACAGACTCTCGTCACCTCGTGCGTACGTAGCCCCCACAAACAAGAGCACATAATCAATTATTTCACCTATGGGGACAAATTCCCTCTTACAAGGTTATAAAGGAGACTCACCTCGCTCCGAAGATCCATAACCGGCAATCCATGCCCTTCCGGGGACTCCAATTGATGCACCATGCTCCAAAACTAGCCAAGGGTTATGCAAATCCATTAGTTTATGCTCAAATATTCATTACAAACTAATTTATAGCAATTCCTAACTCCGGTCGAAAAGTTGACCAAAACGCCCTCGGGCCCACGTGCCCGGAATCCGAAATTTTTCGAAGATAAAGATTACCCATGACCTTAGGAACTCAAATATATAATTTTCTCTCAATTCCATACTCAAAATCGTGGCTAAATTCCAAGATTACTAATTTTCTAGGTTTTCCACCAAAACCTCAAATTTATACAATTTTCCAAGTCTAAATCCATATATAAACCTTGTTTTTAACTCCGAGCTATCATAAATTACTTACCTCATGACAAGTGACGAAAAAGGCACCTCAAAGTTGCTCCCCATCGAATCCAATGGAAGAAAAATAGGGTTGAAATGAACTCAACCCCGAACTTAAAAGACCTCACTGCTCCAGCTTTTTCCGCACCTGCGGTTCCCTGCCCGCTTCTGCAGTTCCGCAGGTGTGGTTAGAATGCCGCATCTGCGGTCTTTCCTGAGCCACCCCTTTCTCGCTTTTGTGACTTGCCACCCGCAGATGTGGTCCCGCTTCTGCGGAACTTTGACCGCATCTGCGGTCCTCTCCAAGATACTCCCATCCGCTTCTGCGACCCATTCTCCGCAGATGCGGAGGCTTGACCGCATCTGCAGTTCTCAAGCCTTGGAAAAAAACTCGCCTCTGCGGCTCCCTGTCTGCTTCTGCGGTGCCGCTTCTGCGGTCAACCCACCGCGGAAGCGAAAATACCTGCAACCAGATTCCTTCAGCTGTCCAAAAATCCAAATTTCGATCCGTTAACCACCCGGAATCCACCCGGTGCCCCCGGGACCCCAACCAAACATATCAACCAATCCTAAAACACATTACGGACTTGCTCGAGGCCTCAAATCGCATCAAACAACGCTAAAATCATGAATTACACCCCGATTCAAGCTATATGAACTTCGAAATTTCAAGCTTCTACTTCCGATGTTTAAACCTATCAAATCACGTCCGATTGACCTCAAATTTTGCACGCAAGTCATATTCGACATTACGCACCTATTGCACCTTCCGGAATCGGATTCCGACCCCGATATCAAAAAGCCCACTTCCGGTCAAACTCCTCAAAACCTTCAAATTTCTATCTTTAGCCAAATGACTCCAAAATAACCTACGGACCTCCGAATTCACTTCCGATCGCGCTCCCAACTCCAGAATCACCATACGGAGCTATTCACAGTCTCGGAATCCCAAACGGACATTGATAACACTGAAATGCACTTCAAGCCAAACTTATGAAATTTCTTCTAAAATGCTAACTTCCACAATAGGCGCCAAAATGCTCCCGGGTCATCCAAAACCCGATCTGGGCATACGCCCAAGTCCGAAATCAGCATACAAACCCGCTGGAACCTTCAGATCCCGATTCCGAGGCCGTTTACTCAAAATTCCAATCCTAGTTCATTTTTTCAACTTTAAGCTTCCGAAATGAGAATTTCCTTTCCAAAACAACTCTTGACTTCCCGAAATTCAATTCCGACCACGCGTACAAGTCATAATACCTGAAATGGAGCTGCTCACGGCCTCAGGCTGCTGAACGGAGTGCTAGATCTCAAAACGACCGGTCGAGTCGTTACAAAAAAACATAGGTTTGAATTATAACCTTGAATATTTGTTATTTCTAGTTTTTGTTTCAATTATTTCAATATTGTAGTTTAAGGATATGAATTAGTGTTTCAATAATTTGAACATTGTATTTTATTGAGGATTAGGGTTTAGGTCTTGGTTTAGTTAGCTTTGTTAATTAATTTTATTAACTAATTAGTTTAATTAGTGTTGAATTTAGTTTAGTTAGATTTGAATTATATTTTGTATTGTCTTGATAGTTTAGTTAGAATCTAGGGTTTAGGATATGAATTGAATCTTTAGGATATGAATTGAACTTTTAGGATATGAATTGAGCATGTAGGATATGAATTGGACTTTTAGGATATGAATTGGACTTTTAGTTAATGTATTGGATTTTTAGTTTATAAATTGAAATTTTAGGATATGAATTGAACTTTTAGGATATAAATTGAGCCTTAAGGATATGAATTGGACTTTTAGGATATGAATTGGACTTTTAGTTTATGTATTGGAATTTTAGTCTATAAATTGAAATTTTAGAATATGAATTGAACTTTTTAGGATATGAGTTGAACTTTTAGGATATGAATTGAACCTTTAGGATAAAAATTGAAATTTTTGTGTATGAATTGAACTTTTAGGATATGAATTGAGCCTTTAGGATATGAATTGAAATTTTGTGTATGAATTGAACTTTTAGGATATGAATTGAGCCTTTACGATATGAATTGAACCTTTAGGATATGAATTGGACTTTTAGTTTATGTATTGGAATTTTAGTTTATAAATTGAAATTTTAGGATATGAATTGAACTTTTATGGATATGAATTGAACTTTTAGGATATGAATTGAGCCTTTAGGATATGAATTGGACTTTTAGTTTATGTATTGGAATTTTAGTTTATAAATTAAAATTTTAGGATATAAATTAAACTTTTGTGGATATGAGTTGAACCTTTAGGATATGAATTGAGCCTTTAGGATATGAATTGGACTTTTAGGATATGAATTGGACTTTTAGTTTATGTATTGGATTTTTAGTTTATAAATTGAAATTTTAGGATATGAATTAAACTTTTGTGGATATGAATTGAACTTTTAGGATATGAATTGAGCCTTTAGGATATGAATTGGACTTTTAGGATATGAATTGGACTTTTAGTTTATGTATTGGAATTTTAGTTTATAAATTGAAATTATAGGAAATGAATTGAACTTTTGTTGTAATGACCCGACCGGTCGTTTTGAGCCCTAGCGCGTCGTTCAGCAGTCTGAGGCCATGAGCAGCTTCATTTCAGGTATTATGACTTGTACGCGTGGTCGGAATTAAGTTCCGGGAAGTTCGGAGTTGATTTGGAAAGAGAATTCTCATTTCGGACGCTTAAAGTTGAAAGAATTAACTAGGAATGGATTTTTGAGTAAACAACCTCGAAATCGGGATCCGAAGGTTCCAGCAGGTTCGTATGATGATTTCGGACTTGGGCGTATGCCCAGATCGGGTTTTGGATGACCCGGGAGCATTTTGGCGCCTATTGTGGAAAGTACCATTTTGAAAGAAATTTCATAAGTTTGGGTTGAAGTGCATTTCAGTGATATCAATGTTTGTTTGGGATTCCGAGTCTGGGAGCAGCTCCGTATGGTGATTCTGGAGTTGGGAGCACGATCGAAAGTGAATTCGGAGGTCCGTAGGTCATTTTGGAGCCATTTGGCTAAAGATAGAAATTTGAAGGTTTTTGAGAAGTTTGACCGGAAGTGGACTTTTTGATACCGGGGTCGGAATCCGATTCCGAAAGATGGAGTAGGTCCGCAATGTCGAATGTGACTTGTGTGCAAAATTTGAGGTCAATCGGATGTGATTTGATAGGTTTAAGCATCGAAAGTAGAAGTTGGAAATTTTAAAGTTCATAAAGCTTGGATTGGAGGTTGATTCATAATTTTAGCATTATTTGACGTGATTTGAGGCCTCGAACGAGTCCGTAATGTGTTTTGGGATTGATTGGTAGGTTTGGTTGAGGTCCCGGGGGCCTCGGGTAGATTCCGGGTTGCTAACGGATCGAAACTTGGAATTTTTGGACAGCTGAAGGGTCTGGTTGCTGGTATTTTCGCTTCTGTGGTGGGTTAACCACAGAAGCGGAAAGGGAGCCACAGAAGCGGATTTTTGGTCAAGGCTCGAGGACCGCAGATGCGGTCAAGGTTCTGCAGAAGCGGGACCGCATCTGCGGAAGGCTAGTCGCAGAAGCGGAAGAGGGTAGGCCTAAGGGAAGCCGCAGAAGCGGCAGATTGTCCGCAAAAATGGGACCGCGGAAGCGGAGGTTTTTCCGCAGAAGCGGAAGTAGCTGGAGGCAGAGGGGTTGTTTTAAAATCGGGATTTGGCCATTTTCTCTCACATTTTCATGGCTTGGGCGAATGTTTGGGGAGCTTCAAGAGGGGATTTTCGTCATCAACGTTAAGGTAAGTTATCCCCACCTATTTTGAGTTAAGTACATCAACTAAGTATGGATTTGAGCATTTAAATTAGTATAAACTTGAGGTTTTGGTGGAAAACCTAGGAATTTACATTTCTTGGAATTTAACCACGATTTTGGGTATGAAATTTAGAGAAAATCATATATTTGAGTTCGTGAGGCCATGGGTAATCTTTATCTTCGAAAAATTTTGGATTCCGGGCACGTGGGCCCGAGGGCATTTTTGTCAACTTTTCGATCGGGGTTAGGAATTGTTATAAATTGGATTATAATGAGCACCTTAGCATATATTAATGGAATTACATAATTATTGGCTAGTTTTGGAGCATTGTGCATCGATTCTAGTCGTCGGAAGGACGTGGGATGCCGGTTATGGACCTTCGGAGTGAGGTGAGTCTCATTTCTAACCTTGTAAGAGGGAATTGTCCCCATAGGTGAGTTAATTGGTTATGTGCTTTTACTTGTGGGGGGGCTACGTACGAACGAGGTGACGAGAGTCCGTGCATAGCTACTATTATGCTATTGTCCGGGTAGTTTAGGACCCAAAGCATGCTATATTTGGAATATCTGTAACCTTATTGACAGCTTGAATTGCTTAAATCACATTGAATTAGTAGATGAACTTCTAACAGGATTAAACTTCATTTTCTTAAATTGTTAAAAGAGAAAGTGGCTTTTATTTGAATAAATATTCCCCGATAAATTCTTAATTGGCTATCTGAGCATGTATTTCTATGTGTACCTGCGTCGCATGTATGGTTCGCGAGCAGGGCAGGGTGATTGTTTATCTTATGTTGACCGCGTCGCATGGATAGTTCGCGGGCGGGGTAATAGATGCATCTATGGTTCGCGTCGTTCGACCCTCGGCAGTGCATCTCGTCTCTACTTCTTCGAGATTAGACGGGATACTCATTGAGTACACGTTTTTTTCGTACTCATACTACACCTCTATGCATTTTTGTTGCACGGGTATATGTAACTCTAGTGGCCTACTGGGCGCAGCAGCACGGATGATTCGGGGACTAGGTGATGTGCATTATTCGAGGCGGCCCGCAGCTAGTATAGTCCCTTCTAGTATATTGTGTTTACTTTCTATCCACTGTATTCCGGACGGATGTTGTATTATTTTATTTCTTAGAAATTGCTCATGTACTTGTGACACCGGATTCTGGGATGTATTTGGGTTTATTCATAAATTTTAAAGGTTGTTAAATGTTTCATTATTTATTCGGAGGAACTTACTATGTATTATTTTAAATGTATAAAAGAAGTGTTTTCGGAAATATTTAAATGAGAATTTGATTAAGTAGTTTGATTGGCTTTCCTGACAGCGATGTCTGGTGCCACCACGACCCTTAGTGGATTTGGGGTCGTGACAACATGGTATCAGAGCACTAGGTTCCTAGGGTCTCACGAGTCATGAGCAAGTCTAGTAGAGTCTCGCGGATCGGTATAGAGACGCCTGTACTTATCTTCGGGAGGCTGCAGGACTGTTAGGAGTACTTCCCTTCTTGATTCCTCATCGTGCGATTTGATTCCTTGAGGCTTATACCCTTGCTTCCTCCCTACTCAATCCTACGCGACGCGAACCGCTTGTTATAAATCGAGAATTGAAGAACCGTAATAGTACTACAGATGTGATACGGGATGTTTCTCCCGGTATAGCTGATCGGATTATTATCGTCGCTTTGTAGAAGGATATTTTATTGTTTCAGCCTAGTAGCGGTACTTCCGCGAGCTCTGAGGCTAGGCACAAGTTGCCATGTTACAATAAACGATTGTTCCGCAGCATTTATGTGATGGTAGAATGTTTGCCTACGTATCGGGCCAGTGAATGACTTGAAGGGAGGTTTACTCAGTGCATTATCAAGAGATTTAATATTTTATTCCCGGCAAGGGAAAGGCAATCAAACTAAGAATGTGCTGATTTGGGGATTGATGGAGTAATGAGATTTGGTATTTACGAGCATGGTAGAGTTTTCTTCTATGATGAGATGTAGTGGTTCTTATTGAATGTACTAAGTTCACCTATGTTATGATCTTCTACAATTCGCCCTTGGGGTAAGCTATTATGAAGTAATATTGAAAATGCGGCTGCCAGATATCGCAAGGGGCGGTAGCTCAGGATTGAATCAATGTTTTTAATGTCGACGGTATGAGGAAGATGGTCTTCGGGAATGTTTAAAGTTATCAGCAAATGTGGGTCCAAGTGCCACAGAGATAGATCTCATTTAAGGCAACAACTGAGAAGCAAAGGATGAGGAAGGACATGTGGAGAGTGTCAAGTGGTGGTTAGAATTTCTAGAAGGCCAGGCATAGGAAGCAAAGGTCGAGTAGTCGACTAAAGGGGTGAGTTTCGCCAAAGTGGGAGAGCTTGGAGTAATTTGGGGATTTTGGTGATTGGCGATTTGGGCCTAAGGACTAATTTGAAGTATGGACTACTGTGCGGCAGGAAATTTGATATAACGGGAAGGAGCTGCTTGAATAAAGAAGGATTCAACATAACCTTGAATTGGAAGAATGTTGCCGCACATTTAATTGATGTCCACGAGGGGTGAATGGACTCGTGCAGCTGGAGAGAGAGCTCGGACTCAGGATGGGTTATTGATGTAGTAGTGATTGTACCCCGTGCAGCAGCGTTGCGAGATGTCGGGGAGTGATTTCCACAGGTGGGTTATTCTTGTGAGCAGTTTAGCGGTCACGTGGTTGGCGAGGCTTCTGCGAAGAATTCTATGAGTTATTCAGCGAGGGATCAGTCGTGCGAATGTTGTTGATGATCCAGAGCATAAAAGAGGGTTTCTATAGTAAGATATCGAGAATTTTGGCGGTTGATTGCGCAACGTTATGTCAATCAGAGATTAAGAATCCTGGTAAACCCCAGAGTTGGGTAATAGTGGCTTCGAGCTAAGTGGGTGAGCCCCACTGCCTATGATTGGGTTGCATAGTTAACTAATTGCGAAGTTTCTGGCTATTAGCATGTTAATGGGTTATTTCAGCCACGGGAAAAGAGCATAGGTGGTAATTGTTGGCCTTATTGGCCCATGTTCAGACTTGGGGAAGGATTCAGGATTGTGCTTCGTAAAGATGCGGGTTCCAAGGGAATGATTCTGCCAGGTGCTTCACCAATGGGGTATTCATGTGCTAGAAGATTTATGAAATTGATTATATTCGGGGCCAAGTCAGAGCGGATGGTTCTCAACAACGGTCCTAGTGAATTCAAAAGATAAAGTGTGATGCCTATTGATTTCGAGCCTATAGGTACGGTTAAGAATCAAGCTTGATAGCAGCCTATGAGAGGAGGCACAGAATGTTCTATGATGTTTTGACTTGCGATGTAGCAATTGGGAGGTATGAAATGGTTCGTGGGATTTGAGGCAGCATGGTCTCGTGATTCAGGGTCACTCGGGAAGAGTGCGGATGGAGTGTGTTAAGTATTGAATGGGGTTATCATTGTTTCTATGGCAATCAAGGGCAAATTGGAAGAAGAGGGATCGGTTAGCCACAGCTGAGTTGGCGTATTGGTGGTAGAGGTCAGTTCCTTCAGCGTGATCAAGTTATGCATGTGATTTGTGGCGGTACGTGTGAGGCTTGTCGGTCGCCGTGATTAATGTTGTTCAGAAGCATTCTTCTGTTATGGACTGTTATGTGTAGGCAGATCCCGGAAGGGCTATGGTGGCTTAGACCACTACTTAGATGTTTGCCTATACTACGGTTATGAGAATTTACCTATGTGTTGCTATGGTTCTCCTGAAGTGAGTCCAGTGAAAAGCTTTTATTGGCACGTTGGGTGCAGTGAGTGGTATGGAATTTGAAGTGAGGATCAAGGTTGCAGTTCGGTGCTGACAAGGATGTCACGAGCTCGGATGAGCAGGAAAGGAGTTTCGATGTTTAAGGTGAGTGATCGGTGTTTGGTAAAAAGGGATTTGCATCCTGATTAATGATTCTTGATCGCTTTTCAGCGTTAGTGCGGCGGGTGGTTTGGAGGTACGACCCAGTTATTTGTTATGGTAGGTTATGGGAGTGTGACCCGCGGGAAGATGGTATAAGTGTGGCATGTAGTCACTTGATTGATTAAAGATTTAAACCAAGTATGAGGATTGTGGTAATATCATTAATTTGAGAATTTATGCCTGGAGGGTACTCTGTTTATTGGGTTATGGACTGTAGAGGTTCGCTCCGGTTATGAGGGTTGTTCTTATGTGTTATGAGAAAAGGGGAGTTAGTATGGACCTTTGAAAGCTTATTAGCCTAGTTGGTGCAATCAAAAATCGGCTTGAGATCAGTGGATTGATTTAAATGTGAACAGTGGCTCTATATCAGGCCAAACGTGTTCATTCAGTAATGCGCTCCTTATGGAGGAGTAGTCAGGGTGTTACCTCATTGTCAGATATTTCATGTAGTGATACATTGCGCCGTGTGAGTTGTGAGACGGCTTGGTATATTTCTTGTGTGTTGAGTATCCGCGTAGAGATGATGTTATATGAGCAGGATGGCTTTTGAGATTTCAAATAGTATATCGCACCTCAGTTGTGCTTGAGTTTTATGGCTTCTGGCGCTATATGTCCCCCCAGGGATGGAATTATGCACTTCGTGTGCTTGTGACCACTGTTCGGTATATTATTGAAATGAGCAATCTAGCTCGGTGCGCATCTCCTTATGCGAGTTTTATGGGTGGATCGGGTGGCACGCCGCCATGGTTATGTTGTTCGGATCGGGTTGCGCGCCGCAACGGTGTGAAGCTGACTACAGTTCCCCGTATCTGTTTTTATGTGTCTTGTTTCCTATTTTACGAGGAAAGCTTATATTAGTTGTGTGCCTGCGTCGCATGTATGATTCGCGAGCGGGGTATTTGTTTAATTATGTCGACCGTGTCGCATGTATGATTCGCGAGCAGGGTAATTGGATTCCTTTTCAGAGTTTGTTTTCATTGTATCATGTTCGAATTGGTAGCCTATTTGCACATGGTGGCGTCATATGAGACTTTTGACTATGTACGGGGTAGCTTATTGCCTGAGCAGTTCGTACTGGGTGAGACGATATTGTTGGATTTAGGATCAGTGCAATTTGATTACGTGAAATATATTAAGGAGCAAAGATCATTCTTTGGTTCGGAATGAGGTAATGTTTCTTTTCAGAAGTATAGACTCAATGATTGGTTGACTCGGCAGTTGATTATGAATTTCTGCACATCTCTTCCGTTGTGGCGGCATTGTAAGAGTTAGAGTAAGACCTGTGTATGTCATGGGGTGCAATGGGAGCATCAGATTCGTGGAATTTTGACTAAGTTGATCAGAAAATGTTATTGTGGTCCGGTGAGTAAAGTGATGCTAGGTGTGAATTCAGCAAAGTTATGCAGCCATGTTTGGGTACAGCGTGTAGTGATTGATATGGTGATCTTATGTTGGAAACAGGTCGGGCATAGAATTCCGGATGTTGGAATTGGGCTCTAAGGCTTATTTGCTTGAATAAAATGGAATATCTTCAGAATTGGTCGAGCTGATGTGCTCAACTGAGTTGTGGTAGCCCGGGAAGGTGCATGAGAAGTTAAATAGTGATTTTGGACTACTTCAGTGTAGTTCTCAGCACGTTCGAGGACGAACGTATGTTTAAGTGGGAGAGAATGTAACGACCCGACCGGTCATTTTGAGCCCTAGCGCGTCGTTCAGCAGTCTGAGGCCATGAGCAGCTTCATTTCAGGTATTATGACTTGTTCACATGGAATTTAAATTCAGGCAGTTCGGAGTTAAATTTAAATGAAAATTCTCATTTGAGAAGCTTAAAGTTGAAAGAATGAACTAGGATTGGATTTTTGAGTAAATGACCTCGGAATCAGGATCCCAAGGTTCTAGCAAGTTCGTATGATGATTTCAGACTTGGGCGTATGCCCGGTTCGGGTTTTGGATAACCCGGGTGTGTTTTGGCGCCTAATGTGGAAGTTAGCATTTTAGAAGGAATTTTTTATTTTTGGCTTGAAGTGCATTTTAGTGTTATCGATGTCCGTTTGGGATTTCGAATCTGGGAATAGCTCCGTATGGTGATTCTGGAGTTGGGAGCGCGATCGGAAGTGAATTCGGAGGTCCGTAGGTCATTTTGAAGCCATTTGGCTAAAGATAGAAATTTGAAGGTTTTTGGGAAGTTTGACCGGAGGTTGACTTTTTGATATCGGGGTCGGAATCCAATTCCGAAAGTTGGAGTAGGTCCGTAATGTCAAATATGATTAGTGTGCAAAATTTGAGCTCAATCGGACGTGATTTGATAGGTTTAAACATCGGAAATAGAAGTTGGAAAGTTCAAAGTTCATAAAGGTTGAATTGGGGTGTAACCCGTGATTTTCGTGTTGTGTGATGTGATTTGAGGCCTCGAGCAAGTTCGTAATGTGTTTTGGGACTGGTTGGTATGATTGGTTGGGGTCCCGGGGGCCTCGGATGGATTCCGAGTGGCTAACGGATCGAATCCGGAGTTTGAAGAAGTGCTGAGGCAGCTGGTATCTGGTATTTCCGCTTCTGCGGAAATGGGACCGCAGAAGCGGCCCCGCAGAAGCGAAGAAGAAGCCGCAGAAGCGGACGAGGGTGAGGGCAGCCAGGACCGCAGAAGCGGCCCTTGATTTGCTGATGCGGAACCCCAGAAGCGGTTGGCTTATCACAGAAGCAAAAATGGGCTTGAGCCCAGGGACCGCAGAAGCGGAATATTTTCCGCAAAAGCGGGACCGCGGAAGCGGGATTATTTCCGCAGAAGCAAAAATCCCTGGAGGCAAAAGGTTAATTTAAAGTCGGGGATTGGCCATTTCTCTCATATTTCTCATGGCTTGGGGCGATTTTGGAGGGCTTCAAGGAGGGGATTTTCGTCGTCAATGTCAAGGTAAGTTATCCCCATCACTTTTGTGCTAAATATATCAATTATGTATGGATTTAAGTATGAAGATTAGTGTAAATTTGGGGTTTTGGTTGAAAACCTAGGAAATTAGAAATCTTGGATTTTAATTACGATTTTGAGTATGAAATTAAGAGAAATTATATATATTCTAGTTCCTAAGGTTATGGGTAAACTTTATCTTCGAAAATTTTTAGATTTCGGGCACGTGGGCCCGAGGGCATTTTGGTTAACTTTTCAATCGGGGTTAGGAATTGCTATAAATTAGTTGTAATGAATATTTGAGCATATATTAATGGATTGCATAACCATTGGCTAGTCTTGGAGCGTGGTGCATCAATTGGAGTCCTCGGAAGAATGTAGAATGCCGGCTATGAGTCTTCGGAGCGAGGTGAGTCTCCTTTCTAATCTTGTGAGGGGGAATTTACCCCATAGGTGAAGTAATTGATTATGTGCTCCTATTTGTGGGGGCTACGTACGCACGAGGTGACGAGAGTCCTTGCGTAGCTACTATTATGTTATTGTCCGGGTAGTTAGGACCCAAAAGCATGTTGTACGTGGATTAATTGTGAACCCATTGGTAGCTCGAATTGTTTAACTCACATCGAATTAGTAAGTAAATTTCTATAAGGGATGAAACTTCATTTCTTAAATTGTTAAAGGAGAATTGGTTTTATTTGAATAAATATTCCCCGATAAGTTCTTATTTGACTGATTGAGCGTGTATTTTATGTGTACTGGCGTCGTATGGATGATTCGCGAGCAGGATATGTGTTTATTTATGGAACGGGCCGAACGCCTCGGTGAGAATAGATACATCTATGGTTCGTGCCGCTCGACCCTCGGCAGTGCACAATTTACATTTCTGTTGGAGCGGGCCGTCGACCTCGGCATGATTTGTGCGTGTTTATCTGTTACTTGAAAATTTTAAATGTGGAATTGGCCCTACGTGGCTTGATATAAACTGATAAGATAATAAAGAACAAACTTTAGAAGCCCTGGATTTATTGTTGAAGGTGTTTACCTGTTTTTCTGGCTTCACAATCAGAACTTCTATACAAATCCATGATTTTCCTCGCACTTATAGAATATTGCTAATTGACCTCTAGTGAGTGTCGGAGTTGGCCGTCTCGTCTCTACCCCTTCGGGATTAGGCGGGATACTCACTGAGTACACGTTGATTACGTACTCATGCTACACTTCTGCGCATTTTTGTTGCACAGGTATATATACCTCTAGCAGCCTATTGGGCGTAGCAGCACGGACGACTCTGGGACTAGGTGAGCTGCATTGTTCGAGACGACCCGCAGCCAGTGTAGTTCCTTTCAGCATTTTATTATTTATTCCCTGTCCACTGTATTTCGGACAGATGTTGTATTTTACTTTCCTTATCAATAGTTGCTCATGTACTTGTGACACCGGGTTTCTGGGATGGGTTTCAACGGATTTGTACTAATTGTTATTATTTAAATTTGAATTCAAGTAGTGAACTTTTATTTATGAAAATGGAAGGAAAAACCTTAGATTTTCAAAGTATTAAAAGAGGAATTAATTGATAATCTAGTTGGCTGGCCTGACAGAGGTGTCCGGCGCCACCACGACCCTTAGTGAATTTTGGGTCGTGACATAAAATATGAAATTTCTTAGCTACATAATCACGGATTTACAATAAATGTATGGTTTCATCACTAGCTAATTAAAAAACTATATATTTAANTAAATTTCGGGAAGTTCGGAGTTGATTTGGAAAGAGAATTCTCATTTCGGACGCTTAAAGTTGAAAGAATTAACTAGGATTGGATTTTTGAGTAAACGACCTCGGAATCGGGATCTGAAGGTTCCAGCAGGTTCGTATGATGATTTCGGACTTGGGCGTATGCCCAGATCGGGTTTTGGATGACCCGGGAGCATTTTGGCGCCTATTATGGAAAGTAGCATTTTGAAAGAAATTCCATAAGTTTGGGTTGAAGTGCATTTCAGTGATATCAATGTCCGTTTGGGATTCCGAGTCTGGGAGCAGCTCCGTATGGTGATTCTGGAGTTGGGAGCGCGATCGGAAGTGAATTCGGAGGTCCGTAGGTCATTTTGGAGCCATTTGGCTAAAGATAGAAATTTGAAGGTTTTTGAGAAGTTTGACCGGAAGTGGACTTTTTGATATCGGGGTCGGAATCCGATTCCGAAAGCTGGAGTAGGTCCGCAATGTCGAATGTGACTTGTGTGCAAAATTTGAGGTCAATCGGATGTGATTTGATAGGTTTAAGCATCGAAAGTAGAAGTTGGAAATTTTAAAGTTCATAAAGCTTGGATTGGAGGTTGATTCATGATTTTAGCGTTATTTGACGTGATTTGAGGCCTCGAGCGAGTCCGTAATGTGTTTTGGGATTGGTTGGTAGGTTTGGTTGAGGTCCCGGGGGCCTCGGGTGGATTCCGGGTGGCTAACGGATCGAAATTTGGAATTTTTGGACAGTTGAAGGGTCTGGTTGCTGGTATTTTCGCTTCTGCGGTGGGTTAACCGCAGAAGCGGATTTTTGGTCAAGGCTCGAGGACCTGCAGATGCGGTCAAGGTTCCGCGGAAGCGGAACCGCATCTGCGGAAGGCTAGTCGCAGAAGCGAAGAGGGTAGGCCTAAGGGAAGCCGCAGAAGCGGCAGATTGTCCGCAAAAGCGGGACCGCAGAAGCGGAAGTAGCTGGAGGCAGAGGGGTTGTTTTAAAATCGGGATTTGGCCATTTTCTCTCACATTTTCATGGCTTGGGCGAATTTTTAGGGAGCTTCAAGAGGGGACTTTCGTCATCAACGTTAAGGTAAGTTATCCCCACCTATTTTGAGTTAAATACATCAACTATGTACGGATTTGAGCATTTAAATTAGTATAAACTTGAGGTTTTGGTGGAAAACCTAGGAATTTACATTTCTTGGAATTTAACCACGATTTTGGGTATGAAATTTAGAGAAAATCATATATTTGAGTTCGTGAGGCCATGGGTAATCTTTATCTTCGAAAAATTTTGGATTCCGGGCACGTGGGCCCGAGGGCATTTTTGTCAACTTTTCGATCGGGGTTAGGAATTGTTATAAATTGGATTATAATGAGCACCTTAGCATATATTAATGGAATTACATAATTATTGGCTAGTTTTGGAGCATTGTGCATCGATTCGAGTCGTCGGAAGGACGTGGGATGCCGGTTATGGACCTTCGGAGTGAGGTGAGTCTCATTTCTAACCTTGTAAGAGGGAATTGTCCCCATAGGTGAGTTAATTGGTTATGTGCTTTTATTTGTGGGGGGGCTACATACGAACGAGGTGACGAGAGTCCGTGCATAGCTACTATTATGCTATTGTCCGGGTAGTTTAGGACCCAAAGCATACTATATTTGGAATATCTGTAACCTTATTGACAGCTTGAATTGCTTAAATCACATTGAATTAGTAGATGAACTTCTAACAGGATTAAACTTCATTTTCTTAAATTGTTAAAAGAGAAAGTGGCTTTTATTTGAATAAATATTCCCCGATAAATTCTTAATTGGCTATCTGAGCATGTATTTCTATGTGTACCTGCGTCGCATGTATGGTTCGCGAGCAGGGCAGGGTGATTGTTTATCTTATGTTGACCGCGTCGCATGGATAGTTCGCGGGCGGGGTAATAGATGCATCTATGGTTCGCGTCGTTCGACCCTCGGCAGTGCACAGTTTATTTTCTGTTGGAGCGGGCCGTACGTACCACAGTGTTATTTGTGCATGCTTGTATTGCTGCCTTGAACTTATTGAAGTTGTTATTGCCTCTTCATGGCTTGAGAATATTTGGATAAATAATGAAAAGAAATTTTGGGAAAACTCCCTATAAAAGAAATAATTGTTTACTTGTTTCCTCCTATTGGATTAAAAATCATGTTTATAGGAGTCCACGATTTAATGAATTATTGACATCATTATTGGACCATTAGTAAGTGTCAAAGTTGACCATCTCGTCTCTACTTCTTCGAGATTAGACGGGATACTCATTGAGTACACGTTTTTTTCGTACTCATACTACACCTCTATGCATTTTTGTTGCACGGGTATATGTAACTCTAGTGGCCTACTGGGCGCAGCAGCACGGATGATTCGGGGACTAGGTGATGTGCATTATTCGAGGCAGCCCGCAGCTAGTATAGTCCCTTCTAGTATATTGTGTTTACTTTCTATCCACTGTATTCCGGACGGATGTTGTATTATTTTATTTCTTAGAAATTGCTCATGTACTTGTGACACCGGATTCTGGGATGTATTTGGGTTTATTCATAAATTTTAAAGGTTGTTAAATGTTTCATTATTTATTCGGAGGAACTTACTATGTATTATTTTAAATGTATAAAAGAAGTGTTTTCGGAAATATTTAAATGAGAATTTGATTAAGTAGTTTGATTGGCTTTCCTGACAGCGATATCTGGTGCCACCACGACCCTTAGTGGATTTGGGGTCGTGACATTTGTGGATATGAGTTGAACCTTTACGATATGAATTGAGCCTTTAGGAGATGAATTGGACTTTTAGGATATGAATTTGACTTTTAGTTTATGTATTGGAACTTTAGTTTATAAATTAAAATTTTAGGATATATATTGAACTTTTATGGATATGAATTGAACCTTTAGGATATGAATTGCACTTTTAGAATATGAATTAGACTTTTAGTTTATGTATTGGAATTTTAGTTTATAACTTGGATGTACAATAGGAATTATCCTAATCGGCGGGGATTGCGGGGGGATTTTGTAGAAGTGTTGATGACTTTATTAGACATGCAATGGAACTTCCATCAAGAATAACTTAGATACAGTACCTGGCAGAGTGGGTCTTTAATTGTTGTTCTCATTAGCGACAATGATGATGAGAAGGCAATGGCATGTGTTTCAAATAGTGATGGTGTAGGTAGGAATTTAACATTTCCTAAGCAGATAAAAGAAGAGGTTATAGAGGAACTCTCTACATCATTTTCCAAGAGGAAAAGAAGTTTAATTGAGAGTGACAAGATTGATGGTAATGGAAAGTTGTCCGTTGCTTATGGCAGTTCCAATAAGACGGGGTTCATAAGACTCTGTGATGACAAAGACGAAAGGAAGTTTTATTCCCAACTTTCTTCCAAGTCTGATCCATACAAGCTTAATGGGATTGGTGATATTTCTTCAGATTCAGACAATGATTTGAGTGACAAAAGTATGAAAATGCTAATCAAAAGAATTAAAGGTAAAACGCTTCTCTAAGGAAGAGAAGTTTGGAGAAATCCGATGCCTATAAAGTGCACATATCACGTTCATGCAGAGTTCAGCATCCTTCTCTTCCAAGAAAAACGTTTTACCTTTAATTCTTTTGATTAGCATTAAAGTATTTCAAATGAAAATTAAAGTATCAGTTGATTTCTTCTCATTTATTTGATTTTTGACGAACAAAGTTACCTAATATTTACTCCATCCGGTCCACAATAAGTGATCAATTTGCCCTGGGCACACCCATTAATAAAATACTAAATTTTAGATAAAAATAATTAGTATGACTAAAATACCTTAATTAAATATTGCAGCATGGTGAGTGTGAGGAATAAAGATTACTTATTGTGGACCGCAAGGAGTAATGGAGATTCACAAACTGGCTTGGAATCCACTACCTTAAAAATAAAACAAAAATGGAAACCAAACAATTTTCTAATCCATTAAAAAGAAATATGGGAATCTTTTTGGGGTCCGTTGAGTTAAACCTCAGATAATCTTTAATACTAGTATTCCTTCACCTACTACTACAATCCAACAATTTTCCATGTCAGCACTNTAATTGTTGTTCTCATTAGCGACAATGATGATGAGAACAACAACTGATCAAAGACACACCTTGTCAGGTACAGTATCCAAGTTATTCTCTGTATCCAAGTTCATCCCGAGTAATAGTACTACGAGGATAATCACCAAAGCCACCAGACAGCTTTATGATGCCAATGAAGCAAGATGAGATATTCGATGAGACTCGTATTGTAAAGAAGAAGAAAGAGATTGATCCAGAAAGGTGGGTCGAGGGCTGAGCCTCGACTGTACATGTAAGTTTTTTACTTTTCATTAAGTATTTTGATTTACTTTTATATAAATTTTGAAATACTAATTCAATGTAATTTTTCTTATAGGGTTGCTTCACAGCTGACGTGGAAGAATTCATACGCATTCAGCCACCTAATGAGTCGGGCGAGGCAATCCAACTTTCGGACGAGGATGTTGAAAGAACACTCTTTGAGTACTTTATATACTTTGAACTAGACAATAGAACCAGTTTTCGAATGGGCTTGTAATAAGTGTTAACTTAGTTTTGTTAGCTTAATGTGTTAGTTCTATTGAACTTTATACTTTGTTGGTTTTAATGTTGTTGTTAATGTTGTTGTTTTGTTGTTGTTGTTGTTGTGTTGTTGTTGTGTTGTTGTTGTTGTTTCTTGTAATAGGGAATTTAGTATGCTGGCAGGTGGTGTAGCTGCCAAAACATGCAGTTTCTGCCAAAACTAAAAAAAAATATTTTCTGGGCAATTGCGACCAAGGTTTGTCGCTAATTAACCCAGATTTCCTAAAAAGCGACCAACTTTGGTGGCTATTCTACTAAAAAATATCTGGAAAATAGCGACCAATTTTGGTCGCATACGTTTAAAAAATAATTAAATTCTTGAAATTAGAGATCAATTTTGGTCGCTTATGTTTAAAAAAAATTAAAAAAATTAAAAAAAAAAAGCAACCAACATTGGTCGCTATTTTCCAGATTTTAAAATATAATATTTGGTTTACAAACCAAAGTTGGTCGCTATATTTTGATTAATAATAAATAAATAAATAAAAATTTAATTTAAATATAGAGACCAACTTTGGTCGCTAAATTTATATTATTAAAATATTAAAGCGACCAAAGTTGTATATTGTTTACCCGGAATATTTGGTCATTTTACCTTAGAGACCAAAGTTAGTCTCTAAGTGTCACGACCCGGTTCGCCCTCCGTGAACCATCGTGACGGCACCTAGTCTCTACGACTAAGTAAGCCTAAATTGCGGAAAAGAAACCAAAATTCGCGGAAGTAATCAACTTAAAACAGAAATAAGGAAAAATAAACAATGAGTAAATGTGCCGCTCGGCATACACCATAATAAATTCTCAAAACCATTACATAAATCCATGATCCGGAAACCCATGTATCACAAGCTAAGAAATACTACACAGCTCTAACTCTAGAATGTCTAACAAGTTTTGAAATATAGAAGGGCTAATACTAAACAGCAGGAACAGAAAGAGACTCCTCGGTCTGCGGACGCGGCAGATATACCTCGAAGTCGCTATAGCAGTCGCCTCACCTCAGGGGTGGTAGGACTGAGTCGAAGTACCTGGATCTGCATATGAAAAACATGCGCAGGAAGGGCATGAGTACACCACAGCGGTACTCAGTAAGTGCCAAGCCTAACCTCGGTTGGGTAGTGACGAGGAAGGTCAGGGCCCTACTGAGGTTAAATAAGATACAGGGTTTAACAGAATGAATTAAACAATGTAATACGCAATACAAATCTGAAGGCAGCAGCAACTATTACAAGGGCAAGTAAAAACACAGTAAGAGAATACAGCGCAGTTCCAAAATAATAACTGGGGATCTCCCAGGATACCGTCCTGTAGCCCCCAAATATAAATATCATATCCAGTGGAATCTCTCGGGTGCAGTCCCGTAGTCCAACTCATAAATGTGCAGGGGGCCGGAATGCAATTCCATAGTCCCAAAGTAAACATACAGGGGAGCTCCCGGGATACCGTCCCATAGTCCCAAAGTAAACATGCAGGGGAGCTCCCGGGATACCGTCTCGTAGTCCCAAAGTAAAACACAGTACATCAACACAAGAATATTCAACAAAGCTAGATTTCGTACTAAGTAAACAGGTAAGTCTAGCCTAACATGCTTCACGTATTGCAATTAAGGCAAATTGAGCAAATAGGCAATTAAGGCTACTAAACATACGTCTCTAAACTAACAACAGGCTAAATACACAAGTAAATGAAACAGGAGAGGGGAACTCAATTGAAATTCTTAAAGAAAACCGGATTTTTCAACAATTAGCTCAAGTACACGCTCGTCACTTCACGTACGAGGCATTTCAATTACCACAATAACAATCCTAAGGGGAAAGGTCCCCCACACAAGGTTAGACAAGCCACTTACCTCGAATAAAGCTCATATCAACCCGAAACCACGCATTTACCACGAGTATCCGACTCCAAATGGCCCAAATCTATTCAATTCAATTGCATATCGTAAATAACACTTCAGGTAACTGATTCTACGATTTAATTCTAAGTTAATACGCGAAATTAGGTAAAATAACCAAAATGCCCCTCGGGCCCACGTCTCGGAATCGGGTAAAATTTATATTTTCGGAATCCTCACACTCACACGAGTCTATTCATATAAGAATCTCTCAAATCGGATGTCAAAAACCCAATCAAAACCCAATCTCTTGGTCTAAGAACTTTTCCCCAAATTTCTACCAAAATTTCGAAATTAAAGGATGAATTTAAGTAGAGATTCATGGAATTTAGTCTAAAACGAGTAAGAATCACTTACCCAAGTCGCCCAGGTGAAAATCCCTTCAAAAATCGTGATCTCCCGAGCTCTCAAGTCCAAAATATGAGTTATGGTCTAAACCCTCGATTTTGGGTTTTAAATTCTGCCCAGGTCATTTGTGCGTCGCGAACGCGGAAGGACAATCGCGTTCGCGAAGAAGGAACTGAAGCTGCCAAGAAAAAGACCATCGCGAATGCGGGACAATGGACGTGAACGCGGAGAGTAAACAGCAGGGGCTTACGCGAACGCGGAGGCTCTGACGCGAACGCGAAGAAGAAAATAGTCACAGCCCCTCAGCGCCAAATTCTACTATGCGAACGCGAGGGGTTTGGTGCGAATGCGAAGAAGGGAGAAGGCAAACCTTCACGGACGCGGGGAGCTATACGCGAACACGAAGAACAATAATTCCCTCCTCCAAGATTACCCTTCGCGAACGCGGAGGAGAAGACGCGAACGCGAAGAAGGATATCAGCTGACAGATTTTCTGCAATTCAACAAGTTCTAGAAATGACCCGTTGAGCATCCGAAACACACACGAGGCCCCCGGGACCTCAACCAAACCTACGAACATAACCCATAACATCATTCAAACTTGTTCCAACCTTCGGAACGCTCAAAACAACATCAAAATACCTATTTTTCATTGGATTTAACCTTAAGAATTTCAAAAACTCTAAAAACACATTTTCAATCAAAAAGTCTACCAAACCTCGTCCGAATGACCTGAAACTTTGCACGCACATCCCAAATGACATAACGGAACTACTGCAACTCTCGAAATTCCATTCCGACCCTCGGATCAAAATCTCACTATTAAACCGGAAACTTCCAAAATTCAACTTTCGGTATTTCAAGCCTAAATTAGCTACGGACCTCCAAAACACAATCTGAACACGCTCCTAACCCCAAAATCACCCAACGGAGCTAACGGAACCATCGGATTTCCATTCCGAGGTCGTCTTCACACTGTTCTGACTATGATCAATTTTCTAACACTTAAGCTCTCATTTAGGGACTAAGTGTCCCAAAACTCTCCGAAACTCAAAACCGAACATCCCGGCAAATCAAAATAGCAGAAATAAACTTGGGGAAAACAGTTAATAGGGCATCGGGGCATAAATTCCAAAAACGACCGGCCGAGTCATTACACTAAGGTAAAGGGACCAGCAAAATAGTGACCAAGCCAGTTTGGACGCTTTTTGACCTGTAAGCGACCAACTTTGGTCGCTTTTTGTGGTTGCTTTTTTTCCGGATTTCTAGTAGTGATATAACTTGCACCAGATAGGCATAATAGCTGTAAATACTGTGATGTAGGTTCTCTTTCTCATGCTGCTAATATTGGCGAGGAAAACTTGTCTTCTGGGGTGTCTATTATTCCTCCAAAATCGAAAAGGCACCTCGATAGGGTCATTGATAATCCAAAACTATGCAAAACCAGCAGACCAATAGACGACGATACAAATTTATTCTGCAAATGCAGCACTGATATCTTTCTGCGGTATATATTTATCAGATGGCCTTTAGACACTGGACACCATTTATGTCGCTTAGGGAGTTATGAGCAGAATTTGCATCCTGATTCACGAGAAGTCATTTTAGTTGACATGCAAAGAGAATAAATGCTGGATGTCATTTTTCTGTGTGCTCAAGCACCGATCTTTCATTTTAAGGAGATAAAATGGTTTGTTTAGAGATAGAGAACATGTTGCTATAGACAATTTGCAAATTGCATCATGCCTTACCGGAAATGTTGACACTACCACTATTGTCACAAAAGACAGTCCTAGCGACGCACTTTGCTCCATAAAATTAAGGCAAAATTCTATCATTGTTCCTATTGGGAGTTTGCAGTTTGGTGTATGTAGGCATAGGGCCTTGCTTATGAAAATGAAATATCAAAACCATTCGCAGGCACTTATTCGATCACCAATAATACAATATGACCACTCACTTTTACTCTAATCTGGGCGCGGGAAGGATCGAGGGTTCAAGGGTGGTTAAAAACGGGTCAGGAGTAGAGTGGGTTTAAAAAAACGGAAAAGGGTCAAATATATTCCTGTACTATTCAAAATAGTCTAAGTTTATCCTGCGTTTTATTATTCGTTCAATTATAGCCCTACCGTTATACTATGACACCGATATGCCCCTAATTTAGAAGGAGGGATACGTGGCAAGCTCACAAACAAATAACCCACCCCCAACTTTAATTACCCGGTTCTCTCTACAAACCCACCCATTAATGTAATCCTTACCCGACCCACACTCACTTATTACGTGGCAAGCTCAGACCCCTAAGATTCATCGGGGTTCTCTTGAATCTCCTCCGAGTTGGGTTTTTTTTAAAACTTAGTTTCAGTTTCACTGTCGCTGTGATGTACTACAACTGACCCAGCGGCATGCAAGAACTCAGGATCTATAATCCTAAAACTTTTATTTGGATTCTCTCTTAGCCCATAAATGAAAGAGGACTTCTCTCCCATTTGTTGTTCTTCTTCTTCTTGTTTTAAGGAATAGAGTGAGAGATTTGACTGGCTACGTACTCTTATTTTTGCGGCGGAATTTTTGGTGGAAGTGGGAGAGTCCTCAAATAGGACCTCATCTGACCACCATAACTTTACCACTTGAGAATTTCCTTGAATACATCTTGCATTTATGTTTTTCCATACTCATTGATTATTCAACAGATCTATTTGATGAAGAAATAAGCTTTTTTTGAAGATTTTTCAGTAGGATAGATCTATAATTAATTCACTAAGTTTTTGAAGTACTTCTGTAGCAGTATAAATTAATCACATGTTTCAAATGATCTTTAATTTTTGCTCTAAATTTCTGATTTTTTTCTGGCAATTTCTTCGTTAAGAAAACTTCAAAAATAGTGTCGCATGCGTATCTCCACCTCACGATTCTTCAATTTCTTTGTCCTGATCTCTAATTTACTTCCGTACAAAAAATTATTGAGTGAGTGGTCGGGTGTTTTGAAGAGATGGAGGAGAAGAGTTGGGCTTAATTCCCCCCACCCCCACACACACCACACACACACAAAACCTAACTTATGTATATTCAAGTGTAGAAGGAAATAACGGGTTTGGGTATGGATTACATTAATGGGTGGGTAATTAAAATTGGTAGTGGGTTATTTGGTTGTGAGCTTGCCACGTGTCCCTCCGTCTAAATTAGGGGCATATCAGTGTCATAGTATAACGGTGGGGCTATAATTGAATGAATAGTAAAATGGAGGATAAATTTAAACTATTTTGAATAGTACAAGGATATATTTAACCCTTCTCCGTTAAAAAAATGGTTGGGTCTAATTTAATTCTGAACTAAAAAAATGCGGCAAATCATAGCAGGACACGTGACTATTTTAAGAATTCTCCCAAAAGTGATTATATACAAGAAGTCATGGATAATATGGGTAACCTATATTATCCGCCGATTAATTTATTTTTTATCCGTATTAAATATGGATCGGGTCGGATATCCACCCCGACCCGCCCGTTTGCCACTCCTAATAAGGGGTATGTTTGGCCCTTCTCCGAAACATTTATTTTGATCGAGTACAGCTGTTCCAGCTATTTTGCCAAATATATTTCATAGGTGTGGCTATCTTGCCAAATATATTTCAGTAGAGTCATATTAATGTTTAGTGGAATATAAATCACTAAAAAATTAGACTCTTATATCTCTTATATCTAATTAGTTTCTCGCCACGTGCGTTACACGTGTATGTCAACTTATGTATTGGGTGGTTGTTAAGAAATAAATTTTGGAGAAAACAAAAAAAAGGTGGCTTTTATATAATATTCTACGTCTTGTGACCTGAAAAACAATCTTTCACATAGTTTCATGCATGCTACTAAATTATGTACCAACAAATTGATTTCATGCCAATAAAATATTTTTTAAGATCGTTGGATTTTAATTGGTTTAATATTTGTAGAAGTTGGATTTCATAAATCACTAAGGGTAAAAACTTTAGGTAAAACAAGTAGAAATCCGATTTTATTGCCACTTTCTTCTTCATGGCTCTTTAACAGGCTAGTGATCTGATTTATGATTCACTATACTTTTCATATCCTTCTTGATTAACCCGTTAGTAAATTGAATAAGTATATAAACATTAATACATACACAAAAAATATAAGTAATTAAACAATTAATTTAAATGTATGAGTAAGTTTATAAAGGTAATTCTACGCATATGAACTAACCTCGTCCATGCTTAATTACCTGATATGACTCTAGATTATTGTACAAATGCTAACATAACTCATGTAAGTAATAATAATTGTTAATAGTTCGTTGTAAAAATATGGTGTAGTAAAACATAAATTGAGAGGACATATAATCTTCTTAATATCCAATTATCGTCGTTGCTTCTTGTTCTCCTTTTTATTTCCTCCATCTTCGACATGTTTAGTTTCTCAAATACAAAATAATACTTGATGCATAAAATAGTTTTCGATAAGTTATGTTGCAATTACATCAGTATTTTCAAACTTATAATTGGAAATTTATAAATTAATAACGATACCAGAATAAGTTAAAATAAAAGCTAGAGGACTTAGATTTAACCTTATGAAGCAGTTTCGAAATACATTCATTTGGCCAAAATGCTTATGTGCATATAATGCCTAAGTTAACTTCTCTAACTAAATAATTTTACAACTGATGTATCATACGGAATATTAAAGTGGTATTTATGAAAAACCAAACAATAGAGATGAACGAACCAAAAATATTCTCACCTCAATTATCTAATAGTAGTAAATTTCTATGTTATGAACACTTTCGAAATTGATGACTATGAAGGATTTTCAAAAAGAGAAGTAGATTAGAAATGAAGTCAAATCTGTATATACCTTTTCCTGTAGCACCAAACTTCGAACAATATTTTTTGTATGCTTCAATTGCACCTTCATAACGATACAAAGAAACAAAAATAAAAATCAGAGGGAGTCATTCTTGATGACGAAAGAAAGCCATAAAATCAAAGAATAAGAGTGTCATATTATTCATGGTGTGGATAGATACTTGAAGATATTATTTTGTGAAAATAAAGTCAGAAAATGAAGCAGACATAAATTATCAAGGTACAAGCTGCATGTACAAAGCACAAATCGATGCAAGGGTCTGTCCACATAAATTCTTGGCATTGCTACTTGCAATTTTCTCACTACCTAATCGATATTGTAGTGTCAAGTTATAAACTGCATGTATATGCGAAAAAATCAGTACCTATTTTTTCCTACTCAAGAAATAACGTATAATGTCTTGCTTTACTTTATAAATTAAATTCAATCCCACCTGAAAACTTCATACGTAGGGAGAGTTAGGGGAATGTACGTATTCCTGTACTTCCATCTACATGCTCTAATTTCTCATCTTTTTTTACCCTAACCAACATCACGTTTGATAAAGGCATGGATTAATTTTGAAACAATTGATTTCAAGAGTGTCTCTTTGCTTATGGTTGTGTCCTTTCATAAATGGTTTTTTAAGAATATACGATTGTAGTTTAATATTATATCATTAAATAACTTATTTGAATAGTGTCTTTTACTTATAGTTGTGTCTTTTCATAATTTAATTAATTTTTTAGAGTCAAATAAAGTTAAAGTTATTTATTTGGTGATCTATTTCATAAATGTATTTTGATTATTTAACGTTTGGAATTGGGTCTCAAATTCTTCTTTATTTTTTTATAGGAACGAAGAGTCATGTTGGTCAGTGTATTGGTTTATTTTACTTTAATGTATCTTAAACAGAGTAGGAGGCCGGTAATTTTTATTTTCGTGAAGGGCAAAATGGACAGTAAATTTTGAAGAATATTTTTGGAACCCCTTTTTTTTTTGTTGTTGAAAGAGATGGATTTAAATAGTGAAAAGGATTCTCCGGCTAAGGCAAAATCAATTCGGCTGCTATGGCGGAGCGGGAGATCCCTTGTAAATCATGCGAATTTCCTTCTAGCGGGAGGGAACGAGAACTGGTAGAGGAAGAGGAGAGTATGGATGAAGAAGAAGTTGATGATTCATATGATTCCGACGAAAGCGAGGACGCTATAATCTACGACTCCGACGATTCTGACTTTTGAAATTGTGGACGGTCCCAATGCGGATCGCAAGGTCTGGAACCAGTATTACCGGGAGTGGAATGAGGGCGAGGTTGGTACGTATGCTATTATTGTGTGCTTTGCTTTGTTATTATTCGTCGCCTTCTACTTATCATTGATGTTACTTTGTAATTGTTTGTGTGGTAGGGTTTTGATATCTCTGTCCACCCAGGTGCTTCTTTTATGGCTTCAATTGCACAACTACGGAGCTACCTGAAGAATCCAAAAGAAAAACAGATATACACTGAGCTGTGCAACTTGGTAATTGGAATTTTCAACTCTCAGAATGTAAGTGCTTGCTTTACTCTTTTGATCATATGAAAGCTAAAGCTAATATTGATTGTAATTGAGTTTTTTTGCCTGTTTTCATTTTAGCCTAAAGAGTATGAGTTCGTGGAAATTGTGAAGGTAAATGCATCATTTGCTGCTGGGACATGGTTTTATTTCACTTTTCAAGCCAGGGATACTGATGATGCGGTAAAGATATTTCAAGCATTGGTGTGGGACGGAATTAATGGAACCAGAAAGGTGGAATTTTGCAGGCTTAAGAAATTCATTAAGTAATAAAGGTAAACTTTGACAAGAGAGGGTTGCTCGTCTAGTGGCAAGCACCCTCCCACCAACCTTGAGGTTTGTGTTCGAGTCACCAGTGGAGTAAAGTGGGGAGTTTCTGGGAGAGTTATAAAAAAATAAAAATGAAATAGATGTAAATAACACATTAAACAAAAAGTAACAAAGGTAAACTTTGTACTCTGCATCTGCCATCTTGTTATATATTACTTATATAAGCCTCATGCTTATGGTAAGTAGATATATGTGTTGATCAGTCACCCTTTTTAAAGCTTATATATGCAGCATGTTTTGAATATTTGAATGTGGTGCTTATGTTTTTCTGAGCCGAGGGTCTATTGGAAACAACCTCTCTATCCTCACAAGGTAGGAGTAATGTCTGCATACACACTACCCTCCTCACACCCCACAGTGTGGGATAATCCTGGGTATGTTGTTGTCTTGTTTTAGTTTCATTTTGCTTTATTATTGCATTTGATATCCCTAATATTATCTAGGGCGTACGCGATGTGTCACACCTGCCCCATTGTTTGCTGCTAATTAAGTTAAAACATACTCCTACAACGATAATAAATTTTCTGAGCAATCAGATCAGAATTGCCATCCAATTCGTATCTCCTTAGTTTTCTACAATATGCAAAAGAATTTAACAAAGTAAAGGAATAACTTTCTCACCCGAAATAATGACAAGGAGAATCTGCAGAATATTGTTATTGACATTGAAAAGGTGGTGAAAGTTCTAGGTTTCAGAGAATTGGTTAGGAAGTGAAATCGCAGGGAGGGTTGGGGTTTTGTTTTTAAAAAGGAATTTTCACAATTAAATAAAAATATTAGGGATAAAATAATATGATTGTTTTGGCTTATGACTTATGACTTATTTTGGCTTATAAACACTTCTAATCTTTACCAAATGCCTAGATAAGCTAAAAAATGCTGATAAGCTAGTTTGACCAGCTTATAAGCTTATCCAAACACCCTCTAAATCTCAAGAAACTTTCACTTCCTTTTATCCGTTATTCACAGAATTTAACTATTGTTCTTTTTGATGTAACAATTATTCTTGTTAAACCCCACTTGTGGGACTGCACTGGGTATGTTGTTGTTGTTGCTGTTGTAATTAGTCTTACTAAATTCTCTAAGTTCTATAGGTCTTCAGGTACCAGTAACCTTTTGAAGAATGTCATTTGAGCTATTTGCCTTTTTATCTGCAGCTTTAATTCATGCTTGTGGAGCCAAACTTGGGTAAAATTGGTTGTTGCCTCGTGTCTATTTCTTCTAGTCTGTTTTTCGTATACTTCTTTGTTAATTCTTCCTTTTCTTTTCTCAAGTCATTTTATCATTGTATGACTTTTCGCTTTTAAAAATTTCAAGTGCTCTGAGCCATCTCTTATATGTTGTTAGGGGCTTCTGACTTTTAACATTTATAAGTCCACTAGACTATTTGTTTTATCCCTACACTTCAATCTATATAGCTAAAAGTCCATGTTTTGAAAACAAAATGCTGAGTTACTCTTAAAGGAGGATGAGAGATAATGTTCTACATTGGTTAAGTAAGAATATTCAAAGTGATTTATATAAAATCATTTTGAACTGCCTCAATCTAAAAGTATTAACATAAGTTTCAAATTGAGACACTACCACAAATAGCTCCTTTAAATCATGATAAACTACCACATCTCAGTGAATTGGTATTTACTTGAGAGATTAAAGGAAGTTCTATTAATTTATTGATCATTTATTTTATTAATTGTCATCATATTTCAAATATAACACTAGCTGTTGAGTTTTCATCCTTGGCTCAAGAAAACTGCTTCAGCATTCTCATCACTGCAATAGAGACAAGGATGTTGAGTCTCAATATGTTCATCATTTTTCAGAACATCCCTTGACATTAAGACCAGCTCTTTATTACTAAGAGGGCCAGAATGTTTCTTCAACACAGCTATAACTGTATGGCTAAATGCCCCATAAGCTTTGTTTTCATTTTCACTTCCTCCTACATCTTGACATTCCTCATTAGCTTGACAACCACTTAGCAAAATACCCTCATCTTGTTTAAGAGGCTTCAACAAATCCAACTCCATTTGGGGCAAACAAAATAGAAGACTGGCTTCATTTCCGAAGAGTTGTAGCATATGTGTTCCAATATCTGAGGTATTTATGTTTGTTAAGGATGTGAGATGTTCCAAGACAGTTTCATGAGGGATGAATCTAGGCTTGCAAGATTGTGATGATTGAATGGTTTTTCCCTCTGCTTGGTTTTTTGGCTTGTTGGATGGTCCAATTTGCTCTTTCTCTTTGTCTATTAGGCCTCCACTATGGCAAGAATCTGAAAGGATAGTGATGGTTGCTCCTTCTGGTACCCGATTCACTATTTTTCGAATGTCTATATCTGCAAAATACACGTTTTTAAAGGTTACCAAGATTGTAAAATCATGAAATGTCTATATATACACTGTCAGTGTAAAGAGATATCACATTATTATTGTAATATGTTGTAACAAGTTATCTGCCTTATTTCCATGTGAACTAACTTTACTTAATATAGATAATGTTATCTTTTACCTCTGCCTCTTAACCATTGCCTTCTCTGAGGGGAAAGAAATAACGGAAAAGGGCCAAATATATCCATGTACTATCAGAAAAAGTTTAAATGTGCCCCTTATTATACTTTGAGTCCAAATATATCCCTATCGTTATACTTTTAGTTCAAATATACCCTTTTCGGTTAAGTTTGTCCAAAGTGGACATCCAATCCTATGTGGCACTGACATTTGATGAGGTGGATGCCACATGGCTTGCCACCTCAGCACCCGTCACCCATTTTACCCATCCCTTCTAAATTTTTTTCCACCACTAAAATTACCTTCCCTCCACCACTATTGCCACCATTGCCGCTACCATGAAAAATATTGTATTTCAACTTTTAGTCTTTTATATATGGATTAGGGGCTCTGAGGTGGCATGCCATGTGGCATCCACCTCATCAAATATCAGTGCCATTGGATGTCCACCTTGGAGTCTTGGACAAACTTAATAGAAGAGGGGTATATTTGAATTAATAGTATTACGGTAGGGGTATATTTGAACCAAATGTATAACGAAGGGTATATTTAAACCTATTCTCATAGTACAGGGATATATTTGACCCTTTGCCGAAGAAATAATTCTACTTTCTTCATCAAGTTTATAGATTAGATAAGATCAAGAAACTTACTAGTGATATAATTGAAGTCGAGAGGAATGATGGCTTCGTCTTGTTTCTTCTTTCCAATCAATGTTCCATGGCCACTAAAATGGAAGTACAAAACATCCCCTGATTCAGCTTGATCAACCATCTTGTTAAGTGCTTTCTTGATATTAGCTCCAGTAGGCATCACTGGACTTCCTGGTTTATCCATCAACAGTTCAATGTGCTGTGAATCGAACCCGAATCGATTCACGAGCACATCTCTCATGGCTAAAACATCATTATGGCATCCATGTAACCTGTATTGTGTGTTTTCATAGTTGCAGCCAACTAGAACTGCCAGTTTTTTACCAACTTTCTCCATTTTTTTGACAAGTAATTAATGAATACAAGAACTCTCTCAGTTTGTAGATTTCTCAATGTTGAAGTGGTCTTTTGTGGGTTGGTTCAAGTGCAAATTTATACTGAAAGTTTCATTATTATTGCTTGAAAGTTTCATTTCTTGAAGTCATTAATTGCTTATGTGTTGCCATTTCTGAGTTTGTACTTTAAGAAATTAGAGGTGGCAATGACATTTTGTTCACGCGATTAGTTTTTTCCCTCTCTTAAATTAAAGTTTTGTAGGAAGATTTCTCCGCTCTCATGGAAAATAATATTTTATTATTGAGTATAAAACTCCCGTTAGCGCAATAAGAAAGTCATGAGTTTAAGCTGTACAAACAAACTCGTGCAAAAATGTAAGTCAAGGAAGAGGCGGCTCAATGAATGCTATTGGAGGCCTAAAGCCAAGACATAATAAGAGGCCTTAAACTTGTTTAATAATTTTAAATATTTTTGGTGAAGTTTATTCTTTTTACTTTTGAGCATCTTGACGATGTAACCAACCCATTTAATCTTTGTTGAAACATACTAACCTTTGATAGTAAGATTTTATTAAGTTTATTTTTAAATTTTTTCTTATCACATGACCGTCAACATTACTCACTATATAGTATTGCCTCCCAAAGTAACAATCATGTGAAAATTTATATTTACAAAGATGATAAATAAATTAACTATAACTTTTTACGATCTAATTAGCTTGAAGCGTGCCTACAGAGATCTTGAAAGAAAATATCTTAAAGTTAGAGTTGTAAATAAAATTTAGGTAAAATACCTTAAAACCCCCTTTAACTTGACATGGATTATTAGTTACAGCCTTAAACTATTCGTGGTCTTAATTACCTCCCTCAACTATTCGTGGTCTTAATTACCCCCTGGACGCTGATGTGGCAAAGAGTGTGGGTGCACTCGCCTGCCACGTGGATTTTTTCGGTATATGTGGCATTTGTTTTGAAAAATAAAATATATTTTTACCTTTTTAAGTATGTTACTTCATTTAATTGGAGTAAGAAAAACTAGAAAGTAGCTGCAGATTTAATTGCCTTTTACTTGCATTTGAATTTTCTCAACCAACTCCGAAAAAAGATAATATAAAATATAAAACTAATGTTATTAACATTGGTGACAAGGTAGCAAAAGATGGTTGAATTTTTTTATCACTATTTAATAATAAATACAATAAATATTTAGATTATACATTAAAAAAATAGCTTTTGGGGCCTCTAAGTTTGTGAGGCCTAAAGCGGCCGCTTTAGTGGCCTTGGGGTTAAGCCGCCTCTAAGTCAAGGTTGCATATAATTGACTCGTTATGGTCCGGCTTTTACTCTGACTCCACGGATAGCGAGATTTTAATTCGCTAGGCTCAGTGGTGGAGCCACATAGCTCCAAATGGTGCCAATTGACACCCCTTTACCAGAATATTATACTGTTTAGATAGGTAAAGAATATTTCTTTACGTGTATATACTATGTACTGAATCCTCTCGACTTCTTCGTGTATTTACTTCTTTACATTTTGATACCCCTTAATGAAAAAACAGACTTCGCTATTGACTAGGCTGCCTTTGAGTAATGTAACACTATTAATTGACACAAAACAAAAGTGATTTATTATGATAAAATAATGAAAATTTATGTGGTAATAATAGAAGTGTGTCAATTGGGAGATGGTGACATAATCGAGTTTCAACCTCTTGGGACATAGCTTATGGTATAGAGAATAAATTGAATATTTGGAATGGTCCTAGTTTGTAGCAAATGAAGGTTTGCCAACTTTGTTACGTATTGATGGGACATGAAACTGCACGTTTTCTTTCACGTAACATCTACATCAACAAGAGAAATTTCTCAGAGATAGCTCAAGCACTTTCCTAACCAGCAACTTCATATATTAAAACCTCTATCAATTACTTGATGTGTACATCATAAGATAAATACGTGACACAAACTCAACGAATAGACAGCTTATGAGGATTATTTGTTTTTATTCAAAAACTGTGATATAAATAGATAAATCTCCACGCTGTATCCTATTTTCACTTTTAATATTTCATTTAGTTTTTGGCTTCTAAGTGTTGATTAGGAAATGTGTTGCTTCAGAGCAATCAAACACAGAGGAGACTCAGGGAAGTTATTCAAGGCTTCAATTAGGAAGTTACGAAGGTAATGCGTTTTCAATTTCATATTCAAGTTAACACTTTTTTTTTTGTTGCTCTGCAATAAACTTACGCGGGAAGTTTATAAAATCTTATTTTCCTTTTTGTTTTTATTTTATAGTAGTCATCATTTATTTTATGTGATTATGTTAAAGGAGAGTAAAAGGTAGAATGAAGGATGGTTTACAAAACACCATTCTCAGAAATAAACTAGTGCGTGGAAAAGTTCCAGCTAACTAATGGTAAGCTCCCAATTTCCTGTAGTTTTAGCAATCTTATAAGAGCATACGTTTTGTCCAATGAACAACGAGCCAAAGAAGAACGAAACGCAAGGGTATTCCTTTGTTGTTGTACAAACTAATTTACGCACACCTCAACTAATTAACCGAATATCTACCACCTCCGACTAAAACTTAGGGTAAGGAGAAAAAAAATATCCAAGTGGTTATTTGACTCCACTAACAAGGTACGCTCTGTACTCTGTAGTAACCATCATACCTGTATCTGGTCCTCAAATGGCCATAAGCAAAAGGAGAATACGCAATACTTTGAAAAGCCCATGCTTAGCTTTCTAATTTACCTAGTGAAGACCAGCTTAAAGAAACGTAACTTTCCCTCTAACTCATTTTTGTGTATTCCGCTAGTGTCTCACTCCAACATGATGAGCTTTTTACACAATATTTATCTCACACCATCTGAACCACATAAATTATTAGGAATTATGTAAGAGTTTCAGAGAAATCTCTCTTATTGATGATCAACATAATAGTCAGAATCAGTCCTATTTGTCTTCATAGGAGCATAGGACAAGCTTGGTTCTTCAAATGCTACAGAAGTGTTTTCAGTAAATGCTACACATAGATGATCGGATGAAGTATGGATACTCCATGAGATCTGGAATTCATCTCGGCTTCCTTTAGCCGGGTGGCCAGTTCATCTGTCGTCCCCCGAGAAGGTGAAGGTGAAGATGATAAACAGATTGGCCTGACAAAACAATCTTCATGTTAATATACACTTAAATGCAACTCTAACTGGAAACAAGGAGAGCAGGAAGCAAGATACAGACATCCGCTAGGCCCATCATTGATCACAAGTCTGAACCCATTCTCGAGCAGACCTTCCTGTTTAGCAACAAGCTTTGCGGTGTAAAGAAGTTGACCAAGAATTTCACAGTGCTTTTCTTCAGCCTGAAAAAAAAAACAGGTGATGAAACAAGCAAGAGAATATACCAAACAGGGACCAACCAACCGTTTGTGAAGAATTGACGACAATATTTTAGATATGGAAGTAAAACTAGATTATAAAAGAAAGAGGCTTTTGCATGTTACAAAGCAGCATAGAGCTATAGTAATCAAATCTTTCAAGAGGTCCAACTATGAAGTGTAAGGACTAAAGGCGTTCTCCTATGTACCCAAGACATTTGCTAATTCAGGTAAACCAAATGTAAAACGACTATAAAGTTTTACAGTTTCCTGGTCCAACATCTTCAAGCTCATAACATGATCAAGTCGACACAACTTTGGAATTCAAATACAATTTCCCCCCTCATTTTTATCATATTGAAGTCCCATTTTTCTCTCATTATCAGGGTGCTAAGATACCAATTAATTCAATGATTAATAAGATCACGCTAGAGTGGAAAATAAAAACTATAATGAAGTACAAGGATATAAGCTCCATATATTGATTAAGGCTCAAAAAATCCCAAAAAACTAAGCAAATAAGCATACAGTTCCAGGGAAAGACAAAGGAACTATTTGATTGTTTTTAGTTTTTGATAAGATAAAGTAATTTGATATTGTGGGAAAATTCCCGTACACAAGAAGTATATTAAAGGGTAAAGAGCCTACACAAAAATATAGTTCTCTACAAAATACATTCAATCTTCTATAAATTGGTGAACCAAAAAGAAACGAGAAACAAGAGGCAATATCTCAAATGTGCTGAATCACTTCCAACTTCAAAAAAAGTACCATAAGCCTCTCCATCAGTAGGACCCACATAAAGCGAGTGGTGCGGACCCTGCATCTTCTCTTCCTTCTTCAATATTAGATTTTTTTTAAAGTCAAAGTGAGTTTTTCTCATGATTAATTAAATCAAGTGAATTTTGTCTCCCTTAACTTATGTAATCTAATATCATATTATCTAGGCGAAATGGCTTCCTGGCCACTTAAACTTGTAGGGCTTTTGAAAGCCGATACACGAACTTTAGATTTTCCCATTTGAACACCTCTACTTGAGAAAATGTTACTAATAAACACCTTTGACCGATGACTATGCTTAGGTGGCAATATTATAGCTGATGTGGCCAATTGCGTGTTAATCACCGGTATTAAGCGTGTGAATATGATAAATAATTAAAAAAAAAAGATAAATAATTAATTTTAAAAAATAGAAAAATTCATCGGGTCAGATTTAGATAAAAGCCACCCCCTCCATTTATCTTCGCCCCTATCTCCCCACCCCCACCCTACCCCCACCCCTCTCCATTTATCTTCTTCTTCCTTTCCCGTCTTTTCATCTTTTATGCTTAATTAAAGCCATAACCAAAATTTTGATAAATCAAACTCAAAAGCTCCACTCAACCCACATATCTGACAATTCTTCAATTTTTAACCATTCAATCTTGCAATTCCAAGCCGTAGAGATCGTTCTCCACACCAAAGAACCACCTCTCCACCAAAAATCAGGAGATTTCACTGTAGGAATCACCACTTCTGATGACCTGCAACTCTCCGACGGGCTCCAGTTGGTCGGAGATGGCGTTCCAGTGGTCCAAATCGCCCAAGAGCAATGCCAATCGATTCCTGCTGCTAAGGAGGTCACGCCAATTGGCCACTACAACGAATTAATTGTCACAACTTTAAAGAAAACCAATTCTGCGACAGTACTGATCGGAAAATTTCTCCGGCAATCTACCTAGCTATAAAAAAATAAGAAAAATTTGGAGAGAGGAGAGGACGAAGAAGAACCTAGGAAGGGAGTGCTGATATGGAAGTAGACGAATGAGTTGCAGGTGTGGGGGAGGGGGATGATGGGAAGGAACGGGGAAGAGGAAGCTGGAAGGGTTTAAGTTTTTTCTTTCTTATTGTATTTATTTTTATTTTTAAAATATAAATATAGGTGACAATTTTTATTTACAAATTACACATGTCATTAGTTGGGTGGGGTCTTACTTTTGGATTGGTCATTTGCTGACTGGATGGACACGTCTGTGTATGTGTAATACACGTGCATAGGCTCAAGGGACAAATGTGTTTATTAGTTAAGGGAATCATGAGTTCGAGTGTTCAAATGGGAAAATCTAAAGTTCGTGTATCGGCTTTCAAAAGCTCTACAAGTTTAAGTGGCCAGGAAGCCATTTCGCCTATTATCTAATTTTACTTCTGCTCTTTCCTTTTATTTGTTACTCTTACTGTCTTACTCTGGGACCATGCCTTGATTGGGTGTGGAATTAGCTGCATACTGCCCATACAGGTTAGAGAGAAAGAAAGAGCAAAGAGAGCAAAAGATGGATAGACAGCTTCTGGGAATGCTCAAGTTTTGTGACAAGCATTATAAAAAGAAATATTCTCTTTTCCCGTTAAATAAACAAAAACTGAAGATATAAAAGAAAGAAGAAATAAAGGACAAAGATAACCCCCTCAGCCACTGAATAGCAGCTCCAGGGAATGCTGAGAGTCTTAACCAGCTCAGTGCTAAAGATAATTTCTAAATCTTGTATCTCCTTTTTCTCGTTTCCAATAATTTGTTCGATCAGATATAACAAGGATCATCATATAACTACATGAAAAGAGTTAAATATTTAGCCTTCAACGCAATAAATTCAGTGAAGCAACTATGAGCAACATACCAAAAAATAGTGCCTATTAATTAGACAAAAAGAAACCTCCCAAATTCCATCTAATGATTCAGGGACAAAACCCCAAACTGGTAAGCAAAAGGGTGACAGAGATCAGGGGCGGATCCAGTGAGTGAGATACGGGTTGCCGTGAACCCAGTAACTTTTGTCTAGATTCGATATTTGTATTGAAAAATTCATTAAATATATAAGAATATTTAGCTTGGAACCCAGTCCGTTAATCCAGTTATTATTGTATATTAACGTAAGATTTGTGTAGGAACCCATAAACTTAAAATTCTAGATCCGCCTCGAACAGAGATCACATGATAAAATAAGTATCTCGGATGTGGAATTAAATTTTTTAGTGCCTATTCAGAAGAAAGCAAGAAAGAAAGAAGGATAGGAAGAGAACAAGAAACAAGCAAGAATGAATGAATTGATGAACATAGAGAGAAACAACTTAATGAAAGAAAAAAGAACACAGAAAGAAACAAGCAAGGAGATCATTCTCTCCCAAAAGAGTAGCTGCAAGGAATTTTGCGAGTCTGCAAGAAGCAATGTGCTAAAACTAGTTTCTAATGCTTATTCTTCTTTTCCATTTTTACAACTTTATTTGATCAGATATAGTAAAGATCATTATGTTAAGTGCAGTCACATAAACCAAACTACACCATTAATCTCTAAACCAATAAACTAACGAAGCTCGCCTCAAAGTGTCACAATTTTTTACTTCACTTACAAGCATTGCACCTCATATACTCTGAGGCGCAAATGCAGGGTACTATTGTGCTTCTTGTGTGCAACTTTTCAACACTATGAGCTCCCTACAGAAAGCTTATTCATACTCTTTCAATAGTAGAAAGATACCTTGGAAAGTCCTGTCAAGCCATCCCTGACCTTGGGCATAAGCAGAATGTGCACCGGGGCTTGGGGATTTATGTCTCTGAAAGCTAAAACCTGACATGAAAATTATTGACTTAAATATAAAATACAATACATCAAAAAAGACCGCATGAAAGCGTAAAGGCATACACATAGTAATGTACAAAATCAAAACGCTCATACCATACACGGTGGATAGAGTACTGCCAGGGCAGTAGAAAAAGCAAAACACTCTTCATCAAGTAACTTAAACTTTAATTAAAATAACAGCAGGTCAGCAGCAAAGTACACGATCTTTTCCAACATCTAAGGAAAGGTTGGACGCTGCTTAAAAAAGCAATAGCGCATTTCAGTTCCGCATGTAATATAAAAGATGAGTTAAAACAATCACCCAGAAATGAAATACGCTTCACATCTCATGGACATTTGGATTAGAAAAACACAATTTTAGTGCCCATCTTATTAAATCTTCTCCAGGTGTAAGTGAAGTGGCCTAATTTCATGGTATTAAGGAAAACTATACCCACTTCTCGGAATCTAGAATTTACGAACTCCCTACCCATATTCCAAGACCATCTGCATGCATTTGCTGATTTGCAGAAGTTTATATCAGGAAATATTTTTACTGTATCACATTGTCTCAATCATATTCTCAGAGTATCTTCCTCGCACAAGACAAACAAGAATGTCCAAGAGGTTACATTTTCCCCGTTAGCAACCGCTCCTCTTATTAGTGGAAGTGGAGCTGCAATTAACCTTTCTTCTCCACTCAACAAAGAACAGGAAGGATAAAAAAAACTCAGGAAAACGAACATTTGGAGCAGGATATAGTATTCAACTATGGATGTGTTTTGGCACAAAGGAAAATGATTTCCAGTGTTTGGTCACTTAAAATTGGGATAAATGCTAGTATGTAATGAAAATAATTTCTACCAAAAGGAGGAAATTCGCATGTGTCACTTGTTGACGGGAGTCATTTTCTTTTACAAGTATCCCAACTCTTCCACAATATCACTTACTTCAATCAACACCTTACACATTGCTAACAACCTTTAGTACTCAAAATTCTCCCGAAACACATCCCTATACCCATTGCTGCTTCTTGTAGTATCGCCATTCACTTACTTTTATACCTATCAAAATATTTTCAGAATTATCTTTTTCCCTAATAACAAGTGGAATCCGCTCTAACTTCAATATACCTCACTATTCCACCAAATACCTAAATAACAGCTAAACATAGAGGCACAGACACACATACACACATACACAGAGAAACCCTAGAGGCATTATATACCTTGTCATCCTCGTAGACAATGTTTGCTGGGATTTCCTTGTTAATGATCTTGTCAAATCTGAAAAAACAAAAATCAATTAAAATAAACTAAACTATTTTACACAAAAGCTAATTAACCATCCAAATAAACAGAAAATAGGAAAATAGAGAGAGAGATGAATACATGGTAGGAGAATCTGAAGGAACGGCGAGAAGAGCAGCTTCTTTCTCGGAAGCCATGGCAGCAGGCTTCTTCTTCTGATGATGAGTAGTAAAGTGTGCAGTCAATATTTGGAGACGGCTCTTATTGGGGTTTTCTTCACTCATATCGTAAAGCTTCTTTTTGTTTGTGGGTATATCAACTTTATTAGTCAAACACATCAGCACCATCGTCTTTCTCCTATTTGTGATTAGGTATACCAAGTTTTCATTTTTACAATTGCGTTTCCTTTCCCATAATAATAACCACCAAATATATATTGTTTTTTACATACTAACGTATAATTTACATAAAAGTTACATAATTAGTGGTATACTAGTATCTATGAATGTGCGTTGCACGTTAATAATGACACGTAATGGTTTAAATATTTATTTATATGAAAGAATAATAAAATTTAATTAATGAGAGTAATTTTATGTATAATAATACAACAATCATCTAAATGCCGAAAAATATTATTACATTAGCATAATACATGAATTTAAAATAAAAGGACAGCATCAAAACTTACAAAAATTGTCAATTTTGTCGTGTTAGATAATTTATGTGAATAATATTTTTTTTCTGTATGTTACCTCCTAATGCTTTGGTTGATTTGCCTAAATCTGAATTCTTGATATCCCTCTTGAAAGTGTAATATACTGTTGTTCGTGCAAGAAAATATATTGCGGTAAATATAGTCTAATATTTAGGATGTTTGTCCTTGTATATTTATTGTATTTGCAAAACATAAACATACCAAAAATTATTTTCATATAAATTTAAAAGGATATTCCTTAGTTTCGAAAGACGAAAGTTGAATTAGGGATAAAATTATACTTAGAAGCACAATGACCAGTATCATAATTTTTGCATGTATGACGTTATTGTGAAAACTTCTATATACTATCTGTGTGCTATTACATAAGTTATTCGGTGTATCTAAGTTTTCGGTAGCATGACGGACATATTTTTCTTCAAAATCAACTTATATATAATAGAAGATCAATTTTAACTTAGTCTATAATATATGCGGTGACACTAACATACGTAAAAAAAATATTAACCTTGACAACAAAAATGTATGGTAGAAGGCCATTTGGTATTAAAGTATTTAAGTATATTTTTCTTGGTAGTAATTATTGGTATCATTTCTGCTGAGTCAAAAAATGAAAAATATTTTGTTTTTACTATAAAATTTTGCAATCCACCTTTACTTTAGTTGATCAACATATTCATTTCTGCTAGTTAAGATATCTTTTTAATTCTATCATGCGATTTACACAATTTGCGTTTTAATCTAATAATAGAAATATTTCTCTTATTAAATCCACTACAATTACTATTGGAGTTGATAACCAAGCGTTCAGGAAGAACCAAATCATCTTTTATTGGATGCTCTTCTTCATTTTCGACACGAAGCAGGAAGACACTGAATCTTGATATGTTCTTACTTTATATTTCTTGTGAGTTAGAATCTTTTTCATTTAAGGCCAAAAGTATAACTTTGGCAAGTTAGTTATGTTTTTGTCGATTTTGGAACTGCCTGTAGTACTTGACAGAAATCACCTCCCAAACCATTAATTTTCTACCAAATGGTTCATTAATATCCAATATATCTCTAGAACTCCGAGCAATTATTTCGATCGTTTGACACTTAGCAATAAGTTCTTCATCCCATATTATCAACTTTGCTTTTCTTATAAATTTGTGATGGTTATTTAAATTGTTTGAAGATGTATATCAAATCTAAAGTGGGTGGCCTCATAATAAAATCATTATTGGTACATCACTTGCTATTATTGTTAATAGTGTCATGTCTCTTGATATGATATTTGCAAGTAATGCGTGACATAAAAATATTATTTCGATTCCACCGGAGGCATCTACAAAGAATAATCCTGTTATGTCATAGTCGAATCTTTATAATATAGTCTTGAAAACTTGTTCTTGTTTAAGATTTAGCTTTGATTGTGTTTCCTCAGACACTTGTATAACATTTTGATTCTTAATAATATACTAACCTTTTAAATTTATGTTGTAATTCTTATGGAATAAATTTATGTAACCTAAAAAAAATTTAAACTCGAAGAAGAATTTTACTCATGAATTTAAAAAATAATTGAATTGGATTCTCTTGCTAAATAATTAATTAAAAGATCTAATTATTTAGTTTTAATATAAAAATATTTTATTCTATGTTGATTCAAATCTTAATATTAGTTCACCTCTTGTTTCGAATATCATCCACCATAATTTTTTTTTCCAAAGACTAAAAGATTGATCTGACATTTCGCGTTTAGATCTTTATGTTTGTAGAATCATTAGTGGTATTGACTCTTACCAACCATTTTTTTCCCTCTTTCTCACATATTTATATTCTTAAATATTTTCTTAGTTGTTGTTTAATAATTGGATATTTTTCAATATTACAAGAAAAATTGATTAAAAAAATATTATCTGAGTAGGAACGTAGTTTAAATATAATATAAAAATATATTATCGTGGGGGTATTTTTGTAGTATATATTTTTTGTATATTTAACTAGCGGCTGTAATAATTTTTGAGTAAAAGGCCAAATAAAAATATGTTACTTTAATGTACTTGTGTATCATCTAAACTAGCATCATTGAAATCAGGAGATTTATTATCTATGTTAGTACATACTACCTTTTTAATCGTTCTTTTGCACTGCCGTTTTCATTTCCCTTTCTCTTTTTCACAAACTCCATTAAAATTTCTTCATCACTTATATTTTGCTGCATTTCTCCAAGACCGAGACTTTCAACTAAATGGAATTGAACTATAACAATAAAAATATCAATCAGAATAATGAGAAGTTAGCAACAAAGAAATGCACGGGTAGGAAAACAAAGATAGTAAACATCAATACGTACTGACGTACAAAGAAATGCTACAACAATACCAGTTCGCCTTAACATTTAGCTGCTAATTAAACTTTCTTTTTCTTTTTTGCATAACAAAAATTATAAACTCGACATAACTTTAAGATACACAACAAAATCTAATTAAGTCTGATGATGAACATGAACGTGAAAACAGTTTGTTGGTGAAGTTATAAGTAATTACAGTTGAAAAATAAGATGAAGAAAAATAAACAAATATTATTCAGGCCGAGGCACGGGTATCTCGCTCTCTGTAAGGAGATTCAAGCCCACTGCGGTAGCATCTTCACCAGTCTAGCAGTAATACTCTTGACTTGTCCGCTCCAGGATACAACAACCCGACAACGTCGAATGACTCGAACAAACTCTGGACAAGTTGTTGAGTCCAGAGTTCCACCAAAATGAACACCTTCCTTCAACAAAAATAATATTCTTCTCTGTAGAGAATAAGTTGGAGACTTAGATTTTCTCCTTCTCTTAACTCTCTTTTTCACAACACCAACCACACCTTTTTCATGTACACCATAACACTTTGCTCATACTCACTAACATATTTTCCATCTACAACACAAGGAAGAAACACCACTATTTATAAGTGTAGAATTTCTTCTATAGAATAAATATCAAAGTAGTAGAATAATAAAATTGTAGAACATGAGTTGGTGGCTACGAAATATAAGCTTTAGTGGGTAATAAGTGTCAGATCATGGCATTAGTGGTATCAAGAGTTACACCAAAATAATGACCACTTTCTTGCCAATTTATAACCATTATCTCACGAGAAATAATGCACTTTAATATTATAATTTTAATATTAAAATGTGCTAACACCAACATTCCCCCACTCATTTTAATATTAGAATAAGAGAGTTTACCAGTTGAAGGGAGACTATTATGCATAATGAAGGTGTGTTCTGTATTGAACCTCCACTTAGTAAAACAACGATCTCTACTCCAGAGTCAGTAGTGGTCTCAGACTTGAACTATGACTGCTTTAGGGAAATAAAGTATCACTGCTTAAACATAATAATCAAGGTGTTGACATGGGCTTTATTAGCCAGCACATTACGCCCTTGTGCTATCCCGGTTTTCATGAGTGTCTTTGAGAACAAGCCCAATTCTCATAGGAAGCGGCCTACTTCCACACTGACATAGGTGAAATCTGTCAAGGGTGCTCCTGTAACTATAACACCCACTCATACGAGTTACAGATTTTCATTAAGAGTTAATAAAACTCAACCTCGCATATCATTACAGGATAAATGCACTAACATCATAGGGATGGAACAACAATAAAAATAGTGCATTTGAAACCAAGCCATCATATGATTCGTTCTTTCCATTGAACCTGGTTATAGGATCTCTAGTCCCCAGGTTGGGTTTCTTCATATATGCCTTATGAGTTTATGGGCTTCAAGGCCACCCCCCTCGATGTACTCCAGACCCTTTCTCTTGCTAAGGCCTTAGTCATTGGATCTGCAAGATTATTACAAGATTTAACATAATCAACATTAATAGTACCACTTGTCAAATATGATCTCACAGTACTGTGTTTCTCCTTATAGGTTTGGATTTACCGTTGCAATAACGATTTTGTACTCTATCAATAGCAGCGGTGCTATCACAATAAATTAAAATAGAAAGAATTGGTTTTTCAAAATAAGGAATTTGAAATAATAAATCTCTCAACCAATTCACTTCCTCACTAGCTGAAGCTAAAGCAATTAGCTCAGCCTCCATGGTAGAGTTAGCAATTATTGTTTGCTTTTTCCAACAAATACCTGTACTAGAACATAAATCACCAGATAAAGTGTTCCAATCTGCATTAGAAAAGCCTTCGAGTACAGCAGGATATTTTTATAAAATAAGCCATAGGTTTTTGTACCAAGTAGATACCTCATAACTCTTGTTATGGCATGCCAATGTTCATTACCTGACTTGCTTGTAAACTTGCTAAGTACTTATCCTGCATATGCAATCTCAAATCAAGTGTAATCAGTCACATATTCTCAAGCTTCCAATTAAGCTAGCATATTCCTTTCGATGTATCACATCATTATCACTTTGTACAAGAAATAACACTTGAATCAAAAGGAGTTACAACATGCTTGCAATCAAAAAAATTATTTTTTTCAAAATTTTCTCAACATAATGTGATTGGTCAAGGAAAATTTCATCACATGTTCTAGTAATTTTCATTCCAAGACTGAAATTTGCCTCACCCAAATCTTTCATATCAAAATGACTACCATGCATTCTTTTAGTTTCTCCAATAACATTCATGTTAAAACCAAATATTAATTAATCATCAACATAGAGGCAAATAATTACATGTGAATTATTCCAAGACTTATGATAGATGCACTAATCAAATTTTTTGATTTAATCAATTTTCACTCATGCATGAATATTCAGAATTTTCATGCAAGAATTTTTATCATTATTTACCCCCACTATTTCTAGAATATAAAAATTTAAAATTATAAATAATATAATCACATACTCATAAAAATATAAGGTAAATTTTTTTTACCTTTGCTACGCTTGAGTTAACCATATAAATTTTTTTTACCTTTCAATCTCCTAAAGAGAGTGAACTTGTATCTTGATATCCGCTATTTTTTCAACTGCATAAAAAAAAGTGAATCTCCTTAAAATTGTTGGTGAAATTACAAGTAATTATAGTTGAAAAATAAGATGAAGAAAAATAAATAAATATTATTCAGGCTGAGGCACGAATATCTCGCTCTCTTAAGGAGATTCAAGCCCACTGCGGTAGCATCTTTACTGGTCCAGCAGTAATACTCTTGACTTGTCCCCTCTAGGATACAACAGTCCGACAATGTCGTATGATTCAAACAAACTCTGGACAAGTTGTTGAGTCCAAAGCTCCACCAAAATGAACACCTTCCTTCAACAAAAATAATATTCTTTTTTGTAGAGAATAAGTTGGAGACTTAGATTTTCTCCTTCTCTTAACTCTCTTTTTCACAATATCAACCACACCTTTTTCATGTACACCATAACACTTTTCTCATACTCACTACCATGTTTTCCATCTACAACACAAGGAAGAAACACCACTATTTATAGGTGTCGAATTTCTTCTAAAGAATAAATATTAAAGTAGTGGGATAATAAAATTGTAGAACATGGGTTGGTGGTTACAAAATATAAGCTTTAGTGGGTAATAAGTGGTAGATCATGGCATTAATGGTTTCAAGAGTTACACCAAAATAATGATCACTTTCTTGTCAATTTATAATCACTATCTCACAAGAAATAATGCACATTAATATTATAATTTTAATATTAAAATGCACTAACACCAACACAGTTTGTCATTATCATCCATCGATCACCAATTCCTCCATTTTATTTCTCTTTACAAAACCATGCGCCTCTTTATAATTTTATTCTCAGATCTTCAGATTAGATTTAGAGAAATCATCATTGCATGGCTACTCGGTCAAAATAATGGCCATATTCCATACAAGCTACCTGGTATAGACTTTATTAGTAATCTAATATCATCTTATAGTCAAAATTCTAAAATTCTATTCTTTTTCCCAATCTTTCAGCCGCTTTTTGTCCTCTCTTTCTCTTTATTTACCCTAAAATCTGATAAGAATTAAATTTGTACGTGATTTTAAGTATATGTGGTTTGATTCAGCACAAATAATCAAGAATATTAGATAAACGAGTTAAAGAAAAAATAAATGATCAAACCAGTTGTAATGTTATGGCCTAGCCCGAACCTAAATTGAACAGTGACCTCGTCCTCGATTGGACCCTTGGTTCGAGCCCAGTTGTAAATTAAGAACAAAACGGTTAAATAAAAACTTCAACAATAGTTAAAAGGCAGAGATATAAACTTGTATTGCTTTGATTTTCATGTTACAATGTATGTTACAAAAGAAAAACTTCCCCTTTATATAGTAGGAGAGTTTCATCCCTAGTATAAGTCTAAAAAGGTAAAAAAATTCCTTTCTTGTTAATTACTAATCCATAATCGACATCGAGCGAGATCCGCGCCGTGATATCCGGTTAGGTGCGAATATCACGGTCCTTTATTCGTCGTGTGTAACCGTTTACCATGTTTCCCGAGGTCTTAGAACTTGTTCTGGGTCTCGGGCGCGTCGCTTTATCATACCCGAAGATGAGCACATCATTCACCTTTCATGGATCCGATACGAAGGGCTCTCAGCCTCGATTTCAATCTCGTGCGCCCATGCCCTTCTTCCGTTTTCTTCACCGGAAAATCGGGGTATACATGATCCCCGATTTTACCCGTATAAGATAGTCCCCTCATCTTCCAGAGAGTAGGTTTACCGAAACGACGGGATACTATAGATGAACACCGGTTTCTTTCTTCGTACGTTACAACTGAGATGACGAGTAAATCGAAACGTCCTATCAGTCGTGTCGTTCTGACTTCGGACACGTTTCAGTCACCGGCTGCCTGCCTTAGAATGCGAAACGTCGCGCATTGATTATTTTTCCCCTAGAAAAGCTTCGACCTTTTTCACTTCTTCCACTTTTCGATTCTAGATTTTACCCTCGAGCTCCCTAACGACTTCATACATTGCTCTTTGAACCTTCATATCTTCATCTTCAATCCTCATACATTTTCTTTGAACATTCAACCCAGACGTTCATACCTTCATACCATCTTCAAATCTTCATATTTTTCTTCAAAACTTTATATTTTCCAGATTACAATGGCAAAAACCTCCAAGTCAGTGCCTTTGTAGGCTGCTCCTTCATCTTCCCACCTGGCCACAGATGCCGAGGTGGCTGTTCCCGAAGTGGCTCAAGAGCCCCCCATGAAGAGCTTCGTACCTGGGGATTGCTCTATCGGGAACGACTTCAACGTCGAGAAGACCTCTAGCCAATAGAACTGAGGCGAGGGAGCATGGAGATATATATGCTCCATCACTAAAAAGAAGCCCTACCATAGTCCGAGCGGACTGTAAATGCGAGGGTAAGGATATGGTCGTCCCCAAGCCCAATGACGATATTACTACTCACGTGAAGGGGTATTTAAGTGTTTACACTTACCCCTTGAAGCTCGCCACACTAGACCCCATAGTCCTTGCTTTCTGCAAAAGGTACGAGGTGTGCCTTGGGAAAATCCACCCGTCCTTTTGGAGGATCGTGATCCTCTTACGCCATTTTGTGAATAATACCGAAGCCCCTCGGTTCACCCTCGACCATCTACTCCGCCTATACAGTCCCTAAATTTTCCGAGGGGGCTGATCTAGCTCGTTCGCCGAGCAAGAAAGGCTCCTTTCTCGAGCATCGATGAGGACCGAGACTGAGACTGGAAGATGATGTTTGTTCGGATGAAAATTGAAGACCTGATCCCTCCCGAGTTTCTGCCATTCCCTGAGAAGTGGAACGCATCTCGTAAGTATTGTCTTTCTTGAGTATTCGTTTCTTTTTATTCTCTCTCTCATTGCATGTGTTTATTGTCGTGCATCTATTTCCCAAGTTCCTAATGCAATTCTCCACTACATGGAGAGGATTGAGGGGATCTGTAAGCAGATGCCATACTCCGAGCGTGCATGGCGCAAGCTTTCGAAGGGGAAATGGGAGGCTCGTTCTCATGGTGAGTTTCTTCCCTGAATAATTACCACCATGCTCTTAACTTACACAATGCTAACCCTTTCTCTTTTCTTACAAGTTTGCTTAAGACCACCGAACTTAGGCCATTGGATGAGGACGAGGATCCGCCCTCACTAGCCTAACCCTCCATTTTGAGGCAGCCTGGGGCTACCGCGAAGGAGGAGAAGAAGAAGAAAAAAAAAGTCCTCGGGTTCCCCGGACAAGAAGAAGGTGACCATACGGGTACGGAAGCCCAAAAAGAGCACCAAGTCTAGGGTGTCGGACCCCGATTCCCTCTACCGGCTCAAAGACGAGCCTAAGGACGACGACCTTTTTATCGCTTATAGGTCGACCCTTAACGAGGGGGAGCAAGGGACGACCGAGAAAGAGGACCATGAGGTCGATCCCCCTCTAACTCGGGAACCAGCGGGAGAGACGGAGGTCGTGGCCCCCCGGGAAGCTGCTCCTGTCCCGAAGGAGGCAGCCGTTGTCATCGACATCATAGATACACCCTCCTATACCGAGTCCATACTCGAAGAGGCCCAAGCGGGCAAGGAGAAGTCAAGGGAGGTGGCGCAGGGCCCAGACGACGCCCTCAACACGTTCTTCGATGGCATGGATATGGCCGCACTAGAGGATTTTTCCGGGCTTGTTCACCTAGAGGTCCCGAAGAAGGATGTGCCATCAGGAGCGGGCAGTACGAGTTCGATCCCAAAACTAGTGAAGTAATTTCCTGCTCCGAGCATGGACCCCGAGTGCAAGAGAACGGTCGTTCTTACAATCCCAGAGGATGCCCGGGTCCTGTCTACTCTGGTAGGTGTAGCCAGCTACCTTCGATTCCTGGTGACTAAAAAGGATCATGCAAAACTGAATGAACTGGGTACGTCGAGCCTCTTTAACGAGGCGCAACAGGTGCTTAATCGGGTAAGGCATCAACCCTTTGTACCTTTTGTGAATCTCACTTTGGTTTTTGATGTGCTCTACTAACTTTATTGCTTTCCAGGCTTCAGTGATTCATCATGAAAGCTTCCTTCGGTACCGCTTGGAGATTAGCCAGCTTGAGTTTGAGCTCAAAGAGCAGGTCCGGAAGAAGGAGATGTACATGTCTCTTAGTGAGTAGTAGCACGAGGCCCTCAAAGACCTCCCTATTCTCAAGCCGAGCTGGAAAAAGCTCAGAAGGAGGCCTCGACCCTGAAGCGGGAATGCGCCAACCTGGTTGAGAAGGTAAGGATCTTTGAGGCTAAAAATGAGCAGCTAGTAGTGGTGACTAACAACACAACTTCGCAGGTCCAAGAGAAGATAGACCTGATCAATCAGCTTCGGGCTAAGATGGATGAGATCAAGGCCACTACCAAAGTGTGGAAGGGCAAGATGGACCTCCTGGCTTTGGAGAAGGAAGTTGCAAAAGTGGTGCTGGCATCGGTCGAGAACCAACTCTGGGTGGCGAAGGACAAAGCCGATAAGTGGTCTCGCCTAAATGATGATCTACGGGCACAACTGAGGTCCAAATTTGATGAAACCTCTGTTGATGCCGAGGAAATGATGGCCCGGTATAAGGCCGATGTGGAGGTAGCCTAGATCCTCTTAAAGACGAAGACTCAGTACATCAAGCGATTATCCGGAGAGAGACCCTCGAAGAGATCCATGCCCGAGGTTTTGAACTATCGGCCAAGGTTGAAGAAGCTAGGAGGCTCGAAACCGAGGCAAAGGAGCTCTACGAGCCTGATCCCAAAGGCTCCGAGGGTTTTGAGGGCTCCGACGGTTCTGACGACGAGTCAGGCCCCTGTAAAGACTACGCATAGATGCCTTAGTACTTTTCTAATTTTTCCTTATGTATTTTCTTTTGTTTATTTTGAGGTTGTTCTATCGTGCATTTGTAAATATATTATGGAGTATATAAATTTCACCCTTTCTGGCAATACCGTGTCTTTAACTTTCCAGCATCTATTTGCGTATTATTTTTAATGCCTTAGCATAAAATAAGATGTGGTTCTGGAGCATCCATTTTTTGGAAGTTCGAACGGAGCCCGACTTCGATGCAACTTTGGTTTACTTGTGGCTTCGAACCCTCGGTGAGACAGAAGGTTTTTTAGATGCTTAAGTGTTTTTAGACGATGTTTTTGCTAAGGATAACCTTTTAGTAGGTTTTGGGACTTACTTTCTAGTTACTGACTTCGGACATCCCGGATCCATTTTTAGGGCGGCCGTAGCCATTTATATTCGGGCACCGCCTAGTGGGTTTGGTGCCTCCGGGATTCGGTAGCCTGGGTCATCCAAATTTTCATCGGGCTACAGTCCCCGAGTAGGGGTAGCCCATGGGCTTGACAGTCCCCGAGTAGGTATAGCCCGTGGTCTTTAAGATCCAGGATCGAAGAAGCAAAATGCGCAGTAACAAAGTGTAAGGGAAATAGAAATTTCTTTCATTGTTTAATATGCAAGGTACATGATCAAAGGCGCATAAAACTTGTGTCGTGGATAGAATGGGTTATGTGGGCACGATTCGTATGATCGTTTGATCCTTACAATGAATCCTAACCACCAAGACTTAACTTTTAGCATATAATTTTTTTTCCCTTGCTAAGATCTTAACCCGGGGGTAATGGCCCACAGTATTCGAGGTCGAACTCATGAGGGCTCAAATACTATTGATCTGATGCAAACGACCATCGATTCCGGTTTAAAACTGGTCTTCAAATCCAAGGTAGCACGTCTCACTCTTTCCTCGTTAAAAACCTTCCGAAAAACCCACTTTGGGACAAAACCGGTTCAAGGAAAAAAGAGTGCAACACGTGCTTTCAGACCTAATAGTCGCATCTGTCTTGGCTGATTACCTGCATACGTTAGTCCGATTTATAACATTATTAAAAAGTAATTGAGTTCATACCTTAGCAGTAGTACCGCTTTAAGTGTGTCACGTTCCAGTTGTTTGGTAGTTGTACGTCGTTTCCCACTTCGAGGGTTGTCACTGCGAAGCTATAGTTAAGGTGCATGGGGTCTTACCGTCTAGCTGTTGATACCCCGCATCTTCAAGGAGAATTCAATTTCACCGGGTCCATGTCGGAAACAGCGGGGCAGTGTTACACCATTCGTGCAGGTCACTACTTATACGACAAGGAATTTCATCAATTCTAGATGCTTGAAAACAGCTATTCTAGATAGTTTTCTTTGAAAGCTAGGTTAGAGGGCGAATGTCTGGTTTCCAAGTTAGTCTTCAAGCCGGAATGTCTGCATTTCCTCTTAGTGTGAGAAAGCAATGAGCCTTTGTCGGTAATTTCGACAACTCGATACGGTCCTTTCCAATTCGGGCCCAGTTTCCGTTAATACGGGTTCCTGGTGTGTAATGTTATCTTTCTCAACACCAAGTCCCGACTTGAAAGTGTCGGAGTTTAGCTCTTTGGTTGTAATACCTTTATATTTGCTGCTTCTAGGCAGCTAACCGGATCAGGGTAGCCTCCCGCCTTTCATCCAATAGTTCCAGGCTTGTGATCATGGACTCGCCGTTTGGCTCTTTGATCGCATACTGGAAACTGAGGCTCAGTTCTCCCACCTCGACTGGTATTAAGGCTTCGGCTCCATAGACCAAAGAAAATAGGGTGGCCCAGTGCTCGATTTCGAAGTTCTGATCCCCTTCTTGTTTGAAGTTCTGAATGCACTTGTCATACTCTACAGATGTGAGTTTTTGATTCATCCAATGGTGTACCAAAAGGCTTTGCTCCACCTAAACCTGTTTCAGATATCAACTCAAGTGCATACTTTCTTTGACACATAAGAATTCCTTCCTTTGATCTGGCAAACTTAATTCCAAGGAAGAATTTCAACTCCTCTAAGTCCTTCATCTTGGGTTTCTTCTGCAACTCTGCTCTGGTGTCATAAAGTGACTTATCATTGTTCCCTGTGATCAGCAAGTCATCCACATACACAAGAATGATAATTGTGTCACCATTGGCTTCTCTAATGATCAATGAATAGTCATAATGACTCTATTTGAACCCGATTTGCAGAAGCACCTTTGTCAACTTCATGTTCCACTGTCTTGATGCTTGTTTAAGACCATATAATGACTTGTGAAGTTTGCAAACCTTCTTAATCTCCCCCTGGCTTGCAAACCCTTGTGGAATGTGCATATACACTTCTTCAGCCAAATCACCATTTAGGAATGCATTATGAACATCCATCTGGTAAATCATCCAGTGCTGAGATGCAGCAAGAGCCACAATGGACCTAACTGTAACCATTTTAGCCACAGGGGAGAAGGTTTCACTATAGTCTAAACCTTCCTTTTGACTATAGCCTTTTGGCAACCAGTCTGGCCTTGTATGTGTCAACCTCTCCTGAAGCTTTGTACTTAATTTTGAATGTCCACCTGCAACCTATAGGAGTTTTGCCGAGAGATAAATCAACTATGCTCCAGGTTTTGTTTTCCTCTAAGGCTGCAATCTCCAACTTCATAGCCTCTACCCATCGAGGATCAGTGACTACCTCATTAAAGGACTGAGGTTCAGAACCAGCTGAATGAGCTGCCAAAACTCTACTATATGAGGGAGCGATGTGTGAATAGTTGACATAAGCAGAGATAGGATAGGAACACTGAGCAGCTTAGGATTGCACCACATAATCTTGCATCCAGATGGGAGGTTTGCTAGTCCTGGATGATTTTCTGACCTGAATAGGAAAAACATCAGGTGAGGTAGCCACTGCACTTGGTGCTGCAACATCAAGATCAGCCTCAAGGGGAGTATCACAAGGAGCTGCATCATCTGTGATATCACCTTCAGGATTTGGAGGGTAGTAAGGAGTGGCCACAAGAGAAGGCTCTCCCTCAGATGTAGCATTAGACTCATGTGAAGGAACACCAACTTCAGGTGAGGAATATGCAGCAAAGAGCTTGGGATCTACACTAGCTAGTGATAGTATATCCAGTATAGGAAAAATAGTTCTACCTTAAGATGACACATGCTTGAAAGGAAAAATGCCTTCCTAAAAAACAACATTTCTGTTAACAAAGAAAGACTTAGCATTCAAGTCATACAAAACATAGCCCTTTTAAGAAGAAGAGTAGCCAAGGAAGACAGCAGGAATAGCTCTTGGTGAGAACTTGTCAATTGTCACGACCCGGATTTCCCACCATCGAGATCGTGATGGCGCCTAACTTTTCGGAATGCTAGGCAAGCCAAGAGATAAAGATTCAATACTCTAGTCACTATCCAATTTAGTAAATAACAGCAATTAAACTAAACAGATTAAAGGAAATGCGGAATTGTTATAATAATCCAAGTTCTAATACACAACTGCCCAAAATCTGGTGTCACAATCCACGAACTACTAAGAGTCACTACAAATACTGGCGGAAACGCGCCCGGATTACGAACGCAAATCGAGGAGAAATAAAATGAGATTTGAAGGCCTCGGAACACCGGATTGGGTTCTAAAACGCAAGATAAACTTTTGGGTCATCACTTTGTCCACCTCTAAAACCATTGTTCGTCCTCGAATGGAAATAGAAAAGTACCGGAGCTGGGAAAAAGGTGGGGATATCTGCTCCGCATATCGGACTCGGACTCCCAGGTAGATGCCTCAATAGCCTGACCTCTCCACTGCACCCGAACAGAAGGATAACTCTTCGACCTCAACTGACGAACCTGCCGATCTAAAATGGCTACCGGCTCCTCCTCGTAGGTCAAGTCCTTGTCCAACTGGACAGTGTTGAAATCTAACACGTGGGATGGATCGTCGTGATACTTCCGAAGCATGGACACATGAAACACTGGATGTACCGTTGATGAGCCTGGTGGCAATGCAAGTCCGTAGGCGACTTCTCTCACTCGATCAAGAATCTCAAAGGGCCCGATGAACCCAGGGCTTAACTTGCCCTTCTTCCCAAATCTCATTACGCCCTTCATGGGCGACACCCGAAGCAACACTCTCTCTCCGACCATGAATGCTACATCACGAACCTTACGGTCGGCATAACTCTTTTGCTTGGACTAAGCTGCACGAAGCCTATCGTGAATGATCTTAACCTTATCCAAAGCATCCTGCACTAAATCTGTACCCAATAATCGAGTCTCTCCCGGCTCAAACCACCCAACCGGTGATCGACACCGTCTACCATATAATGCCTCATAGGGTGCCATCTAGATGCTCGACTGGTAGCTATTGTTGTAGGCAAACTCTGCTAACGGCAAGAACTGATCCCAAGAACCTTCAAAGTCAATAAAACAGGCGCGGAGCATATCCTCCAAGATCTGAATAGTACGCTCGGACTGTCTGTCCGTCTAAGGATGAAATGTTGTGCTCAACTCGACCCGCGTACTCAACTCACGCTACACTGCCCTCCAGAAATGCGAGGTAAACTACGTACCTTGATCACCTCGATCAGAAATGATAGACACAGGCACACCATAAATATGAACAATCTCACGGATATAAATCTCTGCCAATCGCTCCGAGGAATAGGAAACTGCCACAGGAATGAAATACGCTGACTTAGTCAGCCTATCCACAATGACCCAAACGGCGTCGAACTTCCTCTGAGTCCGTAGGAGTCCAACAACAAAATCCATGGTGATACGCTCCCACTTCCACTTAGGAATCTCTATCTTCTAAAGCAAACCACGAGGTCTCTGATGCTTGACTTTACTTGCTGACAATTTAAACACCGAGCTACATATGCCACAATATCCTTCTTTATCCTCCTCCACGAATAATGTTGCCGCAAGTCCTGATACATCTTGTTGGCACCGGGATGAATAGAATATCGGGAACTGTGGGCCTCCTCTAGAATCAGCTCACGAAGCCTATCCACATTAGGCACACAAACACGACCCTGCATCCTCAACACTCTATCATCTCCAACCGTAACCTGCTTGGCATCACCGTGCCGCACTATGTCCCTAAGGATAAGCAAATGAGGGTCATCATACTGCCGCTCCCTGATACGCTCAAACAAGGAAGACCGAGCGACTGTACAAGCTAAAACACGGCTGGGCTCAAAAACATCCAACCTCACGAACTGATTGGCAAAAGCCTGAACATCTAATGCAAGCGGTCTCTCATCAACCAGAATATATGTTGTTGATATCCAATTTTTCCCTGTATATTTTTATATGCAAAATACTTTCAAAATAGCATAAATATGCATATATAAGTATGTCCCAATGTTTTATTATTTTTCTCAATTTTTAAAGGATTTTTAACCAATTTATTCCCCTATTTTATTTATAAAAAAACCAATAATAATTCCCAAAGTTATCAATCTTGGTGATTCATTTATTGGATTCTCATATTTATACTAAAATATAGTCAAGATAATTTTTGCATATTTTTACAAATTTATTTAGTATTTTTGAAGTTAAATTGTATATAATTGCAATATTAGCCTCTTTTAGATTTAATTGCGTTTATATTTACGAAAATTAAGTCCAATATTTTTTAAATTGATAATTATGTATTACAAATCATTTTAGTACCTTTAATTTATTTCCAAGAATTAATTTACTTTTTTTTTGTAAAATAAAAAGGGAAAAATTGGCTATTTAAAATCTAGCCTAATTATATTTCAATTATGGCCTGGATTGAAACCCCAATTTGAAGCCCAATTACCATGACCCAATTCCCATTCAAATCGACCCACAACCCATTTAAATAACCCAACCCGGATCCCCTACTTAACCCTTTCAATCATGGCTGATCATCAGCCCTTTCCATTTTAACCTCAAACGACCCCTTACCCCACCCCATTTCACGCCAAACGCCGCCCTTGAATCCCTTTCCCTCTCAACTCTCTCTGCAATCCCTCACAAACTCTAGCCGTCGCCATCAAACTACAACCCTAATACCTCCCAAATCTATGGCTTCCAAGGTCGTTGGAGACCTGTATCAACCTCCCATGGCTTCTACGTGTTCGATTCTTATGGTCTCAAGGCTAGGTCTTGAAGGAGCTTGGTGCAGACCCTATTCGATTTCAGTTCATGGCTATTCTCCGGTCGTCTCTGACCTTTCACCGGCCAGCCATGGCTAGTCGAGTCAGACTTTTGACTCTCCTGCTTAGATCGATGGTTTTCAAGGCCTTTCTCATCACTTGGGGTTCTTCTGAAACCCTAACCTCTAAGGTTCTTTCGATTTCTTTTAGATCTGTTTCAGATCTATGTTTGCCCTGAACTTCTAAGCATTTTTCTCAAAGCTTCTTTTAAAACTCTGCCTTCAAAACCCCTTATCTTTTCTTAATTGCTACAACCAGCAAGCAGGCCTGATTCAGACTTCTTATTTGAGTTATGTAATAAACAAATCTGCTTCAATAATCAAGCTCCCCTCGTCTTTAGTATTTTTTAATCTGACCTAAAAAGTATGTGCAAGTCATGCTAGTTATGTGCTTTTGTTCAAGGAGGTGTATATGAGCCTTTATCTGTTTATATGTTTCCCCAACGTGCAGTATGTGTTTTGTATGTCGCCTTAGATTTTTATCCTTTGAAACCAATCAGCCTAATATCCCTTCCTTTTAGGAGTAGTAGTCCTAAGTCCCTCCTGGACTGATAGGAATGGGATGGGTAATAGCATGCAATAGTGATCGAGACCAATCCGCGCTTTAATATCTTAACGGGGTGGGAAGGGTAGATATGGATATGATGACCGGTGCGTTAATGCCACGTGTAACTCCTCTTTTGAGGAGTGATTACTTGGTATTGCATTGACGTGATCCATATTAAATATAAACCTAGGACCCCCTTTTCCTTTATTTGCAAACTCCTTTTAAAACTCTTCTTTTAATTGTTCTTTTTTTTATGTGTTTAAATTTAAATTCCCTAATATTTGAGCCCATACTTGTCTATTTGCTAAATTCACAATAATTGTCTGGCCGGGAACCACACTAGTGGATCTTGAGGGGTGCCTAACACCTTCCCCTTTGGATAACTTCAAGCCCTTACCCTATCTCTGGTTATTCAAATGGAACTTAGATTTGAACCCCATTGATGTCCTAATGCACCTCAAATCATTAGGTGGGGACTCTTCAAAAATGCAAAACCCAGCTCCCAAAAGGAACGAGTTGTCCTATACACAAATGTCATAAACCCGATTTCGCGAGAAAAGGGGGGCGCGACAGCATGGCGACTCTGCTGGGGATATTTAGGCTTTTACCATTTCAAACTGTTATTGTGAATTTCTACCCTCCCTTATATGCAATTGCTTGTTTAATTCCTTTTAGCATTAAATTTCCTTTTCAATTGCAAAACTGACTTGTCTTCTTTGTTTCTTTCCTTTACTACTGCTTTAAATTATGAAACTGTTGTATTTACTGCTTTCTTAACGTGCAAATACGTGACAACATACTTTTAATTATTGCATAATCATGCTCAACATCATATTCCACTCATGCCAAACAAATACTATAGCAACGCTTATAATGAGTGGTTGCGCTCTTCCTATATTATTACCCCCTAAATTCGGAAAGGCATATTTGCGGTAAAACCAGTCGATCAACGGTGTAGTCGACGGTTCCGTGCCTTCCCCCTTGAGTTGTCCGCTCAAGGGTACCAGTATAAAACCCCATAGAAACCTTACTCTATTTAAACTATGCATGCATCATGGTCAAACCTAACCGAGTCAGTTATGTCCGCATAATGACTCTTTAAGATACCCTTGTCCAAAGTCCACTGGGTTTTCCTAAATCCAAACGGACACTACCACATCTGTGCATTTGTTTGGAGAACTAAATGCTTCATGCTAATCATTGATATTAAATAGTCAAGTCTGGTGGGGTAAGGGCCTAACCTTGTTTGCCTTGCAGAAAGATGAGGCATGAAGTCCCCAGATTCGGCATGGTCACCAAAATCCACCCAAGATTGCTGAGTTGATGGGAAGATTTGCATTCTAGTGACAAAATCTCAAAAGGGTTGAAGACTGTCAAGAGGCTGAAGGGACCGAAGGCGGATATCTAGCCAGAGCATACATGTTGCTGGGACTTCGCGAGTTGGGGAAGCTGTTCGAAGGAGCCAAGGATGCCGAATCTGGGGAAGGTCCTTCTGGGACCAAGTAGATAGGAATTTATCTTCTTTGCTTAAAATGTAACAAGGCCAGTGGCCATTAGTAACTTTTATTTCCTGTTTATTTAATGTCGATTTGGGATTTGTCTTATCTTTATCAATGAAACGAGGCATTTAGCATTCCAAGTTCTCCAAATCAACTTGTCGCTAGGCCCACCTCGGGCACAACGAGGTTCCCAAATTAGGACACGATTTACATTCCTGCACTACGTGTTTAAATATCGTAATACTTTTTATGATCCTCACTAACTTGTTTACCTTTTTGTTTTATTTTGATCTTTTATTGCCCTCCCCAAATGTTAGTTCGAGCACTCTGGCAATATCATCCTATTCCACAAGATCCAAGGGCCCTCCATCTACTCCTCCTCTTAGTCCTGTCAAAAATAAGAACAAAGGAAAGATGGAAGATTTGAACAACGCCAGAAAGGAGAACTCAATTGAACGGGTAGAGGTCACTCATGGTCATGGTACTCAGGTTCCTAAGGAAAATGCATCCCAACTCGAGCAAAAACTGTTGAAATTCCAAGAAGAACTTAATCAGGTTCGGAATTTGGCAAGTCTGTCATTTTCCCTTACTACCCTAGATATCAATTTCCCAAACGCCCAGAACCCTACACCCCCACAAAATATCCTAAAGCAACAGAACCATCCCGCTCCTCACCATCATTGCAACACCTGCCATACCTCAAACAATACCCCACTGCTCATCCCAGAATCCCTGAACTCCACAAATGATCACTTCCACACCCACCATAATACCCCCATCTACGTGGAGACTATGTCACACTCCACCCAACCTGTATCTTGCACCCCTGAGTCTGAGGAGAAGGATTCACTCATCAGGAATTTGGCTGAAGAGCTTGAGAAATTGACTAGCCGAATCCAAGGCGTCGAGGGGAGTAAAGGTATTGAAGGGTTGAACTACGAAGATCTCTGCATACAACCAGATGTTGAACTGCCAGAGGGGTACAAACCTCCCAAGTTCGAGATGTTTGACGGTACAGGTGATCCGAGGGTCCATCTAAGAACATACTACGACAAGCTGGTCGGAGTAGGAAAGGACGAAAGGATCCACATGAAACTATTCATGAGGAGTCTAAAGGGAGATGCACTATCCTGGTACATCAGCCAAGATCCTAAAAAGTGGTCAAATTGGGTAGGATTGGCCTCTGATTTCATGGACAGGTTCAGATTCAACACAAAAAATGCGCCGGATGTATTCTACATTCAGAATCTGAAGAAGAAGCCTACAGAAACTTTTCGCGAGTATGCTACTCGCTGGAGGTCGGAAGCTGCTAAGGTCAGACCTGCCTTAGAAGAGGAACAGATGAACAAATTCTTTGTCCGGGCCTAGGACCCGCAGTATTATGAACGGCTAATGTTGATTGAAAATCACAAGTTTTCCGACATCATCAAGCTGGGAGAACGCATTGAAGAAGGTATCAAAAGCGGCATGGTTACAAACTTCGAGGCCTTGCAAGCCACAAATAAAGCCTTGCAGTCTGGTGGTGTGTCTAAGAAGAGAGACGTGGGGGCCGTAATTGTTTCACAAAGGACCAAGTCTCCCCTCAAATACCAAACCTACCCTATGCCTCCACTCACATATCAGTCAGCTCCAAACTACCAAGCACCTTCCTACCAACCCCCAGCACCGTCTTACCAGTCACCTCCACCTCCCATATATCAGCCTACCTCGCCTATATATTCCCAATCCGCACATGTATACCAAGCCTAAAATGCCCAACCATCTCATTATCAATCACCCCCCACACGCCAAAACTTTCCTAGGCCCCGACCTAACTTTGATCGGAGGCCCCCAAAATAATACACAGCCATTGCCGAACCCATTGATCAGCTATATGAGAGACTCAAAACCGCCGGTTATGTCACCCCCATCCCTGCTTCAACCCCTGAGAACCCTTCTCAGTGGGTCAACCCAA
>NC_031994.1:69517890-69522291 GCF_001879085.1 Nicotiana attenuata
ATTATTTATTTATTTAATTTTAAGATTTTAACATTATCCATATTTATACAATAAAAAAACCATAATAATTCCCAAAGTTATCAATCTTGGTGATTCATTTATTGGATTCTCATATTTATACTAAAATATAGTCAAGATTAATTTTTTGCATATTTATTACAAATTTATTAAGTATTTTTAAAAGTTAAATTGTATATAATTGCAATATTAGCCGCTTATAGATTTAATTACGTTTATATTTACGAAAATTAAGTCCAGTATTTTTAAATTGATAATTATGTATTACAAATCATTTTAGTACCTTTAATTTATTTCCAGGAATTAATTTACTATTTTTTATAAAATAAAAAGGGGAAAATTGGCTATTTAAAATCTAGCCCAATTATATTTCAATTATGGCCTGGATTGAACCCCCAATTTGAAGCCCAATTACCATGACCCAATTCCCATTCAAACCGACCCACAACCCATTTAAATAACCCAACCCGGATCCCCTACCTAACCATTTCAATCCTGGCCGTTGATCATTTAGATCAACGGCCAATATCAGCCCTTTCCATTTTAACCTCAAACGACCCCTTACCCCACCCCATTTCACGCCAAACGCCGCCCTTGAATCCCTTTCCCTCTCAACTCTCTGTACAATCCCTCAGAAACCCTAGCCGCCGCCATCAAACTACAACCCTAATACCTCCCAAATCTATGGCTTCCAAGGTCGTCGGAAACCTGTATCAACCTCCCATGGCTTCTACGTGTTCGATTCTTATGGTCTCAAGGCTAGGTCTTGAAGGAGCTTGGTCCAGACCCTGTTCGATTTCAGTTCATGGCTGTTCTCCGGTCGTCTCTGACCTTTCACCAGCCAGCCATGGCTAGTCGAGTCAGACTTTTGACTCTCCTGCTTAGATCGATGGTTTTCAAGGCCTTTCTCATCACTTGGGGTTCTTCTGAAACCCTAACCTCTAAGGTTCTTCTGATTTCTTTTAGATCTGTTTAAGATCTATGTTTGCCCTGAACTTCTAAGCGTTTTTCTCGAAGTTTCTTTTAAAACTCTGCCTTCAAAACCCCTTATCTTTTTTGATTTGGGTTTCTGTTAAGTTATTTCAAACGTTTCTCTGATTTTTTGACATGTTTTGCTATGTTTGCTCATATCGTTTTGTTAAAAGCCCTAATTTCTTACGACTGTTTATTAGACGGAAGTTTGTTTTCCTGAGTTTCTGTCCGATTTGCTTGTTTATCCTTTTTTAAAACTCTTCTATTGTTGAAAATCCTATGGTTTTGGGTCTGAGACTGTTCGTTTAGGTGCATGACTCGATTTGAAGTTCACCGATGCATTGGCTACCCTGTCATCTATGATACGGCATCCAGACAAGAATTTCATTGATCTCATTCCAGTGAAAATTCATGATCAGCCAGCTTACTGCGCCAATGTCGAAGAGGAAGCAGACAGAAAGCCTTGGTTTCATGATATCAAGGAATATTTGGCAAAAGGAGAGTACCCGGAGCCTGCCAATCATACTCAGAAACACACACTGCGGAGATTGTCCAACAACTTCTTTCACAGCGGAGGAATCCTGTATAGGAGGACTCCTGATTTGGGACTACTAAGGTGTGTCGACGCAAAGGAAGCATCCAAGCTGCTAGAAGAAATTCACGCTGGGACCTATGGTCCACATATGAATGGGTTTGTTTTAGCAAAGAAGATACTCCGCGCTGGTTATTTTTGGATGACTATGGAAACAGACTGCATCCAGTATGTCCGGTAATGCCACTGCTGTCAAATACATGCAGACATGATAAAGGTGCCTCCAAATGAACTTAATGCAACAAGCTCGCCGTGGCCTTTTGCACGGCATTACTTTCGGTCTGGGTACGAGTACACTTGGGAGGAATTTAACAACTGGTCGCCACCATGGCGCGGTCCTTACTACCCACTGGAACAGCCAATACCGCCTTTGGAGCAGACTTTCCAATAGGCCGACATTGTTTATGGGACAGACGAAGAAGAGGCACTTGCTGCGGTGAAGAAGTTGTTCTTAGAAGACAATGACATGGATTGCTATGTTGTTTTCGAGGAGGAGGGGGAGGAAGGACCTTCCATACAAGCTGTGAGTAGAGGAGCATACCTCAATAATTGGACCATCAGAACCACCAGAGCCCGGCGAGCCTCGGGGTAGCAAGGCTAAACAAGCATCATGCACTGTTTTTACTTTTTACTAGATAATATTTTCTTTTCGCATTTTTGATTTCCGCAATAAGATCTTCAATGTTCAAAATAGTTACGGAATTTATCAAAGCATTTCTATTTTTCTTACAAGTCAACACTCATTATTATTTTCTCTCATTACTTCATTTATACAGCATTACTAGTACTTATCTTGATGAACCAATGACTGTGACATGCAATAAGACAACGCAACAAACAGACATTAATTCAGAGGAAGATGACATACCAGAGGAGATTGTAAAAGAAGTTGAGAACTTTGAAAACAAACCTAAGTCCAACCTGGATGAGACAGAAATTATTAATCTGGGAGATGCAGAGAATGTCAAGGAAACACGAATCAGCGTTCATTTGTCGCCATCAGAAAAGAAGGAATACACAGAATTTCTAAGGGAATATGAGGACATATTCGCCTGGTCATATGACGACATGACTGGTCTAAGTACGTCTATCGTGGTCCATAAACTGCCAACTGATCCAACATGCCCGCCGGTAAAGCAGAAGCTCAGGAAGTTCAAGCCAGACATGAGTTTGAAAATCAAGGAAGAAGTCACTAAGCAAGTCAAAGATAAGGTTCTCAGGGTAGTAGAATATCCGACATGGTTAGCCAACATTGTACCAGTACCAAAGAAGGATGGGAAGGTAAGAGTCTGTGTCGACTACCGGGATCTCAAGCGGGCCAGTCCAAAAGACGACTTCCCCTTGCCAAATATACACATCCTGATCGACAATTGCGCCAAGCATGAGTTGCAGTCATTTGTGGATTGCTTCACTGGTTATCATCAGATCTGGATGGATGAGGAAGATGCTGAGAAAACGGCTTTCATTACGTCGTGGGCAATATATTGTTACAAAATGATGACGTTCGGCCTGATGAATGCAGGGGCCACCTATATGAGGGCCATGACTATCATTTTTCACGATATGATACACAAAGAAATTGAGGTATATGTGGATGATGTCATCATCAAGTCCAAGAAGTTGATCATATAGAAGATTTGAGGAAGTTCTTCAACAGATTGTGAAGGTACAACCTGAAACTGAATCCTGCGAAGTGTGCATTTGGGGTCCCCGCCGGAAAGTTGCTTGGGTTTATTGTGAGCTGCCGAGGAATAGAATTGGATCCATCAAAGGTCAAGGCCATTCAGGAACTTCCACCGCCAAAGAACAAAAGAGATGTGATGAGTTTCTTGGGAAGACTCAACTATATCAGCCGGTTCATAGCACAGTCTACGGTTATCTGTGAGCCAATCTTTTAGATGTTGAAGAAGGACGCCGCTACCAAATGGAATGATGACTGCCAAAAATCTTTTGACAGAATCAAAGAATACCTGTCAACACCACCAGTCTTGGTCCCGCCCGAGCCAGGTAGACCCCTACTACTCTACATCGCAGTACTAGACGGTGCCTTCGGTTGCGTTTTGGGGCAGCACGATGAAACAGGGAGAAAGGAACAGGCTATTTACTATCTCAGCAAGAAGTTCACTCCCTACGAAGCCCGGTATTCTCTGTTAGAGAGCACCTGCTGTGTTTTGACTTGGGTGGCCCAGAAGCTAAGGCATTACTTCTGTGCTTATACTATATATCTCATATCAAGGATTGATCCTTTAAAGTACATCTTTCAGAAGCCCATGCCCACTAGAAAGCTAGCCAAGTGGCAAATCCTGTTGAGTGAATTTGACATTGTCTACGTAACTCAGAAAGCGGTCAAGGGACAGGCCCTGGCGGATCACCTCGTTGAGAATCCCGTGGATGGAGAATACGAACCCCTAAAAAACTATTTTCCTGATGAAGAAGTATCATTCGTAGGAGAAGACACTGCAGAATCCTATGACACTTGGAGAATATTCTTCGATGGAGCAGCAAACTTCAAAGGAGTTGGCATAGGAGCGGTCTTGGTATCAGAAACCGGTCAGCATTATCCAGTGTCTACCAAACTCAGGTTCCCCTGCACCAACAATATGGCCAAATATGAAGCCTGCATTTTAGGGCTCAAAATGGCCATTGACATGAACGTGCAAGAGTTGCTAGTAATTGGAGATTCAGACTTGCTTATACATCAGGTACGAGAAGAATGGGCAACCAAGAACTCCAAGATACTCCCGTATCTACATCAGGTACAGGAATTGAGGAAGAGGTTCACAAAGACAGGATTCCGACATGTTCCCAGCATCCAGAAT
>NC_031994.1:69524058-69569780 GCF_001879085.1 Nicotiana attenuata
AAAAACTATTTTCCTGATGAAGAAGTATCATTCGTAGGAGAAGACATTGCAGAGTCCTATGATGGTTGGAGAATGTTTTTCGATGGAGCAGCAAATTTCAAAGGAGTTGGCATAGGAGCAGTCCTAGTATCAGAAACCGGTCACCATTATCCGGTGTCTGCCAAACTCAGGTTCCCGTGCACCAACAACATGGCTGAATACGAAGCTTGCATCCTAGGGCTCAAGATGGCCATTGATATGAATGTGCAAGAGTTGCTAGTAATTGGAGATTCAGACTTGCTTATACATCAGGTACGAGAAGAATGGGCAACCAAGAACTCCAAGATACTCCCGTATCTACATCAGGTACAGGAATTGAGGAAGAGGTTCACAAAGACAGGATTCCGACATGTTCCCAGCATCCAGAATGAGTTCGCCGATGCATTGGCTACTTTGTCATCTATGATATAGCATCCGGACAAGAATTTCATTGATCCCATTCCAGTGAGAATTCATGATCAGCCAGCTTACTGCGCCCATGTCGAAGAGGAAGCAGACAGAAAGCCTTGGTTTCATGATATCAAGGAATATTCGGCAAAAGGAGAGTACCCGGAGCTTGCCAATCATACTCAGAAACGCACACTGCGGAGATTGTCCAACAACTTCTTTCACAGTGGAGGAATCCTGTATAGGAGGACTCCTGATTTGGGACTACTAAGGTGTGTCGACGCAAAGGAAGCATCCAAGCTGCTAGAAGAAATTCACGCTGGGACCTGTGGTCCACATATGAATGGGTTTATTTTAGCAAAGAAGATACTCCGCGCTGGTTATTTTTGGATGACTATGGAAACAGACTGCATCCAGTATGTCCGGTAATGCCACTGCTGTCAAATACATGCAGACATGATAAAGGTGCCTCCAAATGAACTTAATGCAACAAGCTCGCCGTGGCCTTTTGCCGCTTGGGGAATGGATGTTATTGGGCCAATCGAGCCTGCTGCTTCCAACGGACACAGATTTATCCTAGTGGTAATTGACTATTTCACCAAGTGGGTCAAAGCAGCATCTTACAAAGCAGTGACTAAGAAGGTCGTGGCTGATTTTGTCCGCGGCCGCATTGTTTGTCGATTCGGTATTCCAGAGTCAATCATTGTTGATAATGGCTCCAATCTCAACAGTGACTTGATGAAAGCTATGTGTGAAACTCTTAATATCAAACACAAGAACTCTACAGCCTACAGGCCTCAGATGAACGGAGCCGTGGAAGCCGCCAATAAAAATATCAAGAAGATATTGAGGAAAATGATAGAGAAGCATAAATAGTGGCACGAGAAGTTATCATTTGCTCTGTTGGGGTATCGCACCACAGTACGCACGTCAATTGGGGCAACCCCCTATATGCTAGTTTACGGTACGGAGGCCGTCATTCCCGCTGAGGTAGAAATTCCCTCCCTAAGGATCATACAGGAAGGTGAGCTCGACGATGCAGAATGGGTGAAGAATCGCTACGAGCAACTAGCTCTCATAGATGGGAAAAGAATGAACGCAGTTTGTCATGGTCATCTTTATCTGAACAGAATGTCTAGAGCCTTCAACAAAAGAGTCAAGCCCAGACAGTTCACGCCAGGGCAGCTGGTATTAAAGAAAAATTTTCCACATCAGGACGAGGCCAAAGGGAAGTTCTCCCCCTGGCAGGGTCCGTACATGGTTCACCGGGTTTTGACTGGAGGAGCCCTCATACTTGCAGAAATGGACGGAGAGATCTGGCCAAAGCCGATTAATTCAAATGCAGTCAAGCGTTAGTATGTGTAATCTTCATGTCTACCCTATATGATGTAATTTGAACTACGTCTGACCTGATTCCTGTTTAAGAGGGGATACGTAGGCAGCCTTATGGGTTCGGTCACAATTAAATAAAATTTTCATTTCCCCCAAATTGGAAACTGGGGTAGAATTTTGAGGACGACCCTCAACATTCCGAAGTAATTTCATCCGATCGTTGCACAAGCAACAGCCAGAAGTATCAACCCATTAACTGGGGCAGAATTTTGAGGAGGACCCTCAAAATTCCGTAGCAAGAGGGGTTGCAATGTCTTGAACCACGTCACAGTCGTCGGTTCATCTAAAAGTTGTTTCTTAATTATATACCTATGTCATATTTTTACAAACAAAAAAAAATCATGCATGCTTCTTACTGAAATTGCCTTGTTTAGCAACGCTACCCCAATGATACATACAGTATCACCAGATCAAAGCCGAGCAGGTCAAGTAGAGCCAGCGGGGATACAAACTAACCTTCTCCCCCTTTTACAAAACTCACGATTTTTCTTTGGACGCAGGCACTCAGATTACGAAAACATCAAACATGCTATACACTCACGAGACAAACATCATTCAGGAATATAACTCTCAGAACTGTCGCACGTACTCACATTTCCATCCACACGGGTGACGTTCCGTGTGTCACAATGTTCCCAGCAGTCATCATATCGCAATCCACCATCAGGTAAGAAAGCTCTGTTACCATGTGCTATTTTATTTCTTGCATAAGGCTATCATTCTGCCTTCCGAGACTAAACATTGTCTTCATCTGCATCTCTGCATTGCATAAGGCTACAATTCTGCCTTCCGAGACTAAACGTTGTCTCCATCTGCATTTCCGCATTGCATAAGGCTACCATTCTGCCTTCCGAGGTTAAGCTCTACCTCCCTCTACATTTGCATGGCTAAAAGATCGCCACCTTATCTACATTTGCATGGCTGAAAGATCGCCACTTTATCTGCATTTGCATGGCTGAAAGATCGCCTCCTTATCTACAATGGCTTGGCTGAAAGATCGCCACCTTATCTACATTTGCATGGCTGAAAGATCGCGACTTTATCTGCATTGCATGGCTGAAAGATCGCCACCATATCTACATTGCATGGCTGAAAGATCGCCACCATATCTATATTTGCATGGTTGAAAGATCGCCACCTTATCCATATTTCATGGCTGAAAGATCGCCACCTTATCCACATTTGCATGGCTGAAAGATCGCCACCTACTGCATTGCATGGCCTGAAAGATCGCTAAATACTGCATCTCATGGGTTGAAAGATGGCCAAAATGTCCGAAGGCGTCATTGTTCGGAGGCACCATTTTCGTAGCCCGAGAACGCCATATCATGGCCTGAGGACCCCCTTTTAATCTTTTGAATATCAATATTTAAAGGCATCATGGTTCGGAGGCATCATCCTCATAGCCCGAGAGCATCATTTCATGGCCTGCAAATCCTTTATTATACGCTTCATGGCCCAGGACATCATGGTCTAAGGACGTCATTCTAACTGTTCGAAGACAATCCTCATGGTCCGACGGGAAATTGCATCATGTTTAAATTTATGCACCATATATGCTTGTATTTCTAAAACTCTTCTATTGTTGAAAATCCTATGGTTTTGGGTCTGAGACTGTTCGTTTAGGTGCATGACTCGATTTGAAGTTCTTTATTTCAAATCTCTTATTCCTTTGTGTTGGTTCTTCTGACTCTGGTTTTCTATCATCTCTAAAATTCGATTATGCTCGAATCCCTAATTTTTAAAGGGGCATTTTCCTCACCTGCTACCCGGAGATCTTCGCATGCCTTTGATATTCTATGTTTTCTTCACTACTTGACCTACTGGACTATCATGTTTCGAATGTTGCTATCTACTAAATTTTGTGCTACTATTGTATGCTATTTCCTTCTGCCAACAGGCTTGGCCTCGCATGTATAGTGTTTATACACCCTATTTATATGCTAAGTTTCCTTCTTTGTTTGACCTTCAACTTGTGACTGATTTCAAACTTTTCCTTTGTGAAATTCTGATTTCACTCGCCTGTTAAGGTTAATTGAATTTCTTTTCCTGTTTTGCCTTGCTGAATTCTTTCCAAAATTAGTGTATTTCTGTACCTAGATTCGATTGCTTACTTAATATTTTACTACTTCTTTTATGGCAACTGTCAGCCTGCTTATAAATTGATTTCTTTCCTTATTTTTGAATCTGCCAATGCCCGTTAAGCAAGTGATCCCTTAATTAAAGGTAATCACTTGTATAATTTATTACGAATCATGATTGTTGCCATGTTTGTAGCTTATTACCTCTTTCTTACTCGCTTTCAAAAACTATAAATACCCTGTACTTCTTCTCTTTCAAAAAACACGAAGACAAGGCATAACACTTGAGTTCAAACATACACTACACTAAAACTCTCTCTCTTCTCTGCTACTACTATATTGCTGCCTTACCTAGCTGGCTGAAAGCCAAGGCTAGGCTGTGGGAAACCTTGCTTATTTTCTGCATTTACATTTCTTACTGGTATGTTCTAATTATGTTTTCCACACCAACAACAACATGCTTACTGTTCCTTGCATTCTTGTCTGCCTACTGTTTGTCTTTAACCCAGTACCATTATTTAGCATGTTGTAATTTTCCTTCTCCTGTTCTGGATCTATGTATTATGACCTGTGAATCCTAAATCCCTACTCCAAATGTGTTTAATACTTGTGGTTGGTTTGGGGCATGACAGCATTGGAAATTGCTATGCATGACCCAAACTTGATCATCCTAGGATCATAACCTCCATATTTCTCTTATATGTTGCGTGTCCTGGTTGATTTACAGGCATGTCAGCACTTCCTATTGCTGTGCATGCCCAAAGTTAACTCATGCCTATGTGTATAGGCTCCTTGTAATAGATTCCCAATCCCCTGCCCCCTTTGTGTGAAGTTATTGACTCCCTGAAATGTTAATGGCTGTCTCCAATCACCCTTTCCCTCTGCTTTATTCCCTTAGCTATTAAAACTCTGTTTCTGCATTTTCACTCTCTTCTTAGACTTAAGTTCTGCCCCCCTCATAAGAGCCTTGCCTTGGGACCCATGAGCTCCCTCTGAACTTGGACACATGAGGGCTGGCATTTCCACACTGCACTCATCTCTATTCTGGTTATGTAACTTGGGTGTGAGCACTGCCCGGGGACCAATTGAGGCCCTTAGGGAACTCTGACACACTCAAGTCTGAGAAAGGCTTCGATCAATGGCATTTTGAGGTGGTTTGTTCCACAACTCAGAGAGGAAGTCAAGAATCAGGCTTCCTCTGGTTGTAACTTTTCTTTGTACTTTTCTGATGTAATTCAGTATTCCTGGTTTGTAATAATTTGTAATGAACATTTGGGGCTGGCTAGTGAAAAAAGGGTTGGGTAATTATGCATGCTCAAGGGTAGAAAACATGCCTATAGGACTGCTTTTTCTACATGTTCAATTCGCATTTAGAAAACATGCCTATAGGACTGCTTTTAATTCTGCATATTCACATCACACTTAGAAACCATGTCTATAGGACTTACTTTAAATCTTGCTTGTTCAGCTTCACATCTAGATAACCTGCCTATAGGAATTATCTAAAATTCTGCACGTTTGTCACTGTTTAGATATCATGTTCTTTAGGGCCCAATTGGTTATAACCCAGTAGCATGTTAAAATCCGTATAAAGTATAGAAATCATGCTTGTAGGAATTCCCGAGTAAAGAACATGCCTGTTTCCATTGTCTCCTAGATATTATGCCTATAGGGTTTGACATTATTCATTTAGATATACAAAGGTTTAAGATCAGCAATTATGTCTATAAGGGTCTAAAATCAGTAATCCTAGATATCATGTCATAGGAGTAAAAATCAGCGATAGTGGATACTGTCATCTGCAATTCGTCCATTCTGAGCTTTTTTTTGTATAATCTAATTCCCTTATTTTAACGAGGTTTAGCAAGCATGCCTACAGGATTTCAAACAATTCGCTTTGAGTTATCATGGTTTCACCACCTTCTGAATTAAGTAGATATCATGCCTATAGGATCCCGTCTAAACTCTTAGGCAAGGCTTAGAGTAATAACTGTAAAATTGAATCCAATTTTGTAAATTGCTACAACCAGCAGGCAGGCCTGATTCGGACTTCTTATCTGAGTTATGTAATAAACACATATGCTTCAATAATCAAGCTCCCCTCGTCTTTAGTATTTTTTAATCAGACCTAAAAAGTATGTGCAACTCATGCTAGTAATGTGCTTTTGTTCAAGGATGTGTATATGAGCCTTTATCTATTTATATGTTTCCCCAACGTGCAGTATGTGTTTTGTATATCGCCTTAGATTTTTATCCTTTGAAACCAATCAGCCTAATATCCCTTCCCTTCAGGAATAGTAGTCCTAAGTGCCTCTGGACTGATAGGAATAGGACGGGTAATAGCATGCAATAGTGATCGAGACCAATCCGCGCTTTAATACCTTAACGGGGTGGGAAGGGTAGATATGGATATGATGACCGGTGCACTAATGCCACGTGTAACCCCTCTTTTGAGAAGTGATTACCGGGTATTGCATTGACGTGATCCATATTAAATATAAACCTAGGACCCCCCCTTTTTCCTTTATTTGCAAACTCCTTTTAAAACTCTTCTTTTAATTGTTCTTTCTTTTATGTGTTTATATTTAAATCCCCTAATATTTGAGCCCATACTTGCCTATTTGCTAAATTCACAATAACTGTCTGGCCGGGAACAACACTAGTGGATCCTGAGGGGTGCCTAACACCTTCCCATTGGGATAACTTCATGCCCTTACCCCATCTCTGGTTATTCAAATGGAACTTAGAATTGAACCTCATCGGTGTCTTAATGCACCTCAAATCATTAGGTGGCGACTCTTCAAAAATGCAAAACCCAGTTCCCAAAAGGAATGAGTTGTCCTATACCCAAATGTCATAAACCCGATTTCGCGAGAAAAAGGGGGCGCGAGACACTACCAACTTAATATCCAACCAAACATCCTAGATTTAGAAATATTTTCCTCAGCTTAAAAAAAACCAGTTGACGTCATCAAATAAGATAACAACACTAGCAGCGCCCAGAATTATTTGACTAATTCAGCAAGAAATCCAACAAATAGTTGCTTCTCAAATTAGCAGCCAACATCAATTGTTCCTTCACTGCTAAGAGTAGAACCACTTATGAAATAACATTACGTTTATGTATCGTTACTTGGATCATGCCAAAAGAAAGAGGGGATAGCCTTTACATACCTGAGTCGATTCTCTTGAGAAAGATTACACCATACTCCCTTAATATTACAAAATCTCACGTTAATTAAGGTGCTCTGAAATCTTGGGTCTTGAAGCGTTGAAGACGCTATAGAATGTCATACGTTTGAATTCCTCCAAATCCTTTAATTTCTCACGTTATCAGATAAATGAATGGAATGGATATGTGATTCTTTTATATCCTTAAGACATATGTGATTCTCTTTGTAATTACGTTTATGTATCGTTACTTGGATCATGCCAATAGAAAGAGGGGATAGCCTTTACATACCTGAGTCGATTCTCTTGAGAAAGATTACACCATACTCCCTTAATATTGCAAAATCTCACGTTAATTAAGGTGCTCTGAAATCCTGGGTCTTGAAGCGTTGAAGACGCTATAGAATGTCATACGTTTGAATTCCTCCAAATCCTTGAATTTCTCACGTTATCAGATAAATGAATGGAATGGATATGTGATTCTTTTATGTCCTTAAGACATATGTGATTCTCTTTGTAAAATGGTGTATTATTTAAGTCATAGGACAGGTTTCCATCTAGACTAATGACTTAAGAGTCATTCCTAGAATTAGGGTAGTGCTGCCACGTGGGGGATTCTTAATCTTATCTTATAATTCATCAATTAATTAGGTAATATCACGTTACCCGATAATTAACCAATTACCCACATAATTAAGAATTATCTCAAATTAATTAAAATACTACTCATTTTTAATATACTTTATATATACCCTACTATCATGGTCATGTGGTACCATATAAAATTACTTTTTTTCAAACTATTTTACAAAAATATTCCACTCAAAATTTCATATCATTATATATATATAACGGTATCAAGGTTGTTAAATTTACAGGGTCTTATAATGACATAGTCACAAATCCTTTATAACCTCATGAATAGTCTTAATCCCTTCAAGCTCATATGGGTTACTACGACTTATCCTAATATTAAAGTACAGGATGTAACACATGGCGGACCTATTCCAACTTCAAAAATCAGGATTCGACCCCGATATCAATAAATTTAACTCCCAATCAAACTTCCCAACCTTCAAAACCTTCAACTTTCTAACTTTTGCCAATTCAAACCGAAATGACCTACGACCTCCAAATCAACATCCGGACATGCTCCTAAGTCCAAAATCACCATACGAAGCTATTGAAACCGTCAAAACTCCATTCCGAAGTCGTCTACACAAAATTCAACTACGGTCAACTCTTTCAACTTAAGCTTCCAACATAGGGACTATGTGTCCCATTTCACTCCAAAACTCAACTGAACCGAAACACCCCCGGCAAGTCACATAACCATAATACAACATCGAGGAGGCAATAAATAGGGGATCGGGGCTAAAATACTAAAAAAGACCAGATGGGTCGTTACATCCTCCCCTCTTAAAACAAACGTTCATCCTCGAACGAGTATAGAGACATACCTGAAGTGGTGAAAAGATGAGGACAATGGCTACGCATATCATGCTCGGTCTCCCAAGTCGCCTCCTCAACTGGTTGACCTCTCCACTGAAACTTCACTGAAGCAATGTTGTTCGACCTCAACTTTCAAATCTGCCCGTCCAAAATGGCCACCGGCTCCTCAACATAAGACAAATCCTTGTCCCATTGGACTGAGCTGAAATCCAACACATGAGACGGATCATCGTGGTACTTCTAGAGCATAGAAACATGGAATACTGGATGAACTGCAGCAAGACTAGGTGGTAGTACAAGCTTGTAGGCCACCTCTCCAATCGTCTCAAGAATCTTAAAAGGTCTGATATACCTAGGGCTCAACTTGCCCATCTTCTCGAACCTCATAACACCCTTCATGGACGAAACCTAGAGCAAGACCTGCTCCCCAACCATGAATACAACATCACGAACCTTCTGATCCACATAACACTTCTGTCTCGATTGGTTGTGCGAAGCCGATCTTGAATCAATTTAACCTTTTCCAAAGCATCCTGAACCAAGTCTGTTCCCAATAGTCTAGCCTCGCTCGGCTCAAACTAACCCACCAGAGACCGACACCGCCTCGCATACAAGGACTCATACGGAGCCATCTGAATGCTCGATTGGTAGCTGTTGTTGTAGGCAAACTCCGCAAGCGACAAGAAGTGATCCCAAGAACCCCAAACTCCATAACACATGCACGAAGCATATCCTCCAATATCTAAATAGTACGCTCGGACTGTCCATTCGTCTGAGGGTGGAATGTTATACTCAACTCAACCTGTGTGCCCAACTCACATTGTACGGCCCTCCAGAATTGTGATATAAACTGCGTACCCCAGCCAGAGATGATGGATACCGGCATGCCATGAAGTCGGACAATCTCGCGAATATAGACTTGAGCTAGCTGATCTGAAGAATAAGTAGTCGCCACTAGAATGAAATAAGCCGACTTTGTCAACCTATCCACAATCACCCATACTGCATCAAACTTCTTCTGAGTCCGTGGGAGCCTAACGACAAAATCCATGGTAACTCGCTCCCATTTCCACTCAGAAATCTCAAGCCTCTGAAGCAACCTACCTGGCCACTGATGCTCATACCTCGCCTGTTGATAATTTGGGCACCGAGCTACGTACTCCACTATGTCTTCATTCCCTCCACCAATAATGCTGCCTCAACTCCTGATACATCTTAGCGGCACTCGGATGAATGGAGTACCGTGAGCTATGAGCCTCCTGAAGAATCAACTCACGCAAACCATCTACATTTGGCACACATAGTCGGCTCTGCATCTGCAACACACCGTCATCCCTAATAGTAACCTCCTCGGCATCGCGATGCTAAACCGTGTCTTTGAGGACAAGCAAATCGGGGTCATCATACTGACGCAATACAATCATAAAGGGAAGATCGAGAAACCACGCAAGTCAAAACTCAACTCTGCTCCGAAACATCCAATCTAACAAACTGGTTAGCCAAGGCCTGAATATCCAATGCTAATGGCCTCTCCGTTGTCGGTAGATATGCTAAACTGCCCAAGCTCTCCGCCTTTTGACTCAAGACATCGGACAACATATTGGCCTTCCTGGGATGATAAAGAATGGTGATATCATAGTTCTTAAGCAACTCTAACTATCTCCACTGCCGCAAGTTATGTTCTTTATATTTGAACAGATGATGTAAACTCTGATGGTCGGTATAGACCTCAAAAGGGACACCGTACAAATAGTGCCGCAAAATCTTCAAGGAATGAACAATAGCTTCTAACTCAAGGTAGTGGAAAGGATAATTTTTCTCATGTACCTTCAATTGTCTATACGCGTAGGCAATCACCCTACCGTCTTGCATCAACACCGGGTCGAGGCCAATACGTGATGCATCACAGTACACAGTGTAAGACCCAAAACCCGTAGGCAAAACCAACGATGGGGTTGTAGTCAAAGCAGTCTTGAGCTCTTGAAATCTCTCCTCACTCTCCTTGGTCCACCTGAACGAAGCACCCTTCTAGGTCAATCTGGTCATAGGTGTAGAAAAAGATGAGAAACCCTCTAAAAATCGACGGTAGTACCCTACCAGACCAAGAACACTCCAGATCTCAATAGCTAAAGATGGTCCAGGCCAACTCTACATTGCTTCAATCTTCTTCGGATCTACCTTGATCCCCTCGCTAGACACCACGTGACCCGAAAACGCCACCGAATCAAGCTAGCATTCAAACTTTGAAAGTTCTGCATATAACTTCTTTCCTCTCAAGGTCTGAAGCACGATCCTCAGGTGCTGCTCTTAATCATCCGGCTCCGAGAGTACACTAAGATGGCGTCAATAATTACATTGATGAATGAGTCAATATAGGGCTGGAATACACTATTCATCAAGTGCATGAATGTTGCTGGGGCATTGGTCAGCCTAAATGACATCACAAGGAACTCGTAATAACCATACCGAGTCCTGAAGAAAGTCTTCTAAATATACAGATCCTGAATATTCAACTAATGATAGCCTGACCACAAATCAGTCTTAGAGAACACCTAGCACCCTATAGTTGATCATATACGTCATCAATGCGTGGCAATGGATACCTGTTCTTCACTGTAACCTTGTTCAATTGTCGATAATAAATACACATGTGCATGGAACCATGCTTCTTCTATGCAAACAAGATCGGAGCACCCGAAGGTGATACACTAGCCCCGAATGAAACCTTAATCAAGTAACTCTTGCACCTGCTCTTTTAACTCCTTCAACCCGTTGGGGCCATACGATATGGTGGAATAGATATGGGCTGAGTGCCTGACAGTAAATCAATACCAAAATCAATATCCCTATCGAGCGGCATGACCGGAAAATCCGTCAGAAATACATATGGATAGTCCTTCACTAGCGAAACTGACTCCATAGTGGGAGTATTAACACTAACATTCCTCACATAGACTACATATGCTCACATCCATTCCCAACCATCCGTTGTGGCTTAAGGAAAGACACCACCCTTCTAGGAACATAATCCAAAGTACCCCTCCACTCCAACCACAACAAACCCGGTATAGCCAACGTCACCGCCTTGGCATGTCAATCAAGAATAGCATGATAAGGTGACAACAAGTCCATGCCCAAAATAACATCAAAATCTACCATATTGAGCAACAATAGATCAGCTCTAGTATCAAAACCACCAAGAATAACTAAACACGACCGATACACACGGTCAACAATAAAACCATATGCATCCTTTGAAGCTAAGCTGCTGAAAGTAGGGGGTGGTACTTCTAGTACCTCTTAAGCATAAGCTTGTCCCCCTCAGATGTTGCTGCCCAAACCTCGAGCTGAACTGACAATCGACTGCACTGCTATGACCTTTGGGACCTGGTCAACCTGAACCCACTTCTCTGGGTTACGAGCGGCGGGAGTCTGTGCACCTTCCCCAGCCTGAGATATGGCAGGAGCAAGTGGAATCAACCCCGCATGAGCTAGAGTGCCAAACATGCTCAAAAACTGGGCGAGGGTCTCCTGAAGTGCAGGGGCAGTAACAAGCATCTCAGGTGCCTGCCCCCTAAATGGAGCTACTGGTGGCTCCTCTGTTGCATCTTGGGAAGGTGTTCTGGCTACACCACGTGCCCGTCCTCGGCCTCTGCCCTAGCCCCGGTCTCTCACGACTCTAGTAGGGGGCAGGGTGGTCTGATCATCAGATCCAGCTGTGTGTCTCCTCACCATCTGTGAGAGAATAGAAAGACAAAAATTAAGAATTTTGAAGTCAACAAATTTGCACGATAAGGAATCAAAGAAATGAAGCTTTTCCTTACAGTTCCATAGCCTCCTAAAGACGAGTACAGACGTCTCCGTACCAATCCGCGAGACTTTACTAAACCTGCTTGTGACTCGTACCACCTATGACCTAGAGCTCTGATACCAACTTGTCACGACCCCAATTTCCCTTCATAGGATTTCGTGATGGCCCTAGTCTCTAAGACTAGGTAAGCCTAACATACATGCAAAATTTAACTAAGAAATTATGAAAACCTGAAATATCTCGACAACCATCATATAAAGAAGCTTCTTGGCTCTACAGAATACACTTCCCAAAATACGACGAATACAAGTCACAAGCTCTGTAAGATAGTACCAAACATCCCTATACATTAGTGTCTATAAAAGGGAAAGAAAACAAAATAGACTAGAGAGAGAGTGACTCCAAGGCCTGTGAACGCCGGCAAGTATACCTTGAAGTCTCCGAAACTGGACTCCTCTCATTGGTGCCCGGATTGGTAGGAGGTACATGGATCTGCCCAAAAAAAATGTGCAGAAGCGTAGTATGAGTACACCACAACGGTACCCAATAAGTGTCAAGCCTAACCTCGGTGGAGTAGTGACGACGACAGGTCAAGGCCCTATTGGAATAAATGAGAAACTGAACAGGTATATAACAGGGTAAATATGATAACTGTAGAAATGAAATAATAAAGAAATATACCGAGAAGAGATACACTAAACTAATGCAAATAATGCATCACGGAAGAAAACAAGGAATGATATGACATGGAAACACAGTAACAAAACACAAGTGAAGTAATAGAATCACTACCGAGGTAACGCTTCGTACTCTGAAATCACAAAACAATTCACAATCATCCTTATAGCACCGCGGGAGCCTTGCATTTAGATTTTGAAAATCAGTTTTCCCGAAATAGCTTCGTGCATTATAGCTGACCTTATCACACCGCGTGGCTTCAAGTAGTTCCCCTACTAGTAACACGCGTATCAATCGCATCTTATCTCACCGCGTGTGTTTCAACCCCAAAACCTTATATCACCTCATGCGTATCAATATCACAACGTATCACAAATCATACCTCAAGTACCCAATATCACGACTTGCCAAAGAAGTCAACAACAATGGTGTTTCCATAATAAATAGCATATGGCTCAACCACAATATGCACTAGAGTCTCAACAATAACAACCGGAAACGAATAACTCAACAAGAATAGTATTTCACAACTTAACAACTTTGCCTCAATGGGAATCACGGCCTTTATAGCTCATACCAATTTCAACAACAAGATACAACAACAACAACATACCCAGTAAAATCCCATAAGTGGGGTCTGGGGAATTTCAACAACAAGATATTCCAAGAATTTACAATTTCAAGTAAGGAACTCAACGGTTAAATAATGAATAAGGAATAGAGGAAACGATAATTTCAACTAGGCATGTAAAGGCAAATAACAAGTAAGAGGGTAAGACAAGTAAAGAATGTGAAGATAAACAAAAGATGTTGAATATAACATATAATTGTAACTCAATTAAAAGCATGAAAAGAATATACATAGCTAAAACCGGTCAATTGCCACATTCATACTATGTACACGCTCTTCACCTCGCGTACACGGCTTTGACATATAACAATTAACACAAACAACACCAATCCTAAGGGGTAATTCTCCCAAACAAAGTTAGGTAAGACACTTACCTCAAAACACGCTACTCAATCCACTAGTTAGACTTTTCCTTGATTATCTAACTCTGAACGACTCAAATCGAGCCAAAACAACTTCATGCCATAAATATAAACAATAGAAAACTATTCCGAACAAATAAAGTTACGGTCTTTAAAAGGAAATAAAAAGTTAACTCAAAAGTTCAACCCTGGGCACAATCTCGGAACCCGACCAAAATTACAAATCCGAACACCCATTCGATAATGAGTCCAACCATAAAAAAAATTACCCAAATCCGACATCATATCGCCTTTCAAATCCCCAAAATGTAGCCTAAAAGTTGTCACAATTTTTCCCTAAATTTCCAGCTCAAATCACTAATTAAATGATGAAAATAACAGTGAATTCATGTAATATAGCCAAAACCGAGTTAGAATCTCTTACCCCGATGAATTTCTTGAAAATCTCTCGAAAAATTGCCACAAACCGAGCTCTCTAGGTCCAAAAATAAAATTGAGATCAAACCCTCGAACTTAGCCCTTTTCTGCCCAGTGATTCTGCATCTGAGGGCATAGGGTCGCATCTGCGATGCCGCACCTGCAGAAAATCCATCGCAGGTGCGATTCCAGCTTAGGTCCTAAGGTTTCTCTTCTACGAACCACTTGCTCGCACTTACAAGCCCGCTTCTGTGGAGAAATCGACCGCACCTGCGGTCCCCAAGGCCCTTCCAAAATTCCGCTTCTGCGAAGACAACTCCACGCCGCGGAGGCGCACCTGTGCCCAGGTGTCCGCACCTCCGAGCCTAGACCTGGGTTGCCCTTTTCCGCTTCTGAACTTCCCCACTCGCACCAGCGAGTCTGCACCTGTGGAATGGGTTTGCATGCCACAAGTGGATTTATACTTATATATGGATCTGGTTGCACGCTGCAATAATATTTAATTGATATATGGATCAGGTTGCACGACGCAACAATATTATGTTTATATTTGAAGCGGATTACACGTTGCAATGATATTTATATTGATATTGGTATAGGGTTGCATGCCAACAATGATATTTATATTGATATTGCGATGGGTTGCGCGTCGCAACAATGTTGTTGTAAATATCTGGTTATGATCCTAGTGCATATTTTATGATTGTTGTTTTCCTTTGTATGAATAGTTCATAGAGTTATGTCTTTATTTTCCATGTGTGCTAACTTGTTCTTTAGTTCTCCAGTTGATGCTCTTACTATTATTTTTCATATCTCTTGCCTTGTTGTCCTATTTATCATCAGCACAGGTAAAATAATAACTGAGTATCTTTTGACTTAAACCTCGTGACTACTTTACAGAGGTTAGTTAAGATACTGAGTACATGAGGTCAATTATAGTCATACTACATTTCCGCACCTTGCGTGCAGATCTTGGAGCTAAGTAGATGTGGAAAACGAGGCATTGCATAGAAGACATACTCGCGTTCTATATTCAAGCTACCTATCATTCATGGTAATTTAGGACTTCGTTTCTATTTATGTAAACTTCAAACAGATATTGTATTTATTCTTCATACCAGTTTTGTAACTTTAAATCATAGTGGTTCATGACTTGTATGGGATAGTTGTATTGAATTCTTTGTTATTCTATTCATTATCATAGTTGGTTTCTCAGTATTATAGTGAGATATGTTGGTTGGCTTACCTAGCATGTTGGAGTTAGTTTCCATCACAACTAGGTACAATTATGGGTCATGACAAGTTGGTATCAGAGTTCTAGGTTCATAGCTTCTACGAGTCATGAGAAAGTGCCCAGTAGACTCTTGCGGATCGGTATGATGACTTCCATACTTATCTTTGAGAGGTTACAGGCATCTAGTAAAATTTCACTTCTTTTTTTCCTTATCACGCGACCTTGTTTCAGCTTGAAGCCTAAGTCTCCAGATTCTTTCTCTTCAATTTGTGTGCGATATTGAGTGCTCGTATTAGTGATGCATCGACGGCTTGTGATTTTGCATATAGGATGTGAAGAGTTGTGGATACTTGATCATCATCTCGATGTGTTGTACAGTTTTGATAAGTGTGTGTATTGGTGAATCTGTTAGTTGTTCATTTGAGGAATGAAGTTGTTTCTTGTATCTTGTTGACGAGTGTAGACTCGAGAGCATTAATTGGTTGCCTAGTTGTTGTGACCATTGTAGGGTTATGGGAAGATGTCAGTTCGAGGCTAAATAGTTGGGTTATCTCACGCGAGGAGGTCTGAGGTTGCGTGATTCATATGAGATTTCTATGAAGAGTTTTTCCTTCTATCCAGTGGGACATACGTGCTATGATTAAAGATCAGATCGTTTGATAAGGTTCACACGACAGTCATGGGAATGAGTATGCACTTGGCAGAATATTTGGATTGTTTTATGACTAATATTACATGAGTTTACGAAGAATTTAGCTAATTAACGGTGCGAGATTGGGGCGTCTATGAAGGACAGGTCTTATAGGTATAGACGATGTGTTCTGCGACTTCGAGCCAAGTGGGGGAGTCTGTTATCGACCATCATATTGCATGGTCATGTGTTATATCAGTTTTTGGACTAAGGGACGCTTGTGGATTAGTTATGACTTGGAGCGGATGGCTTCGAGGATTGTTCGAGCAAGGGATTTGCCGGGTGGATGGTGTACTATACTTTACGGGTATATAGAGATCTTAGGATGATTCAGGGTTGATATTCGTTGGGGATGTAGTGTGCAAGGAAAATAAACTGCTTGGTTGCTTCTTTTGGATATTCATGTGCTGGTGCAACACATGTTGTTCGGTGCGCATTAGCTGTGCATCGAAGATTGGAGCGGAGTGGATGGCTATCGAGATGGTTCTAATGAGTTCAATATACATATGTGGTATTTAAGAATTTTTGGATTTGTGTATGGATAGGACATGAGACCAATAGTGGATGGTGTCTAGACTTGTGGTACTTATATATAAATATTGACTCTACATAGAAGTATTAAAGAGATGCAAGAAACGTCTTCAGATTCGCAGAAGGTCCCTTCAGAGCGAGCATTTTGGGTTGAGTTAATTTTAGGTTTGGCTCTATGCATGACTTGGTTGAGTTAGAGGAAAATCAGTTCTAATGATTTGATTATGTGCAAATGGGTTCCAAATAGTTCATGGCAGTTTTGATCATAACTTAAGATTGATGATTTCTATGGGTACATAAGATTTGTTGCGTGTGGTGATGTCCTCTTGGATTGAGTTAAATGGAAGGTTCTTGGTTGATGAGGTGTATATACTACTTGTAATTCAAAGATGATTGTGAGATTCTTGCACTTTCATAGATAGCATGATAGTTGTGGTGCTCCGTGTGAGATTGGGATCGTACGGACAAGGTTGGAGTTCAGTCATGAAAAGAAGGTTACAAGTTCTAGACAACATGGGGGATTTTAGGCATTTAGAGGATGCTAGCATTATCTTGTGTTGCTTGAGAAGGATGTACGTCATAGAAGACACATGGTGTATTAATATGCAGATGCTTGACTAGTACTACAGAGATCACATGACCATTGATGTTCAGGTTTGCTACTCAGTGCGGAAATTTATGTGGTCATTTTCCATGAGATGATTGTGTATGAGTGATGTGTCAGTCATTTGAGTTGGTGGAGTAGGGATCAGATATGGGGATTCTTGTATTCTTGAGGTTTAGTTATTGGATGTTCTCAGAAGCAGACTATTCCTTCATTGTGGGCTATGAAGATATGTTAAGAGTTAAACAACTGACTATATGTGTTATGGATAGGTTACTATTGATCCTTAAAAGGTTATTTACCTATTTTTGGATGATCAGAATTGATTTGGGGCCCATTGGTAGGCCCAATGAGAATGCGTATTGTACATTTGATGGGGTTTGCTCACTCTTGCACATAATTTACTGTAGGTCTGTTGATGTAAAAGAAGAATCTATGTTAAATTTTATTGATTGTGGTAAAGATCATGTTTTAGACATCAAGCCCAAACATATGGACTTATTTTCAAGAAGCGCAAGAAGTCCAAAAAACTCAAGGTTGATTTCAAGAAGTCAAGATTCTTTCCTTCTTAAAATAGGATTTACTTATTCCTTTTAGAATAAGAATTTTTCTTTTAGTAGGGTTCTAGTTTCTTTTCCTTGTGAAATTGGGATTTTACTTTCCTTATCTTTAGTTATTTTATTTCCTTATTAGAATAGGAATTGTAGTCATCAAAGAAGAGACTCTAGGCCTATATAAAGGGTTCTCTTGCCTTGTAGAAAGGAATCCACATTTTTTAGGCTTGCCCTAGTTTTACAATAGGGTATTTCTCTTTATTTTGTCTTCTTTATCCTTGTTTTTATTTCTAAGCAAGGTGGTGATAGTCTTTACTTAGTTTTCAGTTGTGTGTGGTGTTTCTTTATCACGTTAATTAATTCCAATGGTGACTTTAGGAACTTGTTTAGTTCTTGATCTTTCAAGAACATGTTTCTTGATCTAAATTCTTTCTTTTGATATCATAGAATCATAACTTTCATTGAACTAGTGCAACATCAATATTTACTTGTTTTGAACGAGTAAATATTCTTTTTTATAGTTTAGATCGTCATCTTTCACCTCGTTTTTGAATGATCAGATTCCGAGTCCTAAAACTTGAGATACGTTGTTTCTTGAAATTGACCTACAAGCTACGTTTTCGTTTCAAGATCTTGATCCTGGTCGGTTGATTCTTTGTTAACTCGAAGAATCACATCCGAGGTTGATGGTAATGGTGGTGTATTTCATAACGTAGTTGTTGGTGAAAGTAGTAGGTCGGTGGAGAATAGCGTTCAACATCCTAGATACCATGAAATGGTTGCGGATGCTTTCGGGATGCACTTCGAGTTTGAACCCCATGAAAGTGTTGAACAATTTACTAACGAAGAGGCAAAACATTTTTATGAACAGTTAGAGGCAACTAGTCATCCAGTAACCGAAGGTAAGGCTGGCAAGTGGGCCAGTTAGGACCGGCCCCGGCCCAGGCCCGCAAGACCAAATAGGTAGTGGGCCTAAATGGTCCTAACCATATAGGACCGGGACCGTGTGGAGGTGGACTGGGTAGTGGGTCGGTCCCTTAGACGAGGCCGAGACCGTCTGGGACCGGGACCGGCTGGGCAGTGGACCGGTTCAAGCGGTCCTAAATGGGCCCAACGGATAAAAATTTAAAAAAAATAATTTGCCTGTTAGGGCATTTAAAATATAGTCGTTATTCTGCCACAATAGCCGTTTAAATAGCAATTTACCCCCCCCCCCCCAACTTTATTTTAACCCCAAACTTTTTTATAATTACACGTTTTTCCTATTTTCAACTATAAATATCCCCTCATTCTTTCATTTTTCTCACAAAATCATCAATCTCTCTCAATTTCTCTATAATTTTCGTCTATAATTGCTTACTTTATTGTTGCAATATGTGAAAAATTGTGAAGTTGGTGAATTGAAGTATTCAAGTCTTCAACGATAATTAATTTTCAACAAGTTGTTCGTCAATTCGGTAAACTCGTTCCAACTCTTAAGTTTTAATATTATAGTTTTATTTGTTTTATTTACTTCGTATAATTAAAATTAAGATATCCTATTCCTTAAAAAATGTAAAAATAAGGAAAAATCTAAGAGTGGTGAATCTAGTGGCCAAGTTGTTCCTCCTCCACTTCCCCGGCTCCCCGGCTCCCCGACCCAAACCCCATATCATTCCTACACCTGCTATTCTTGATAGTGATAATACTTTATTACAATTTACTGAGAGTCACTTTTTGCATAATGTTGGAGCTGGTGAACAATTAAACCATGAATATATGAATGTTCTTTATGGTAATCCAACTATTGATGAAAATGATAATGAAGAAATAGATTTTGATGAAACACAACCGGATGACAATACACCCACTAGTCCTGTTCCTGAAGTTAACTCAACTAATAATAATCCAAATGATGCCCCGTCTGACCCTCATGTTACTACCCCTACTTTTTCTAGACAAACTTCAAAACGGAGCGAAACATCTGTTGTTTGGCCATTTCTTATTCAACTAAGAGATAAAAATAAGACTAAGTGTAGAACTTGTGGCAAAGAGTTAGCTTTTAAATATGCTGGAGGTCGGGAGGGGGGGAGGGGAGTTTGTCTAGACACATATTGATACACCCTCAAGATAAAGTTAGATATCTTCGTATGAAAGCTTTGGCAGAGGGGAAAAGGGTACCTAGTCAGACTGACCTTAGTACCGGGTCAAATCAATTTCAACCAGGAATTAACACTGTTACCGGTTTATATTATGATCCAAAATATGATCGGGAAGAATATGCAAAAATGGTTACTGTTATGTGCTTACCCTATAGTTTCCTTCTAACCCTCACTTTGTGCATTATATTAGAAAAGCTTTTAATCCTACTTATAAAGGATGGCCTCGCACAACCGTAAAGAGCGATATTTATAAATATAAACATGAATATGAACAATATTTGCTCTATTTATTTACTCATATAAATTGTTGTGTTGCTATTACTACTGATATTTTGGCACATCTTGATTAGTTTCTTTTTCTTCTCAATGATGGTATTAGCACCTTGTTGTGCTCATTCCATTTGGGGGGGCGGGGGGGTGGAGGAAGACTAAGAAAGATATCGCCATGTTTTGTTAATGCTATAATAAAATTATAACGCATTGCTTTGAATATCTCTTTACAATATTTTTGTGTTTAAATTTGAATTAAAAATTTAGGTCCCAATTCTATAATATAATTTACAAGGAATTTCCTTAGATAAAAATTTTAAAAAAAATAGAAAGTATCCGTTGGGCCCACTTAGGCCCACATAGGCCCGGGACCCGCCCACTTAGCCCGGGACCATTAGTTCGGTCCCGGACTGGTTCCTACAAAAAGCCCACAAAGCCCGGGACCACTTAGGACCGGCCCACGAAGCTCGGGCTCACTTAGGATCGGCCCACGAAGCCCGTTTAAGACCGAGCCCGGCCCATATTACAGCCCTAAGTGAAGGAAGTATGTACTCTCAGTTTTCTATTGCGGTTAGATTATTAGTATCATACAGATACCAATATTTCTCAAGCGGGAATGGATTCTTTCATTGGCCTTATGAGTGAACTAGTGGACCTAACTTTCAACATACCTAAAGATTTCTGTAAGGATAAAAGATTGGTTTCCTAGTTAGGACTCTCGTCTATGCGAATCGATTGTTGTGAAGATGGTTGCACGTTGTATTATAAGGGTGATGCAAATTTAGAAAGTTATAAATTTTATGGAAACCCTTGTTTTAAGCGAGTTTCCAGCGGGAAGAAGGTTGTTGAAGTCGATGCATATTTTAACTCTTATTCCTAGATTAAATAGGTTGTACGCATCGATGAGTTCCGCCCCTCATATGATATGGCATTATGAAAATAAAAGGCCGCCCGGTGTTATGTGTCATCCTTCAGATGGGGAAACTTGTTAAATAGAGGAACAAAAAAACGACAGATTTGCGAGTGAATTACAAACCTAAAGATGCCTGAGGGATATGCTTTGCACCTGGGAAAACATGCCGATATGGTTGAAGGAAAGCTGACTCATATGAAAAGTCATGATTTTCATATCTTCATGGAAACTTTAATCCCTATTGCATTTTCTGGTTTGCCTGAAAATATCTGAAAACCCATCCCAGAGATAACTTTGTTCTTCAAAGACTTATGTTCTACCACATTAAGTGAAGAAAACCTATTTCAAATGAATCGGAACATTCCTGTAATCAGTAATAAGCTGGAAAGGATTTTTCTATGTGGTATGTTTGATGTGATAGAACACCTTCGAATTCACCTTGTATATGAGGCGCGACTTGGAGGGCTGATTCAATGCAGGTGGATGTATCCATTCAAGAGGTAATGATCAAACCTTGATTCATTCTTGTAATTTTCTTTAACCTTATCGTCTAATATGACAACGTCCAAGACTATCGGTAAGTGTAAATAATTTGTTAAATAGAGGAATAGGATTGAAGGATCCATATGCGGAGCCCATCTTGCAAAAGAAACTGCCCATTTTTGTTCTTACTACTTCGATAGTCATGTGCAATGTGCTATAAATAGGCCCAATCGGTACAATGTCGTGATTGAGAATGATCCATTACATCAACCAATGTTCATATTCAATCAACTAGGCCGAGGTTCTAAATATCAATCAAAAGGGAGCCTAAGTAGTGTGGAGTACAAATCAGCTTCAAATCATGTGTTGCTAAATTGTCTGGAAGTTCAACCATTTCGTAAGTAAGTGTTGACAAAAGATTAATTCACATGGACTATTATTTAATTAGGTTGATGCAACTAACAAAATTTTAAATGTGTCGCTCAGTAACTTCGTGAGTCAATTTCGCCATGATGTTGTATATTCTACAGTTGAGGCATGGTTTAAAGAGTGTTTAAGTGTGGTTTACATACTTTCTCACATGTGAATATACATACTTGGTCACTTGTGAATATACTTTCTCACTTGTGATTTATTTAAAACTACATGTAGGTCAATAATCCAAACAATGATGTTAATCAATTTTGAAAGATATATCTTGGGGACTTGCACCTACGATTACAACTATGTCTAAGTATTTTGTGAATGATTACAAATTTCACACCAAGGAATGATCCAAGTATAAAAAAAGAAATAACAATGGGGTGTGTGTCAAAGGTGGTGAAGGCAACCAGGATGGGAAAAATAATTATCATGGTATGATCAAAGAGATTCTAGAATTATCATATTCAGGTTGACCAAATAAGAAGATCATGCTTTTTCGATGCAAGTGGTTTGACCCAACACCTAGAAGAAGTAAAAATGTACACTCACACTATAACATAACTGAGGTTAATAAAAAGAGGGAGTATGATCACTATGATCCTTTTATAACTGCAGAAAATGTTAGGAAAGTGTATTGTGCTCCATATCTATTGCGGAGAGAAAAGGCTGATTGGTTGGTTGTAATCAAAACTAAGCTTGTTGGTTGGGTGGATTAAGAATGTTCTAGATGTTGCTTACCAAAACGATACCTCAAGTGTTAACCAAATTGTGGATGATCAGTTAGAAAATGACTTGGAGCATCCTCATCGCATATTAGAAGAAGTTGATATAGAGGAAATAACAATCATAGAAAATGAGGCCGAAGAATCACCTGATGAAAATGAAATAAGTGAAGAGGAAGAATTTTCAAACGAGGAAGGATATATCGAAGACGATTAGCATGTTAATTTTTTAAAGCTCTCAACTTATATAGATTTATATTCTCAATTCTAACATTTTCTTAAATTTATAAAGATGACCGATAGGGGTTGAGGTATGTCTAGGAAGGATAAGAGGCCTATTAATCATGAGGATAATGATACACCCTCGCTTCCTTCCACTCCACGCTTGCATCCCTCCGCTGCTGATGGCCAGCAAAAATCTTTTAGGCACAAATCTTTTCCACCACATCTTTCTACTCATCAGACTACCTACCATTCGCCTTCCTAGCAGTATTCTTACCATTCTCCACCACAGGGCTATACCCCGCTTCCTCCACATAATTCTGCATATAGTTACATAGATATCGAGTCAACAGCCACAGGGCCATGTGGTGATACGCCCGTCATCTGCTCCATTTGCGTCACCATCAGCTGGATCGCATCCATATAGATTACAGCCACCCGGATCGCACCAGGGGCCTGGATCGCAGTAGTGGTCTAGATCGCTGCAGGGGTCTAGATCACATCCATCTTCATCAGCGACCCCGTTTCCCTCTCCACGGAGTTCGTCTCCTAGCATTTCTGGACTTCGCCTTTGGGATAGTAGCGCTGAACCAGATGCATCCCCTTCTACGCACGCTTCAGATACGCTGGAGGATGATGATTTAGATGAATTGCGGTATGACCATTATCATAAGATGATCATCAGGCCTAAGGGAAATGGGTAAGATTTATTTATTAATTAATTCTTTTTGTTGAATTATAATAGCTAGTCTTGTTTATTTAATGTAATTGCTATGTTGTAGGTTCATATCTAGTTATCAAACTACAAAGATAATCACTGAAGCTCTGGACCGGTTGTATAATGCACCCTATGCGACTTGGAGTGATTTTCCACCAGAGCTCGTGGAGCAAATTTTCAATCAACTTAAGATTTTAATACAATTATTATCTATTTAAGTATTATATTAACAATATTTTCATCTAACGATACACACTTTATTTTCAGACTAAGTGTGCCTGGGAGGATAGGCATAACAGTGCCATTCTTACAAATTTTGAGTTCAAACGCCATAAGAGACTATCTGATTCCTTCTGCTCTGCTCGGAAAAATAACAAGAAGCCTTCATGGGTTCTACCGCATTTATGGGAGGATCTGCTGAGGGAGTGGGCCACTGAGAAATTCGAGAAGAGGAGTGAACAAGGAAAGAAGGCCCGTGCATCTAAGAAGGGTGGCTCTTTGCACTGTATGGGTACAAGGAGCATGGGGACTGCGAGGAGACTACTGATAATTTCTTAAAATATTTAAATCTATTTTTATCGAACTATATTTATAATTTTAATTTAGATAACATATTTTATTATATTTGTAGGAAAAAAAATATGTGAGAAAGATGACTCATGACGAGTTCTTCATGGAGACTCACATCCAGAAGAAGAAGGTACCGACAGATCCAACTAGATGGGTTGAGGTCCGAGGATAGACTACATATGTAAATTTCATAACTACGATAACTTGAAATAAATGTTTATAATATTATATAGTTAATAATTTTCTATCTTCTAAATAAAGGGTCGCTACAAGACTACTGTGGAGGAGTACAGTCAGAGCTTGCCACGGAATGAGCAAGGCGGGCGACCTTCCATTTCAGACAAAGAAGCGCCGAAGATATGTTTAGATGTTGTCCATGGTCCTAAATACGGGATAACATACAGCCTTCCAGAGAGATCATTTCGGCGCTATAGTGCTGGATCGCAAGGTATAAGGACTTTCGCTCAGTGCGAGGCACTTGATAGGTCGACTCTCTCGGCTATGGAGAAGAAGATCAAAAAGCTGTCAGCAGAGCTTGGAGATGAAAAGGCTAGAGAATCAAAGAGAGATAAATAATTTGATAGCCTTCAAGGTCATCTAGAAAAGAGGGACGAACAATTTAATGTCCTTCAAGGTCAGCTGGCCAATCTTCTTGCTAGTGGTGCTTTTTTGATTCCTCGGTCTCGTGAGTCTTCCTCAGATGCTAAGCCTTCTGATCGTGGTATTTGGAACCATGCCGTTGATGAAGCTTCTAGTAGTGAAGATGGAGATGATACAGTACAAAACACTCCTTGAATGGTGTGCATTGCTAAACAAAGTCTTGAACTTGTGAATATTTAGTTGGAATAGTTTTGAATGATGATTGTATTGTTGATATTTTATTGTTGATATTATTTTGTTATTGAACATTTGTATTGTTGTTTTTGTGGTTGGCGTTGTTGTGGTTGGCATTGTTGTTGTGGTAGGCATTGGTTAATTGTTATTGTTGTTGGTTAATTGTAGTTATTGTTGGTTAATTATGGTGGTTGTTGGTTAATTGTGGTTGAATGGTAGCAATGTAATGCTGCCATTATAGGATGGTTATTAGTTATAATTGGCAGGTGGTGTAGCTTAAAAGCAGTCATATTCTGCCAGGTTTTTATCCAGAAAAACGACTAATTAACTTCTGACCGATTTCAGTCGGAATGTTCATATTAATAGCCCAGAAATTCGTAATTTCCGACCGACTTCGATTGGTAATTTCAATGTGCAATCTGCAAAAATTTGAAATTACCGACCGAAGTCTGTCAGAAATAACTTTTTTTTAATAATTACGACCGAATTCGGTCGGTATGTTAAAATTTAAAAATAAATGTAAAATTATCAAATAATTATATTTCCGACCGGAATCAGTCGCTATTTTAAAAAATAAATTAAAAATAATTTACATATTACCGACCGAATTCGGCCAGTATTTTATTTTTCTAACAAAAATTATCAGAAAAAGTGGTCAAACTTTGGTTCAATTAACCGACCAACTTCGGCTGGAAATTGCGACCGTCTTCGGTCGTCACACGTTAGCGACCACTGTTTTTTCGACGAATTAAAATCGGTCGAAAAGCGGCCGATTTTTCTATGTTTCCGACTGATTTCGATCGGTTTTCTTGGACGATTTTTTGCAGTTTTCTAGTAGTTCCTCTCCTGCCTTCAAAGTAAATGCAACCAGCTAGCAACATTTTGTATAAGTCAGCTTTTGTATTTCTATTTCTGCTCAGCTAATCCAGACGGGCTCTTAAAGTGCTTACAAGCTAAAAGCCACAAGTTGGGATGACCAACTTATGAATTTTGGCTGATTTCGACTTATAAGCATATGCCTTATAAGTACTTCGGGTGTTTACCAAACGCGTAGATACGTCAAAATATTCTTTCTAAGCTAGTTTGACAAACTTATAAACTTAGTCAAATACACCCTCATAGTTAACAAAAATAATTGTAAAAAATTAATTACCTTTTCGACTGAAAAAATATTTTCCAACTTTAATAATTAGTTACTTATTAACCAAATTTGCTTAGATTTGGGGAATATCACTTGGTTAGATGTTAATTCACACCAGTGACATGTACACCTATCACACGGTATCGAATAATATTAATAAGTTTAATTGTACCTTCTTGCTTTGATCTCAAAATGGTATGAATAATTAATGGTAATATAATAAAACTGGGAATAAGTTTTAGTTGTACCTTCTTTCTTTGATCTAAAATGGTAGTAATTAGTACCTAATGGAATTCTTTTGGGAATAAACTAATGGTAATATAATAAAAATGGTAAGAAATTCTAGTTGTATCATCTTGCTTTGATCTCAAAATGGCAAGTTATTATTGGTAATAGAATAAATCTGGTAATATTTTTAATTGCACCTTCTTGCTTTGATGTCAAAATTGTTTGATAATGCAATAATTTGTCTCTTTCTCCAGATATATTATAAATAGAGCCCAATCCCTTCCCCTCAATTTTGAGTTCAATTGAACCTCTTACCTCACCCACGCTTTCAACACTCTTTCAGTTATCCCAATCTTGAAGTCTTGCCTTTAAACTGAAAAGTGTCTATCTTCCTCACAAATCAAAATGTTTTTACCTCTCTTCCTTCTCTTTTCTCTAGGGTTTCTTTCCTTCTCTTTCTTGTCTTTCTCTATCAAACTCCATCTCAAAACCAGAAGATCTACTCCCATTTATGGCCCTTCTTCTTATCCCATCATTGGTTGTCTTATCTCATTCTATAAAAACCGCCATCGGCTGTTGGATTGGTACACTGATCTCTTATCCAAGTCACCTACACAAACCATTCTAGTTCACCGCTTCGGCGCCCCTCGAACCATAGTCACAGCCAACGCAGACAACGTAGAGCACATTCTCAAGACAAACTTCACCAAACTATCCAAAAGGTAAGCCCTTTACTGAAATTTTAGGGGATTTTCTTGGGGTCGGGATCTTCAACGTGGATGGCGAAATGTGGAACACGCAGCGTAAATTGGCGAGCCACGAGTTCAGCACCAAATCCCTGAGGGAATTCGTGGTCAAGACGCTTGAGGAAGAAGTCGAAACGAGGCTGATTCCTTTGCTGGAAACAGCTGTTGTAAGCGGCAGGGTTTTGGACTTGCAAGACGTGTTGAGACGTTTTGCATTCGACACTATTTGCAAAGTGTCACTTGGCATCGACCTACATTTTTTGGATGTTTCTCAGCCTGTGCCACCTCTTGTTGAGGCGTTTGACAACGCATCACAGGCTTGTGCCATGCGCGGCATGGCACCAGTCTATGCTGTATGGAAATTCAAGAGAGCTTTCAAATTAGGATCCGAGAGTAAGTTAAAGGAAAACGTAACACATATTCATGATTCTATTAACGAGATCATAATCAACAAAAAGCAGAATATCCATGAAAATGGAGGTGAGAAGAATAGTGATCTTCTCTCCAGATTATTGATGGTCGGTCTTGATGATGATGTTGTGAGGGATATGGTCATAAGTTTTCTCATGGCAGGAAGGGATACCACCTCTTCGGCCTTGACATGGCTCTTTTGGCTCCTCACAAAACACCGAAATGCCGAAAGTGAAATACTAGATGAAATCATGTCAATCAAGGGTATGAACTACGATGAATTGAAAGAGATGAAGTATACACACGCATGCTTGTGTGAATCCATGAGGCTTTATCCGCCAGTGGCGTGGGACTCCAAGCATGCAGCCAAGGATGACATTTTGCCTGACGGTACTCGGGTTTACAAAGGCAATAGGGTTACTTATTTCCAGTATGGGATGGGTAGAATGGAGGAGTTATGGGGAAAGGACAGACTTGAATTTAAACCAGAAAGATGGATTGATGAAAATGGGGAGTTGAAAACAGTGAGTCCATATAAGTTTACAGTGTTTCAAGCAGGTCCAAGGGTGTGTTTGGGGAAAGATATGGCTTTCATTCAGATGAAGTATGTGTTGGCTGCAGTGCTCAATCGGTTTGAGGTTACACCTGTTAATGTAGACAAGCCAATATTTGTCCCTCTTTTAACTGCTTATATGGCTGGAGGTTTCAATGTGAGAATTTGTAATCGTGCCAATGGTTGAAATGAAAAGTTAGTACTCCCTCCGTTTCAATTTAGATGACGTAGTTTGACGCGACACGAAGTTCTAAAAAAAAAGACTTTTGAAATTTGTGGTCTTAAAAGTTTAAGGAGTAAAAGCTTTGTGGGGCTATGACATTTGTATAGTTATAAAAGCATCTCATTAAGGGTAAAATGGATAAAATAAAGAGTTTAAAGTTGAATTATTTCCAATTGTAGATATGTGTCATTCTTTTTTGAACGAACTAATAAGGAAAGTGTGTCATTTAAATTGAAACAGAGGGAGTATAAGTTATCATCTTTCTCCCGGAGTAATATGGTTGTGATCCCTGATCGGTTAAACGATAAAACTATCTTTGGTCATCTTCAATTTTAACTATGTTAGATATTTTGGTAAAATTAAATCTAACACTCGTGTGACCTAATTTTTTTATTAGACAGTTTTAAAAAGAATGAAATACTTCTTTATTTAAAAACATTTTGATTTTAAAAATTTTAGTTTACATTTAAGCATATGCTTTTCTAACCAAAGAAATTCACGGTATGTCTAAAATTAAAAGTTTCATTTTTTTTAAACACGTGCACAATAAACTATGTCTGAGTAATTAAAACGGATGTAATAATCAATATGAAAAACCACACTTTACGCAATGAATGCACTGTTTTGGAGGTGAAATGCCTATCTAAATCCCTCTTGGGATCAAAGCAAGTACAGGTATAATTTAAAGTTTTATTCTATTCCATGAATATTCTTACCATTTGGAGATCACAGCAAGAAGATAGTACAGTTAAAACTTATTTCCCTTTTTATTACGGTCTTACCATGTGTATGGGTGGAAATAAAATCACGTGGACCAATATTATGATGACAGGTGACATGAAAGTCGAAACAATGAAGAAGAATGATGTGCATAAAAAATATGAGTAATACCCTTGGGATCATCTACGAAAATATCGTGTCTATTAGCTAAATAAGAAAAAATAAGTACGAGGCTGGTAATTAAGGTAGTTGGAAGCCACATAAATGGAAAGATTATTAATAACCACGAATATGAAAAGAAATCACTTGAATCCCTGATTGTGCACGATTAGCTATTATTACTTCAACCGTTGCAAATCACTTACGTAACGAGTAATTAATATAATAAATACTAGTAATGGCATGAACTAAATAAAGCAAGCGGTTACAAATCGTACCATTATATAAATTCTTATTTCATATCTTGTATCCCATCGAAAAAACTATAAAGTGCTACTATCAATTGTTAGTATTCTTATTATTCTCTGCCATTGGAGGATTTTGTTCTTTCCTATTAGAAGAAAGCGGCAATCATCCATAAGATTTCTATCTCCTTTATTCTCTCAGTCTTATTTTTTGTTATTTTTATTCTTTTATATTTGGAAAGTGAAGTAGAATTGGATGTTTAGACATTTTAATTACTCTTTTATTTGCTTTGACCACAAAAAATATTTTTGTTGTTAAACACCATGTGGTAAGTAGTAGTACATGTTGGTGTGAATTTATTTAATTAATCTAGTGATATTCCCCAAATCTAAACAAATTTAGTTAATAACCATTAATTATAAGATAGACATTATTTAGTCATACTGGTATCTTAATTTTTTACGTGTGTCTTCTTTAAGAAGATTATACTTTGTCTACGAAGTCCTTTTGACTATGCGCAGACCCGTAGCTGGAGCATAAATTATAGCTTGGTTGAATTAAGCTATCTCTTCGCTGATACAAGTTAAAAACATACTATTAATTGAATATCAGTAGTTTTACACTTTATTTATAAGTTATAAAAAGGAATTGTTATATGACAACATGTGTTGTTTACGAACACTTTTTCACTTAAATATCGTTTTTAATTTGATTTGAACAAAGAAAAAAGAAATGGGATTTGGAAAAAAGGATTTAGTTTTCCCATTGCCACACACAATTTTCACTCCTTTGGGACAGTAAAATGTCGAGAAATTTTCAAACGTTATTTAAAGAATAGAAAAATACTAGTAGTAGTCTTTTTTGTTTTTCGTGCTTCACATTGTCTTCCATTCCTTATCTTTATTGATGATAAATGATGAAAAATGTATATTTTTTTATATGTTTGCATATTATTTTTTATGTAAATTGTGGAAGATTACATGACTTTTGAAGTGAAATATGATCATTACATGTTTCTTGTATGTAAGAGTAAGTTTGGCTGATAAGTGATCAAAAGATATCAATTTGTAGCAAAAAGAAAAAGAAGGAAGAATTGGGAGCTCGTCCATTCTCGCGCATGGCACGAAAAGAGGTGCGAAAAGGAGACAATTGAGTGCACAAAAACAGTGAAGTGAAGCGGAGGCACGGATCGCTTCCCGAAATGGAAAAAATTCAAAGGCTGAATTGCATCTATGAGCGCACGACGCACGAGCTTGGACACAGATTCCAGCTTTCCTATTCGAGATTGGGTTGCATTGGACGGCCCTCCATCTTACCTAGGTCATATAAATACACTAAACATGATTTTTACACAACTTTTGACGAAGGAGACACTACTTTAGGGTTAGACAACACCTTTTGAGGCAAGAATACGCTAGGAGCAAGGAGGAAGATTCAACCACGAGTTTTTCCTTTCTTCTTCCTATTTTCTATTGTTGGTTATGAATTTAGTATTGTATTTCTACATACTATTATGAGTAGCTAATTTATTATCTAGAGTTTTAATGGAACATTTTGGAGGATGAAGTATTGTTAAGTTTTAATATAATTTAGCCTTTGAATTTCTTTACTTGTTCAATTACGTGATTATGTCAATTGATTGAATGGCCATCAATTGATTGTAGCTATTTATTATGTATTGCTTAGGAAATGGTACATATTGTAACGACCTGGCCGATCGTGTTGAGTATTTTAGCCCTTTTTCTCCCATTTAATGCTTTACATAATGCCCTCGACGTGACTTGCGAGGTTGATTGGTTTATTTTAAGGAGAGCTTTGGATTGATTTAGGACACTTAGTCCCTTGGTTGGAGGCTTAAGTTGTACGAGTTGACCGGAGTTTGACTTTTGTGTAGATGACTTTGGAATGGTATTTTGATGGTTCCAATAGTTTTGTATGGTGATTTTGGACTTGGGCTTATGTCCAAATTTGGATTTGGAGGTTCCTAGGTTGTTTTGACTTAAATTGGTGAAAGTTGAAAAGTTGAAGGTTTGAAAAGTTAATAGGTTTGACCGAGGGTTGACTTTGTTGATATTAGATTCAGATTGTTGTTCGGAAGTTGGTATAGGTCTTTTGTGTCATTTGATACTTGCATACAAAATTTGAGGTCATTCCGAGTTGATTTGATATGGTTCGACATGAGTTTTGAAAGTTAAAAGTTCATTAGATCATTAGGCTTGAATTGAGGTTTCATTTGTAGTTTTGATATTGTTTGGTGTGCATAAGGCCTCGCGTAGGTGTATTATGTTTGGGGATTGGATTGTGTGATTAGACTGAGTCCCGGGGGCTCGGATAGGTTTCAGATAGGTTTCAGACCATTTCTTCTTGTTTTGGATTGGTGTTTAACTGGTGTCTAGTTTCCTTCTTCGCGGTCGGGAAGAGGAAATCGCGTTGCAAAGGTCATTTTGGTGTCAGGCAGGTTTGTTCTTCACGTTCGCGAAGTTGGGACCGCATTCGCGGAGCTTGGGGAGGCTGTGCCTTCGCGATCAAATTTAGTGACTTAAATGGCATTCAAATTTAGCCTATTCAAAACATTACTTTTACATTTCACATGTATAATGCATTTAAAAACATTATGTTCCCCAAAGATAAACATTTTGATCGTGCTATGGTATAAATGTCACAGAGAACTACTGCACACCGTTAGCTTATTGTTTGCCAGCGTAACCAAAATGCAAAAATGATGTTAGCTACTCAAAAGATTAAGACTTAATTTAATCCCTCTCTCATCAAGGTTGCACAATGAAAATAAATTTTCATAGATAATATTTCTAAGAGGTTACATACTACACCGAGCCTTGGAATTTCGGAGTCCCAATATGGGGTCAGAATTTGAATCTCTACTTAGATTATTTTTTGTAATATCAAGATATTTTCAACGAGGTAATTCAAGAAAAGCTCCACTTGAGGTGTCAAATGAGCATATTGTGTCAATTTTGGGTGGGTCAAGACAGGGCAAGTCAACAAACTGATAATCCGAGTCAAACAATAAGGAAATAGTAAAATTCAAACCGATAATCCAATTCAAAGTAGGGGAAAACCCCCGACTATGATTTAGTTTGTTAGTATTAATGAAAAACAAAATCTGATTATAATTGGTTTGGGTTGGTGTTAACAAAAAAAATCAAATTGAAACCAAACCAACCCGATATTACATGTATACAAGTTTTAAAATATTTTATACATAAAAATATATATTGTAATGTAATTCATAAATATTTTTAAAACTTTTTAATAGTTCTCTCTTTTAACGTATTATTTCAAGCTTGGACTTCTAATTTTTTAATGGTTCAGTATGTTTTATAGTCCGCAAGTGTTAGTGTCACAATCCAAAATTCAACAAATCGTGATGGCACCTAATCCAACCCGCTAGGTAAGACAATTAACAACTATTCGATGAAATTAATAAGGCAATTGAATTAAAGAAAATATCTGAATCTAATACATTCCCCAAAAACTGGTAGTACAAATCATGAGCTTCTAAGATTAGAATTTACAAAGCTGATATGAAATAAATACACCGTCTGTTCAAAATGTACATAAACGGATTTTTTTTATAAATCTAAGGCTACCATGAACCAGAGGCAGCTACATCCGGAACGCAGGTACGTCTTCAGTTCCAGCTCCCGTCGATCACAGCAACATTAGCATCCAACATCTGCACGCAAGATGCAGAAGTGTAGTATGAGTACAACCGACCCCATGTACTCAATAAGTAACAAACCTAACCTTAGGTTGAAAGTAGTGACGAGCTGGGACAAGGGCCAGAGTCCAACACCAATAGCCAACAATAGTTCATAACAACATAATGAAAGTAATGAAAGAAGTAACTCAGAGATAAATTGCTCAGCTCGTTCACAGTTCCAGAAAATAGGTCTGCTTTTCAAGTAAATCAGTAAAAAATCCATATCTTTTACTAAAATCGCAAGAAATATGAGTAAGTTTAAAAACGGTTATTTTCCCCAAAAAACATTTAATGGGTGAATGTTTCATTTTTAAATGGCATGAGGAAAATACATCTCTATGCCTATATGTCAACATATGTGAGAAGTCAGGAATGACGTGATATCGTATAGCATGAGAAAAATGCATCTCTATGCATGTATGTCATGTGTGCATGTCAATGAAATGGATCTCAGAGATGAACTCATGTACTCACACTCTCAGAGTACTCAATCTCACTGTCTCAAACTTTCCACTCATCATGCTCGACATGCTCAGTCACTCAGTATTGTATATGACCAATCCAGCCCAGGGAAGATCTATCTCGAATATATACATAGCAACTGACAGTCAGTCACTCAGTACTATATAAGGCCAATGCAGCCCGGGGAAGATCCATCCCTAAATATAAATTCTTCGGGCAAGATCCATGCCCAGGGAAGATCTATTCCTCAATAATAATCAATCGCGCTCACTAGGGGTGTGTACAGACTCTGGAGGGGCTACTTCAGCCCAAGCGCTATAATCTGCACGGACAACTCACGTGCTATAGTATCAATATCTGGATCCGCACGGACAACTCACGTGCTGCACGGGCAACTCACGTGCTATAGTATCAATATCTGGATCCACATGGACAACTCACGTGCTATAGTATTAATATCCTCACAATCAGGCCCTCGACCTCACTCAGTCATCAATCTCTCTAGTCTCTCGGGCTCACAATACCATGAACTAGCCCAAAATGATGACATGATGTGTCAATAGATAGCAACATAGACTGAGATATGATATGAAATGAATGAACATGACTGAGTATGAATTACAATTTAAACAAGTACTTCAACAGCAAGATGACCTCAGTGGGTCCCAACAAAAATAAGCATGAATCCTAGACATGGTTTCTAACATAGATCACAGCTCAATAGCTCTAGTACGTAGAGATTTTATAGTTACAGATAAGATCAGGTAACTACACAATGCCACAGGAATAGCGGAGTCACATTTCACACGGTGCACGCCCACACGCCCGTCACCTAGCATGTGCATCACCTCAACACCAAACACATAGCACGTAAGTCGGGGTTTCATACCCTCAGCATCAAGTTTAGAAGTGTTACTTAAGTTTAGAAGTGTTACTTACCTCAAACAAGCCAAATCCAATCCGAGCAAGCCGAACGATGCTCCAAAATGACATCTTGCGTGTACCAACCTCCGAACGACTCGAAACTAGCCAAAAGCAACTCAAATACATCAAATAAGGCATAGGAAAATAATTCCAAATGATAAGGGTCGAATCCTTAGTCAAAAGCCCAAAATCGGCCAAAAGTCAAAACCCGCACCCGCACCTCGTAACCCAACAAAACTCACAAAATCCGATAACTCATTCAATTACGAGTCCAACCATACTAGTTTCACTCAAATACGACTTCGAATCGATGTTCAAAATTCAAAACTCACTATATGAAACTTAGGTTAAACCCCAAATTTCCTCTTTAAAATTCATCAAGTAATTGCCAAAATGAAAATAGATTTATGAAAAAAAATCAAAACCAAGTGTAGAACACTTACCCCAATCCTTGTGATGAAAATTTATTCAAAAGTCGCCTCAATCCGAGCTCCATATCTCCAAATATGCAAAAATGACCAAAACCCTCGAACTTAAAGCTACTGTCTAGTCTTCTTCGCTTTTGCGAGCAAATGAGCTGCTTCTGCGACATAAACTCTGCTTTTGCGGACTCCATTAATCAGCTGACCTCTCGCACCTACGGACACTGTTCCGCTTCCGCACAATCACAGGTGCGAGGCTAAAGTGCGCATCTACGAAAACTCCCAAACGAGCCGCTATCCGCTTCTGCGATCAAATTCCCGCGCCTGCAAACGCGTAGAGGTGCCAAACATTCTGCTTCTGCGGTCCCCCTTGCCCAGGTCTCACCTCGCTTCTGCGACTGCCTTGGCGCTTCTGCGATCATCTCACCTGCGCAAAACCAGCCACAGGTGCAATCACACCAGAACCTGCAGCTCCTTCAGCAATGCAACAGGTAACAAAAATGATTCGAACCTAGTCCGAAACTCATCCGAGCCACTCGGGACCCCGTACAAATATACAAACAAGTCCCATAACATAACACAGTCCTACATAAGGCCTCAAATCACACCTAGCGCATCGAAACGACGAATCGCACCTCAATTCGAATTTGATGAACTTTGAACTTTTCAACTTCCATAACTTGTGCCGAAACATAGCAAATCAACCCGGAATGAACATAAATTTTGTACACAAGTCCCAAATGGCATAATAAAGCTATTCCAATTTCCTGAACCACAATCCCAATCCGATATCCACAAAGTCAACTCCCGGTCAAACTTATGAACTTTTCAAACCTTCAAAATTTCCAATTTTCGCCAATTTGTGCCGAAACCTTCTAGAAACATCCAAATGCTAATACGGGCATACGCCCGAGTCCAAAATCTCCATCCATACCTAACGGGACCATTAAAACTCCAATCTAAGGTCAAATATTAAAAGGTCAAACTTAGTCAACTCTTCAAATTTAAAGCTTCCTAGTTGAGAATCATTCTTCCAAATCAATTCTGAATAACCTGAAAACCAAAAACGACGATCCACATAAGTCATAATACATCATATGAAACTACGCATGCCTGTAAACTACCGAGTGAAGTGCAAATGTTCAAAACGACTGGTCGGGTCGTTACAGTTAGTAACTCAAATAAAGCCCAAAACAAAATTAAATCAATATTAAACAAAAGAAATTCCATTCAATACTAGGAATGACAATAGTGTTGGATATCTAATTTTTTTAGTTTTGCATCGATTTGTACAGTGAAAATACACAACTTATTTTTTTTTTATTGTTTAGTCATGTAATTAATATTTAGCACTTATTAATCGTACTTATTTCAGCATGACTTTGTACTTTTAGATTATGTTCATTTTCATTATGGCTTATTAGTTAGCAAAATTTGTTTTATGCGATTTTATTATTTTTATTGTAGAATATTCTAGTACAATGTCATGACTCATCTCACATTATTTTTTGTATAGTTGTATCCTACTAGGACCAAAGAAATATTTGGAGTACAGGTTATATGTTTTGTGCTATCAGAATTTTACCGGGAGAAAACCGAAAAATCGAGATTGAAAAATCCGACTTTATTGGTTTACTTTGATTTATCTATATCTATACTATATTAAAAGCACGAAGCCCCTTAGGGAAATGTCGTTCGCTTTTTTTATCCTTTGAAAATGGAGTTCACGTTGGACAAGATAGTCATTTAATTATATTCCTAACATTTAGGAGTTTAAAATCAACTAAAGTTTTAATTATTAAATCTTTCCTATTTAAAGTATATGAAACTCCTAATAATTAAAATTTTAAAATCATAAATAATCTACCTGATATAAATCTTGCTCTCACATGTCCTATTTTGCATCCAAGATACGGGTAAACTAATAGTAAGATTGTTCTCATCGAGGGTTTAGCCTCCGAGATATGATCATAGTAATAGTCGAGAGTGGTACTACATTTTCTCTCAATCAAATTGATATAGCTTCTACAAAAACAAAGTACAAAGTCCAATTCTTTAAAAACATAAAAAATTATTGAATAAAAGTTTAGATTTACATATTTAAAATATGGTATAAGCTAATATTAAAAATTTAAATCAAAAAATAATAAATTATTTTGTTTAATATTAAGAACAAATAATTAAGTATTTGAATTGACTAATTCAAAAAATATTTAACATTTTTTTTAATTCATCATATAAGTAAAATTAATTTTTAAGTTGATACAAATCTTATTGTTAGGCTACTAGCAATGAAAGAATTGAGTAAGAAAATGGAGAAAAATCATTAGTGTATACTATTAAGAGTCAACTTGATTAAAATGCAAACTTGAAGAAAGATAGAATACAAAATATATTTTGTGTATACACTAGCCTCCTCAAACCTCACTTTGTGAGTTATATTGAATTTGTTATTGTTGTTGTTGTATGGTTTCTTTCTTTACTGAGTTAGCTAAATAGGATCAAAAATTTAATATTTACCATTTTCATAAAATTAATTTATTTCCTAAAATTCTATTTCATAACTCAAATATATTTTTCAATATTGTTTACGTGATTTTTAAAAGCTTGTGCCGTTCGTCTTTTTTTCCTCATTAAGTCACACTGGATAAAAGAGATAGAACTTTAAAACCAACTAAAATTTTATTTATTAGTTAAGTTTTTCTTATTTAAAATATTTAGGACTTTGAAATTAATTCAATTATACCTTATAGTAATTTATTTCCTATTCTTCTGTAATAAACGTGTTATTACTCAAAATCTTTTTAGGTGTCACGACCCAAACCCCGATCCGGTCGTGATGGCGCCTCTCGTGAAGACAAGGCCAGCCAATCAACCCATTTCGCCTTTTTAAAATAATTAAATATTGATTCACAGTTTTAACATAATTAAATAACCACAGTCTAAATAGAGATTTCTTTATTAAGTGCGGAATTCAACCCAAACACAGCCCAAACCGGGGTGTCACAAGTCACGAGCATCTATTAAAGTATGAATACAACTACGAAGTCTGAAATACACAAGGTAGGACTGATAAACAAAAGGAAGAAAAGCGGTGTTGCTAACGCTGGTAGTCACCTCGCTAAACTCCGATAACTTAGCCTCCGATCAGCTCAAAACCCGCTACCGGGGGGGGGGGGGGAATACCTACATCTGCACGTGAGGTGCAGGGAGTAAAGTGAGTACTCCAACTCAGTGAGTAATAAAGGTAAATAATAACTGAGCAGTAAGAAATCACGTAAGGCAAATCATCATGCTGTATAGAAGCAGTATAAAACCCCTTGAGAAAAAGCAGTGAAGCTGTGAATTCTTTAGAAAACATCTTAGCACAGTTCAAACCTCTTTTGAAAATGACTTTTTCAACAGTTATGCAAATGAATGCAAAACAATTAGTGCAGATAAGCACAGAAATCCGCCCCTCGGGCACAACACTCAATCAACAGATAAAGCCAGGCAAACAAGTAGATACCCCGTGCAGTAACACAGACAACAGATAATTGCAGAAAAATGAAGCAGAGTAAACACATAGATCAGTATTATATAGTAACCGCTGCGGCGTGCAGCCCGATCCATATATCGCTGCGGCGTGCAGCCCGATCCATATATTTCGTCGACGGCGCTCACTAGGGGTGTGCAGACTCCGGGAGGGGCCCCTTACGGCCCAAGCGCAATATCAAGCCATCTCGTGGCGTACAAATCTCAGGCCCTCGGCCTCATAATCAAATCAGTGTATCACCGCTGCGGCGTGCAGCCCGATCCCAAAGATATCCTCACAACACAGGCCCTCGGCCTTCTTCAGTCCAAAATCACATAAGCCTCTCGGGCAACAGTAAAACAGTATTTCTCAGCCCAAAATATCATTTAAGTCTCAAAACTAAGTAAAAGTGGCTGAGTTGTAAAACGGTAGAAAACAGCATGACTGAGTTCAAGTAATAAGTCAAAACAGTGAGGAAACAGTGATAATAATCTCCGAAGGGTTCAAATAGTTGGCACGAAGCCCAAATATGGCAATCAGCCCAAATCATGATGATAACAAGTAAGTTTCAGTCAAATACGCGGTAAATTCATCAATCGGGACGGACCAAGTCATAATCCCCAACGGTGCTCTACCCCACGCTCGCTATCCGGCGTGCAAGTCACCTCAACATAGCACTACGATGTGCAATCCGGGGTTTCAAACTCTCCGAATATCATTTACAATCATTACTCACCTCGAACCGGCGAAATCTCTAGCTCGCGACGCCTTTGCCCCTCAAGTCGGCCTCCACGCGTGTCGAATCTATCCAAAATCAGAACGAATACATCACAACATGCTAGGGGGACAAAGCCCAAGCGAAAACAATCAATAACGGGCACAAATCCCGAAATTACCAAAACCCGAGCCCCGGGCCCACTTCTTGAACTCAGAAATTTTCACATCAACGGATTCCTTAACTCCTCACGAGTCTATGCATATAAAGAACACCAAAATCGGAGTCCAAATGGCCCCTCAAATCCCAAATTAAAAAATCCAAAATTTCAAGCCCTAGTTCTTCCATTTTTGTTCAAGTTTCCATGAATTTCTTGATAGATTTCACAATAAAATCACGTTTTAGGTTGAAAAATCTTACCTCCAATCGATTCTCCTTGAATCCCTCTTGAATCTCCTTCAAAAAGCTCTCAAAATGATCAACTTTGGAGGAAATAAGCCTCAAAATCGCGGACAAGACGAGCTTTAAACATTCTGCCCAGGGATATTTTCTTCTATGCGATCGCGGGAAGACCTCCGCGATCGCGAAGCACAAAAGCTCAGCCCTCGGATCAAACCCTATGCGAACGCAACATAATCAATGCGAACGTGATACACTGCAGAATCACTTTATGCGATCACGGACAATACTCCGCGTTCGCGATGCACAAAATCCAACCAAGACCTCAGGTCCACTTTACTCTATGCGAACGCGACCAGCCCTACGCGTTCGCGATCAACGATTTTACCCAGCTATGCAATCGCATCCCTACTTGTGCGAACGCGAAGAACAATTTAACTGCTCCCTCCAAGGCTTCTATGCGATCGCGAGAGAGCCAACACAATTGCAATGAACAAAAATCCAGCAACTGAAACCTGCAATTTTCTGAAGTTCTCAAAACATGAAATTGATCCGCTTAACCTCCCGAAACACACCCGAGGCCCTCGGGACCACAACCAAACCTAACAACATAACCCATAACATCATTCAAACTTGTTCCAATCATCAAAACACCTCAAACAACATCAAATTACTCAAAACTCATCGAATTCAAGCCTAAGTTTCCAAAAACTTCCGAAATACACTTTCGATCAAAAACCCGACCAAACGACGTCTGAATGACCTGAAATTTTGTACAAACATCCCAAATGACATAAAGAAGCTACTGCAACTCTCAGAATTCCATTCCGATTCCCGGATCAAAATCTCACCTGCCAATCGGAGATCGCCAAAATCTCAACTTCGCCAATTCAAGCCAAATTCTACTCCGGACCTCCAAAACCAATTCCGATCACGCTCCTAAGTCATAAATCACCCAACGAAGCTAACCAAATCATAAAAATTCCAATCCGAGCTCATATACAGATAAGTCAACTCTTGGTCAAACCTTTCAAATTCAAAGCTTTCAACTGAAACTGTTCTTTCAAATTCATTCCGATTTTTCCTGAAACCAAAACCAACGATCTACATCAGTCATAACACATTACACGGGGCAAGTCACGCCCGAGAACTGGCGATCAAAGTGCAAAAGCTCAAATCGACCAGTCGGGTCGTTACATCCTCCCCCACTTAAGCACACGTTCATCCTCGAACGTACCCTGAGTTGTTCTAGAAGCCAACCAATAGCTGAATAACTTTATCATGCATATACCCGAGGGTGATCCCACGTCACCCTATCTCATATAGGTCCGATAGCATATTTTTAACTGAATTTACACAATTCAGTCTAGCCCATAAATCATAGAACCACATTTTCACTTCTAAAACCATCAATACGATTAAAACCTCACACCTATACCCTGAATAGGCCCGAACCAGCTATAATAACCCCTGCCTGCAACCTCAAATGCCATTATCTGATATACCACGTAACTCAAACACATGTAGTGATAACTTCCATTCACAGCAGCTGCACACAACACCCGAATACCGGTAGAAAACCTCTTATCAACCAAAGTCTCATTCCAACACTTCCATATACTGCCAATGATAAATGAAACATGCAATAAACCATAACCATTTCTCAGATCAGCCATCCATAAGGTTACTTCTCCTTTGGCAAGGACCATAGCAAATTTCTGAAGCGAACCTCGATATTTATCCATCAAACATGCTGAAATCGAATCCGTTTGTATTCATTACAGACCCCGACGACCTTATCTAATCCAACACAATTACTCTGGTGACATGACACATCAATATAGGTCTAAGCCACAACTTGCATAATACGCGCACCAATAAGCAACGGTCCGAACATACTCAAATCATGAAAATGACTCAAATGAAGGAGCTGTACCTCAAGCTCACCAGTACCATCACAACACAAGGCTGAGAACCCGTCTCACATCATAGAAATAGAACACATGAATCTACCCCGAAAGGTCATATCTTCAAGTAGCCTCGCTACAATGCGCGATCCTAACCACACTGCTCCACATGAAAAACCTCAAGTCACTATGCTCAAAATCGACAACCACGCACAATTTGATGTCTGGAACGAAAGCAACTCATTACACCCATGGCGAAACAAATAACATACGCCACGCAACCCGATAGGACATAACCGATACGCCATTCACTGAGCAACGCCCAATTACTCTTCCCGCCTGAATTCCACTAAGAGACCCAATTGAACCGCACCATACGTGCCTATAACCAACAAATCATAACACCTCGCAACACAAAAAAGTAACTCATGGATCTCCCCAGATCACTGATAAGCTCAACCACGGTCGAATCGATGCATTCCTCAACAATACAATTCGGAGCCAACCAAGCCGACTCAAGTTAAAACACGCATCCATAATGGCCTGCCAACGAACTCCTTATCAAGGACACTTGAAGCTGCTCTTTCCACCTCTATAACTTAGCTGGTGCCATACGATACGGTGCTAGGCACCAAATCAATACCGAAATCCACAACCTCGCCTGACGACTTGCTCGGCCACAAGAAACACATCCAAAAAGTCCCTCAACACCGGAACTGAATCAATATAAGGAGCCTCACCACTGACACTCATCACAAGGGCTCAAGTAAGAAAGACAATCCTTCCCAGCCGTCCGCTGGGTCTTCGAAATATACAACCACTCTACCAGGATATACTCCGATGCACCTTGCCACTCAACCCATGGCATTTCCGGCATAGCCCGTAGCACAATAGTCCAGAATAATCCAACACGAAGACAACCAGTCTAACCCCAATATCATATCCAATATCTAACATACCAAGCAACGAAAGATCCACTCAGGCCTCCCAAATCCCGATAGTCGCTAAAGAGTACCGATACACACAGTCCACAACCACAACATAGCCTGAATATAAGAACCTCCGTCTCCAATCTACACGGCACATGAATCACCATATCCGATCCCAATTTCGCCGTTCGAATACATGACACACCTCTAATACCCAGTCATTTCACGAGAGATACTCAAAATTTCTTCTATGCCACCAAGCAAACTCGAATATCAGCAGTCGATCCAGCCTGAAAGTGCCGCAATACTACCAAAGTGCCATCAACTTAATCACATTGCCCTTTTTCTGAAACATATACTCTCGTCAAATCACATCCAATTAACAATACCATTTCCTTAATCACCTGAGGCTACCCGCTGCCTAAGAGTTTTTATGAACTTCCTTTCAGAACTGAACTGAAACCTCGCACACGCAACTCTCGATCCTCCACAACAACCCGCATATACCATGCCATCCCAGAATAACATGAGAACTTCATCTCCCTTCCGAGCCACAGACATCTACGTACTCAACTAGTCCAGAACCTTCCATTGGTCCCACCTAGAAGAAAAATCACTATACATCACATGCTCCGCATGCCCATAGAAGATATACATCTCCAAACCATGGTAAGAACCATCAAGAGCTCTTCGAGTTCCCTTTGCACAAATCAGACCTGCCAGGACTGAATTCTTCTAACTCGACCAAGCTAAGCAAGCCATCAAAACCTAAGAGCATTGCTGCGAAATACTTGTAAGAACTCATCACCTCGAACACACACAAGGAATTAAACATATCCTTACCATACCGGTCCGGTCTACTACCAAATTACCCCATCAATCTAAATTTCCTTCTGATTCATCTTCAACTTGATATTTCCTTTTTGCTGTAGCACCACAATCCAACTCAGACTTACCACATGGAACCAAGCATAAAGCCACACCGTCTAAGGCTCATACGTCGCTGAATACTTTCTTAACATTTCCAGAAACACCATATTCCAGAATACTTTACTCTGAAGAACTTCCTGCGAACCTAAATCCGTTACCTTTACCTTCCTGATACTGATACATAGAATCCTATAATTAACATAGAAATACCACAAGTCTTGACCTCTTCCAATAAAACTCAGTTTCTAACCACATATACAACTTTAAGATACCCAATTGTTACATGTAGAATCTTGAACACATTAGAACCATTCTCGAGAGTTGTTTACTCTATTTAAACTGCAATTAGCCTGATAAAACGAACAGAACCACCTGCGCCTCATTAGCACTCTGACACCGCAGGACATGACCTCATCCCAATACAAACAAGCATCTTCCTGCTCTATGCACCGAGCATTCTTTACCAACAACAACTTAAGACATCCTGTGATTCTCACACACCTACGAAGCACCATATAACCTGTGTTAAAATTTTCCTTCACTCGAGCCATCCTTGACCTCGATCTCCGTAAGCCATAACTGACTCACCAACACGCCTCGAACTGGAACCAACATAGCACCTAACCGTGCAATCAACTTAATCAATAGCAAACTCCCCACTTGGCTCGAAGCCATAGATCAAAACACACCCAATAACTCATAACACTTATACTATATAGATGCCACAATACCATCGTGAGATTACACTCAAATCCTCTGTAAGCTTGTGTAAACACAGATCATCTAGTACTTTAAATATTCGGCAAATCTCGCACTCCTTCTCGCAACAGTCAAGCTCACTCTCTAGGCAACCCAATTTAGATTTCAACACATATTCTTCACTTGTAAATGAAATCTTCCAATAGACAACATAAGGATCACACAACCTTAGAACACTCCGTAGGAGATAACCCACCTGCTTTGCCTCCAACTAACATTTCTGTATACCTTCCACCGTCACAAGCGTTACGCAGTCACTTGATCTTCCTGAGTCTGGACTTATACCGCAACATGAAATTTACTTCACTCCCGACTAGGAACATAGAAAGATTCTTCACACACCCATAACTCGGGGCTATAACTCGAATCAAGACGGAAATCAAGCACCTAATAGTTCTTCTATCATTCAGCAGACCCTTCTCGTCGCTTCCAAATCATATGGATAAACCTCGCAGTACTAACATACTCGTCATATAACCACAGCCGTCACTTCCACCAACAGGGACACTACCGATCATATAAGTTCAAAATACTTGTTCACACAATCAGCACCTCGGTGCTTAAGCCATAGGCAAAGATCCGGCCTCAAGTCCTCCAGACTGGCCCAACATAAACTCACAGAGATCGCATCTCGCCCCTCGATCGGGGAATCACAAGCCATCAAGGCACATCTGATATTGAGCGCTCATGCGCGCATGCGAACGCGTGGAAGGAATTTCAAGAGTTACCTTTCAAGCTGAATCAAGGACGCACGACAAGAATTCAAGAATGTGAAGTTTTCCTAAAGGTTCCGCAACCTCTCGAGGGTAAATACAGACGTCTCCGTACCGATCCGCGAGACTCTACTAAACCTGCTCATGACTCGTGAGACCTATGTAACCTAGGCTCTAATACCAACTTGTCACGACCCAAACCCCGATCCGGTCGTGATGGCGCCTCTCGTGAAGACAAGGCCAGCCAACCAACCCATTTCGCCTTTTTAAAATAATTAAATATTGATTTACAGTTTTAACATAATTAAATAACCACGGTCTAAATAGAGATTTCTTTATTAAGTGCGGAATTCAACCCAAACACAGCCCAAACCGGGGTGTCACAAGTCACGAGCATCTATTAAAGTATGAATACAACTACGAAGTCTGAAATACAAAAGGTAGGACTGATAAACAAAAGGGAGAAAAGCGTTGCTGCGAACGCTGGCAGTCACCTCGCTAAACTCCGATAACTTAGCCTCCGATCAGCTCAAAACCCGCTACCGGGGGGGGGGGACAAATACCTG
>NC_031994.1:69572659-69591515 GCF_001879085.1 Nicotiana attenuata
TTTACTTTGTAAAAATCTGTTACAAGAAAAACAGTTACGAGAAAGTTATAGATCTACTTTAACACATGTAATACTCAAAAGCTTGTTCAAGTTCATGAATAAAAACTTGTCAAAGTTGTGGCATACAAAACATGTGTATTCCTATATCTTTCATCGTATTATAACACCATTATGAAGTTGAGACGTCTTCTTCATTAAGTGTCGATATATATAAAAGGGCCCTCTTTTATAAACCTCATGTTAATAAGTCATGAGAAGAATCATAAAGCATTTTCAAAGTTTAAAAATGCTAAACTATTCTATAAGTCCTAAATAGATAAGAAAAAGGCAAGAATAGAACATATTGAAGTACTAAGAAAACTTCTTAAAAAAGACTAAGTAAAACTTAGTCAAGCAAAATATTTTTACAGGTACCCCATTATGGTAACTGGGGACTTAACCAAAAAATCCCTTAAAAAGGTCAAGGGATAAAATCACCAATTAATAAAAAAAAACAACAAAGGAGTAAAAAATTCAACTTGTCACTAAAGGGGTTGGAACTTCTGAAGTTGCAATGTCAACTTCACTTTCAGAAGCAGCTGTAGGCACGGTAGCAATTTCTGAGGAAGTAGCGGCAGTTGGGCTTGAAGTGTTAAAATCACCGAGGGAAGCAAGAGTCACGGGAGCTTCAGCTTCCACGGACTGTATAAGTGAAGTTTCACCCTCGGGAGCTGGAATTGTAACATTTTCAACTTCAACAGAAGCGGCTCCTTCATTTAAAGGTTCCTCAGCCACGGGAGTTCCATCTGCTGGAGAAGGAAAGTCAAGAGGTTGTTGAGTCATTTCAATGGTTCTTAAAACCTTGGCCAATTCCGATTCTAAATCAAAGTTTTCTTGACTGGCCTCGGTTAAGGCATCACGGCGGGAATTTAGAAAGGCCCAGCTCACCTCTGTGTTAAAGTTTTCCTCAAGAAGCTCATAATCCTTTTCCCACGAGGCAAGATCATTTTTTAACATTTGATTTTCAGCCAAAGTGGAGTCAAGGGTAGCTTCAAGGGAGGCACGAGAATTCTCTAAGGCACGAACCTTATCAGAGGAAATTTGCAAATCAGCCTGAGCCTGAGACAAGTTTTGAACTAGCTCTCCCGCGTACTCTTCTTTCTTGCTCAACAATACCTTAAGTTCTCTAATCTCTTCGCTTGACTTTGATAATTGTTCTGAAAAAGAACATTCAAGACGCTCCTTATCCTTCTCAGCTTTACTAGAAGAAGCCTTGGCCGCCGCTAATTCAGAAGTCAGAATTTGCTTTTGCTGTTCCAGGTCACGTTTATTCTCTTGCAATTCTTTTATCTTTTTCTGAGCATTTTTAAACTGCTCTCTCCAATTGGTTGCCTCAAGCTGGGCTTCTCTAGCTATCCTCTCAGCCTCAAGAAAAGTCTGATCAGACTCGCGAGCCTTCTTTTCTAAGAGGGAAATTCTTCCCATCAATTCCGTACCAATGAGGTTAGCCTACAAAAACAACTCATGAAAGTTAGAATTAAAAAGAAAGAATTTATTAAAGAGTAAAGGGAGAGTACCTTCAATGTACAGTGAACTATATCATTCATCAAAGTTAGACAACTGTGACTGTCCATCTTCTTTTTCTCAATATCCCCAATTAAGGGTTCAAGCCAAACATCTGCTCTGCCAGACTTCCTTAAAAGACTACTATTAGCAGGAACCTCAAGTGTTACACTCCTCATAGCCATGCTTCTGCTGCTAGAACCCTCTTCTGCATAATGAGCAGAGGAAGGGGGAACTATAGAAGGAGGAATGGTAGAAGAGGTGAAAATAGTAGTAGTCGAAGGAGTCGAGGTAGGTAAGGGAGCAGAAAATGACAAAGAGGCAGGAACATACAAAGTTGGTAAGGAAACACTTGAAATTAGAGGAGGAGGAACGGAAAGAACAGGAACGGAAGATGAAAGAGGAATTTCATCTAAAACCGGACCTAATTCACCACTTTCGAAGCCCTCAATAAAGAGGCGATGAGTCGATTCAGGGGAGTTCCTTGGAATGGCTTCTTCATCGGAGGTAATAGTAACGGGTTCGGAGATACGAGCGGGAGAGATTTCAGTTTCATCCTCAGAAACAATGCCCCTCCTGGTTCTAGGACGAGCTGTCAAAGAGGTATCTTCATCTTCATCAACGTCAGAATCCTCTTCAACCACTTTTCTCTTTGACAGCGTGACTTGCGTTCTTTCCAAAGCAAGAGGAGTACTGGAAGAAGCTCGAAGGGTGATAGCTACTTCAGCCGACATCCCTCGAATAGCAAATCCTGACAATAAGAAGGATAAAAAGTTAAAAGAGGGGAAAAGAATTTAACACACGAGAAGCAAAAAGGGATGTATACCGTGAGTTTTCACTTTCCAACCGTGTTTGTTGGAAATAGATCTCCAAGTTCGTGCCTCCATAGGCACGGCTTTCAAGACAGCATCTACCCAACCACGGAAATTAGGAACGGGTTCCACATCTCCCATGGTTGCTACAAAAAAGCAAAGGAATAATAATAAAATTAGAAGAGAAGTTGAAATAACGAAAGCAGATACGGCAAGGAAGAAAATACTTACGTGCAAAGTTCCATTTCTCAGGAAAAGGAATGTTTGATTCACCCACCAAATCAATTGTGGGAACAGCGACAAACCGAGTGTACCAGCCACGGTCGTTATTATCTTCAGGGTTAACCAAAACCCTCTTACTTCTTGCAGTTAAGGTAAAAACACCATTGCGGAATAACTTGGGGTGATAAAGATGAATTAGATGAGGAAAAGTAAAGTCAACATCAGCTTTGGTTGACATATACCTCAAACAAGCTACTGCTCTCCATACGAGGGGACCAACTTGAGCCAGACAAATTTTGAAAAAACGAAAGAAATCAAGAATGACAGGGTCAATAGCAGGAATAAATCCCAAAGTAAAGGGATAAGTGTAAACGAAAGAAAAGCCAATCCTATAAGAAGATATTCTTTGATGTGGAGTAGGAATAACTATTTGGGTGTCACCTCTCCAACGACAATGTCTTCGAATAATTTGAATCAAAGGTTCAGTAATTAAAGAGGGATATTTATCAGCTCTCTCTAATTTAATCAGTTGGTCACGAAGGGATTCTTTGTCATGTTCGAAAGATAAATCCGTTGGCACAATTTCTTCAACCAGAGGCTCTTGGTTAGACTCAGAAGATTCTTTGTCCTTAGAAGAAGATTTTTTAGAAAGAGAGCCTCTAGAGATGTTGCCAGAACTAGAAGAAAGAATGATGGAACCAGAGGTGCCACCACGAACCGACCCTGTACCACGAAGCACACCTCTTCTACCTCTTCTATATCTAGCAGGAGCATTGGGAAAACTATCAAGAATTGGGACTCTTTTAGGGTTAGGATCTGAAGACGACATAATGAGAAGATATAAACAGAAGGTATGAACTGAAGAAGAAGCGAACAAGAGTAAATAGCAAGAAATTTGGTAAAAGTAAATAGCAAGAAATTTGGTAAAAAGCTTGTGAAGAAGAAGACAAAGGAAAGAGGGGGCAAGTTTATATATAAACTCAACCGTCGATAATTAAGAAGTGTAATGATGGAAAGCCTATAATAAAGGCAACTATCACTTCGTGAATAGTGGAGTTAAAAAAGCCTTAGAAAAAGGCTGCAAAATCGCAGAACTAATGAGAAGGTGACACGTATATGGTGCATTAAATAGAAGAGACAATTGAAGCGTCGACACTGTCATAGCATTGATTATGGCAAAAATTCCCTTTTTAATGAAGATCCACTTCCCAAATATTTAATTGATAAATAAATGGAAAGTGGGGGGACTATCTGTATTGGGAAAAAACTGAATTTATATTGAAGGTGACGTGGCATGACACGTGGACTGGTCAAATGGTCAAAACATGATGATCAATTGAGGGGCACGGCCGATATCAGATACGAAGAGAAGAGAGTTAAATAGGCACGAGATGCTATTCAAATGATACGAGTCCCGTATCTATTTAACTTAATTAAAGCCAGGAGGTCAGAAGGAATTGAAGATATGAATCTGATAGCATAAAGGAGTCTAAATTCAGTATTAAATGTCAAATACGTTAACGAATCAGCATTGAATAGGAATGATTGTGTAACGTTTCATTTAATGTCATTTAATGCTCATAATTGCCTCTTTAAGACTGAGACATTATACATTTTCCTAGAAAAATCAACTATAAAAGGAGGAGATCTCAGCATTTGTAAGGATACGAAATATCATTGAGATTACATTGAAATACAAACTTATTTACTGCTTTATTATTCTCAAAAATTCCTTATTCTTTTCGTCTCCTGATTATCAGTAACCCGATTTTTTCTCTTAATTTCTAGTTTTAACCGAAATTCTATTTTTTGGTTAAACACTGATATAAATTAAGAGCATGTTTGGAAAGTCATCTTGGAAATAGATTTAGGTGTAATTGGATGTAATTACACAGTTGGTATGTTTGATTGGCCAAGTAATTACTTGGTCAGCATGAAATTGGGTGTAATTATACTCTCCGATTCTCAAGGCGAGGTGATAATTGGTGGTAATTGCACTCTAATTACAAGGTTACTTTTTAGTTTCTTTCATTTTTGTTTTTATTTATTTTTATTATTTTAATTTTTAATTTTATTTTTACTTTTTAATTTCTTTTGAAGTTTTAAAAGATATTTTTCTTCGTACATTATTTATCTTTTATTGCTCTATCTTTACTTCTTGTGATTCCAAGTAATTGCTTATATTTTATTTTTTATTTATTTTATTATTTTATTTTTGAAACTACACATCCTAATATTAGAAATAATGAGTCATTGACAAACTTGATATATAATGAGTGATGCAATTAAAGTGGAATTTCTTTGTTGAATGTGGTTATAAACTTATCATGTTTTAATCTTAAGTCACACTGGAACTTACTATTATTATGATGGAATTTAACATGTATTAAACTTTTTTTTTTGAATTTTAAAATTATGTTATATTCATGGTTCCAATTTACTTGTTTTAGTAGTATTGGCTCACATTGCATGTTGCTCATTTTTTAGTTAGAATTGATAGATTGGTTTTGTTAAATATTTGAATAATGTTATGACATTATATTTATGAATATTAATTTATTTTATCTAACATGAATTCCATGATGTTCTTACAAAACGATATTTTTAATTTTTGTAAGTATAAATATCATTAATTTAGAAAAATATATAAATTATTTTTACAATATTAGTTATAAATATATGATTACTAAATTAATATATATTTACGAAAAAATATACATCTTAAATATCAAATATAATATCATTTATACTTACAAAAATTTATAGGCATATATTTATTATATTAACTTTTAGGTTTTAATAATTACTTAATTTAAAATTTAATCTAACTGTGTAATTATACTTGTGCAACCAAACAGTAAACTTGTAATTACACTCTAATTACACAATGACAAACAAAGCAGGTCGTCGTAATTACGCAACTGTGTAATTACTAGGTTGTGTAATTACTACCCTAGTAATTACACCAATTCCAATTATAGAGTGTCTTTCCAAACAGACTCTAAATATACCGTGAATTACCTTATTTAGAGTAATGCCTCGTGTATCTTTCCCTCATCATCATCGCCTGTCACGGAGGTAGGAATAAGGAAAAAAGAAATCACCGGACATGTTAGGATTGTGTTTAACAAGACAACTGAGGGTGTGTTTGGTAGGAAGGAAAATATTTTTTAATTTTTTCATGTTTGGTTGGCTTAAATAATTGGAAAACATTTTCCCTATCAAGAGAAGGGAAAACATTTTCCAAAACTCTTTTTCAACCTTTCCCACCCTATTCCCCATCACCACACGCCACCTACCTACCCCACCCCTACTACCTTGCCCCAAACCGCCCCCTCCACCCCCTCCCTTCCACCCTCCCTCCCCCCCACCTAAATAAAATATTATGTTAATAGTACTTTCTTTTCATGATATAGATAGATTTTTTTTTAACAAATGAGTATTTTCTTTTCATGATATAAAAAAGTATTTTTTTTTATTTTAACAAAAAAAAAAGTACTTTCTTTTGATAGTAGAAAAAGTATTTTGTTTTCATTAAAACAAAATGAGTATTTTCTTTTCATGATTTAGAAAAAGTATTTTTATTTATTTCAATAAAATGATTACTTTATTTTCATATTGTAGAAAGAGTACTTTCTTTTTCAACCAAAAAAGAGTATTTTCTTTATAGTTATGGATCATAAATTTCAACGTTGTTTTGCATAAAAAAATAATTAGCACATTAGTTCCTTTGGGTTTGTGTGAATTTTTAGAAGAATAATTAAATTGTTGAAGAAAATAGAGTCCTAAAAACGTTGGGTATTGTGGTGGTGGTGGTGGTGGTGGTGGGGGGGGGGGGGGAGCAAGGAAAGATGGGGACTTGAGGGAAGGGGGTGAGGAGAGTAACAACAAAAACCCAATAGTTTCTCACAAGTGGGGTCCGGGGAGGGTAAGATGTACGCAGCCTTACCCCTATGTAGAGAGGCTGTTTCAGATAGACCCTCGGCTAGAGAACGACTGAAAAAGAAAAGGTAATTTCAACAAGTCGGAATAACAATAAGATGAAATAAGATCGAATCCAAGAATGCAATCAAACTTTAGGTAGTAATAGCCATCTATGGAGAAAAGATATCATACTAACACTAATGCTAGCGAACTGAGTAAGACAAAGAGAAACGCTCGACTACTTACGAACCTTCTACCCTAATCTTTGACCTCCACACCCTCCTGTCTAGGGCCATGTCCTCAGTCAGCTCCAGCTGCGCCATGTCACGCCTAACAACCTTTCCCCAAGACTTCTTAGACCTACCTCTACCCCTCCTACTACCCACTGAGGCTAACCGCTCGCACCTTCTAAAAAGAATATTTTCTACTCTCTAACCAAACACTAGAAATATTTTTCGAAAAATGTTTCCATCCACCAACCAAACAAGGGAAAATAAGTGATAAAATCACTCATTTTCTAGGAAAATTTTTTCCATGAAAAAGATTTTCCCTCCTACCAAACACATCCTGAGTTGGTCATATTCTTTTATTCTTTCCTGAAAGTCGATGATTAATCATAACTATTAACTTAACACTAAAAAGAATTCGATCCAATACTTTATTTTTGCTAGAAGTATATTATTTTTTCTTTTATTACTGTATTTGTTTTATGTCCATTTTGACAAAAAAAATGAAGTGTCGTTGCTTTACCTCCTATAGCAAAGGTTGATACCTTATTTATTTTAAATAAATACCCTTTTAAAAAATTATATTCCATAGCTACCTTTTAATATTTATAGCCAAATATCTATTTATGGTTACCTCCTACCCTTAAGCCATAAAATACTCTTTGTATTATTTTCCTCTCTCATTCTTTCAGATTTTTCTCCACCCTCTCTCTCTCTCTCTCTCTCTCTCTCTCTCTCTCTCTCTCAATGCCAGTCTTTCTCCATGCAACCACTATTCTCCACTGATTCATCTCTATTGTCTCACGAAATTTTCATTGTCAGTGGGCTGGGGCTCTGAATCATTGTCGAAATCAAGCCCTAGAGAGAAAGATCCACCCCATTCTAATGGCCGTTGCTTTGCAACGAAATCTGGACATGGCCACTGCAACTCTTGCCTCTCACCACCTCCATTGAAGTAGACGATCCGACGACGATGACCAAATCACAACTCCAAATGCAATTACACCAAAAATAGGTGGCTTGAGTGTGAATAGTTCTTTTGCCTTACCCGCATTTGAAACTATTCCTAAATCGAGCCAATTCATTGTGTTGCTGCTATATCTCCACATCTCCAATTTTTAGCAGAAAATTAAAAGTCATGATGTTATGGCATATTTTCTAAAAGCAACCCACTTCATTCACTCCAATAACAAGCTTGAAAATCACGCTTTTCCTCACTTCTATAATACTACCCAAAGACTCAAGATTTCAGCTTCGGTCAAACCTCTCATGGCCGCCCTCGGCACCACACCAACTGTTGGACTTTCTAAGACTTCTTCTTTATTGTATTTAAATATGTCCCGCTGTATTTCATGTATTTCATTATATTTACTGTCTCGCTATATTCAAATGTATCTGCAGTATGTATTCATATGTTTTGCACTATAGATGACCTGCTATACTTCATGTATCCAATGTATTTTTATGTATTTAACTATATTCAATGTAATTATATAATTTCTCTGAAGATTACTATATTTTTGGGGTGTTTTTCGATTGAGAATCTTTTTTATAACTGGAAATACAAATTATGTGTGTTATAATTGAGTTTGTTGAGTTATATTAGGAGTCTATTATGTTAATTGATTCACTTTCCGTTTAAAAACAGCTTAATAGACCATGAATTGCGCTATTTACGTTACTGTATTCACAAATACATCTCGTGAATACAGTTGAATACAATAATCTGTCTAGCTGTAACCCCCTGATTCACGCCACAAATACAGTTGAATACAGTCGAATACAATAATCTGTCTAGCTGTAATCCCCTGTTTCACGCCTAGAAATGCTACTGTATTCATGAATACAGTAGCTTAAATACATCGAATACACTCTTAAAAACCTGAAAACATAGCTATAGGAAGTAATATAATAAATGATAGTTACAACTAGTTAATAACCACTAAAACATAGTGGTTTTTGAAAATTTCTCTTTTCTTAATCCTCTTTGCCTTTGCCTGTGCACTTTTTTCAATCTTAAAGTACTTGTTTTTTTGGTTAAAATCTTAAAGTACTTAATATCCTTTTCATGAACACTTAAAAAATAATTTCTTAACGGCTTTGTTCATTCAACTAGAAAGCCCCTAATATTTATAAATACAACCTAATTGGATCCACTATTTGCAAGGTCACCTGTCCACTTCGACTAGTCCTTAGAAAAAACTTGAGACAAAATAGAATCACTTTTACTATAGCAACATAGAAGAAAAAGATCTCTCTTTCTTTTGTTGTTTAGAACATCATACTACTTAGTTATGATAGTCAAATCTCAATTTAATAAAGTATAGAAGATTGGAGAAATTATTATATCAGTTCAAGATGGTTTAAATAATTCCACCATATCTTCATCTAAATCTAAACTCCATCAGTACCAATTCATCAATCATTTAATATTAAGCAGCTTGTACATAGTTATTAGTTATATTCTTGTATTACCAAAACTGCCTTTAAGCGTATATACCTACCTGCTTTCCAGCTGTCTAGATCAATAATCTAATGAACTTAATAATTTCAAATAATCACCACAGGGTCCCAAATTATCTGTTCGCCACATCTCTTCAAAAGTTGAATTTTGCAAAGCTAGACTCCCCGAAAAGACACTTACTTTAGGGGTATTATCACTTTTAGCCCTGCCAGAAATTATTTATATTTAATAGCTGAAAAAGTATATAAACTTTATATATATATATATATATATATATATAAATTTTATATATTTTTTCGGCTATTATTTTTACAGCGAGTATATAGTTTTATTTTTTCCTTACTTTATGCTAAAAGGCACCTTCAGAGTGCTTTTTCTATTTATGCTAAAAGGCATCTTCAGAGAAGAGTGCTTGTTCTATCATTGCTTTCTCTTCTTCAACTTGAATGAAAGTTAGGTACTTCTGGCTTATTATATGCAAGACAAAATCATGTTAATAGAACTGTAAGAGCATCTGCAAAGGAGAATGTTGATTCACCTAGCAACCTTTGTGTATCACTAGTTCTTTTGTTTTGTTTGCAATCCTCAGTATATTTATTCATCATAATTATGGAACATAGTTTAACCTCTGACCTAAAATATTACTAGAAGATAGGGAGAAAGCAATTCGAGTTGCTTTCTGTTTTAGGAGAAAACCAAAAAACAACGACAACAACAGACCCGGTGTAATCCCACAAGTGGGGTCTGGAGAGAGTAATATGTACGCAAACCTTACCCCTACCTTCAAGAAGGCAAAGAGGTTATTTCCAAACCCTTAGCTAAAACCAAAAAACAACAACAACAACAAATGGAATATATTTTCTAGTCTTAAACATGAAAATAAATTGAAACTATCACAATCAATGGTTCAACGTTTGCAAGGGGTTGTGAAGAAGCTCACTTCTGTGCATTATGACAGAAGTGCAAAATGGATTGTAAGAACTACAGGCTTAGAAGTTTCAGAACCTAAATAATCAATTAGGAAAGAAACAGAATGGAGGTAATTGTTCATTAATTATGGAAGGAACTTCCCAAGTTTCTCTTATATACAAGCAAGAGTCAAAAGGCAACGATCCAGGATCGAATGGATAGAGAGTAAACCATGAACTACAGTAGCATGAAAAAATTCAGTTGCTTATCATAGAAATTCTTCTCAACCATCCACAGAAAAGAGAGCTTCTATACTGAATCAACTCCATCAACCTGTTGCCTCGCGAGATACCTTTCTCTTCTTTCTTTCTGAAACAGTAAAATCAATGACTATGTTAGAACAAAAGTCATGCTGATTATGCTTTTACGCAATCCAAACCATGAAACTGGATATTTGTCCGGGCAATTCTTTTGTAATGCAGATGACTAAAGAAGAACAAATAAATTTAAGTTCCATGTTTCATGTCCGCTATAATGCTTCTTGCCTTGTATTACAATGACAACAACTATTACTTAAGCCCCTTCCCTTTGTAATTGTTATTGAGGCTCAACTTATGTACTGGCACAATTTTTATGAGCTATCTCGAGGAAAAAAATAAAGGTTGTCTGCCCTTTATATAATTTTATGAGCATCAGAGAGCAACAAGTGAAGATTCTAAATGCAGTAGAATTTTTTTTTTTTCACAAGGAAATGCAGTTGATTTGTAATGTAAAACCTGAGCATTCAACATAGGAACGTAGTAGTGTCAACGCAACTTACCCATTCGTCTATAACAAGACCTTCCCCAACAATCTTTGGACCCGTATCTTCTGGAGGCCTTTTGCGTGCCTCGACTTCAGCCTCAGCTTCAGCTAGCTGGCGGTTAAGTTTCTCGAGTGCCTAAGGAAAATGAGCCACGAAATCCTTAGAGCCATTTCCACATAAACCTTTAGACAATTACATTACTAGAAACAGACTGCAGAAAAAATCTGATTCGACTAATTAGCAAAATTGGTGGAGAAAACCTACTTACAGGACAAGGGCGTTCAGCATCAAGGAAAACAACACCCAGTACTTGTTCAACTGCCACTTCATCCTTCCGTTCGTCAAACTGATTAAAATCAATGTTAGCATGAAATCAAGCATTTCGAGTGTCAACACTTCTTAAACGACTTAGGAAAGGGGTGCACAAAAGGAAATAGAAGTAAATTAAATTGAAAAAAGAAGAGGAAAACAACTTACAGACATCTATTTTAATTATTCTTCGCTTTTCTTTTCTTAGTAGTGCGAAGTCAATATTTGCTTGCATTATCACTTAGATTCAATTCGCCTATAGAATCCATAAAACAATAAAGAGGAAAGACTTTCATAGCCAAGACTCAGAAGTAGAAGATGTTGGACACGAAATGCCAAATTGATAATAATAGATGGATACGATCCATTATTCTTTTAACATGAATCGGTCCTTAAACATAATAAATCGAGCAATATCAATAATATTTAAAGGAATTTCATTTATGAACAGGGTTTTATGGAGAAGGAAGTGCTAGAAACCATTATTTGTCAAGTCCAGGGGACAATATGATTTACAAATAGTGAGAGTCACTACTTTCCTTTTTAATCTGTTCCAAAATAAATGACACATTTCTAAATTTGGAAATAATTTAATTTTAAACTCTCCATTTACCCATTTTACCCCTAACGAGAAGCTTTTATAATCACACAAAAATCATGGCCCCACAAAACTTTACCCCTTAAGCTTTTAAGACCACAAATTTCAAAAGTCTTTCTTTTTTTCCTTAAACTCCGTGCCGAGTCAAACTACCTCATTTAATTTGAAACGGAGGGAGTAGCTGTGAAATTGCTTGTTGTGAAGAGTAACAGACAAGTCCAGCAAAATATTCTGGTATTTTGAGAACGATTAAGAAAAGATATCTAGAAGAATGTCTAGCCCGCAGTAAAGCTTTTAACCATGATGGAGAAAATTGTGAAATGCAAAAGAACGTCAAGAATACTTGTGATTAGGGGTGTACAAAGGAAACCGACAAACCGCACCAACCCGATAATCCGAGTCAAACCGAGAAAAAAAACCCGACTATGGTTTGGTTTGGTGTTGGAAAAAGAAAACCCGACCATAATTGGTTTGGTTTGGTTTTAACTAAAGAAAGTCAAACCGAAACCAAGCAAACCCGACATTACATATATAGAAATTTTAGATATATTTAATATATAAATATACTTATTGTGATGTATTTATAAATATTTCTTAAACTTTTCATAATTTTATCTTCTAAGGTATTATTTCAAGGTTGGATTTAGAACTTTTGAATGTTCCAATAAGTTTTATAGCCATTAATATTAGTAACTTAAATAATGCTAACAAAAGCCAAAACCAAAATCAAATCAATATTAATGCTAACAAAAGACATTCAATTCAATACTACGAACGACAATGTATTGAATATCTATTTCTTATTTTGCAATAATTTAGATAAAAATGCATAACCTATTTTTATTTTTCTTTAGCGTTTAGTCATGTAATTAATACTCCCTTATTAGTCTACTTATTTTAGCATGACTTAGTACTTTTAGATTATGTTTATTTTTTGGCTTTCTAATTAGCAATATATATTAATATTACATAATTTTATGGTCTTTATTGTTGAATATTTTAGGATAATGCCATGACACATCTCAAATTTTGTATTATTTTCTTGGAAAATACCTGATATAGTTGTATCTTACTAGGAATAAAAAAAATATTTTTAGAAAAGTTGTATGTTTTGTGCTACGAAGATTTTACTGGAAAAAATCCGAAAAAACCCGAATAACCCGAAAACCCGAGAAAAACCGAGCTTGAAAAACCCGAGTTTTGTTGGTTTGGTTTGATCTTTAGATTTAATAACCCGACACAATTGGTTTGGTTTGATAATTGCAAAATCCGAACCAACCCGACCTATGTACACCCCTACTTGTGATTCCAGAATCAAAAGTAACAACAACAACAACTACCCAGTAAAATCCCACAAAGTGGGGTCTGGGGAGGGTAATGTGTACGCAGACCTTACCCCTACCCGAGAGGGCAGAGGCTGTTTCCGATAGACCCTCGGCTCAGAAAGACGGAAATAAAAAAAAAACAAGAAAAGACAATTCATTAGTAACTCCAGTAGAAACCGTAACAGTAACAGAAGCATAACAACCAAAAGATAAATGACATGCAATAACAGTAACCAGTATCTAAGGCCCGGAGCTAAGATAAACAGCAAGGATAGTGTGGACTCAACATAAACTGCAAGCCATCTAAGATCAACCCTAATCCAACCCCGCCTCACCCCGGGTATGAAGTAATGAAAGCTCTACTACCCCCTAACCTACAACCCTAATGCCTTACCTCCAGACCTTCCTATCAAGGGCCATGTCCTCGGGAAGCTGTAGTCGTACCATGTCCTGCCTGATCACCTCTCCCCAGTACTTCTTAGCCCTCCCTCTACCTCGTCTCGTACCCACCACGGCCAAACGCTCACACCTCCTCACCGGGGCATCAAGGCTTCTCCTCCGCACGTGCCCGAACCATCTGAGCCTAGCTTCCCGCATCTTGTCATCCACAGGGGCCACGCCCACCTTCTTCCGAATATCTTCATTCCTAATCTTGTTTATCCTAGTGTGCCCGCGCATCCACCTCAGCATCCTCATCTCTGCTACCTTCATCCTCTGGATATGGGAGTTCTTAACCGGCACACTCTGCCCCACACAATATGGCCGGTCTAACCACAACTCTATAAAACTTACCTTTGAGTATCGGTGGCACTTTCTTGTCACATAAGACTCCAGATGCAAGCCTCCATTTCATTCAGCTCGCCCCTATACGGTGAGTGACGTCCTCGTCGATCTCTCCGCCCCCTTGAATCATCGAACCAAAGGTACTTGAAGCTATCCCTCTTGGGGATGACCTGTGATTCAAGTCTCACGTCCCTGCCTACTTCCCTCAACTCAGCGCTAAACTTGCACTCCAGGTGCTGTCTTAGACCTGCTCAATTTGAAACCCTTAGACTCGAGGGTCTGTCTCCAAACCTCCAACCTTTCGTTAACACCGACCTTCGTCTCATCAATTAGAACTATGTCATCAGCAAATAACATACACCATGGCACATCCCCTTGAATATGATGTGTCAGTGCATCCATCACCAAGAGAGCCTTGGTGTAATCCCATAACAAGAGTTAAATGTTTCAAATACACTAGAAAGAAGTATAAACTACCGGCAACAAGAGTTGATTTCCCTTTTAAGGATCGGTTATTTTTCACATTATTTCTTCTAACTGGCCGAGGGTCTATTAGAAACAGGCTCTCTACCTCTACAAGGTAGGGGTAAGGTCTGTGTACACACTACCCTCCCAAACCATACTAGGTGGGATTACACTGGGTATGTTGTTGTATTTCTTCTAACTGGAAATTGCCAGCGCCTATGATTAGGATGTAAAACTTGTGGCAAAGATTGCAGAACAAGAAGAAATTAAAATAAATTGTTGGAGATGGAATTTCACATTTGACACAACTTGGTGTGATGCTCTATAGATTTGTTGGACAAAGACATTCACATACAACTTAATATTAGTGCTCTCATCTCTATCTGGAGGATATCTATCCACTGCTGCAAACATGGCACATTTTGAATCCATAGCAACATCTGTTGATACGGATCATATGATCAAGTGATTAAACTAATTAGTACCCTACTGAGTTGATTTCTGAAGCTGATCTAAAGAGGACATATATCATGTGAACATGAAGGTGACCAGGGCAAATCCTCCCTACCTCGCAATGACAGTTTTTAAAAGAGCAGAAACAGCATTCAGGAATGAAGACAGTGCCAGGACCAATTCAGTCTTTTCTACATATATTTTCTAAAATAAGAAGGAAAATATATTTCTTTTGGGATCAGAGTTCATATCATGGTAGGCAAATGCCCTAAACCTTGAGTATAATTCTCTTCATTAGTGGTGGATGGTTTACTAATATATATTGCATGGTAATACTGGTGCAAAAACTGTAGCTATAGCATTATTACAACCTTCAAAAGAAAAGGAAAAGAAACAAGAAAGGACACATGATAAATGGCGGCACCTCAAAAAGAGGAGTAGCAGGAGGAAACCATGATCAATGATTTGATCTTATTCTAAGCAAACTTTAAAGGAAACTAATCACGGCGTAAGAAGAAGCATGCCACTTCTAGTATGACCCGGAAAAAGTTTTCTTATTCATTTCCATTTCAAAGAAAAGAGGATGATCCTGAAAAAGCTTTGATCTCAAGGTCTTAGGGATTTAAGGCCTCAAGACCCAATATGTTTCTTATTCTAAATATGGTTTCATTTGATTCAAAACTTCCATCTGCATGTGGTTGATTTCTCTTCCTTTTTTCTTCTTTTTTAGGGATAATATGTCAATTTTCTAGAATATTCACTTTTCTGTACCAATTACAGCCTAAGAACTCGAGAAGAATAATTATAACTGCAGATAGCTACTCCTAAAGAGCTCAATGAATTACTGGGAAGAATGAAATAAAGTTTTCAAAGGCCAAGATTGATTTTGAGATCATTTAGCACTTACCAGCTCTGGCACATAATCCACGTCCTCTTTTACTTTTAAGCTCATGACTTTGAACTTGACCCTGCTCTTCTTTCCAACTTGTTTCTCGTTATTATCAGGTGGCTCAACGAATTTGAAAACTGTTAATTAGGTGATATATTAGCACAATAAAACAGCAATAAGCAACTATTTTCATTAACATCATACAGAAGGACAAAAAAGGCCAAGAGTAGATGTTACCAGTTGCAATAAGGCTTTCATCAGGAGCAAGAGTACCTCCTGGCGGCCGCATATAACAACTTTTCGGCCCAGTTGTTTGAAACTAAGATACAATGAAGTTAAATTAGAAAATATGTGTGAATAGCAATAGTAAGCTGATAACGATTACAAAAAGATTTCTTCGTAAAAAAGGAGTATGCATGTCAGTTATTTGTGTAACCAAAAGAAGGAGCAAATGTCTGTAATTAAGCATCTATCTTATATTAATTAATTCAAATACAATTAGTATTGTTTAATCACATCCAAATAATACACAGAACGATGCTTGTTAAAGTCAACTTTATTTTTAACTCACACATGATTATTGGCCAAAAAATTGCTTTGGTCTGATTATGAACGACATGCAGAAGATGCATGCCAAGAAATAGTATAACTTGCAAAGGAAAAATATGACAAATTCTCTCTTTGAAAGATCCAATTTCACCTTCCATAGTGATAAGTTACCCACTAACCAGAATTCATCATCATTTTAGTATTCAATAGCCAGAATTTCTATTATATTAACAAAAGAGGCCAATCTTTAAGCAGATTGTCTTTAAAGCATAAGTACTATCCTCATCCAACTCAGGAAAGTTGGCCTAGTGGGGAACTAAAGTGATTTGTTGCACTAAATACTAATTATGGAGATCGCAAATTGACATAATAAATATTAGGTACTAAGCACATTTCACATCAGATTAATAAAGTAGCAACTGTTAGAACCACTAAAACAAGAAAATAACAGGAAAATGAGGCTAGTGTAGTGTACCTTGAAGGCTACAGGATTCTTGCTAATGTTCTTAATTCTAATAGCACTCTTGACTTGTTTGCCAGGCTCATCTTCAAAAGGGATAAGAAAAGAATAAGCATAATCCAATAGATACAGAAATGAACAAAATAAATAGATAAATATAGAAAGACAGTCCTTAAGGCATAAAAGTTATTTTTTTTTTTTTTGGTAAATAAGGCATAAGAGTTGTTACTTCAACTGAATAGTCAAGTTTCATCCAAAACATAGTATAAAACAGAAATAGATATACTCCCTTTGTCCCATTTTAGTGACACGCTTTCCTTTTTGTTTGTCTTGAAACGAATGACATATTTCTCTATTTAGAAATACCGTAGATTTAAACTTCTCATATTATCCTTTATGAAATGATTTATAGCCACAAAAATGTATAACGCATGTATTAGACCAGAAGTTTCAAAAGTCTTTTTTTTTCTTTTCCGCGCCGAGTGAAGCACATAGGGCAGAGCTAGTCTTTAACATATGGGTTTGGCAGAACCCAATAGCTTTGGCTTAAACCCTGCATATATAGTTAAGAAATCCACCAAATATGTAGAAAAATTAAATTTAGAACTCAGTTACTAACACTTAAATCACTATTCAGAACCCATAAAGTTCAAATCCTGGCTCCACCTCTAGAAACTCCGTCACATAAATATTGGGTGTGCGAACAAAGTCCCACATTGGTAGCTGAAAAGATTGGGAGTCTACATATAAGGTGTAGGGATCTCTTAATGGTGTGAGGCCTTTTGGGAAAAACCGTGCGGGCTTGGCCCAAAGCGGACAATATCACACCATGTTAAGAGTGTCATTGGGCCGTTTTAGCCCAACAACTGGTATCAGAGCCCAGGTTCAGCGGAACGAGTATGGAGATGGCGGAGTGATGGTGCAGGGCGGTGCACACACAAGAAGAAGCTAGTTGCGGGCTTCGGTTGCCATAATACTCTAACAATGTGGGTGGCACACAGTGAATCTCGAAAATTGACCCGTGGATCGTGGTAGTGGGCCACGTGGAACTTAGTTCGAGGGGGAGATTGTTGGGTGTGCGAACAAAGTCCCACATTGGTAGCTGAAAAGATTGGGAGTCTACATATAAGGTGTAGGGATCTCTTAATGGTGTGAGGCCTTTTGGGAAAAACCGTGCGGGCTTGACCCAAAGCGGACAATATCACACCATGGTGAATATTATGGTCCCTTTGATAACTATTGCAAGGAACAAGGAATTCGTCATCAGAAAACTCCGCCCAAGACGCCTCAATTGAACGGTTTGGCAGAGAGGATGAATAGAACTCTAGTTGAGAGAGTTAGATGCTTACTTTCAGAGGCTAAACTTCCAAATACATTTTGGGCGGAAGCACTTAACACTGTTGCCTATGTTATCAATTTGTCTCCTGCTGTTGCTTTGGATGGTGATGTCCCAGACAGAGTTTGGTTTGCCAAAGATGTTTCTTATGATCACCTCAGAGTTTTTAGGTGTAAAGCTTGTATGCATATTCCTAAAGATGAGAGATCGAAACTGGATGTCAAAACTAAGCAGTGCATCTTTATCGGTTATGGTCAAGATGAGTTTGGGTATCGTTTTTATGATCCAATTGATAATAAACTTATTAGAAGTCGTGATGTAATATTCTTTGAAGACCAAACTATTGAAGATATTGACAAAGCTGAGAAGATAGATTCTCAGAGTAATAAGAGCTTAGTTGATATTGATCCAGTTTCAATTTCTAAGGCACCTATTGCACATGAAGGAACCCAAGACAATGATGGAGATAGTGATCAAGATCAAAATGATCATCATGGTGTAGATGTTATGGATGCTCCAGTTGATGAAGTTGTGGTTGATCAGCAACCAATTCCTGCACAGATACACTACGAATACTCCTGAAACCTCTCTTAGAAGATCTACAAGGGAGAAGCAAAAATCCATGCGCTATCCTCCTGATGAGTATGTACTTTTGACTGACATGGGAGAACCTGAGAATTATGATGAAGCCATGCAAGATAATCACAAGATCATTGGATCGAAGCGATGGAAGATGAGATGAAGTCACTCCATGAGAATGGCACATATGAGTTAGTGAAATTGC
>NC_031994.1:69592454-69592840 GCF_001879085.1 Nicotiana attenuata
ACTTCCGGTTATTTGATCACTTTTGCAGGGGGAGCTGTTTCTTGGCAATCTAGACTACGGAAGTGCATAGCTCTATCCACCACAGAAGCCGAATATATTGCTGTCACAGAAGGTGCCAAAGAACTATTATGGATGAAGGAGTTTATTAATGATCTTGGCTTTGAGCAGCCACGGTACATCTTATTTTGTGATAATCAGAGTGCTATCTGTCTCACCAAGCACTCCACTTTTCATTCTAAGACCAAACATATAAATAGAAAGTATCATTGGATAAGAATGGCCGTGGAAGAGAAATTATTTGAGGTTGAGAAGATACACACCGATGAAAATCCTTCGGATATGCTGACAAAGGCGGTGGTTGCAGATAAACATGAATTTTGTAGAAA
>NC_031994.1:69592955-69635704 GCF_001879085.1 Nicotiana attenuata
CCTAATCCTATTCTCTTTTGGTTTCCAATCCTATTTGGAATTAGATTCTGTTTATTCCTATTTTGAGTGGGTTTTGGCTTTAAGAGAAAGCACCACTCATGATCTATAAATAGGACAACCTTGGAGAATTATTCTATGCTCATTGATACAAGTCTTTGAAAGACTTAAGCACATAAGAGTGGGTTTTAAGAGAGCTTTCATCAAGAGAGAAGAGAGAAAAAAAGTATTTGTTTTGCTGCAGATTTTTATTCCGACCAGCCAACTTCAAATCACGTTTTCCGATTCGTTAACCGTTGGATCGGGCTGAAATTTTGACTGAGTGTTCATAACATCTTGGTCTTGGATTTGAACGGTGAAGATCGGATTTGGAGGCTCGTAGCATCTGATTTCGAGCCTCGAACAGCAGCTTCGTTTTGTGGATTATATTTTTTCTTCAATTGATTAGTTGTTGCTCTTGTTGCTATTGTAGCTCCGTGTTTGGCCCTTGTTGTGTAGCCAATTTGGAGAACTTTTGTAACCCTCTTATTGTTATAGTGGAGCTTTTTGGATCTTTGTGATCCCGTGGTTTTTACCTTCGATTTGAAGGGTTTTCCACGTTAAAATTTGGTGTTCTTTATCTTCTTTATTTTCGGGTTTGTCTCTTCCTCGACATAACAATAAATTGGGATAGGTGCAGCAGTTAATATTAGGCCAGTAAATTAATAAACATAAGTAGACTCCTAGTGAAGCAGCTAAATATATTCTATAAATTGCTTTTTGACATAACTCTCAGAATCACAAATCAACCTTCTATTTCAGTAAAGATAAAAGTAATGCATAAGTTTTTCTTTCTGTTAAATCCAAAATTAAGACAAATAAGCAAAAGAGAAGTAGCAAAATAAGTGAATTACCTCAGTGATGAGAAATCAACCAATTATGCAATAGGAAACACAAAACAGATGCCATATCAAAGTGGATATGGTCACAAAAAATTAGATGGGTATAGCCAAAATAACCAACAAAAAGAAAAAAAGAGCGAAAATGGTGAACATACATGGAAAATAGAGCTTGTTTTGTGGATCAAGACTGAGTCTGCGACGAGTTGGAAGTAAGGATTTGGCTACAGAAGAAACCTTAAGGGAAGCATGAACATTAGAATGATGATCCACAGACACGCCATTGAGATGCTGTTGTTGTTGTTGCCTAAAAGAAGAAGACGAAGAAGAAGAAGAAGCAGCGACTGAGCTGCTATTTGAATGCCAAAATGGAAGTTTACAAAGACCCCAAATCTTGCCATCAGACACAGATTTTTCATTAGCAAGCGCCATTGTTGTTGCTCTCTTAATTAGGCACTTTGGGTTATACTCCACTAGCCAATTGTTGGTAGTGAATGAGAGAGCATTTAGGAGTGGTGGGTCATAGGATGCGAGTTACATAGCGTGGGAATGATGGGTTGTTGTCATAATTTGTATGGGGAGTGTGACACAGTTATTGCTGTTGGTTTGGCTGTGCTTCTCTTCAAGCTAAATATATATATTCTGCCTTAGCTTCTCCTCATTGGTCCATTTTTTCCATTCCGGTTGCTTTTTGCCTCTTGGGCTTCCTCCTTTTCTGTATTTTTTTTTGTTTTTTTTTTCTTTTACATTTTTCGTCCATTTCTTTCTCAATCAATAATGAATAGGATTTAAAGATATTTATATAACTAACCGATATAATTTTTTTATTTATTAATATATATAATTTATACGTTAATTATACACAGTTATATATATTATAAACATTATACATCTGTCGACTATTTTTAATTTAATAAATCGGCTAGAAGAACGGCTATATTAATATTTCTAGGAATGATTTATTTTGTCCTTAAATATAGGTCTAAGTTTGGATCCTCAGAATTAAATTTTTTTGATAGAGAGTATTGAACATATCATTCTCAATCTGAAATGGTGATCCGGTGTAAAAATTGCACGGGGCGCCCTATTTGGGCGCCCCTTTTTAACCTGTAGCCGCTTTGTCTTTTTGTTTGCATCCGTACCCACTTTTTAAAAAACTTCAGCTTCCCTTTATAAGAAACTTCAGCTCTAGAGCTGAAGTTTCCGGGTTACTAAACAAAAACTTCAGCTCTAGAGCTGAAGTTTTTATTTTATAACTAGCAAACTTCAGCTCTAGAGCTGAAATTTTTATTTTATAACTTGAAAACTTCAGCTCTAGAGCTGAAGTTTCTGGGTTACTAAACAAAAACTTCAGCTCTAAAGCTGAAGTTTTTATTTTATAACTGGCAAACTTGAGCTCTAGAGCTGAAGTTTCCCGGTTACTAAACAAAAACTTATAAAATAAAATTTCAGCTCTAGAGCTGAAGTTTTTATTTTATAACTGGCAANGTAAACTTAGGTCTAGAGCTTAAGTTTTTCGGTACAAAGACAAAACTTCAGCTGAGTTTTCCAGTACAAAGAAAACTTCAGCCCCGTGGGCTGAAGTTATGTGAAAAAGCGGGTACGCTTGCAATTTTTTTGCAAAGCGGGCACAGGTTAAAATGTGGCACAAAAAGCGGGTATAGATGCAAATGCCCCTGATCCGGTGAATTTGGGATACTAAAAGCCTAAAGTCAACAATAATAATAATAATAATAATAATAATAATAATTATTATTATTATTATTATTATTGTTATTATTAATATAGTTGTTGTTAAAAATTTACAATTGCACGGGATATGTTGGGATAATATGTTAGTTAAATGGTCTACGATTCAGCCATAGATTAGGAAGCTTTGAGATCGAATCCAATTCCTCCCGACACCTCGAAGCCAGGCTTAGGATTCTCCAAGAAATTAGAAGGATTTCATGATATTCTAACTGTCAATCAATGTAGCAAATTATATTTATTTGTAAACTTGTTTTTACTTTGGTCCAAGAGGAAGTTAAAGAACTCATTATCTCCAAAGGGGATCCAAAGCTTTCAAATTAAAGTTGAGCATGCATTGAAAGGAATACTTTGGCGTGATGCATTGATGCTACACACCATAATATATACTAGGATTTAATGAAAAGAACAGCATAGGCAAATTTTTGTGATGATATTCCCATGTGTCCCTCTAGTGCTAAAAGTGCCCTATATTTTTCCTTTTCTGTACAATTTGGGGAATAGTTGGGAGATACCATTGCCCCACTAGCATTATCTAAAATTTGAATTAATTTTTCGGTGCACAAAATATCTTGTATTCATATCGCACCTTAAGGAGTATGATATAAACAATCTACCCATGCAAATATTAGTAACTACTTCAATGACTCAAACCCGTGATGTAGGTCACGAATTAATGCTTCTATTAAAGCAATTATAGATTTTACTCCTCTTTGTACTCATGTTGTTTTATAATTGCTTGGTAGAAGATTTGAACGCAATAGCCATAGTTCTTAATGATAAATGCCTTCTTTGTGATTGACCCTACTCTTTGACCAAAGTCAAAAGCTCGAAGTATATTCTACGTAATTACTTAAGGAACGGAGTCTATTCTCGGAGTTTGGTAATTGGTATTGGCAATTTCATCTTCACCAATTAGTGTAAGGTTTCGGTTCTTCCTGTACTATTCGTGGACATTTGAAAATTAACAAAGAAATATTAAGGAAGAGTTTTCTCTTAATGCCCGGCCTCCTATTGGGCCGTAGCTAAAGTGAGGAGAAAGTATACTATACAAACGGTCATTCTTAGGGTTACCGTTTAGGAATTAGTCAGTACTTATTTTGTCCTGAAAATTTGAGTTAAGAATTTTAATTTCAGAATAATTCAGAACATTTGCACACGTGGAATTCCTAAATACTAACCCTTTAAATTAGCTACCTAGTGTAATTTCCACCTAATGAGAGTACGCGATTTTAGTCAAAGTAGGTTGTTTACTCACATGCAAAACATAGTAAAAATTGCATGGGGCGCCCTATTTTGTCGCCCCTTTTTAACTTGTACCCGGTTTGTTTTTTCGTTCGCATCCGTACCCGTTTTTGTTGTTGTTAAAAGCGTTTTAAAAAGACGATTTTGCCATTCTTTAGTAAAAGACTATTTAAAAAGCATTTTGTTGTTGTTAAAAGCGTTTTACAGGAATCAGGCCATGTGTAGTTCTGGATTCACCTGCGGAGTATGCCGATGAGATTATTGCAAGAACGGACACGAGATGTGGAAGCAGCTACGATGAGTGGTTAAGGTTCGGGACGGTTGGAGGGAACTGGAGCGAGATCGCTCCTGCTAGGATAGCGGTTTTTTGCTGATTGCCTGCAAATAAAAGATGCTACAAACATATTTGCGAAAATTTAAACATGATGCAAATTCCCTTTGGACCATGAAGGTTGTCTTCGGACGGTTAAAGATGACGTCCTTGGACCATGACGTCCTGGGCCATGAATTGTTTAGTGAGGGATTCGTAGGCCATGAAATGATGTTCTCGGGCCATGAAAATGGTGCCTCCGCACCATGACGCCTTTGAATAATGATATGCAAATTTGAGAGATCCTCAGGCCATGGCACGGTGTCTTCCGGCTATGAGGATGATGCCTTTAGACTATGGCGCCTTTGGATAAATTGGCGATATTTCAGCCCATGAAATGCAATAATATGATGTAACAAGACAAGGCTTAGTCTTGTGAAATGAAGGGCAGAGCATAGCCCGATCGAAAAGCAAGTAGATGGTAGTAGAAAATAGAGCAGCATTGTTGCAAAGACGGACAATGTTTAGTCCCGTGCAAATATGGAGTCAGGGCTTAGACTCAGGCAAGATTGGAGACAGAGCTTAGTCTCATGCAAAGAGGAGGCAAATGTGGAGGTAGAGCTTAACCTCATGCAAGATGCGAGACAGGGCTTAGTCCCATGCAAATATGGAGTCAGGGATTAGACTCATGCAAAATGTGGAGTCAAGGATTAGACTCATACAAATATGGAGTCAAGGATTAGACTTATGCAAAGAGAAGGCAGATGTGGCCTTATGCAGGTATGAAGTCAGGGCTTAGACTCATGCAACTATGGAGTCAAGGATTAGACTCATGCAAGTATGGAGACATAGCTTAGTCTCATGCAAATATGGAGTCAAGGATCAGACTCATGCAAATGTGGAGTCATGGATTAGACTCATGTAAGTATGGAGTCAAGGCTTAGACTCATGCAATTATGGAGTCAAGGATTAGACTCATGCACATGTGGAGTCAGAGATTAGACTCATACAAATGTGGAGTCAGAGATTAGACTCATGCAAATGTAGAGTCAGAGATTAGACTCATGCAAATGTGGACTCAGAGATTAGACTCATGCAAATGTGGAGTCAGAGATTAGACTCATGCAAAGAGATAATAGCAGATAAGGGTAGAGTATGTCTTAGCTAGGATATATTCAGTGTCTGATGGCCAGATGGATGGTGAATTCGCTTTGTGTATACGTGTTCCGCGAATGCTACCGTTAGGTCAAATGTGCATGCGTTCAAAGAAAAATCATAAGTTTTATGAGGGGAGATTGGTTCTTGCTTCGTATGTCGGCCTTGCTCTGCTCCGCTCTGGAAGCCCCCTTCGAGCTCCCCAGGTAGCACCTGACTGTTATGAAAATAGGATTTTCGAAAAAATATGCAATCATTGATAAAATAGAAACGTTTTGGAAGCGTATTGATCTATCAAGTAATTTTTTGATGAACTAGCGACTGTGACACATTTCAAGGGCATTGCAGCTCTCCTATGTTAGAATTTTGAGGGTCCTCCTCAAAATTCTGCCCCAGTTTGGTAGATGATTTTTAACTGTTTGCGGATGGCGGACCCTGTTGAGTCTTCTTCGGAAATTTGAGAATCCTTTTCAAAATTCTGCCCCAGCTCTTGACTGATTATTGACTTCCTGGCATGTGACGGCGCTGGCTGGACTTGCTCCGAAATTTTGAGGACCCTCCTCAAATTCTGCCCCAGTTTCTAATTTTGGGGGGGGGGGGAATGAAAATTTTATTATGATATGACCGAACCCATAAGGCTGCCTACGTATCCCCTCTTAAACGGGAATCAGGTCAAGCGTAGTTCAATTACATCAGATGAAGAAATGTAAAACAATCTAAGCATAGTATCTCTTGACCGTGTCCGAATTGATCGGTTTTGGCCAGATTTCTCCATCCATTTCTGCAAGTATGAGCGCTCATCCTGTTAGGACCCTGTGAACCATGTATGGACCTTGCCAGTTGGGAGAGAACTTTCCTTTGGCTTCATCTTGATGCGGGAAGATTTTCTTCAATACGAGCTGCCCTGCTGCGAACTGCCTTGGTTTGACTCTTTTGTTGAAAGCTCTGGACATTCTATTCTGATAAAGTTGGCCGTGACACACTGAGTTCATTCTCTTTCCATCGATAAGGGCCAACTGTTCATAGCGACTTCTTATCCATTCTGCATCGTTGAGTTCAGCTTCCTGTATGACTCTTAAGGAAGGAATCTCTACTTCGCCTGGGATGACAGCTTCGGTACCGTAAACCAGCATGTAGGGAGTTTCTCCGGTTGATGTGCGAACTGTAGTGCGGTATCCCAATAAAGCAAAAGGTAGCTTCTCGTGCCATTGTTTGTCGTTTCTTACCATCTTCCTTAGTATCTTCTTGATGTTTTTGTTGGCGGCTTCTACGGCTCCATTCATCTGAGGTCTGTAGGCTGTGGAATTCTTGTTCTTGATTTTGAAAGTTTCACACATAGCTTTCATCATGTCACTGTTGAGGTTGGCAGCATTATCAGTAACAATAGAATTAGGAACTCCGAATCGGCAAATAATACGGTCTTTGACAAAGTCTGCGACGACTTTCTTGGTTACAGCTTTGTAAGATGCAGCTTCTACCCATTTTGTGAAGTAATCAATGGCTACTAGAATAAACATGTGCCCGTTCAAAGCAGTGGGCTCAATCGGGCCAATAACGTCCATTCCCCAAGCGGTGAATGGCCAAGGCGAGCTTGTTGCATTGGGCTCATTTGGCGGCACCTTTATCATGTTGGCATGCACTTGACATTGAAAGCATTTGCGGACATACTGAATACAATCCGTCTCCATGGTCATCCAAAAGTATCTTCTTGGCCAAAACGAAACCATTCATGTGCGGACCACATGTCCCAGCATGCACATCCTCAAGTAGCTTGGAAGCTTCCTTTGCGTCGACACACCTTAGCAAACCCAAATCCGGAGTTCTTCTGTACAAGTTTCCTCTGCTGTGGATGAAGTGATTTGACAATCTCCAGAGTGTGCGTTTCTGAGTGTGGTTTGCATGCTCCGGGTATTCTCCTTTTGATAAGTACTCCTTGATGTCATGGAACCAAGGCTTTCCATCTGCTTCTTCCTCGACATGAGCACAATATGCCGGCTGATTATGGATCCTCACCGGGAGGGGATCGATATAGTTCTTATCTGGATGTTGTATCATGGATGACAAAGTGGCTAATGCGTCGGCAAACTCATTCTGAATTCTGGGCACATGTCTGAATTCTATCTTCGTGAACCTCCTCATCAATTCCTGCACATGATGCAGACATGGCAATATCTTGGAATTCTTGGTGGCCCATTCTCCTTGCACCTGGTGCACAAGCAAATCTGAATCACCGGTTACCAACAACTCCTGAATGTTCATGTCGACTGCCATGTTGAGCCCTAGTATGCAGGCTTCGTACTCCGCCATGTTGTTGGTGTAGGGAAATATGAGTTTAGCAGATACGGGATAATGCTGACCCGTTTCTGATACCAAGACTGCTCCAATGCCCACTCCTTTGAAATTTACGGCTCCGTCAAAGAACATCCTCCAACCATCATATGCTTCCGTAATGTCTTCTCCTACGAATGATACTTCTTCATCAGGGAAATACATTTTCAAGGGTTCGTATTCTCCTCCTACCGGATTTTCAGCGAGGTGATCTGCCAACGCTTGTCCCTTGACTGCCTTTTGAGTTACATAGATGATGTCGAACTCGCTCAGTAGTATCTGCCATTTAGCCAACTTCCCCGTAGGCATGGGCTTCTGAAATATGTACTTCAGAGGATCCATCCTGGATATGAGGTATGTAGTGTAAGCACAGAAATAATGCCTCAACTTCTGGGCCATCCAGGTCAAAGCGCAGCAAGTGCGTTCAAGCAGAGAATACCGCGCTTCATAAGGCTTGAATTTCTTACTCAGGTAATATATGGCTTGCTCCTTTCTTCCTGTCTCATCATGTTGTCCCAAAACGCATCCGAAGGCTCCATCTGAAACGGATAGATAAAGTAGCAAGGGTCGTCCTGGCTCTGGCGGGATCAGATTTGGCGGTGTGGATAGGTATTATTTGGTTTTGTCAAAAGCTTTCTGACAGTCCTCGGTCCAACTTGTCTCGGCATCTTTCCTCAGCATCTTGAAGATGGGTTCACATATTACTGTGGACAATGCTATGAATCGACTGATGTAGTTGAGCCGTCCCAGGAAGCTCATCACGTCCTTCTTGCTTTTAGGTGGTGGTAACTCCTGAATAGCTTTGACTTTAGTCGGATCTAGCTCGATCCCTCGGCGACTGATAATGAATCCCAATAGCTTTCCTACGGGAACCTCGAATGCACATTTTGCGGGGTTCAACTTCAAGTTGTACCTTCTTAGCTTGTCAAAGAACTTTCTCAAGTCCGCTATGTGGTCCCCGGCTCTCTTGGATTTGATAATGGCGTTGTCCACATACACCTCTATTTCTTTGTGTATCATATCATGGAAAATGGTTGTCATGGCTCTCATGTAAGTGGCCCGAGCATTCTTGTAACAGTATACTCCCCAAGGTGTAATAAAGGCTGTCTTCTCGGCATCTTCTTCATCCATCCAGATCTGGTGATAACGTGCGAAGCAATCCACAAAGGATTGGAGTTCTTTCTTGGCGCAGTTATCGATCAGGATGTGTATGTTTGGTAATGGGAAATCGTCTTGGGGACTTGCTCTGTTTAAATCTCGATAATCAACACATATTCGGACCTTCCCATCTTTCTTTGGAACTGGCACAATATTAGCTAACCATGTTGGGTGCTCAACCACCTTGAGAACCTTGGCTTTGATCTGCTTGGTAACTTCCTCCTTGATTTTCAAACCCATGTCTGGTTTGAATTTTCTGAGTTTCTGTTTGACTGGCAGACACATGGGGATAGTAGGCAACTTGTGAGCCACAATAGATGTGCTCAAACCGGTCATATCGTCATACGATCATGCGAAGATGTCCTCATATTCTTTAGAAAACGGATGTACTCCTCTTTCTCTGTTGGTGACAAATGAATGCTGATGCGGGTTTCCTTGATGGTCTCGGTGTCTCCCAAATTTACTGCTTCTGTTTCGTCCAAATTGGATTTAGGCTTGTTCTCAAAATTCTCAACTTCCCTGACAATTTCCTCGGGTATCTCATCTTTTTCCTCTGAGTCACTATTCTCATGTCGCGTTGCCTCATTACATGTCATAGTCACTGGTCCATCAGGAAAAGTAATAATAACACTGTAGAAGGGAAAAGTATAAAACTAGTAATGAATAACGATAAAGGACAAATGCATTGGATTAAAACTGAGAAAATTGTTCAAACAAAGCTTGGCTGGGTGGATCGAGCATTTATTTTGAAACGAAGAAATCTTAAAACAAAATTGCTGGAAATTTTAAATGCCTAGAAGGTCTATAAATTCTGCCAAGCTACCCAGGGACTCGGCGGGCTCGGGATGGTGTGACGGTCAAGTTTCTGAGAATAGCTCCCTTCGCCACAGTCTAAATGTTGAGGCCTTCTTCCTCCTCCTCCTCAATTATTGCACTGCATTGTATCATCTATTCTGACTTTTCCCTTGCTTTTAAGATCACTTGGTAAAGAGGAGGTGGAAGACCTTTAGGTATGCTGATGATGCCAGTATGTGCGAACCAATCTCAGGGGATGGGAATAATCAAAATAAAGGAAAAAACAAAAGGTATCTAAATAAATATGCGGAAATATAAATTCGCGTCCTAATTTGGGAGCCTCATTGTGCCCGAGGTAGGCCTAGCACAAGTAGATCTGGAGAGCTTTTAATGCCAATAAATACTTCATTTCATAACATAAAAATAGACGGATCCCAAAACGATACTAAGATAATAATAAGATAAGTTGCTACTGGCACTTGGCCTTATTGCATTTTAGGAAAGCAAGTAAATCTAGCCTATTTGGTCTCGGAAGGACTTTCTTCAGGCTGAATGCTCTTGTCGATCAAATCCCCCAGTTCGTGTATGCTCATTTGTAAAAATGCCTTTGCCAAATGTTCTTCTTCATTTCCCTCAGCGTTCTGGCAGTCGATGACTCTCTTCCTCACTTTTCCTTCCAATTCCAACAGGCTGTATTCCAGATATTCAAGCTTTTCGCTAGTCTTGACGGCCCACTCTTTCCATTCATTGATTTGGTCATCTGATGGAAGATTCCTCCACCAGTCTAGCAAGAGTGAGGGTGTGCTAACCATACCGAAGCTGGGGACCTAGTGCCTCATTTTCTGCAAAACAAAAGGTTAGACCTTACCCCCACCGGACTCGACTATTTATACATTTATGATCAGCATACATTTAGTTCACCAAATTAATGCACAAAACGTGGCTGCGTCCATTGGGATTATGGGCAACCCAATGGACTTTGGATAAGGCTTATCTTAAAGGATCATTATGTGGACAACATAACTGATCCGGCTAGGTTTGACCATGATGCATGCACAATTTAAACAGAGTAAGGTTTCTATGGGGTTTTAGACTGATACCCTCAAGCGGAAAACTTGAGGGGGAAGGCACGGAACTGTCAACTGCATCGCTGATCGACTGTTTTTACCGCAAATAAGCCTTTCCGAATTTAAGGGTAGTAAATAGGAAGAGCGCAACCACACATTAAAGCGTTGCTATAGTATTTGAGATGCACGAGTGGAATATGATGCGGAACATGATTTATGTAGGAATTAATAACATGTAGTCAAGTATTTTCACGTAGGAAAAATAAATAAAAATAAATACAGTATTTAAATAATTGAAAGACAGCTACAGAAAAAAGGAAATTAGGAGACAAATTAGTTTCAGGGCAAAATGCTTGAAAAATAGACAGTTAAATTCAAATAAGGGAGAAGGGTACGAGATAAGCGTGCTTGGACTAATTTGTAAAAGACGAGTTCGTTATGGTAAGAGCCTAAAAATATCCCCAGCAGAGTCGCCATGCTGTCGCTCCACCCCCCTTTTTCCTCGCGGGGAGGAGTCCGGGTCTTCGACATTCACGGGGTGTGATGACTCATTTCCTTTTGGGAATTGGGTGTTTTAAGAGGCGCCACCTAACGCATTAAGGTGCGTTAGGGCACCTAGAGTAGTTAACTCTTGGGTTGGTTCGCATTACCGGAGATTAGGGTAAGGGCTCGAAGTAACCTCGAGGGGAAGGTGTTAGGCACCCCCCTTGGTCCACAACTGTGGGTCCTGGCCGAACTTATATTCACAAATTAGTCCATACAAATAGTTGAATCAGATAAGTTGTTTGTAAAGCACATTGAACAATTCAAGTTGTGAAATAGAAGTTTGAACAAATTAAAAAAACAAAGTTTTAAAACGGGGAGAGGGTTTGGGGTAAGGAGCGGTCCTAGGTTGTTTATCCTATAGTATCACCCCACGCAATATCCGGTAGACACTCCTCAATGAGGGGCTACACGTGACACTAACGCGTAGTCATCATATCCCATGTCTACCCTTCCCATCCCCTTATTAGTCATGCAAAGCGAGTGTTTGGTCACTGATACCTATTGCGTGCTGCTACCCGTCCCTTCTTAACGGTCCCGAAGGGAGTTAGGACCTTTACCTATAGGTGGTTCTAGACGTACCACTAAGTTTTAAAGGCAAAAATCTAAGGCAACAGTCAAAAAGCATTTAGGACTTTCACATAATGGGAGCAATTAAAAGGCTCACAGTTTCCTCCTCAAACATACATACAATCAACACGTCTTAAGCACAATTAAGGTCTTTATTAATCAAAGTCCTAAAGCAGGATTTCCAGGTGATTATGCAAAAATAGACAACTTTTAGATCCAGAAGTTATGACCTAGTTGTTGCCATGGACTCCTTTTTAACAGCTTATTAGAATCAGAAACGTTGAACGACAGAAACAACTTCAAGGAAATGCAGGTTTTGAAAATGCCCTAAGGCTTGCCTATATGCAATACTGTGTCTATACTAATGCAGAAACAAACAAGTTTTCAAAATAGACCCTTTTAATACCTGTAGGTAGGATATCTAATGAGATTAAAGCAATTTTGAAAGAACTATTTTCAGGAAATGTCATCGCTTAATAAGACTAGTTTTAAGAAGTAAACTAGGCGAAATGAAATTGACTTATTAGGCTAATTAGATTACCAGACGTAATTGCAAATGGAAATCCCTATAGGCATGGTATCTAGGCGCCTTACAGGTTTTAGTCAACAGGAAGTAACATATGAAAGACTTATTAGAACTGAATCGGAATTAGGCCCTATAGACATGGTATCTACATTTGAATTGATTTAAGACATGATGGCTTGGAACCAAAAATGCAGAATTTTATGAACATGGTTTCTATCTGATGCAAACGACATTAAAAGTGAAGTCCTTACAGGCATGATTTTTATTTGATGCAAATGAAATTAGAAGTGGAATCCTATAGGCATGATTCTCTATTATGATGCAAATGAAATTAAAAGTGGAATCCTATAGGCATGATTCTATTATGCAAAAAGCAATCAAATTCAACAAGAATAAAAACCCTATGGACATGTTTTCTGTTGAGTGAAGCAGGCAGATTTGAAAAATAAACCCTAAGAGCAGGATTTCTACCCATGTTACCCCACAAAGTATACATCTACCCACCCTTTTACTAAATAGCCCAATTATCTGTTTACAAATTATTACAGGCCAATAAATGAATTACATAAGTAAAAATAAAAATCAAGAAGCTATTCTATAGAGAGCCTGCAATTAGGCCCAAGTTTCCTAAAGCCTCCAATGGTCTTTCAAGCCTCATTTCCAATAGACAGATCAGAGTCTAGGTGCACCAAAGTTCCCTAAGGGTCTCAAGGACCCCAGGCAATGCTTACACCTAGATTTAGTAGCCAAGCATTTAACCAGTGCAGTGTAAAAAGGCCAGCCTCAGTATGCTAGAGTTCAGAGGGTTCTTAGGAGGATCCCAAGGCAGTACACATACTAGAGAGGATAGAACTTATTAACTAAGAGTGAAGTGAAAGTGCAGGACACAGGTTAAAAGAAATCTATTAAAGACTGAATTAAAAAGTCTGTTTTGAAAAGCAGTCAGTAAGGTAATAGAGGTTGTTTGAAAGAGGTTGGAATGATAAAAACACTTCAGGATAGGATCACACACAGAACCCAAAAGAGTTCAGTAGTCATTTGGATTGGTTTAGACATGCTCAGAAATATTTGAAACTGGCATAATCACAAACTAATCAGGGAGAACATAAACACATAGAGGGGGATAGGGATTTGGGATTCATAAGAATGGTAAGAACACAGTAGGCAAAAAAACAATTGTCCAGGCATGCTTGAATCACACAAGGGAATACATGAATTTAAAGGGAGGGGAGTCATACTAGCATGCTGATAATATAACCTAAATACAAACTCCACAACAGAACCACAAGTAAAAGCAGGCTAAAAATAAAAGAAACTGAAACAAGAAGAGAAACATGTTGTTGTTGAGGCTTTAAATTAAACTAGGACATACCAGTGAAGATAGAAGTAAGCAGAATGAAAGAACCAAAGAGCACAGATGATTAGCCTTGGCTTGCGGCCGTCTAATAGTAGCAAAATAACACAAGGAAGAAGGGAGAACAGAGATTTTTAATAAGAGAGGAGTTTTTTGAAAGCCAAGTCCGTGTCTTGTTTGTGAAAGACTTAGAGTATTTATAGTTGAAAGTAGGTAGTGGAATAAGGTAAAAATCATAGTAGTACACTAATTTAAGAACTCAGAATCAATCAATTAGAGAATCAATGAAGTACTCCCTTAAGTTAAGGGAATCAAGATCAAACAGAAAGATTCAGTACCATATAAAGCAGGAAGAAGAATCGGTGCATGATTAAATAAGGAAGGGGTCAAGGTTAAGTAGGCGTAGAGTAGTCAATTAGGACCAAATTTAGAAAAACTCAATTAAGGAAAGACTAAGTACACCATAGTAGATATGGTAATGAAATCAGTTAATTTATACAGACGAGGCAAAGCTTTTAGGGTTTTTAGAAGGAGATATTTCAATCACCATCAATTAAGGAAAATCAGAATCAATCGTGGGGAGTCGTGATTCTGTATTTTCAACATATAAATAGAGACGAATGAACAAGAGTAGCAAACAAACAAGGTCAACCATATAGACAGAAAGAAACAAGAGATGAGCAAACACAATCATATAGAGGTGATATAAGCAGGCTAAAGATTCAGCAGAACATATTCGAAGCATGGTGACCACGAGAGATTAACGAGAATCAGGTAAACAGGCTAATACACAGAACCAAGGAAAAGAAAATCATGCTAACATACAGAAACAAGGTAAAGAGAATCATGCTAACACACAGAAACAAAGTAAAGAGAATCATGCTAACACACAAAAACAAAGTAAAGAGAATCGTGCTAACACACAGAGCCAAAGTAAAGAAAATCCTTAGAAAAAATTAGGGCTTTTAGCAGAGTCGAGTTAAAAAGTAGTAGGAACATAGAATCGGTCAAAATAAGCAAGAAAAAAAAGGTTTAATCATGGAGAAATCGGTTGGAACAGGTGTAGAAAGAACTCCGAGAAAACCCTAGTTTTCTAAGAAAGTAAAAGTGGTTTAAAGTAGAGGATCTTTCAGAAGAAAGCTTGAGAATAAGCAAATCGTAGAAGGAAATAGGCTTAAAGCATGAAATCAACATAGATCTGAGAGATTCAGAAGAGAGTTAGGGTTTCAAAAGGAAACCCAAATAGAAATCGAAAAAACCTGTTGTTACTTCACAAATCGTAACACATATGGTGTGATTTTGCACAAAATCACACTAGAGAAGCCTCAAACAACAGAATCAGAAACCCTAGGTCCCAATCGACGTGGCCCAGGACCCTTGAGGGCCTTAGAGATTATGAGCAAGGCGGTGGAGTGACCATTGGAGGCTTGGGGTTGAGAGGTAGTCGCCGGAGATGACCGGAGAAGGAGGCGGCGATTGAAAAGTGACTAGGGTTAGGTTGAGAGAGAAGAGGGAGATGAGAGCATCTGAAGGCGGCGGATTGGAAAAGTGATTAGGGTTGGGGGGGTTGATTAGAGTTAAAAAAGGAAGGGGATTATTTGGACCGTTGATCTGGGAGATCAATGGTCAAGATTCAACCGGGTAGGTGGGTTCTGGGTTTGGGAAAGGGTTAATGGGGTATGGGTCGGGTTTTTAATTATAAAATTGGGCTGGGATTGGGGTTCGATTTGGCTATAATTGAAAGTCAAATTTGGCTGCTATTTAAATAGCCAGTTTTTCCCTATTTTAATTTTAATTAATAATAATAATATCTAGAAAATAATTTAAGGTGCCAAAATAATTTAAAATACATAATTAACATTTTAAAAATATAGGGGCCAATTTTATGCATATAAAATATAATTATATTTTAAAATGGGCTAACATTACAAGTATATGCAATTTAGCTTTAAAAATACTAAATGTAATTGTAAAATTACATAAAAATTGCATTAGCCATATTTTGGCAAAAGTATAGAAATCAAATAAATGAATTCTCAAAACAATAATTTTTGAAATAATTATTGGGGATTTTATGGATAAAAGGGGAGAAAATAAATCAATTTAAACCCTTAAAATTATGGGAAAAATAATGAAAGCCTTGTTCATGCTTATAAATGCATGTANAATATCAGGCGGCATATCAAAGAAGAAAGACGTTGGGGCAGTAATGGTGGCTTAAGGCCCGAAATCTCCACTTACCTATCGAACACCTCCACCCACATATCAAACACCTCCATCCACATACCAAGCACCACCACCTACATATCCACCACCATCTCCCAGATATTCAACCAGCCACTGTCTATCATACCTATAACTCCCAACCATCTCATTTCCAGTCACCTCCGACTCGCCAAAATTATCCAAGACCAAGACCCAATTTTGACCGTAAGCCACCCAAACAATACACCGCTATTGCTGAACCCATTGACCAGCTGTCTGATAGGTTGAAGGCCGCAGGTTATGTCACTCTTGTTCCCGCTGTGGCATTGGAGAGTCCATCCCAATGGGTCAATCCTAACAAAACTTGTGCGTATCATTCAGGTATGAAGGGGCACACCACTGACGAGTGCCGAGCATTGAAAGATAAGATCCAGACGCTGATTGACAACAAGGTCATACAGGAAAAGGAAGCCACACCCAATGTTCGCGACAACCCTCTCCCTCATCGTAGAGGTGGTGGGATACATGTGATAGAGAAGAACGAAGAATGGGATCCTAAAGGGTCGATTGGGCTTATTCGGGAAGGTGATGACTTTAAATCCTCGGTCACACTTACTCCTATTGTAGTACAGACTCAGTCGACAATCGAGGTTGAGGTAGCCACATCAGTTCCATTGGAGGCAGAGGTGGCTCCACTCGCGGCCACCCCTGTTCCGTTTGAAGTAGAAGTGGTCGCACCTTTCACAGTGACAGTATCGACCATGCCTCCTTTCAATTCAAAAGCAATACCTTAGGATTATGTTGCCGAAGCTAGGCGAAAAGGAAAGGCAAAGATGGAGGAATCTGATGCCGCACAAGGAATGACTAGGACTGGAAGAATCTATACACCTGAACACCTGGGAGGACCGAGTAAGGATGCCACTACCAAGCAGCCTGTCATTGAACAGGGCCAGATGACCTTTGGAGGAAAGTACAAGCAGAGGAGTATTTGGTCATTGATCATTTGAACAAAACCCTAGCTCAGATATCCATCGTGTCGCTGTTGCAAAATTCAGAAGCACACAAGAATGCTTTAATGAAAGTGTTGAGCGAAGCATATGTGCCCAATAATATCACAAGCGGAGAAATGGCTAACATGGTAGGACAGGTGTTGGAAAGTCACAAAATCACTTTCCACGAGGATGAGTTGCCGCTTGAGGGTTTGAATCACAACAGGGCACTGCATATCACAGTGCGATGCGAAGACTACTTCATTACCTGGGTCCTGATTGATGGAGGATCCAGTCTCAATATTTGCCCACTAACAACACTGAAGAGGTTAGGCAAAGGCCTATACGAGATAAGGGAAGGAACCATGAACGTGAAGGCTTTTGATGGGTCTCAAAGAGCTACCATCGGAGAAATCAATCTCTGTGTACAAATGGGGCCTACGTGGTTCGATGTCGACTTTCAGGTGTTGGACATATCTGCATCCTACAATTTGCTGTTAGGACGACCATGGATACACGCCGCTGGGGCTATGGCATCAACCTTGCCTCAGGTAGTAAAGTTTGAATGGAACCATCAGGAGGTGATCATTCATAGTGAGGGGAATAACCCCATCTACACCAGCCAAACCATCCCGGTTATCAAAAACAGAAGAAGGCTAGGAGGGGAAACCTATCATCACATTGAACGTGTCAACGCCGTTGAGAAAGACAAATGGTGGAGTAGCAAAATAGAAAGCATACTGGCATGGTCCGGGTATGAACCCGGGAAAGGGCTCGGGAAGAATCTCCAAGGTATTACTAAACTGATACAGCTGAAGGGTCATGGGACGACTTTCGGTCTCGGATACCAGTACACATGGCAAGAGTATAAGGATTGGTCACCTCCATGGCATGGACCGTATTACCCTCTCGAGCAACCAGTGCCGCATCTGGATCAAGCTTTTCACCAAGCTGACACAATATGGGGAACCGCAAAAGAAGAAGCATTAGTTGGGCTGAGGAATCTGTTCTTGGAAGACGAAGACATGGACTACAGTGCAATAATTGAGGAGGAGGAGGAAGAAGGCCTCACTATTCAGACTGTGGAGAAAGGAGCTGTTCTCAGGAACTGGACCGCCACACTATCCCGGGCCCGCCGTGTCCCTGGGTAGCTTGGCAGATTTTATTTCTATAGCCATTCTAGGCATTTAAGATTTTCAGTAACTTTGTTTTAAAGATTTACTTGTTTCAAAATAAATGCTCGATTCACCGAGCCGTACTTGTCCGGATGTTTTTCAGTTTTAATCAAATGCATTGCTCTTTATTATTCATTATTATTTTCTACACTTTTTCTTTCTACAACGTTATTATTACCTTTCCTGATGAACCGGTGACTGTGACATGTAATGAGGCAATGCAATATGAGGATAGTGATTTGGATGAAGAAGATGAGATACCCGAGGAAGTTGTCAGGGAGGTTGAAAACTTTGAGAATAAGCCTAAGTCCAACTTGGGCGAAATCGAAGCAGTAAACTTGGGGGAAGCCGAGACTATTAACGAGACTCGCATCAGCATTCACTTATCGGCAACAGAGAAAGAAGAGTAAATTCGTTTCATTAAGGGAGTATAAGGAAATTTCTGCATGGTCATATGACGACATAATCGGGTTGAGCACGTCCATAATGGCTCACAAGTTACCTACCGATCCAATGTGTCCACCAGTGAAGCAGAAACTCAGAAAATTCAAACCAGATATGAGCCTGAAAATCAAGGAGGAAGTTACTAAGCAGATCAAAGCCAAAGTTCTCAGGGTGGTTGAGTACCCAACCTGGTTAGCCAACATTGTGCCAGTCCTGAAGAAAGATAGGAAAGTCAGAGTAAGTGTTGACTATCAAGATTTAAACAGAGCAAGTCCCAAGGATGACTTTCCACTTCCAAATATACACATCCTGATCGACAACTGCGCCAAGCATGAACTCCAATCCTTTGTAGATTGCTTCGCGCGTTATCACCAGATCTGGATGGATGAAGAAGACACAGAGAAAACAGCTTTCATTACACCATGGTGGGTATACTGCTACAAGATGATGCCATTTGGTCTCAAGAATGCTGGGGCTACTTACATGAGAGCTATGACAACCATCTTCCATGATATGATACACAAAGAAATAGAGGTGTATGTGGACGACGTCATCGTCAAATCCAAGAGAGCCGCAGATCACATAACAGACTTGAGAAAATTCTTTGATAGGTTAAGGATATACAACCTAAAGTTGAACCCCGCAAAGTGTGCATTCGGGGTTCCCGCAGGGAAATTATTGGGATTCATCGTCAGCCGTCAAGGGATCGAGCTAGATCCATCTAAAATCAAGTCTATTCAGGAGTTACCGCCACCTAGGAGCAAAAAGGACGTGATGAGCTTCCTAGGACGTCTCAACTATATTAGTCACTTCATAGCACAGTCCACAGTCATATGTGAACCCATCTTCAAGATGTTGAGGAAAGATACCGAGACAAGCTGGACCGAGGATTGTCAGAAAGCTTTTGACAAGATCAAGGAATACCTATCCACACCAGCGGTCTTGGTCCCGCCAGAGCCGAGACGGACTTTGCTACTCTATCTATCTGTATTGGATAGAGCCTTCGGATGTGTTCTGGGAAAAAATGACGAGACGGGAAGAAAGGAGCAAGCCATATACTACTTGAGTAAGAAGTTCACACCTTACGAAGCACGGTATTCTCTGCTGGAACGCACTTGTTGTGCTTTGACCTGGACGGCCCAGAAGTTGAGGCATTACTTCTGTGCCTATACCACATGCCTCATATCCAGGATGGACCCTTTGAAGTATATATTTTAGAAACTCATGCCGACTGGAAAGTTAGCCAAATGGCAGATACTGTTAAGTGAGTTCGATATCATCTATGTAACTCAAAAGGCGGTCAAAGGACAAGCACTGGCATACCATCTTGCTAAAATCCGGCGGGAGGAGAATACAAACCCTTGAAAATGTATTTTCCTGATAAAGAGGTGTCATTCGTAGGAGAGGACATTACTGAAGCATACGACGGCTAGAGGATGTTCTTCGACGGAGCTGCAAATTTCAAAGGGGTAGGCATTGGAGCGGTTTTGGTATCAGAAACAGGTCAACATTATCCGGTATCTGCTAAACTTAGATTTCCCTGCACCAACAACATGGCAGAGTATGAGGCCTGCATACTAGGACTCAACATGGCAGTCGACATGAATATTCAGGAGCTGCTGGTAATTGGCGATGCACATTTGCTTGTGCACCAGGTACAAGGAGAGTGGGCTACCAAGAATTCCAAGATATTTCCATATCTGCACCATGTCCAGGAATTGAGAAAGAGGTTCACAAAGATAAAGTTTCGGCATGTATCCGGAATTCAGAATGAGTTTGCCGATGCATTGGCCACCTTGTCATCTATGATACAGCATCCGAACAAGAATTTCATTGATCCCATCCTAGTAAGAATTCATAATCAGCCGGCATATTGTGCCCATGTTGAGGGAGAGACGGATGGAAAGCCTTGGTTCCATGATATCAAGGAGTATTTGGCGAGAGGAGAATATCTGGAGCATGCAAACCACACTCAGAAACGCACACTCCGGAGATTGTCCAATCACTTCTTCCACAACGGACGAAACTTGTACAGAAGAATTCCCAATTTGGGATTGCTAAGGTGTGTTGACGCAAAAGAAGCTTCTAAGCTACTCGAAGAGATACATGCTGGGACCTGCGGCCCACATATGAATGGTTTTGTCTTAGCCAAGAAGATACTTAGGGCCGGTTACTTTTGGATGACCATGGAGACATATTGCATCCAGCATGTCCGCAAATGCTACCAGTACCAAGTGCATGCCGGTATGATAAAAGTGCCGCCAAACGAGCTCAATGCAACAAGCTCACCGTGGCCATTCGCCGCCTGGGGAATGGATGTCATTGGTCCGATTGAGCCCACTGCTTCAAACGGACACAATTTTATTCTGGTAGCCATTGATTACTTCACAAAATGGGTAGAGGCTTCATCTTACAAAGCTGTAACCAAGAAAGTCGTCGCAAATTTTGTCAAAGATTGTATTGTTTTCCGATTCGGAGTTCTCGAGTCTATTGTTACTGATAATGCCGCCAAACTCTACAGTGTTCTAATGAAAGCCATGTGTGAAACTTTCAAAATCAAGCACAAGAATTCCACAGCCTATAGACCTCAAATGAATGGAGCCGTAGAAGCCGCCAACAAAAACATCAAGAAGATACTAAGGAAGATGGTATAAAACCACAAACAATGGCACGGGAAGCTACCCTTCGCTTTGTTGGGATACCACACCACATTTCGCACATCAACCGGGGCAACTCCCTACATGGTGGTTTATGGTACCAAAGCTGTCATCCCAGCCGAGGTAGAGATTCCTTCTTTAAGAATCATACAGGAGGCTGAACTCAGCGATGCAGATGGATAAGGAGCCACTATGAACAATTGGCCCTTATCGATGGAAAGAGGATGAACGCAGTATGTCACGGTCAACTTTATCAGAATAAATGTCCAGAGCTTTCAACAAAAGGGTCAAACCATGGCAATTTGCACCAGGACAGCTGGTGCTGAAGAAGATCTTCCCACATCAAGATGATGACAAAGGGAAATTCTCTCCCAACTAGCAAGGTCCTTATATGGTTCACAGAGTGCTGACGTGAGAAGCACTCATACTTGCAGAAATGGACGGAGAAATCTAGCCAAAACCAATCAATTCAGACGCAGTCAAGAGATACTATGCTTAGATTATTCATCTTTCCTCATCTGATGTAATTGAACTACGCTTGACCTGATGCCCGTTTAAGAGGGGATACGTAGGCAGCCTTATGGGTTCGGTCATATCATAATAAAATTTCCAATTTTCCCAAAAATCAGAAATTGGGGCACAATTTTGAGGAGGACCCTCAAAATTCCGGAGCAAGTCCAGCCAACGCCAGCCTATGTCAAACAGTCAGAAATCGGCTAAGAAATTGGGGCAGAATTTTTAGAAGGATTCTCAAAATTCCAAATAAGGTTCAACCAGACTCATTACTCGCAAGTGGCCGAAGGATCATTTACCAAACCGGGGCAGAATTTTGAGGAGGACCCTCAAAATTCTAACATGAGAAAGCTGCAATGTCTCCAAAACATGTTACAGTCACTAGTTCATCTAAATACTGGATATTTCAATGTGTTTCTAAATAACTCTATTTTTTTTATCAATAATTGCATATTTTCGAAAATGCTATTTTCCATAACAGTCAGGTGTTACCCAGGGAAACACGAAAAAGGCCTCCAGAACGGAGCAAAGCAAGGCCATCGGACAAACGCACGAACCAACCGCCCCTCACAAAACTTACGATTTTTCTTTGAACGGAGGCACATCTGACGTAGCGGTAGCATCCGCAAGAGTATAGACGTAACAAGATCACTATCAATCGGACCATCAGACACCGAATATATCTCCAGCTAAGACATATACCACTCTTATTTGCTACCCACTCTTTGCATGGGACTAAGCCCTGTCCCACACATCTGCATGAGGCTAATCCTTACCTCCCTAATGCATGAGGCTAATCCTTGCCTCCCTGCCTACATGAGGCTAATCCTTGCCTTCATATTTGCATGAGGCTAATCCTTGCCTCCCTAATTGCATAAGGCTAATCCTTGCCTCCCTGCCTGCATGAGGCTAATCCTTGCCTCCCTATCTTGCATGAGGCTAATCTTGCCTCCACATTTGCATGAGGCTAATCCTTGCCTCCCTAATTGCATGAGGCTAATCCTTGCCTCCCTGCCTGCATGAGGCTAATTCTTGCCTCCACATTTGCATGAGGCTAATCCTTGCCTCCACATTTGCATGAGGCTAATCCTTGCCTTCCTAATTGCATGAGGCTAATCCTTGCCTCCCTGCTTGTATGAGGCTAATCCCTGCCTCCATATTTGCATGAGGCTAATCCCTGCCTCCGCACCTGCATGAGGTTAATCCTTGCCTCCCTAATTGCATGAGGCTAATCCTTGCCTCCATATTTGCATGAGACTAATTCCTGCCTCCATACCTGCATGAGGCTAATCCCTGCCTCCATATTTGCATGAGGTTATCCCTCCCTCCGCATTTGCATGAGGCTAATCTTTGCCTCCCTAATTGTATGAGGCTAATCCTTGCGTCCACATTTGCATTAGGCTAATCCTTGCCTCCCTGCCTGCATGAGGCTAATCCCTACCTCCATATTTGCATGAGGCTAATCCCAGCCACCGCATCTACATGAGGCTAATCCCTGCCTCCCTAATTGCATGAGGCTAATCCCTGCCTCCACATTTGCATGAGGCTAATCCGTGCCTCCATATTTGCATGAAGCTAATTCCTGCCTCCATACCTGCATGAGGCTAATCCCTGCCTCCATATTTGCATGAGGTTATCCCTGCCTCCGCATCTGCATGAGGCTAATCCATGCTTACATATTTGCATGAGGCTAATCCCTGCCTCCACATCTGCATGAGGCTAAGCATTGACCCTCCTTGCATAACTATCGATCTATTCTGGTACTATCTGTTTGTTTTCAATTGGGCTAAGCTCTGCCCTTCATTTCACAAGACTAAGCCTTGTCTTGGTAACATCATACTATTGCATCTCATGGGCTGAAATATCGCCAATCTGTCCAAAGGCATCATAGTCTAAAGGCATCATCCTCATAGCTGGAAAACACCATGCCATGGCCCGAGGATCTCTCAAATTTGCATATCATTATTCAAAGGCGTCATGGTTCGGAGGCACCATCTTCATGGCCCGAGAACATCATTTCGTGGCCTACGAATCCCGCACTAAATGACTCATGGCCCAGGACATCATGGTCTGAGGACATCATCCTTAACCGTCCGAAGACAACTTTTATGGTCCAAAAGGGAATCTGCATCATGTTTAAATTTTCGCACAAATACATGTCTGTAGCATCTCTTTATCTGCAGGTGACGAGTAAGCAACTGCTATCCTAGCAAGAGCGACCTCGCTCCAGTTCCTTCAACTATCTCAAACTCGACCATTCACCATAACCGCTTTTGCATCTCGTGTCCGTTCTTGTAATGACTTCATCGGTATATTCCGCCAATGAATCTAGAACTACACATGGACTGATTCCTGTAAAACCATGGATATGTAGGCAACTCAAAGACCGGAGTCCGCCTCTATCTTTCAAAACATCCCATTCGGTCAAAATTGACCATCATTTCTTTACCCGAAAACTCTTTCATCCTTCCCGGGTAAAAAGGGGTAGCTGTTGATACCCTATTTTTCCCATAATACTTTCAAACTATGCTTTGGCACCAATTAGTATTTTTCATATAATTTTTGCATTTTTTAAAATATTTTTAATTAACTTATCCCAGCATTTATTTATAAAAAAATCATTGATTGCATCACAAAATAGCTCTATAATAATTTTTTGGCTTAATTTTATAATTTTGCATTTATATTAAGTTTCAATTATTGCACAAATAGCCACATTTGTATTTTAGGATGCAATTGTAATTACTTTGCCATTATAGCCCATGCATGCATTATTAGATTATTTTTTACCGGAAAATAGCCTTTTATATTTTTTAAATATTAAGTAATTACTTTAAAATATTTCCATGCATGAAAATCATTTTTTGTAATTTATTGACCATTTTTTAAAATTGTTTTGGCAATTAATTTCGTATTTAACAAATTGTCCCTTTTTCATTTGGACCTAGCCTATTAAATCATCCCAATTTCAACCCCTCCCCAATCCTAATTCAATATGACCAGGCCCAAAATATACCCCATCCCAAACCTTAATGCCGACCCGGCCCCAAACCCTTTCAATCTCGACCGTTGAACACAGAGATCAACGGCAACAATTAACCCTTTTCCTTTTTTTAGTTCCAAACGACCCACCAAACCTGGCCATTTCTCATCAACAGCCGCCCTGAAACCCCTTTCCTCTCCAATTCTCTCTGAGACCTAAACCTAACCCTAGTCGTTGCCACCCAAAACCATCCCTAATCCCTATGATTCCTACTCAATCTATGGCGTCCGATGGCTGTATGAAACCTCTACTTGTCTCCTATCTCCCTGGTTGTTCGATTGTATGGTTTTTGTGGAAGGACCTCGAAGAGATGTGGTCCAGATCTCGATTAAGGCTCTTCAAGAATTTGTCCATGGTCTGTGAGTGAGTTCTACCAAAGTTTCACGGTTCAAATCGTTGATTCAAAGGCCAGATTCTCTTTCCCTCTCTCTTTTCTTCAAGAAACCCAAGGTTTGGACTTGAATCGGTTCAGATCTCCGTAGATCTGGAATGATCCTGAGTTCATCATTGATTTTCCTAAAAAGTTCCTTTACTTCTTCACTAGTTAATCGATGTCTGAACCTTTTTACTATATCAGGGCTTGTTTTCATGTTATTTGAACCTCTAGCTATCTGAAACGTTTTTTAAACTTCCATGACTATTTTTTGGGGTACTTTTACCCCTTTTACTACTGACCGATTTTTAAACACTACAATACTTCTGGTTTTTGACTTCTATGACTTCTGTTTGTTCGAATCTGTATATGTTGACACGCCTTCCAGTTCTCTTCTTTAAGTGTTTTCAAATTAGGGTTTCATCCCTTTAAGTTTTCTGCTAAATTTCTTAAGTGTTTGACTGTGGTTCTCGTTACTTGTTCGATCGATTTTTCCTATCTATGTTTTAATCCCTAGGTTTTCTGCTTGCTTCACATGATTATTTTAATATTCTACCATTATTCTTTAGTTCTGTCAATTAAAAGGGATTGACTGATTTTGTTTGCCTAATTAGGGTTCAAATTATGTTTTGCCGAGATTGGTACTTCTCTGTGATTTTCTTTCCTTATTTGTGACTCATGACTAGTACTGCTTGCCTTAGTTGGTTTATTTGCTTGACTTATGGGATACAATTGCTTTAACCGACTCCTAGGGGGTCTTTGATTGATTTATTAACCTTATTGAACCTGTAACTTGGTTGTTAATTGATTCTCCCTAATTTAAGGGGTACTTTCCGGATTCTGTTGAATTATTTGATCGGGTTTAGCCCCAATTAATTGTTTAATTTTACTTGCATGCCTTATTTGGAACTCTTAATTATTCTTTGCCTTATTTGTGTTACTCTGCTGAGTGCTATATAATCTCCCCATTCTGACTTTTGAGACACGAATACTAGTTCCTCACACTCTTACACTCTAAAAAACTCTTTCTGCCATCTCTGCTACTTGTGATCTTTTGTTATTATAGCCGGCTGCAAGCCAAGGCTGGAAATTGTGCAACATCTATCTTACATCTTGTGTTTTCTTTCTCTAACTCGTATGCTTCTGATTAAATTTCATAATCGAAACCTATGTGTTTATTTACTGTCTTAGTTCATCATTCCTGAATTTATTCCTGCTTTTGTTTATGCTTACCTAGCATGCCAAGCACTGATTTATTCAAATATACAATTAGCATGTCCCCACCTTACTTGTCTGTTCACTATTTTGTTTAACATGTCTGGCATATGTAACTAGCCTGTTTGACTAACTACTGTTTATCCAGCATGCCTAAACTTTGCTTTTGTGTAATTAGCATGCCTACACTTGTTAATACTTGACTAGTATGTTCATTCAAGTCATTGCCTATTCTACCTGCTAAGGGTAACTGCAGTTTATGTGTCCTCAAACATGTTTCTGCTGTGATCCTTGGTTCATTGACCTGCATGCTATCTAACCTATCAGTTCTATAGAATCCCTTGAGAATTCTATGCATCCTGTTGTTTATGTGCTCGATTAAGGTGTATTCTATGTGTTCCCCAACCACTCATTCCTTGTGTGGAAATTGTTTGTCAAAGTATTTTTCTAAGGATGTTTGTTCTGTGACTTGTGTTCTGATTGTAAAATTGTTTTTCATACTTTCCTCAAACTATCTTTACCTCTAAATTGGTACTGGTTTTCAGAAACTATTTTCACTCCTAAGACCTTTCTTTATACTGTTTATCGAACTCTTTCAAATAAGCATGCACTCTCACATTACTCTTAGATACTAAGTCTCGCCCCTCTGGTATGTGTATTGCCTTGAGACCCTTGAGATCTCTTTGAACTCTGGCATACCAGGGCTGGCACTTCCACACTGCACATAATCTTTGTTTGAGGAAAGTTTGGGTGTGATCACTGCCCGGGATCCTTAATGTCCTTAGGGAACTTTGACGCACCTAGACATGAATTGGGCTATGAAACTTTGGGCATTTGAGACTAGTGAAGGCTTGGTACACCAGGATTGCTTTGGGCCTGCTTCAGGATCCCTATAGCTTAACTTCTATTCTATTTATGCAATTTATATTCAATTCTTGGTCTATATTAATTATTGTAAACAAATATTGGGGTGACTAGTGAAAAGGGAGGGTAGTTGCATACTGTGGGTAACGTTGGGGTAGATAACATACCTATAGGGTCCATTTCGATTCAAATGTGTTTTGTTAGATGACATGCCTATAGGGGTCCGTTTGGTTCAAATGTGTTCGTTAGATAATATGCCTATAGGATCTGTTTGGTTCAAAAAAATTCTGCTTGGTTTACTTTTACATAATTAGAATCCATGCCTATAGGATCTAAATCAGCTTTAATAGAAATCATTCCTATAGGGTCTAAATCAGCTTTAATAGAAACCATGCCTATAGGATCTAAAATAAGTCTAACTTCAACTCATGTTTGTATATTCTAAATCATTAACTAATCTATTCATTTCTTTCATAAGTTTTCAACGTTGCATCAATCAATATCATTAGAAAGCATGCCTATTGGATTCAAATCGCCCGTTTTAAAATTGCTTACTGCTTTACTGCATTCCTGATCAATGATTAGATACCATGCTCATAGGACATCACTGTTATGTGCTTATGCAAGCCTATAGGGCGACTAAAATTCTGCAAACGGTAGAACTACGCTCCGTTATCTATGACTGCTCATATTCAACAAGTCTAAAACCAGTAGGCAAACTGAATAGGTCTCTGACAATCTAGTCCTAATTTAATACTACATATTCTCTGTTCACCTAGATATCCTGTTCTAGAGTTCCTCTTAAATATCTGAAAACTGTTGTTTGAGACGTGCACTTACTTGTTCTGTTTGCGGAGGTAAAATGTGAGCCTTAACTGTTCTCCCTTTAATGCAGTCCTAATTGTTTTGGTTGACTCCTGGATTTTTCTCCTTTAAGTACCTTATGATGGTCTAGAACTACCTAATTTAGAGGTCCTAAATACCTCCAGGGTCACAAGGAAGGGACGGGTAGTGCACGCATAGGATATCTTTCAAGGTTTCTAGAACGCTTTAGGCTATGACCAATTGGAGGGAATTGGGTAGTAAGGATATGATGACTACGCGCTAATATCACGTGTAGCCCCTCATTGAGGAGTGATTACCGGGCATTGTGTGGGTATGATCCTGTAGGCTAACCAACCTAGGACCCCCCTTTCCCAACTCCCGTTGTTTAAATGAATTTACTTTCTTTACATATGTGCGAATTGTTCAAACCTTTCTCTCGCTCCCATTACCTGAATCATACCTGTGTTTAGAATGTAAAAACATGCCTCGTTTGCGAATATTTGTTGAAATTGTTTACTTGCTAAATGACTGATTCATATAAGTTCAGCCGGGACCCAACGTTGTGGACTGTGAGGGGTGCCTAACACCTTCCCCTCAAGGATATTTCGAGCCCTTACCCTAATCTCTGGTGATGCAAACTAGTTACATGAGTTAACCGCTCTAGGTGCCCTAACGCACCATAATCCATTAGGTGGAGACTCTTCAAATACCCAAATCCCAAAAGGAAAGGAGTCGATCCCCCATGAATGTCGAAACCCGAACTTTCTCCGTGAGGAGGAAAAAAGGGGGCGCGACAATATGTGTAAAGGTGAGATTTGTAGTGTTCCCCGATCCATGTGCTCCTGTGAATCATGTGATCTGTTCTAATCCTTCTTAGAGAAAGGAAATTCTGATTCCTTGAATATAACATCCCTACTTGTAAAGAACTGCTTTGTGGCCAAATCAAGCAGTATGTAATCCTTATGTGTCTCAGAGTACCCCATGAGAATGGCTGCCTTAGCTCTCTCTGCAAACTTATTTGTTTTGACTAGATTTGTTGCATAGCACAAACAACCTATAGTCCTTAGATGTGCAATATTAGCATTCTTGTGGTACAATAGCTCATATGGGGTTTTGCCCCCTAGAACACTTGATGGCAACCTATTGATCAAATATACCGTTGTCTTAACACACATTCCCCAGTATCTGGTTGGAATTGAACTCTGAAACTTCAAAGCCCTTGTAGTGTCAAGTATATATCTGTGCCTTCTCTCCACTATGCCATTCTGCTGTGGAGTGTAAGGGCAGCTGCTTTGATGAATTATGCCAAGACCTGTTAACAGCTCAGAACATTGTGCATTGAAGAATTCAGATCCATTATCTGATCTTATTACCTTGATCACAATACCAAACTGATTTTGAACCATGGCAATGAACTGTCTTACTGCCACTATTGCTTCAGATTTTAACTGCAAAAAGAACACCCATGTATATCTAGAGTAATCATCCACAATTGTCAGGAAATACTGTTTCTTATCAAATGTAGCAATCTTATAGGGTCCCCATAAGTCCATGTGTACAAGATGAAATGCTACTGCTGATCTAGACATGCTTAATGGAATCTTCAACCTAGTCTGCTTTGCTAGTGGACATATCAAACAATTTTCATGTGACATCTCATTATTTTTATTGTTTAAGCCTACTACATGTCCCATTACCGATGTAGATGGATGACCTAGCCTGTTATGCCAAATTTCACTTGAATCTCTGCTTGTCCTGCTCACAGCATTGATACTATCATTTCCACCTTGCTTACCAACATTAGGATTGTTCCATCCAGATTTACCGTTCCCATTCCAAATGTTTTTATTTCCAGTGCCTGAGTTCTGTTGCCGTTCACCTTGAGCCCTTGGTCCTTCACCATATCTCCTTCTAGGAGCATAATCAGCAGGATAACCAACAATCTTATAACAATTTTCTTTAGTATGCCCCTTAAGATGACAAAAATCACATTGTAGGTATTGTCTCCTACCTCTTCCTCGTCCTGCTTGCATAGCTAAAGGCTTTATCTTATCAGAAGTTACAACATTCACCCCTATTTTCTATTGACTCTCATCTTGAATAATCATAGCATAGGCTTGATTTAGACTAGGTGCATTTGTTTTCATTAGAATTTGTCTCCTAGCTTGGTCATATGACTCATTCAAACCAGATAGAAGTTGCATAACTCTTTGTTGATGTAAATTTTTTGCATGTTCTTTCGACTTTTAACAACAATTAGGAAATGGAACCAAAACATCATACTAATGCCATAATTCCTTCAATTTTTGAAAATACACTGAAACAGAATTTGTTCCTTGAGATAATGTAGCAATTTCACGGTGCAACTGAAAAATCCTAACACGATTTACCTTGTTAAATCTCTCTCGCAGATCTTCCCATACCTGATATGCATCAGAGGCATATACAACTCCACCTAGAAGCTCCGGTGCCACATTATTCATGATCCATGAGAGAAAAATGGCGTTGCATGTCTCCCATTGTTCAAGCAACTCTCCTTCATACGCATTTCTGCTGCATCTACCATTAATGAAGCCTAATTTCTTCTTCCCTAAGAGTACTATTCTCATAGATCTACTCCAAAGCCCATAATTCTCGGAGCCTGTGAGCTTCACCGGTATTACGAGTGAGCTAGGATTATCAGAAGGTCCAATGTACAGTGGATGATTGTGGTCAATTGTTACAATTTCCGGCACAGACGAACCAGACGCCGGCGCGGACGAATCTGACTCCGGCATGACTGAAAACCAACAAGTTCCAATGAATTTTGATTAAACAATGACGAAACAGAAAAATGACTTCAGAGATTTAGCATGACTTGATCTAGATCCACTGCTCTGATACCATGCTCAAATACAGAGCTCTACAAGGAACTCTAATGGTGGAAGAATCTAGAAGAAATGTGAAGAAGAAAGTCAGTGCTTGAGTGAAAATGTTCGAGCCACTGTTCTATTGAATACACTATGTCTTTATATACAGAAGGAGCTAAAAGAGAAACTGGTAAAGTGTAAAAGACTAATCTTTTTAACTTACATTAACATCTATAACTACCATTAGCTATCTAACTAATCAACTTAACAACTCAACTAACAAACTAACTAGTCACGTGCACATCATGTGACATTACAATACCATCATTTGTAGACACCTTCCATTCATACAGATCAAATCAATATAATATTTCTCTTTTTCTCTGGTTTATCAACTTGCTATTCTTTAATTGTTCTTACTTTACTAAGCTCGAGAGTTCATCAGCTCGAGGGCACTGTCCAGGCATTGGTTTGTTTTACATTCTTGTCAATTCCCATCACTTATCTTTAATTATATCAATTGGTATTAGGTAAAATCACGTATCCTTAAAATCACATTACAAGTTTAATTGTTATTCAGTTTTTAGGGTAAACAGTTTAGCACCCACCGTGGGGCTAAGGATAATAGTGATTGCATAGTATTAATTTTCATAGCACATACTGCTTTTACACTTGTTCTTGTAAGTGTCTTTGATTTCAGGAATTAACATGTCAAGCTCTCAAGCAGTGCCCACTCACACAAATACCGGCCTTGGTCTTCATGGCAAACACATAGTTGCCCCAGGAAACAGAGTAGCTCCAATCAATCCCGATGGACCACAGGCCATGAATCCAATCGATGTCAATTCTCGTGTTGCGATTCATGGAAATTTAGGCGCTGACCCTGAAAATAGCGTTCGCAAAGACGCCCGGGCAGCAGATCAGAATGCACAGATCGCTGAAGAAGGCGGGATTAGCCTTCGAATGATATTTGAAATGTTACAAACTCAGTAGGCTGCAATAGCGCAACTCCAGAATTGGGCACCAAGCAGAATCGAATTTGATACATCACAGGAAGTTGTACGTAGGGTCGAACCTGTACAAGAGAAATTGAACGATAATGGATCGGGAACTGACCCCGCCATCATGAAGATGCTCGAGGAGCTCACTAAACGGATAGAATTAGGTGAAAGGAAAATCGAGGCTAATGACAAAAAGGTAGAAACGTACAACTCACGAGTTGACAAAATACCGGGGGCACCCCCGATCCTAAAGGGTTTGGATTCGAAGAAGTTCGTGCAGAAGCCTTTTCCTCAAAGTGCGGCTCTGAAGCCCATCCCTAAGAAGTTCCGTATGCTGGACATCCCCAAGTACAACGGGACCACCGATCCTAATGAACACATCACTTTGTACACATGCGTAATAAAGGGAAATGACTAAGAAGATGATGAGATTGAATCCGTTTTGCTGAAAAAAATTAGAGAAACTTTATCGAAGGGGGAAATGATATGGTACCGCAATTTGTCGCTCAATTCCATCAATTATTTCGCCATGCTCGTCGATTCGTTCGTAAAGGCACACGCCGGAGCAATAAAGGTCGCGACCAGGAAGTCGGACCTCTTGAAAGTGAGACAAAAGGACAATGAAATGCTAAGGGAATTCATATCTAGATTTCAGATAGAACGCATGGACCTACCCCCGATTACCAATGATTGGGCTGTCCAAGCCTTTACTCAGGCTATGAACAAGCGAAGTTCGGTAGCATCACGTCAACTAAAGCAGAATTTGATTGAATATCCGGCGGTGACCTGGGCCGATATGCATAACCGATACCAGTCAAAGATCAGAGTCGAGGATGATCAGTTGGGAGCCCCTTCCGGCTCCGTCTACTCAAATAGATCCGAAGTCAGGATTCAAAGGGACATCGATAGAGAGCCCAATCGAACAGAGATCGGTACCAACCATATAGCGCAGATCGTAGAAACAACGGACCGGGACGTAATCCCATTCTAAATGATCGAAGGAATGATCTAGGTCAAAATTCCCGAGGGCTCATGAGTAAGAGTGGCTTCGATAAACATGTCGAGCCTAAAGAAGCGCCACAGTTATCGGAGTACAACTTCAACGTTGATGCTTAAGGTATTGTGTCAGCCATTGGACGAATCAAGGATACTAGGTGGCCCAAACCCCTACAGACTGATCCAGCTCAAAGGAATTCAAATCAAATGTGCAAGTACCATGGAACCCATGGTCACAAAACCGAAGACTGCAGACAGTTAAGGGAGGAGGTAGCTCGTATATTCAACGAGGGTCACCTTCGAGATTTCTTAAGTGACCGAGCTAAAAGTCAATTCAAAGACAGGGACGCAAACTAGAAAAACAAACAGGAAAAACCGCAGCATGTGATTCATATGATCGTCGGTGAGGTCGATGTTCCTCAAGGCCCGATATTCAAACACACCAAGGTGACAATCACAAGGGAGAAACGTACTCAGGATTACTTACCAGAGGATACCTTATCTGTCAACGATAAGGATACAGAAGGAATCGAACAACCTCACAATGACACAGTGGTAATATCTATCCTTATAAATAAAATTCAAGTTAAACATGTGTTGGTTGATCCAGGTAGCTCAGCAAACATTATTCGATCGAGGGTCGTAACTCGGCCTTCAGGATCGAATCGTGCCTGCAGCTCGAGTGCTTAACAGTTTCAACATGGCAAGTGAAACCACCAAAGGGGAAATCATGTTGCCAGTAAACGCGGCCGGAACTATCCAGGAAACGAAGTTTCACATAATCGAAGGTGATATGAGATACAACGCGCTGCTCGGGAGACCTGGGATCCATAATATGAGAGCGGTACCGCTTCATCAAGTATTGAAGTTCCCAATGCTGAAAGGAATCAAAACACTGTACGGCGAACAACCAACATCCAAAAAGATGTTTGCAATTGATTAGGTGATACCAGTATCGACTCTAACATCGACAAAGGGAATATGATCGAAGGAAAAACAGGAAGTCAAATAGCAACCACAGTCGCCGGCCTCCACCGGATCGGAACACCATGAAACCATCAAGGATAATGATTATATGGTACCTCAGACCTTCGTAATCCCCGATGATTCTGATGCCACGAAGTCAATGGTTGAAGAGCTGGAACATGTCATACTGATCGAGCACCTGCCGATCGAAAGGTATACCTGGGCACGGGGTTAACTCCCGAGATCAGGGAAAAACTCATTAAATTCCTTATTAAAATATGGATTTTTTTGCTTGGTCCCACCTTGACATGATAGGGATCCCGCCGGAGATTACCACTCATCGGCTGAGTTTGGACCCGAAGTTCAGATCGGTAAAGCAAAAAAGAAGGCCACAGTCCGAGGTTAAGCATGCATTCATCAAGGAAGAGGTAACCAAACTTCTCAAAATAGGGACCATTCGGGAAGTAAAGTATCCCGAATGGCTAGCAAATGTAGTCGTAGTCCCTAAGAAAGGGAATAAACTCAAAATGTGCGTAGACTATAAAGACATAAACAAAGCATGCCCTAAAGATTCTTTTCCTTTGCCAAATATCGATCGCATGATCGATGCCACGGCCGGCCACAAGACCCTCATCTTTCTCGATGCCTACTCCAGGTACAACCAAATATAAATGAACCCGGAGGACCAGGAAAAGACTTAATTGATCACTAAGTATGGTTCTTACTGCTATAATGTATTGCCGTTTGGGCTAAAAAATGTTGGTGCTACTTATAAGTGCCTAGTAAACCGAATGTTCGATGAACAAATAGGTAAATCAATGGAGGTTTATATTGATGACATGCTAGTTAAGTCCCTGCGCTCAGAGGACCATTTGATACATTTGCAGGAAACCTTCAACATATTGAGAAGATATAACATGAAGCTCAACCCCGAGAAATAAGCATTCGGGGTCGATTCAGGCAAGTTCCTCGCCTTTATGGCGTCGAATCGGGGAATCGAGATCAACCCGACAAAATCAAGGCAATCGAAGACATCACAGTCGTGGACAACATTAAGGCCGTATAAAGATTAACAGGGCGGATAGCCGCTTTAGGCCGGTTCATCTCGAGGTCTTCGGATCGAAGCCACAAGTTCTACTCACTTCTCAAAAAGAAGAGCAACTTTACTTGGACCCCGGAGTGCCAACATGCATTGGAAGAATTAAAGAGGTATCTTTTGATCCCACCATTGCTTCATACTCCGAAAGTGGACGAGCAACTCTACTTGTATTTGGCAGTCTTGGAGGTCGCGGTAAGTGGTGTCCTAGTTCGAGAAGAGCAAGTATGCAATTTCCTGTTTACTATGTTAGCCGAACTTTAGGTGAGGCCGAAACCCGGTACCCACACTTAGAAAAATTAGCACTTGCCTTAATAAGCGCCTCTAGGAAATTAAAAACCTTATTTTCAATGTCATCCTATCTGTGTTGTAACAACCTACCCCCTTCGCAACATTCAGCAAAAGCTTGAACTCTCGGGCCGACTGACCAAATGGGCCGTCGAAATCAGTGGGTACGATGTCGAGTATCAACCCCGAACACCCATCAAGTCTCAAATCTTAGCAGACTTTGTGGCCGACTTCACACCAGCCCTCGTACCCGAGGTCGAAAAGGAACTATTGCTAAAATCGGGTACATCCTCAGGGGTATAGACCCTTTTCACAGATGGTGCTTCAAATGTGAAGGGGTCCGGGCTAGGCATCATTTTGAAGCCACCCACAGGAAATACGATTTGGCAATCTATCGAAACATCAAAATTGACTAACAATGAGGCCGAGTGTGAGGTCATGATTGCAGGTCTCGAACTAGCGAAGAGCTTGGGAGCCGATGTCATCGAGGCCAAGTGTGACTCCCAACTTGTGGTAAATCAGGTCAACAGAACTTTTGAGGTTCAGGAAGATCGGATGCAAAGGTACTTAGACAAGTTACAAGTGTCTCTACATCGATTTAAAGAATGGACGCTACAACGCGTACCTCGGGAACAGAATGGCGAGGCCGATGCCCTCGCAAATTTAGGGTCATCGATCGAAGATAATAAACTGAGCTCGGGGACTATCGTGCAACTTTCAAGGTTAGTGATCGAAGAGGGCCATGCCGAAATAAACTCCACAAGCCTAACTTGGGATTGGAGGAATAAATATATCAAGTATCTAAAAAGCGGGAAGCTTCTATCGGATCCTAAGGAGTCAAGTACTTTTCGAACAAAGGCAGCACGATTCACATTGGCTGAAGATGGAACATTATACAGAAGGATGTTCGATGTACCGCTGGCCGTATGTTTAGGCCCGGGAGACACAAATTATGTTCTACGAGAAATTCACGAAGGTACTTGCAGAAACCATTCCGGCGCCAAATCGCTGGTTCACAAAGTCATCAGAGCGGGATACTATTGGATCGATATGGAAAAAGACACTAAGGAATTCGTTAGAAAATGTGGCAAATGCCAAAGGCATGCGCCGATGATCCACCAACTCGGAGAGCAACTTCATTCAGTCCTATCCCCGTGGCCATTCATGAAATGGGGGATGGATATCGTTGGTCCTTTGCCATCATCCCCAAGTAAAGCTAAATTCATTTTGTTTATGACTTACTATTTCTCTTAGTGGGTTGAAGCACAGGCTTTCGAGAAAGTCAGAGAAAAAGAAGTTATAGACTTCATCTGGGATCACATCATATGCCGATTCGGAATACCCGCCGAGATAGCATGTGACAATGGGAAGCAATTTATCGGCAGCAAAATAACGAAGTTCCTCGAAGATCACAAAATAAAAAGGATATTATCCACGCCGTATCATCCTAGTGGGAACGGACATGCCGAATCAACAAACAAGACCATCATTCAAAACCTAAAGAAAAGGTTGAACGACGCTAAGGGAAAATGGAGAGAAATTTTGCCTAATGTCCTTTGGGCGTATCGAACGACGTCAAAATCTAGTATGGGGGAAACGCCGTTCTCCTTAGTATATGGTGCCGAAGCTCTGATCCCGGTCAAGGTCGGGGAACCTAGCGTTAGGTTTCAATATACAACGAAGGAATCAAATCACGAGGCTATGAGCACAAGCCTCGAATATCTAGACGAAAAATGGGAAGGCGCACTCGTTCGAATGGCCGCCCAGAAACAGTGAATCGAAAGATATTATAATCGAAGAGCCGATCTTCGACACTTCAAAATAGGGGAGTTAGTTCCAAAAAAAAATTACCCTCAACACCCGAGATCCAAACGAGGGAAAACTCGGCCCGAATTGAGAAGGGCCATATCAGGTCCTCGATGTCATCAGAAAGGGATCCTACAAACTTGGCACAATGGACGGCGAACAATTGCCAAATAATTGGAACATATCACTCCTCAAACGATATTATTTCTAAGGTATGACTTTCCCCCTTTTCATTTGTGTTTGATACTAACTTTTTGCAGATGTTCGATCGAAGACATCGAGACCTTCAACACGAAGACCTTAGGTTTTAAAGCACGCGTTGCACTCTTTTTCCCTTAGATCGGTTTTTATCCCAAATGGGTTTTTTCGGCGAGGTTTTTAATGAGGCAACAATTATTTGTGCTACCTGGGACAATTCAATAGTATCCAAGGCTTCTTTACAATCAAACTCGAATACTGGGGGCATCGCCCTCGGATGTTATGTTTTAAAAAAAATAGGTATTCCGTATCAACAAGTCTCGATAGGTAAAAGTTTGTAAAGACCCAAACGGTCGGATGAACTGTGTCCTTGTCGATTACTCGAGCTCTGATGACAAAACATATACGCATGAATGATCTATTGAAAGAAGTACTTTTTCCTTATCAGATGTTCCGTGCCTTAGTGAAAATTTTACTTTACAATTTTGTACTTACGATATATTACAAAAACCGGCTCAAGAGCCAATCGCAACTAAAGCTCGAGCAATTAACTCCGTACTCGGGGACTGTCATCCGAAAATCAACATGCTCGAATTATTAAACTTCGAAATTTTAAGACCTTAAAAAGGCAATCCTCGATTTTATAGGCCACAGCCACCCCACTCGGGGGCCGATACTTCGAACAAGTTTGAAGTATAATCGAGAAACAAGCACAATGGGAAAAAAGTTAAAGGCTACTACCAAACCAACACGGTTCGGAGACGTCCGAATTCCGTAATCAAATAGGCCTTCAAATATTTTCATAAAACCGTTTAAAAAAGGGCTACCCTCGGCAAATTTACATAGGGTTTCGATAACATCAACCCTTGAAAACCTTAAGAGGTACCAAATTGTTTGAACTCTTGAACAAACTTATGCTAAGGCATAATAAAAATTTTCGATAACATTGAATCCTAATGGGTACAGATTTATATCAAGCTAAGGCATAATAAATTTTTATATAATTAAAATTTTAAGCCGATAAAAGGGAAAAAGCCACTCTTTTGAGGCCATATCGGCCCGATTCAAGAGCCTAAGGGCCATTACATTGTTGAGCTCGAGGACCCGCCCTCACCTAACCAAAATCTAAGGGTTTTTTCTGCTCCGAGTTCGAGCAAGTACTCACTCGATTATAGAGACTATAGCAATCCGATTCCAACAAAAATTTCACAAGGCAACGAAGTGAGTCAAATTTTTCACATAACCTATAGTATATCAGAATTATCATAAGGATAAAGCAAAATAGAATTTCCGCGAAACAGGAATCAGAGGCAAATCGGAAAGAAAAAGGATCTTTCATATATGCAAAAGTATTTACAAAGACCGCTTAGGGTCTTACATAGAAATCCAAAAAAGAAGAAAAAAATTCTAAGTGCCTAATATTCCCCGGGAGCTTCATCTTCATCTTCTGCGCTCTCGGATCCGCTTGCGCTCCCGGAGTCATCATCATCAGAGAGCATGACATGCATGCGGAGTTTTTGGCCAGATCTTAGAAAATTGATTTGATCATGAATTGGATAACTGAGAAAAGACATTTTTGAGGATTAATAAAGAGCCGAAACACCTTAGAATTAAGCTCGAGTAAAATTCACCTTCAAATCATTGTGATGGTCGGGTTTGAGGAAGAATCAATTGAAGTTTGGTGGAAAGTTTGACAGTAATGGATGGAAAGTATTTTTCGACCATGACACACCAAGAAGACAGACATGCTCATCAATGTTGTGAGCACGAAAGGCTAACATGATTGGAGTTCTCGAGGCTGGGAGGCCCTTTTTCTGCTATCCAAACACTTTATATCCTTCATAACCCCTTTTGAGCCGGTGTCATTTTTCTTTATCCCCCCCTCTCTTGGAATCAAGAGTGGAGTCAAAAAAAATGAATGAAAAAATGAAAAGAAAAGTTCATGCCCCAAGAGTACAGACTGGGGCAGCTCTTAGAAAGTTAGAATGAAAAAAAAAACAAAAAAAAAAGAAAAGAAAAAAAAAAAGGATGAAAAAAAAGAGAGAGAAAGAAACAGAAAGAAAGATGAAAAATAGTTAGGTTAGATGTTTGAACTACGTTTGACCTAATTCCTTTAAAAAAGGATACGTAGGTAGCCTTACATGGTTCGGTCCAACCAAATAAGAGTAAAAAAATAAACAAAGGAAAATCCAAAAAATCCCCAGTATCTGAAACCGGGGTAAAGATTTTATTTCACTTTTGAAAGAGTCGATTCCAAGAGTTGTAAGTCTACAACCCCCTCATTTTGAGTCTACTTGGAGCCCCATACCGTCCTTCCTTTCTACCTATCCAAAAACCTTCCAAATAAAGACCTCCTGATTAGCCTTCAAGAATTCCAAGAGACGCAGGTATGAGCGACAGTTGTCACATGACGTAGAACACTGTCAAGTTGCTCACCAAAAAAAAGGAAAAGAAAAACAAAAGAAAAATGAGAGAGTCTTACTAGTGAAAACCCTCACGGTCATTGTAAGGCGACGGTAAGTAGAGATAAATAAATGAGAGAGACGTGTTGGTGAAAACTCCTCGGGGCACCACTAGTCGAAAATGAGTCGTGAGGAAGATGCAAAGAATTGGCACAAACAAGCCTGACTTCAAAGTTCAAAAGAATGGTAAAAGGAAAGATTGGATCTATTTGATAGATCAGGCCGTCAAGTCCCAAATGCATGGCATGATCATTAAGGCTGGTTATTGAAAAAAAAATTAAAAAAACCTTCCTTCTATCCTTCCTAACAGGGGCATTTCTTGTTTATATTGTTTCTTTGCATCATTGTGTCCCTTCACTCTGAGTCAGTCCATGTCAAAACAAGCAAGAAAAGATTTTAAAATGTGCTACTAGCTTTTCAGTTACACAGAGTAAATTTGGCCAGCACACTCAAGTGTTACAATCAACATGCCTTGAGGATTCATGCAAAGGCTCCCCCAAAAGACTCTTGTCAGCCTACTTGGCGCAAGCAAAGATAACTTGTGATTCTCTCTGACAGACAAATTGCTCAAAAAGCAGGAAGTCATTCAAGATATCAGAAAAGTTCACCTAAGCGAAGATTTCCAGTAGGGATAAGGCTGATTGAGCCACAAAACACCAATGGCCTTGGGAGCGAAACAATCAGGATTGATACAGAAAGTAAAGGTCCCTTGAAAGCAACAACAAAGTCTCCCAGCAGTGCAACCAACTACCAATACAGTCGGTCTTCCAAAGGTTGGATGATCACAAAGCCAAGCTGCCCAAGACTCAAGGCCACAAACCGACCACCACTTTAAAACTGACAAAATTTTCTTTGTTTGAAACAGGAATAAAGCAGTGCCGGGAAAGTGGTTCACAAAAAGAAAAGGAAAGGAAAATAAAAGAGAAAAAAGAAAAAGGAGAGAAAAAAGAAGAAAAAATATAAAAGAGGAAAAAAAAGAAGAAAAGAAAAGAAAAAGAAAAGAAAAAAGAAAAGAAGAGAACAACCGACAAAGGAAAGTTTCTCATATCTTTGTCGTTATTTGTCTTGCTGGTATGCATAAAATCATGTCATTGCTCTTCGCATTTTCCTCCTATGGTAATACTTCCTAGTCTGATGGGTTTTACTCAAATAAAATTTTTAGTCTGATGAATCATTCTTCTAAGATAAGAAAACCTAGTCTGATGAATTTTTTTCCTAGGATAAACGTCTTAGTCTGATGAATCTTTCTCCTAAGATAAGAAGCCCTAGTCTGATGAATACTTCTCCTAGGATAAACGTCTTAGTCTGATGAATCTTTCTCCTAAGATAAGAAACCTAGGGTCTCCACTCCCTAGTTGATTTTTATTTTAGACATAGGGTCTCCACCCCCTAGTCTCTTTTCCAACATAGGATCTCCACTCCCCAGTTGATTTTATTTTAGACATAGGGTCTCCACTCCTTAGTCTCCTTTTCCAACATAGGGTCTCCACTCCGTAGTTAATGTGAGTTTAAATACAAGGTACACCATTCCCTGATCTCCTTACCAGTATAGGGTACACCAATCTCTAGCTTTGTTTTCCAACATAAGTTACACCAATCCTTAGTTGAGACATCTTTGACAATAAAGGAACACCATCCAAAAAAAACAAAAAAAAAATCATCATCATGATCTTTTCGAGGTACACCGTCCTCGGCCTTTATTGCTTTCAATAAAGGAGTAGTTTAGAAATTTGTTACAATAACTCCCCTAGTGAAAACTGGAGCAGAAAATTTCGTTTGTTTGTTTTGTTTTGTTTTGGTGTCTGAGCAGGTTTTACCTCGAGGCACAGGGTTTGAGGTGACCAAAAGAAGAAGTCTCAATCCAGAATAAATAAAAAGAAAAAGGAAAAAAATGAATCCAAAATGCAGAAGCAAATGAAAGATGTGAACCGCTCAAGACATGACTGAAGTCACGAGCACTGCACTCCCCGTTTTTATCAGAAGAGGCCGTAGAAGAGTGAACTAGCACCTGCAGCTAGCAAACATCACGGTTCAAATCAAAAGTCTGCATGAAGAACCATTCAAAACTCAAGAACAAGCTTTAGAAGACTTATAGATAGGAATCTTGTAACTCATAGCTGATAGGCTTGTTTAGTTTCTTTTTTACTTTGATTTTAATGTAATAACAGGACCGCGGACCGAAGCCTCGACGGAACCTAACTCGACTCTCGAACTCATCACTCCATCATTCTTCTTGAACTACACGCGACCTGATTCCCTTATAATCCGGGATATGTAGGTTGTCCAAAACCAAGACTCGGTTGCACCTTTTTCTTTTATTTTCTTCCTCTTTTGAATAACGATATGGTCAAAAATTAGTCAAACGACTCATTTTGTCTTTGCCTGAAAACTTTTCATGTTTTCAAGCAAAGAGAGGCAGTTGTGAGCACCTAATTTTTGACCATATTTGGTGTTTCCACTCACTTTTTAGTATTTAAATAGATTTTAAGTTTAATTTTAATATTTTAGTTTTATTTCACCTTTTTATAGGTTTATATTAGATAAATTGAAAATTACAAAAAAGAGTTACATATTTTTAGAGTATTAGTTTTATTTTCATTTTACAAAGAAAGAAAAGTTGCAAAAAAAAAGAATATAATTTTATTTAGCTTAATTTAATTTTAAGTGAGAGGTTTTGAGAAATAAATAATGAGTGTAGTAATTTTACCTTGCTTTTATTTACTTATTTAGTAGGATTATAATTTTTTAGAAATTATCAAGAAAAGAAAAAAGAATCAATGGAAAATTGTCACATGGCAAAAGATTCTCTTTTATCATCTGATAACTAATTCACATGCACTTTCCTAGCCATTTCCTATAAATAACACCTACCTTAGGCTATCACACTCTCAATCCTTATCTCTTCCAGTAACAAATTCCCTAAGCTATATTCTAAAATAAAAGACTCAACACAATGAGAGGAGGAACCCTAGAACCATTTGAGAAAAAAAATGCAGCAGCTGCTGCCTTCTTCTTCCTCCAAAAACTACCTTAAATCACCTTAAAGCAGCATCAAAAATTAGCTCACAAATACCCTAAAACACAAGCAAATCAGCCCCCCCTCCCCCTC
>NC_031994.1:69635724-69661649 GCF_001879085.1 Nicotiana attenuata
AGCAGCCATTTCCCTTCCAAAAAAATCTAATGGGTAAGGACCATCTCCTAAATGAAGAGCTCTAGAAGAGCTGCGCACCAGCACACACACACAAAGAGGGGACTGCTTCTCCTTCCTCACAGCAGCAGAAAAATCTACTGTTTCTCCACACAAAAAATTATTGAAATCTCCCATAAATTTCAGCTTGAAACTAGCTTAAAACAGCCCCTAAATTCACCCCAAACTCCAGCTCAAAAACGTCCCCTTTTCACCTAAAAGAAAAAGCTGCAAAACCCCATAAAAACAGCCCCAAGATGAGCTTAAATCTTTCACCGAACTCCAGTGAAAATCAGTCCAAAATCAAAGCTCAAAGGCAATGAAAATCCAGCTCAAAACCTCCCAAAATCAGCCCAGAAAACACATCAAAATCGAGCCAAAAACCAGTAAAACAGAGCTTCATTTCACCCCAAAATAGCTGGCTTCTGTCTTTGTTAGACCCAGTTTGAAGTTCCATGTTTGTGGGGAGGTTCGTTTGAGCTTCACGGCGAGGTTTCTATTTCTTTATTCGTTGTGTGTGATCAATTATGATTTTAAGAAGGCGAAATACATAAATAGCCCCTTCAAGTTGTCCTCAACGACCAGCTGAACACCTCAAGTGAGCCTATTTTTCAATTAGACCCTTTATTTATTCACAATAGAAGATCAATTAAACAGCCTACCATGTCACCCCCCACTGCGTGAAATCCACTCTCTTGGACGCGAGTTGCCAACCTAAAATTAGGTTTTTTTTTTTTAACTAAAATAATGTGGACCCCACTTAATTTTCATACCCCCTTATCCTCCAATTCTCTCCTTCACCATTCAACACCCTCCTCTAACCCTAAATCACCTTTGCCTCCATTACAAAAGAACAAAATTACCAAATATATCATCACATCAAACTTCAACCAAATNGGGTAAGGCTGCGTACAATTGACTCTTGTGGTCTGGCCCTTCCTGGACCCCCCACATAGCGGAAGTTTAGTGCATCAGGCTGGCCTTTTAGTGGTGAAATCTCAAGATCCACTGATGATCCTCTTCCATGTCTTTATTTAAGAAAGCGAAATACATAAACAACCCCTTCAAGTTGTCCTCAACGACCAGCTGAACACCTCAAGTGAGCCTATTTTCAATTAGACCCTTTATTTATTCACAATAGAGGATCAACTAAACACCCGACCATGTCAGCCCCCATTGCGTGAAATCCACTCTCTTGGACGCGAGTTGCCAACCTAAAATTAGGTTTTTTCTTTTACTAAAATAATGTGGACCCCACTTAATTTTCATAACCCCCCTTCTCCTCCAATTCTCTCCTTCACCATTCAACACCCTCCTCTAACCCTAAATCACCTTTGCCTCCATTACAAAAGAACAAAATTACCAAATATATCATCACATCAAATTCAACAAATTTAAAGTTAATGAAGAAATAATTGCCAAATGAACGATTGATCGAGCAAGAAAATAAGCAAAATATGGGAGCATTGCTTCAATATGTATGTCGGCAAGATTGCTTCCCTTGCCAAGTGACTGGAAAAATGAGGGGGAAAACCCTTTCCCCCTTCTCGCTCTCTTTCTCTCTCTCTTCCAAAAAGTCTCTTTGACCTCCACTATCACCACCCTTTCTTTCTTCCCTTCTTCCTCCTATCTACTTCAACCTTTCCTTTCCTCTCTTAAATCTCCATTATTGTTTTCACATTCTCCAACCCAACCTTAATATATAAACATATTTTCTTGACCTTCTCTTTTCTTGAAATTATATGTATATTGATTTATGTTCAATTGTGTTATGATCTGAAAAAGGTAAAAGTTTGCATTTTTTCATCATTTTCACCAATATGGGCAGTTGTTTTTCTAGCTCTAAAGTTAGTGGCTCAAATAGCAATACCACTTCGAATTTCCCGGAAATTTTGATAAATGGATCATTCGAATTTCTACAACTTTTATAAATATAGAAGATGAGTTTGAGGAAGATGAGTTTGAGGAAGATGAAGTTGGAGGTGGGGGGGGGGGGGGGGTTTGGGGAGGAGGAGAAAGAGACGCTGGGGAAGGATTTTTTCATTTTAAATTTATTTATTTATTTTTTTGGTTAATTTGTGTTAAGTTTTAATTACAAATTACACGTGTCGTTCATTGATTGGCTCATTTGGCAAGTGTAACTCACGCATCTAGTATGTTGTATCGGGGTGTCTATTCGATTTACTTAACAGACCCTTGAAGTGTCTACTTGATAAATAGGTATGTTGAGGTGTTCAAATGACCGTTGTGGACAACTTGAAGGGGCCATTTATGTATTTCGCCTTTTAAGAATGATATTAGCTTCCTGTTTTGTTATTTTACGTGTTTGTTTAGTTATATGATACATTACAATTTTGATATAGAAATCACTTTTGGGTTCTGTCATTTAAATAATTTTCTCTGGGAAGCATATATGAATTCGTCAGTGACATTTGATTTGATTAATTCTTAGTCATGTGTTTTAGTATTAAAGTAGTATTCATGACAAATTGGTTAATTGTTCTAAAAGGTGGAATTTCAGCAGTTATGTTTTAGGAGTTCATTTCATAATAGGTTGTGAATATTTTTCTGTTTACGTAGTTTGGGCATTGAAATTGATACAATAGCTAATTTCTAATTTGTGATTTCAAAGTAGTTTAGGAAAATAATTCATGAAACGTTCGTAGAATGATCACGCGCGCATTTAATTTACTATCGTGGTTATGTACACGTTCGCGTGACATAATTATGATACCCTATTAAATCAAGGTACGCGTTCGCGTGACATAATTATGATACCCTATTAAATCAAGGTACGCGTTCGCGTGGGCTTTCTTAATAATAATAAAATGTTATTGATTGTGTACACGTTCACGTGATACGAGTACAATTTAAAAATGAATATTTGTAAAAATGCTTTTAGGCGCGATTTTTTTTAAACTACTATCGTGATTGCGTACATGTTCACGTGACGTGATTGCGATTTTTTCAAAATAAATTCAAAGTACTCGTTCGCGCGACATTGACCAAACTTTTGATTTCTTAAATAAACTAAGTGTTGTGAATTGCGTACACGTACGCGTGACGTGATTCTTAACGCATCAAACTAAAATGAGTATACGTACGCGTAACTCGATAATTTTCTTCAAACACGGGTTATAAAGTGATTAGTAGCGGTAAATGATAAAATAAACGTAAGTCCTATAATGAGTAATTAGATAGAATAAGCCAAGTATAAATTGCTAAGCGACCGTGCTAAAATCATGGAACCCGGGAATGCCTAACACCTTCTTCCGGGTTAACAGAATTCCTTACCCGGTCTTCTGTGTTCGGAAACCATAAATAGAGTCAAATTACCTCGAATTGGGATTTTAAAATAAACCGGTGACTTGGGACACCATAAATATTCCAAGTGGCGACTCTGAAATTAATTAAATAATCTCAATTCAATTAATGTCACTTTAGTTGGAAAAACTCCCTATCCCCCTTCGGAAAAAGGAGGTGTGACAACCTTTTCGGCCTTCAGCTGAACCTGCAGGATCAAAGTATTAGTTTCCATCCCCGGATCGACACACTAAACTTCTAAGAAAATTCTTCATTACCTGTTCGATCAAGTCGGTATGCTTTTTATGAGCTTTGGCCAATTCAAATCGGAGGTCCTTGATCTCCTCTTCTTTTTGCCCACTGAGGAGTTTGAGGGCATCTCTCTAATTCGTGAGCCTTTTAAGACCAGCCTCACATCGGTTCAGCTCGGCTCGGGATTTGGAAAACGCTTCCCGATGAAACGTCACGGCCTATGGAGGAAGGAAGGAAATCAGGCAAAAGGAAATAAAGGCAAATGTAAAACTAATAACGGGGGATGAAATCTACCTGGTTCAGGAGTCGTTGAGCCTCATTGAAAATGATCGATGCATCCAGATCGGAAACATCAGCAAGACACGTGGGGCGCTCTCTCCTTTTTGGAGGGCCTCGGAACCGGACCCTTCAGGAACACCCGTCGACTGTTCGTCACGGCGGACAAGCACACACACCGATTGTTCGTCATGGAAGGGGACATCTTCAGCCTCCGACGACTCGAGGACTTTGTTCGGACCATCTTCCGAGATCTCCTCGGTCCAAAGATGAGCCTCCTCGACCATCACCGACTCAGCTGCCTTTGAAGCTTCGGCGCTCCCCCTCTTTCGAGCCACCAGCTCATAGTCTGCATCTTCTTTCTCCTCTTCTTCGTTTCGTAGTTTCTGAACTACGTCAGCAGGCAGAGCGGCAGTGTCTTTCTTCGACTTATGAGCCTTGCTCTTTTTAGGCTTTGGAGTATCGGAAGGATAACCCCTTTTCCTCTTCTTATCCTTAGCCGGTTTCGGGGCCTCCTCTTCTCCCCAGGTGGGGGCAGCCTCATGAAAACATTATCTCGGAGACCTGTATGGGAGGAAATCAAGTGAAAATAAACGAGAAACATTTCACAGAAGGGCATCAAACAGGGATAGAGAAGCTTACCATGATTTTTGGCCTCCCATCGGCTCCTTGCCAAATCGCACCATGAGCGCTCAGCGTACGTAGAGGTCGAGGCCAGTTTTCGAACCCAGCCATCAAGGTTCGGGATTGCACCGGGCACCCAAGAAACCGTTGCATCATAGGAAGGAACATGAATGAGAAAAAAGCAAAAATAACGAAACAATAAATGGAGGTCGGGGGGGGGGGGGGGTTTGTACTTACGCTCCATGTTCCATTCGTCGGGGAATGGCATCTTCTCGACCGGAATTATGTTGGAAGTCCTTACTCGAACAAAACCGGCCCATCCATCCTCGATCTTTGCCCTTGTCTATGCTCGAGAACAACACCTTTGTGGCCCGAAGCTGAAGCCTTATTAATCCGCTTCGATAGAGACGAGGGCTATACAGTTTAATGAGATGGTCGAGGGTGAAAGACATCTCTTCGACCTTGCTCACAAAGAATTGGAGCAAAATAACGATGCTCCAAAAAGAGGGGTGGATTTGGCTTGGGGTTATTCGGTACTGGCGACATTAGTCAAGGATAATCGGATCGACGGGATCCAGCATAAAAGGGTAAGTCTAAACACTTAAGAACCCTCCTATGTAAGTAGTGATGTCCTCTTCAGGGGTCGAAATCACCACCTCCATGTTTTCCCAATGGCAATCTTTTTTCACCTGTTAAGATCGCCGTCAGTTATCAAGAATATGTATCCCGACATTGGCTCACATCGGCTGGTACCGACGAGGTTCTCCAACTTTAAAGTCGGAAGTAAGATCGCATGACCCAGGAACACACTCTTCGATGCGTGGCTCTACCGGCGTTTTATCGCCAGCTGGCCACGAAGAAGAGGCTTTTTACTTCTGAGGAACGGTTTTTGATGTTTTCGCCATTTTTATATGAGTTCGGAGAAAGAAAAAGATAAAACTTGTTGTTTGAAGAGAAGGTTGGCAAACGGGATTTGAAGGAGAAGAAGTGCTCTGAAGATTAGAAGAGATTTTGGAAGTAAAGTTTGAAAAAATTATGAAGATGATCTATTTATAATATTTGATATAACAGTTCAAAGGCATTAGTGGCCGACCATCAACTGGCACTAATTAATGAGCTTTAGAACTGTGCAGACGCGACGCTTCAGTCGCCTCTGTCGCTTACGTCACGAGGATGACGTCATAACTAGTCGAGGTACAAAATCGAAGGCTCAGTTCGTTTCTTCTCATTACACTCCAAGAAACGAGGGGACTATCTGTATACCGTTAAAATTGGGCCTGCCCGATTTTACTATTTAATCGAGATCAGGAGACCACATCAAGGGTCAGCCTCGCAATGGATCGGGCTATAACACGGAGACGAGGTGTCGAATTCAAGAATCGAGATGTCCGTCGAGACCGAGACCAGCAGCAATCGAGACTAAGTATGACCAACTTCGAGTGAAGTGCAATAACGGAAAAGCGAGGTATCTGTAATCGGTCGGAGATCACGGCGGTAATTCCGGAACAGATCAAATCAAGGGCGATTATTTGTACCAATCATGGGATTTACTTCCATAATAGAATTGTATCATAATTAGGATTCCTCTAGTATAAAAAGGGGAATCCCCATCATTTGTAGACACCTTACATTCATACTGATCAAAGCAATATAATATTTTTCTTTTTCTCTGGTTTATCAACTTGTTGTTATTTAATTGTTCTTACTTACTAAGCTCGAGGGTTCATTAACTCGAGGGCACTGTCCAGGCATTGATTTGCTTTACATTCTTGTCAATTCCCATCACTTATCTTTAAGTTAACCAATTGGTATTAGGTGAAATCACGTACCATTAAAACCATATTACAAGTTTAATTGTCATCTAGTTTTTAGGGTAAACAATGTCACACCTCAAATTGCAGCTTGTCGGGAGGCACGTATATTCCGGCATCTCTACTTGGGAACAAGCCTTGGAATTCAGTGGCGTAAGCAGAAATACCGTTAAGGGTGTTCAAACTTTAAACAAGTCAATAATTCTTTTTGTCGATGAATGGTGTATCAAATTTTTGTAGAGCTTGACTTTTAAATTATAAAATTTATTTAAGAAATAACTTATAGTTAAAGAGTTACTTTTAAGAGTAATTGTTTATTTCTACATAAATTTTAAGTTTTAAGAGTTATTTTATTAGGAAAGTTTTTCAGATTGCAAAAGAGTCAAATAGACCACACATGGTGGTCTCTATTTAGTTTTGGCAAATAAAATGGGCAGAACTTTGAACATGTGAACAACAGTCACTTTGAACACCCTAAGCCGTTGGACTGAAAACTCACTCAATTGTGTTAAGGGCGTGCAAACTATAATATATAACCATATAAAATAGTATATATTTAACTTATATACAGTACAACATAATTTTTCGGCGAAGGGTATGCGCTTGACCACCCTTGGCATAGGGTGGCTACACCAATGCCATGGATGATCTTTAGTACATATAGTCTGATTAATAGCGTATTAACAACCACATTATCATCACATTTTATTTAGCTCGCTATCGATCAATCAAAAGAGTACATTTGACTAGTATTAATTTATCAATAGCTAGTTTCCGTTCATAGAACACATTATCTTGTGAGATTTAAGCGTATCCTGCAAATTTGATTATGATAAGAAATATGATGACAGAAGCTATATATAGTGTGGGAAGAATCACTTGAATGATCTATATCTATATCTATACTATATTAAAAGCACGAATGCCCTTAGCGAAATATCGTTCGTCTTTTTTATTCTTTAAAAATAGAGTTTACATTGAATAAAATAGTTATTTGATTAGTTTTCTAATGTTTAGGAATAGTCATTTAATTAATTTTCTACTGTTTAGGAATGTTCATTTAATTAATGTCCTACTATTTAGGAATAGTCATTAAATTATTTCCATAAACTCAAATTTGACTTTATATAAATTATTTTCATTTAAACTTATAACTTAATTATTATTATGAAAGAAGGACCCACGAAAATTCTTTAAACGAAATCTGAGAAATTAGTTCAATCTACCGTCGTTGAGATTTGTTGCTCTAAATTTTAGGAGTTTCTGTGTTATGTTCATAGTTTAGTTATTTTATTTAAAAAATAGTAAGCGACAATAAATAAATTAAGTTTGTTACTGAACATGAAAAATAAAACTACGAATAATGTCAGCTTCTTCTTTTCTTTTTTTCCTATAGTTGAGGTATAGTTAAAGTTTTTTCTTATTGGTATTATTATATAATAAAGCCAAATACTCCTATAAAAGAAGTCATTATTCCATGTTCTTCATCATTAAACTTTCACCAAGTATTGATTTTTCGTCAAACGAAAAATTATTATATTTAACCATCTGTAAGATATGTACAAATCCTGAGCTAGATCATCAAACGGACCCATAGAAAAACAAAATGGACTACTTTAGTAGACTACTCCTACACAATTGAATAACGCTTGAGTCTATCTAGATATTTAGACCATTTGTACTTTTTTTGTCCTACAATATGCAACTGCAAGACTATTTCCCTCACTATCATCTTGTAATTTTGTGCTTTCTGACTGAATTTGCTATTCCTTTCTAATCGGATGTGGTACAAAAGAGAAATCCTAATATAGCTTTTCTTGGTCTGCTGTTTCTCACCCGAGCTGATAACCATGTGATCTCCGTGATCCGCTACTGTGTTAAAACACAAAATCAGAAAATTGTTAGAAGAATAAAAGAAACTGGAAAACAGTAAAGAATAAGAAATATTCCGAGTCCACAATTTGTTTGTGCGTCCTTAAGCAATTTTAACCCCCTCACACGTTGCCAAGGTAATGGATTAAATCCTCCCAGGATGAAACGGAATAAACCTTCCTTACGAATAACAACGAACTCAAAGAACGGAGCAAAATCACACTTACGAATTTGAGAGAGAGAGACTGCGAATTAGAATGCAGTATTTCAGAAAGAAGGAAGTTTTGTAATTTTTCAGTCTGTTAAAACCGAAGCCATGCCTCAGAATTTATAGGCAATCATTGGAAGAGGTGTGATGTTTGTTCTGGCAATGGTGTTTGTTCAGAAGTTTGCGCGTCCTGCCGCGGTTACGCCAGGACCGCGGCCAGAGTGGCCTTCTGAATCTGCAGCAGTGTTCTGGCACGGTCCTACCACGGTCACGCCCGGACAGCGACTAACTAATTGATATTTAATTAATTATTAAATAATTAATTAAATAAATTTTGTCCAAAAATAATCTTATCGATCATTTGCCAAATCCGAAGCCGAAGCCGAAGCCAAAGCCGAAGCCGAGCCGAGCGAGCGACGACGACAGCGCGAGGGTTCATTCTCTTCAACTCCTTTTAAGGTTTTAAGAAGTGATTCTATATATATATACACAAATGTAGTTGTCCCTCACCAATGAGGGACAAAGTTCAAGACAAAAGCTCACTTCATTCAAATTTTCATTTCCCTCCATTTTATTTCCCACCATTTTCAATTCACGCTCTTAGACTTTAAAGCCCAATGCTTAAAGTCTTTGAAGCCCAATGCTTTAAAGTCCAACAATCCCCCACATGAATGGGAATGGCTGTAACAAGAATGATCATAGATGAAAGCTGTGTGATTTGCAAGTAAGGATTAATTGCATCTGGATAAGTAGGTTTCCCTTTGAACTTTCCGTAGTGAACATATGTCGGATATACTCGGTCAATCGGTAGATTTGATATCTTTGAACCGTCGAACTTTAGTGTATACCTAGACAACCATATGTCACACAACCAATCCTTAACCGTCTTTTGGTTCTCATTGTTGTGTTCGTTTCAGCCATGAACACCGCCTGGTTTCATAAGTGCGTCGAGAATTGGCCTTACAGAATTCTCATTGAAGCGTCTTCCACTTCACACTTACATAGGTGATTCCTAAACGTCTAATCCTTTAGATTGACACTATTTGATAAATACCACATCAAACTTAGGTAATCATTAAAGAACGTGTAAAGTTCTATCCTTGTTACTGAACATTGTCTTCATCACGAGAAGGGACCAAAGATTTTACTTTGACAATTTTGAACCGGTCAATCACAACTTTGTTTGAGCTCCTTGAACCTAGATCTCGGAACATCCAAAATTCTAGGTAGAGTTACCGCCATGTTGACTTGTCCTCGGCCATAGTCCCATTCCCTTAGATGATTTCTCAACTCCCTCTCTAGTTAAGCCTCCGCCACATTATCCTTTGATCTTACATAATCAATAGTGATAATTCTACTAGAAAGTAGTTGTCTAATGGTGTTATGTCTTCGTCGTATATGACGAGACTTTCCGTTATACATAACGCTCCCTGCCCGTCCTATTGCAGCCTTACTATCGCAATGTATGCAAATAGGAGCCAAAGGTTCTGGCTAGAACGAAATGTCTTCCAAGAAATTTTGAAGTCATTGCTTGGGTGCTTGTTTTAGTCCATAAAGGGACTTAACAAGTCGACACACCTTCTTTTCTTTTCCCGGAACTACAAACCCTTCGGGTTGGTTCATGTAAATTTCTTCCTCTAGATCACCATTTAAGAAGGCTGTTTTTACATCCATTTGATGGATTTGAAGACCATACAAGGCGGCTAACGCTATTAGCATCCGAATGGATGTAATTCTTGTTACCGGCGAGTATGTGTCAAAATAGTTAAGACCTTCTCGCTGTCTAAATCCTTTGACAACAAGTCTTGCCTTGTATTTGTCAATAGTACCATCGTCTTTCATTTTCTTCTTGAAAATCCATTTAGAACCCAATGTTTTGTTACCTGGAGGAAGATCAACCAATTCTCAGGTATGGTTGCTCAATATGGATTCTATTTCACTATTGACAGCTTCTTTCCAATATTGTGCTTCTGAGGAAGACATTGCTTCTTTGAAGGTACGAGGCTCATTTTCTAGCAGGAAAGTCAGAAAATCTGGACCGAATGAAGTAGATGTCCGTTGACGTTTACTTCTTCTCGGATTTTCCTCATTAGGCATACCATCTGTTATTTCCTCCCGAGGTCGTTTTGACTTTTGGTAGGTCACTTCACTTTCCTTTTTTATACGGTATAAACTAGTTTCAAGAATTCAGTCATTATCTGATTCTATTATCGTATTAACGTGAATCTCAGGATTTTCTGATTTATGAACCAGAAAACGATATGCCTTGCTATTGNAATAGTGATAATTCCACTAGAAAGTAGTTGCCTGACGGTGTTATGTCTTCGTCGTATATGACGAGATTTTCCGTTATACATAACGCTCCCTGCCCGTCCTATTGCAGCCTCACTATCGCAATGTATGCATATAGGAGCCAAAGGTTCTGGCCAGAACGGAATGTCTTCTAAGAAATTTCGAAGCCATTCAGCTTCTTCACCGGCTTTATCCAAAGCTATAAACTCTGGTTCCATAGTAGAGCAAGCGATGCACGTCTGTTTGGAAAACTTCCAAGATACTGCTCCTCCACCAACAGTAAAAACATATCCACTTGTGGACTTTGTTTCTGTTGAGCCGGTTATCCAATTTGCATCACTATATCCTTCGATAACCGCAGGATATTTATTGTAGTGCAAAGCGTAGTCTTGGGTATATTCCAAATATCCCAGAACTCGTTTCATTGCCACCCAGTGATGTTTGTTTGGATTACTTGTGAATCGACTAAGTTGACTTATTGCACAAGCTATATCAGGTCGTGTACAGTTCATGATGTACATTAAGCTTCCCAACACACGAGCATACTCCAATTGAGACGTGCTTTCACCTTTATTCTTTATAAGATGATGGTTTAAGTCAATTGGAGTTCTTGCACTTCTAAATTCCAAGTATTTGAATTTTTCAAGTACCATTTTCACGTAATGTGATTGAGACAAAGCTAGACCCTGAGGAGTCCTCTGGATTTCAATTCCTAGAATTACATCGGCAACTCCTAAGTCTTTCATATCAAACTTACTAGCAAGCATACGCTTAGTAGCTTGAATGTCGGCAATGTCTTTGCTCATTATTAGCATATCATCAACATATAAGCAAACAATGACTATATGATTTGGAACGTTCTTAATGTAAACACATTTATCACATTCATTAATCTTAAAGCCATTTGACAATATTGTTTGGTCAAATTTCGCATGCCATTGCTTGGGTGCTTGTTTTAGTCCATAAAGAGACTTAACAAGTCGACACACCTTCTTTTCTTTTCCCGGAACCACAAACCCTTCAGGTTGGTCCATGTAAATTTCTTCCTCTAAATCACCATTTAAGAAGGCTATTTTTACATCCATTTGATGGATTTGAAGATCATACAAGGCGGCTAACGCTATTAGCATCCGAATGGATGTAATTCTTGTTACCGGAGAGTATGTGTCAAAATAGTCAAGACCTTCTCGCTGTCTAAATCCTTTGACAACAAGTCTTGCCTTGTATTTGTCAATAGTACCATCGTCTTTCATTTTCTTCTTGAAAATCCATTTAGAATCCAATGTTTTGTTACCTGGAGGAAGATCAACCAATTCCCAGGTATGGTTGCTCAATATGGATTCTATTTCACTATTGACAGCTTCTTTCCAATATTGTGCTTCTGAGGAAGACATTGCTTCTTTGAAGGTATGAGGCTCATTTTCTAGCAGGAAAGTCAGAAAATCTGGACCGAATGAAGTAGATGTCCGTTGACGTTTACTTCTTCTCGGATTTTCCTCATTAGGCATACCATCTGTTATTTCCTCCCGAGGTCGTTTTGACTTTTGATAGGTCACTTCACTTTCCTTTTTATACGGATAAATAGTTTCAAAGAATTCAGCATTATCTGATTCTATTATCGTATTAACGTGAATCTCAGGATTTTCTGACTTATGAACCAGAAAACGATATGCCTTGCTATTGGTTACATATACAATAAATACACAATCAACTGTTTTTGGACCTGTCACGCCTCCTTTTTACACACCTACCCCGAAGGATAATGTATAAGGGAGTTTTTCCATTTAAAGTGACATTATTCGAAATGGGATTATTTATTTATATTTTTTAGAGTCGCCACTTGGGATAGGATTGGCTTTTGGTGTCCCAAGTCACCGGTTTTAATTTAAATCCCAAATCGAGGAAAAAATCGACTTCCCAATTGGAGTCTGCGAACCAGAAATTCTGAATAAGGAATTCTGTTGACCCGAGGGAAGGTGTTAGGCACCCCCGGATCCCGTGGTTCTAGCACGGTCGCTTAAATTATTATAATTGGCTAAAAATCTGATTTTTATACATATTCCACCCTATAATGCAATTTTTAAGATTATTTACCGCTTTTAATTATTTTTTACGAAAGTGAACGCCGTTTAAGAGCGTGTTTTGGACCACGTCACATGAAATGCACCCGGATCCCCGACACCTCTTATTCAATGTTTTGGGATTTGGATTTGGGCTGCATGAAATGCACACCCGTATTTAAAGAAGGTAAAAATTATTAAAAAGCGCGCCTAAAAGTGACTAGCGTCTTATTAACTTTGCGGGAAGCCATGAAAAATTCGCTAAAATGGCATGTCCCGAATTTCTAAAAATATTTTAAGTTGAAATTGAAGAGGGCCACGCGATTCACGATTTTATTTGGCGCGGCGCACCTCGATTTATTTTCGTTTTTAAAAGATATCCTATGGATGAACTAATATTATCTATTAAAATTCTCCTCTGATTCGATCCATGGACTGAATTAGTTGACAATAAATGATGATAAAGGTTCTATTTGAATTAATTAAAAGGGATGCGCAGGGAGGTTGGTTATTCAGCCATAGGGACTTTAACAAACACAGGTGGCCCAATTAAGAGAAGGACGACCATAGGTCCGATTTGAAAGTGACTATGTACCTGGCCCAAGTTCGAGCCCAGACCCAAACAGGGAGAACTCTAAGTACTGAAGAGATCCCTAGTTCGAATCCACAGCCCAACTTGGGAGGCCAAGCATTTATCTTCATTTTTAAACCATGAGATCGAAGGAAAACAATAAACAGGGTATGGGCTTCAGAAATCGTGAGATTTTCTTTTATGACTGGAAAATGACTTAAGCTGTTTGAAACATAAACATGCTGGAATTTCAAAAGTTCTGAAGGTCTTCAAAAGCAATTTTGGAGGATGTTGGAATTAAAGCTTATTCAAAACCATTACACCTAAGCAAAACTAAACATGCTGAATTCTGTCGTATTTAGCCATATAACAAACATCCAAGCTAACTTTAAATCAATGCTATTGCTAATTGAACAACTTCTTTAACCATTTCTCAAACAGAATTAAATTCATCTCAGAAAGCAAACTATAGGATTTCAGCTTTCATACGTGATGCTCCAGTTTAGATATAAGCACTCGCACTTAACAAAACTATTCAACAATAGGACAAATATGTATAACTTTCAGAATTAACAGTCATATCTAACCTTGATAAAACACGGAATTAAAGAAGGCTAATCAACAAGGACTACATAACTATATTACTACATTTATATAAACTTCATGTTGAGCTAATTAGGAGGCATATGAAGCTATCAATTGACAAAATAAACTAAATAATTGACAGCTGATATAGAAAAGCAATCTCCATTTCCTTTTCAACAAATGCACCTCATGAAACTGTGTTACATGATTAAATCAGGGGTGTGTACCTGGAAATTGAATAAAATGATGAGAAAAGAGGAGTCAGCTAGACAGCAATATCAGGGAAAAAGCAAACGCAGCAGGATCAGCAATTCAAAATCCCAGGAGTTAAGTATAGATTGCAGTAGTTTCCAAATAGCTTCACACAAACATTAACCAGCTGATTTGAAAAACCACACTTGATAAATCAATGTAATTGATCAAATAAACAAATCCGGAAGACCTCTGCACTATATTTGATGATTTTCAGGATTTTCTGACTCTATGAGCTATTTTCAGGAATTTGAATCTGGACAATTTTGGAGTTTTCCTCTTTTACTGATTTCTCTAAAATCTGGAATTGAAAATTTCCAGCATTTTGGGATTTCTAAGGCTTCTAGGAGCTTGTGGAGATTTTCAGATTTCCAAAGTTTTTCTGCAAGGCAGTAAAGACTGCCTTTTATAAGCCAATCTTAGGGCAACTTTCAAATTTTTCTTTTACACCTTAGTCCCTTATTAATTTTCAGATTTTAACTATTTAATCCCTCAAATTATGCCTTGTTGGCCAAGTTATACTACCAGGTTCCTAAATTTCAAATTAGAACCCCTATCTAGAAGGTTCTAGGGGGTTCCAATTTAGTTACTGCATTATTCCTTTTATTGAAATACCTATACTACCCTTGTCTTTACCCCTAAATTACATAACCTAGTCAACTATCCTCCAATCCTCCTACCTTGGTCAAATAACCATGGTTAATTAACGAAACACCTCAGCTATAACCAATCACCTAAAAATAAAGAACTACTAAACACAGAATAACAAAATCGAACAATGATTAATGAGACTACCTAGCGATCAATTAATCATATAGAAGTAATGCACAAACAGATTTACTAAATTTAAAGAAGCTCATAAGATCAATCAACACCTAACAGAGTCAAAATTAAGCTAAAGGAAACAATTACTAAATCAATCGCATTTACACTAGATTAACAAACGGACAAATTATGACCATTAAAAGGAAATCAAACATATCAGAATCAAACTAAAAGCAAAATCCAACTAAACTAACATTTAAACTAATCAAAATTAAACTAACACCTAAACATTTAGACTAACAGAAACAAAACAACAATCAAATCGAGATTAAACTAATAAAAATCAGAAAATTTAAAGAGTTTACTGATTTTGAAATAAACGGCCCTGAACAATTTTCATAACACACCATAACTAAAAGAAAATGAACAAAATAGACAAACAAAATTAAACCAGAAGGCTTACCAATTTTTAAAAACTTCGAACCAAGACTGACTTCACAATTCCGACTACGGGATGATATCAATCGACCATTCTTTATCAAGAATAATCAAATGATATCAGCTCGTAGTGAAGCTGTGCCTAAAACTTGCAAAGAAGACAGAGTAGCTCAATTTCCGAATTTTAGATTCGAGATTTGAGAAATTTGGGAATTTTTAAAGAGTAAGGAGTGTAGATTGGTGATGTGGGGGTAGAGGCAAGCCTAGGGTATAAATTTGGTAGGGATTGGGGACGGCGCCGCCGTGCACGGCGGAGGCGGCGCCTAGGGTTTTACAGATTTGAGACGTTTGGGCGATGTTTGAAAGAAACTGGAAGCAGATATGGAACCAGGATGAGGAGAGGAACATGGGGGGTTGAATTTGGGGTCGTTTAGAGAATCGCCGCCGGCGGAGGCGATTTCCGGCCGGCGGCGGATGGTGGGAGACGGTGGAGTAGCGGTGGTGTCGAACAGGGTACGAGGAGGGGACTGCCTGGTCTCTAATTTTGTAAAAGGGATTATTACATATTTATGTAAATCCCTTGAACGAATCTGGACCATTGGATGATGGGCGATAGACGGCTCAGATTTCTCAACGCTAAACGCGTTGTTTNTAGAGTCGCCACTTGGGATAGGATTGGCTTTTGGTGTCCCAAGTCACCGGTTTTAATTTAAATCCCAAATCGAGGAAAAATTCGACTTCCCAATTGGAGTCTGCGAACCAGAAATTCTGAATAAGGAATTCTGTTGACCCGAGGGAAGGTGTTAGGCACCCCCGGATCCCGTGGTTCTAGCACGGTCGCTTAAATTATTATAATTGGCTAAAAATCTGATTTTTATACATATTCCACCCTATAATGCAATTTTTAAGATTATTTACCGCTTTTAATTATTTTTTACGAAAGTGAACGCCGTTTAAGAGCGTGTTTTGGACCACGTCACATGAAATGCACCCGGATCCCCGACACCTCTTATTCAATGTTTTGGGATTTGGATTTGGGCCGCATGAAATGCACACCCGTATTTAAGAAGGTAAAATTATTAAAAGCGCGCCTAAAGTGACTAGCGTCTTATTAACTTTGCGGGAAGCCATGAAAATTCGCTAAATGGCATGTCCCGAATTTCTAAAATATTTTTAGTTGAGCATTTAATGAGGGCCCCGCGATTTATAGGTTTTGTGCGGCGAGGCTCGTCTCATTTTATTTAAAGGCCAAACTAGAGTGACCTATGATTTTCTATTTATTTTTTCTCTAAAAAGGGCTAAACAATTTACATCTATAAGTTCGGGTCTCGGGTTCAAGTCCGAATTCAAACAAAAGGGGAAACCCTTCTAATTTGAACCCGCTACTTAACTCGAGAACCTAAATTTATATTTGCAAATCAATCCCCATATTCCTAATATAACATGGAAGATTTTTGATTTTTAGCAGTTTTGAATTTGAAGACTTGGTCCAATGTATTGCCAAAGATGCATAACTCAACCTCTAATCCTGGGCCTCGGAATTTGGCCCGATTACATGAATTACCAACCGTCTGAGAGACTGCTTGTATTGGGCCTCTGAAAATTGGCCCAGTAATTGTACTCCCCCAGGACCAAGCCTATTTGACGAGAGATAGGGGGCTTACCGTGAGCCCAAACGTTATGACCAAATTCATACAAAACACTAAATGATAATAGTATTTGTCCAAAATCTGGTTCATTATTAAAATCTGTAATTCTACATTGGAGAGTTTTTTTTTTCAAAAAAAAAAATCAAGGCAACAATTGAAACGTTTTCTGAATCATTCATTAACATGAAACATCAGGAGAATAGCCATTTGAGCATAATATTAATTTCCCCTTTTAATAATGAGGACCTGGAATGCTGCACTAGAAGGCTGTTATGTATTTTAATAATTACACAGATGGTCTAAGTCAATGTATTATTGATCCTAAAGGAGGACCTGGAAGGCTGGTGTATAAAATCGCAGACTAGGCTGTTCATTAAAAAGAAATATGCTAAGCTAATGACTAATCTATAATCTAACACAAATGACAATCTAAATCAGTTCCAACAGTCCGATACAATTCCAATTGACTTAAACATCCCTAATTACATAGTCTAGGCATTTAACATTCATGCGGTACAAATCAAACAACTAACTAATTAACTAACATCAATTTAACTACAGGCAACAACAATACGAACGAACGAGCATCTAATGAATACTTTGCAGTTCCACTCCAATTCAAAGCTCATTGAGGTGAATTTAAAGGATATGTACCTGGAATTACAATGAGACAAAAGGAAAGGATCAGCAGCAGTCGAATGAGCAAGCAAACAGCTCGAAACTGATCTCTAATCTCATGATTAGTATCAAATGAAAAACCAGCAGCTCAATAACCAGCAAATTGACTTGGAAACCCAAATTTAACTCGGAATTAAACCCCAGGAACCTTAGGACACCTTAATTACTGAAAACAAAAGTGCTGAAACCATTTTTGGTCTTAGATGAGCTAGGAATTCAACTTTTAAACTGAAATCCGAAATTGTTGTAAAAAACTTCGATGGAGCAGTAATATTTTTGAGTTTTTTTTTTTTGGAGTTTTGCTATTTTTTGGTTTTCTGGAAATTCAGATCTGAGAATGAACATTTGCTACTGGAATTCAGATTTGAATTTCTATGAATTTGGAAATTCAAACTTGAGATTTCAGCTTGCAAGAAAAAGATTTTTGGGAGGGAATTATAAGCTAAAAGGGTTTTGGAATTTTCAGGCTTCTAAACTTGTGAATGAAGGCAGAATACATGCCTTTAATAGGCAAACATTAGGGCAACTTTCAAATTTTCCCTTTACACCTTAGTCCCTTATTAATTTTCAGATTTTAACTACTTAAACCATTTATTTTATGCCTTGTTGGCCAAGTAACACTACTAACTTTCTGAATTTCAAATTAAAACCCCCTCTAGAAGGTTCTAGTGATTTCCAATTTCAGTTACTGCATTATTCTTTTATTGAATTACCTATACTACCCTTAATTCAATTCTGAATTACTAGCCTAACAAACTAACCCTGAACCCAGTTAATCCTTAGTCCCAAACTAATCATGGTTAGTCAGTCAATGGTTGGGGTATTCAGTTATATCCAAACCAATCCTAAAATTAATTTAACTAATCACATTAATTCTACTTATAACCTAGGCTATTCAGTGAACTAAAAAATTAACAATAAACGAACAGGGTTAAAATCAAACTAACAGTAATATCTATAGATCAACTAATTGAAATCAAGCACAAAACATGAATCAGAATTGAGTCAAAATTAACTCTAAGAACGACTGAAAGGATAAACAAACAAAAATTAAATCTAACTAAACTAATCAGTAGAAATTAAAACCTATATTAGTATAAAAAAACATTGGATCACACAAGATCAAAAAAAATCACGAGAACAGAATCAACCATAAAAAGAGATAATCGAACAAGGAAGAAAGAACTTACTGACTTGGCCTTCATTTGACTAATTCAAGTCTGATGAGTTTTCTTGGATTATATGGATTATAATCGTCCTTAATTATGTATTTTCATGAGAAAATATATAATTAAAGGCTATTATAGCCCAGACCTCAATAAGCCCCAAGTTTATGAAATTAGGGTTCTGGACGAACTATCGATCTGAAATTCGAGGCATTGAAGGAATATTTGAGAGAAGATAAACAAGGATTTAAGAAGAGGAAAGCGAGGAGAGTCTAGGGTGTTATTTTGAAATGGTTTGGAAGGTGGCGCCGCCGTACACGGCGGTGGCGGCGCTAGGGTTTGAGTTATTTGAAGAGTTGGGATGAGATTTGGAAGAGAATAAGTCCAGATATGGACTGGGGAGATGAAGAGGATAGTGTGGTGTGAATTTGGGGTCATTTGGAGAATCGCCAGCGGCGGAGGCGATTTCCGGCTGGCGGCGGACGGTGGAAGGCGGCGGTGAACGGTGGTGTTGGGGTGTCCGGTGAGAGATGGGAGAGATGAGAGGGTAGGGGGGTAGGATCGTTTGGACATATCTATACTTATACACCCCAGCTTCTCGCCGTTCGATCAAGCAAACCTCGACGGCTGAGATTCAATGCAAGCAAAACGGGGTCGTTTAGGTTGTAGGGGGGCTGGACCGGACCTGTGGCATTTGGGCTTGGACTGTGGGTTTGAGGGGTTTTGGGCATTTGGGCTGGGGGTTTGCACGAAAATGGCCCAAAATTGGCCTACTTCCTCATCTCAAATTCTTTTATTATTATTTTTTTCTTCTTTTTCTTTTTGTATTTTTTTTGAATTTTGGATTTTATTAAATGCAAAAAAAATTAAAAATAGCCAAAACCTGATTTAGTTCTAAATGTGACTAATTAAGTTTCTAAAAATAATTAAATCCTAATTTTAAGAGGAAAATTAAACAAAGTGAAATTAAAGGAACAAAAAATGTACAAGATTTTTTTTTGTTTGTTTGTTATTTTCTCTTATTTTCCAATTGATGTTTAATTAATCTAAAATCTAAAATTAGCTATTTTCCAATTTTTCATTTTTATGACACCAAAAAAAAATGCACAGAAAATTCAAACACAACACAAAATCATGCAATTAATTCCTGAAATTCAAATAATAAAATAAAAATCCTAATTCTAAGGAATTTTATAGGAGTAGTTTAAGCGTGACAAAAATTACGTGCTCACAGCTGCCCCTCTTTGCTCGAAGACACGAAGAGTTTTCGGGCAAAGATAAATGAGCACCATGAAGGATTTTTGCCAACTCGGACTCCATGAGAAGCACTTTGAAAACCGTCTGACCGAACCCTGCTTCAAGGGTTGCCTACATATCCTTGGCTATAAAGGAATCAGGTCAGTGTAGTTCTGGAAAGTTTGGTAGCCGGGACTACCAAGAGCTATGAATTTACTGCTGTTGTTGCTGCTACTGCTTGCTGACCCCCTTATTACACCAAAAGGAAAATCAAAAGCTAAGCTAGCTATGCCTATCAACTATGAGTTATAAGATTCCTATCTATAATTGTCTTGAAACTTGATCTTGAGTCTTAGCTGATTTTGCTGTGGACTTCGATCTGAATCTTGATGCTCGTAAGTTGTAGGTGTTTTACTTCTTCATGCAGCATTGGGTCAAAACAGGATCAACGGAGCTTGCGACTTCCATCAGATTTTGAGCAATCCGCGCCCTTGCTTGCTTCACATTTGAGTCATCTCTTTTTGTTCTTTTCTTCTTTTCTTGATTCTGGATTGAGATTTATTCCATTGGTCATCTCACACCTCTGTGCCTCGGTGTTAGACCTGCTTAAGACAACAAAACAAACAAACGAACGAAATTTTTCTGCCCCAGTTTTCACTAGAAAAATTTCGTGAGTTAGTTGTGGCACATATCTAAGCGATCAAATTAGGATTGTGTAGGGAGATCCTCGGTTTTTTGGCTGGAATTTGGAAAGAAAAGGCTCCTCGGTTTTTGGCCGGGAGATCCTCGATTTTTTGGCCGGGATTTGGAAAGAAAAGGCTTTTCGGTTTTTTGGCTGGGAGATCCTCGGGTTTTTGGCCGGGATTTGGAAAGAAAAGGCTCCTCGGTTTTTAGCCGGGAGATCCTCGGATTTTTGGCCGGGATTTGGAAAGAAAAAGGCTCCTCGATTTTTTGGCCGGAAGATCTTCGGTTTTTTGGCCAAAATTTGGAAAGAAAAAGATCCACGGTTTTTTGTCCGGGAGATCCTCAGTTTTTGGCCGGGATTTAGAAAGAAAACGCTCCACGGTTTTTTGGCCGGGAGATCCTCGATTTTTGGCCGGGATTTGGAAAGAAAACGCTCCATGGTTTTTTGGCCGGGAGATCCTCGGATTTTTGTCGAGGATTCGGAAAGAAAAAGCTCCACGGTTTTTTGGCCGGGAGAACCTCAGTTTTTTTTTTTTTTTGGCCGGGATTTGGAAAGAAAAAGGCTTCTCGGTTTTTTGGCCGGAAGATCCTCGGTTTTTTGGCCGGGATTTGGAAAGAAAAAGATCCACGGTTTTTTGGCCGGGAGATCCTCAGTTTTTGGCCAGGATTTAGAAAGAAAACGCTCCACGGTTTTTTGGCCGGGAGATCCTCGGATTTTTGTCCAGGATTTGGAAAGAAAAAGCTCCACGGTTTTTTGGCCGGGATTTGGAAAGAAAAGGCTCCTCGGTTTTTTGGCTGGGAGATCCACGGTTTTTGCCGGGATATTTAAGGAATGGGATCCTATTCTACCATGATTTGTTTTTCTTTTGGGATTTTCATTTTTATTTCTTTTCTTCTTTCTTTTTCTTTTGTTTTCCTCTTTTATATGTTTTCCTATTTATTTAGCAAAACGCATGAAAGAATTTGGGGGGAAACTTCCTTTTTGGTCGTCTTCCTGCTGCAAAGCTGTTTCAGCGCTTGCGCATTTCATTTCCTTTTGGATTGCACCTGCTTCTTGCACGGTTGCTTTGAATTAGACCTGTTTCAACAAAGAACAACTTGTTAGTTTGAAACGGTGGTTGGTTTTATGGCCTTGATCATCTCAATTGCTTGATCCCGGCCCCCATTTTCGTTGAGAACTTTGCTGCTCGTTTGCCTTGAGGGTGAATCTCTTTTCAAACTGACCGGGTTCAGCCTTAGGACTTCATGATGACTCGCCCGTGTGGGCTCTAGCCTTTTCACTTTATTCTGCCCTTGCCTTTGATTTTGACTTCCCTTCTTTTCCAATGTTTTTGCTTTGAAAGCATCAACCACCATGGTCAGTCGGGATTGGACTGACGCACTCGCTGAGGCTGGGTATTTTCTTCGACTCTGACCAGGCGGAGCCCTGTGAAGCCGGTCCTGCCAGCTTTTCTTTGTAGTAGTTACATAATCAAAATTAAACCGAAAGAGATTCAAAGAAAAAGTATGCAAAAGGCAAGCGTATGATATTAAGGAGAAGAGTCCCTTTCGGGGGAGAAGGAGAACTTATCTGGGGTACATGCTGGCTTCAAATGAACATGACATGCTTCTTGGACTAGACGCCCGACCCACACAAACTTTCCAGCTTCTTGTGAACTCCTTGATCTGTATTTCAAAAACCAGGGAACTTTGCCAGGACTCTTTTAGTGGTGAGATGTCTTCTTTTCGGCCGACAACGCCCTTTGCAGGTTTTCGCCAATCGACTTCTCTCATTTCTCTTCTCACCGTTGCCCGATAGTGCTCTTTGCGAGTTTTCACTAAGCGGACTCTCTCATTTTCAGTTTCTCTACTCACCATCACCTTATGGTGCCCGAAGGTTTTCACCGATAAGACTCTCTCATTTTATTTCTCTCAATTTGCGTTATATCAGATTCCACAATGACGTTTGCCACTTCCCTGCCTTTGTCAATTGATCGGAAGGACTTGGACAAGGTTTTAGGGTAAAAGGACTTTGGGTAGAACTACAACTTTGGAACCGTTTCGGCGGATTCATGGCCGAACCATTATATCATCTGCCCCAGTTTCATTTTTGGGGAAATTGGGATTTTTGTTTTGGTGTGACTGAACCCCAGAGAGAGGCTGCCTACGTACCCTTTCGGGATCAAGTCAAACGTAGTTCAGGCAAACAAATTTTATTTTTGTTTTTGTTTTTCTTTTCTTTTCTTTTCTTTTTCTTTTATTTTCTTTTCTTTCCTCTTTTTTTTTGATAGTACTTCCGGGTTCCAAAGACGGTAGCCAAAGAAGGGTAACCGTCTCAAATGGGTTTACGAAGGTTTAATAGTGTTTGGGGTAATAGAAAAGAAAGCCTTCATCATCTCAATTACACAAAACCATCGCCACAGGGGTCTAGACATAGTACCTTTTCACTGCATCTTCATTGACTGCCATCTCAGGATCATTCCCTTCGATGTCTCCCAGATACAGTGCTCCTCTTGGCAATATCTTTCGAATTATGTATGGACCTTTCCAATTAGGGGAAAACTTCCCTTTTGCTTCTTGGTGATGAGGGAGAATGCGTCTGAGTACCAGTTATCCCGCTTCAAAATTCCTGGGACGCACTTTCTTGTTATAGGCGCGGGCCATTCTTTGTTGGTATAGCTGCCCGTGACAAACTGCGGCCATCCATTTTTCATCAATGAATGACAATTGCTCTAGTCGGGTTTTAACCCACTCACTGTCCTCAATCTCCGCCTCAACGATTATCCGGAGTGAAGGAATTTCTACTTCTGCAGGTATGACTGCTTCAGTACCGTAAACCAACAAGTACGGTGTCGCTCCAACTGATGTACGTACTGTGGTACGATACCCGAGTAATGCGAAGGGTAGCTTTTCATGCCATTGCCGGGAGCTTTGAATCATCTTTCTCAAAATCTTCTTGATGTTCTTATTTGCTGCTTCGACAGCACCGTTGGCTTTTGGCCGATAAGGAGTGGAGTTTCTATGCGTTATTTTGAATTGTTCACATACCTCTCCCATCAGACGACTGTTCAAATTTGTAGCATTGTCGGTAATAATAGTTGCAGGAATGCCAAAACGGCAAATGAGATTGGAGTGCACAAAGTCTACCACCGCTTTCTTGGTGACTGACTTGAGAGTGATGGCCTCAACCATTTCGTGAAATAGTCAATTGCCACCAATATGAATCTATGCCCATTCGCAGCTTTCGGCTCGATCGGCCCGATGACATCCATGCCCCAAGCAACAAATGGCAAAGGTGCTGACATTGGATGAAGCTCTGTTGGGGGTGCATGAATCAAGTCACGGTGCACCTGACATTAATGGCATTTTCGAACAAAGCTGAAACAATCCTTTTCCATAGTTATCCAGTAATACCCGACTCGAAGAATTTTCTTTGCCAGCACATAACCATTCATATGAGGTCCTCATACTCCTGCGTGCACTTCATGCATAATTCTCCCAGCTTCCTCGGCGTCAATACATCTTAGCAGGTTGAGGTCCGGGGTCCTTTTATACAAAACATCACCACTTAAGAAGAAACCGCTCGCATGCCGTCTAATGGTTCTTTTCTGATCTCTAGTGGCTTGCTCAGGGTATTCCTGTGTTTTCAGAAATCTCTTGATATCATGATACCAAGGCTGACTGTTGGGCACCAACTCAACCGCATTACAATACCCGTACTTTTCTTTGATTTGAATCTCCAGAGGGTCAATATGGGCATTGCCTGGGTAAGGCAGCATTGAAGCTAGAGTGGCGAGCGCATCGGCTAGTTCATTATGACACCGAGGGATATACCTGAATTCTATTGACTTGAAGCGTTTGGTGAGATCTTCCACATGCTGTCGATAGGGAATGAGCTTAACATCTCGAGTCTCCCACTCCCCTTGGGCTTGCCGGATAATCAAATCAGAGTCCCCCATGATTAATAAATCTTCAACATCTTGGTTAATCTCCATATTCATGCCCATGATACAGGCTTCATACTCAGCCGTATTGTTTGTGCAAAAGAATCAGAGCCTAGCTGTAGCTGGGTAGTGCTGACCATTGGGTGATATCAAGATTGCCCCAATGCCTACACCTCTTGCATTTACTTCTCCATCAAAGAACATTTTCCAAGCACGAGTGTCCTCACAGATGGCTTCCACTGAATTTACTTCCTCATCCGGGAAATAGGTGCTTAATGGTTGGTATTCCTCGTCAACCGGGTTTTCAGCCAAATGATCTGCCAACGCCTGGGCCTTCATTGCCGTGCGAGTAACATAGACTATGTCGAATTCAGTGAGCAAGATTTGCCATTTTGCCAGCCTCCCAGTGGGCATCGGTTTCTGGAATATGTATTTCAAAGGATCCAACCTGGTTATTAGATAGGTGGTATGGGCTTGAAGATAATGTCTCAGCTTTTGGGCGATCCACGTCAAAGCGCATCATGTTCTTTCCAACAAGGTGTATTTGGCCTCGTAGCTGGTAAACTTCTTGCTCAGATAGTAAATTGCTTGCTCTTTTCTCCCAGTTATATCATGCTGCCCAAGAACACAGCCGAAAGAATTTTCTAACACTGTCACATACAAGAAGAGGGGCCGCCCATGCTCCGGTGGGACCAATACTGGAGGATTTGACAAATATTCCTTGATTTTGTCGAAGGCCTCTTGACATTCGGATGTCCATTTGATAGCTGCATCTTTCTTCAACAGTTTGAATATGGGCTCACAGGTGGTAGTCAGTTGAGCGATGAATCGACTGATATAGTTTAACCTGCCCAACAAACTCATCACATCTTTCTTAGTTCTTGGAGGAGGTAAATCTCGAATGGCCTTTATCTTTGTGGGATCTAACTCAATACCTCTCCTGCTGACTATGAAACCCAGTAGCTTGTCTGATGGGACTCTTAAAGCACATTTAGCTGGATTCAACTTCAGATCATACTTGCGCAACCATTCGAAGAACTTTCTCAAATCTCGAACGTGGTCACTCTGAGTTCGGGACTTAATGATTACATCATCCACGTACACCTCTATTTCTTGATGCATCATATCGTGGAAAATGGTGGTCATGGCTCTCATATAAGTTGCTCCAGCATTCTTCAGCCCAAATGGCATGACCCGATAACAGTAGGTGCCCCAGGGTGTAGTGAAAGCTGTTTTCTCGGCAT
>NC_031994.1:69664538-69668574 GCF_001879085.1 Nicotiana attenuata
TCCACAGCCTTCTTCAATGTCCAGCAGTTATCAGTACTATGCCCTTCAGCTCCTGAATGGTAGGCACAATGGACCCCTCGTTGATAAGCTGGAGATTCTGGGTTCTGCCTATTTTGGGGAATAGGCTGCAGCAAATTCATCTGGACGAGTTTCGGGAACAAACTGGAGTAAGGTTCACCAATTGGCGTAAAATTTGGTCGTCTGGGTGGTTCTCGTGGGCGGAAGTTATTTTGCGGTGGTCGGGGATTATATTGGTTCTGGTAAGGAGGTTGATTTCTTTGGAATGGAGGTGGATTTCGGTTAGGTTGTGGTTGCGGTCGGCCGAAGGGTTGTGCATTCATGACCGCATAAGGTGTAGGAGCATAGGCCATACCAGTATGAGGATAGTAGTGTTGAGGGGTTCTTTCGGAGAATACCGGTCTAGGAGCCCGGTATCTTCTTCCTCCCGATGCTGCCATCACTGTTTATTCTTTCTTTTTGCCTTTGGCCATTCCTCCAGACCCGCCTTGGATGGCTTGGGAGGTTGCTCTTATGGCTGACTGGCTCAAAATTCTACCTGTTTTTAGCCCATTCTCTACCATTTCTCCGATTTTTATTGCCTCTGCGAAAGGTTTGCCCATGGCGGACATCATATTCTGAAAATAGTCCGCTTCCTAGGCTTGGAGTAAAATAGTGACCATCTCTACCTCATCCATCAGAGGCTTCATTCTTGACGCCTGTTCACGCCACTTAATTGCATATTCACGGAAACTTTCTGAAGGCTTTTTCTTAAGATTTGCCAAAGAGTTCCTGTCTGGCGCAATGTCTATGTTGTACTGAAATTGTCGAACAAAGTCTCGGGCCAGATCATCCCAAATATGCCAACGCGAGATCTTGGTCCATATACCATTCTGAAGCGATACCAATCAAGCTTTCTCCAAAATATGCCATCAACAACTCTTCTTTGCCACCGGCTCCCCGTAACTGATTGCAATACTTCTTCAGGTGAGCAATAGGGTCACCGTGTCCGTCATACTTCTCAAATTTTGGTGTTTTGAACCCTGAAGACAAGTGTATATGAGGGAACATACATAGGTCTGTGTAGGAGACACTCTTTTGCCCGCTCAATCCTTGCATATTTTTCAAACTCCGCTCGAGGCTTCTCATTCTCTTCGCCATCTCATCCTGCTCTGGGTCTTTGAGGGTTTTGTCCTGCCCTGGTGTAAGCTCGTATGGTGGCGGCTGAGAGTAGTTATATGTGGGATATTGAGGAGGATCCACGGGAAAGACAGGGTTTTGGAAGGTAAATGCTGAGGGATCAAAGGCAGGCCTTGGCAGTGAAGGTTGTGTTGTAGCAGGGCACGGTGGAGCAGTGAAGATGTTAGGAGCTGCTCCCGCTGGGAACACCTGGGGGCGGACCTCAGAAGGTGTTCCGACGAAATGAGCGGTTATGGTGGGTTGTCCAAAACGGGTATGAGGATGACTGATAGGGACAGTAGTAGCACCTCCAGCTCTAGGGAATAACTCTGGGAATCCGGGAATGTTGCTTGGAGGTTCCTTTCCATTGTTCCAAGCATCCCACATTTCCATCAATCGCAGGCGCAAGATCCGATTTTCTTCAGCTGTAAAAGATTCAGAGGTCGGGACCCCTGAGATGGGGCTGTCTTCAGAGATGGGGACTGCGGGCAAAGTCATTTCTGTAGACATTTCCACACTTCCTTTCGATCTGGTAAAGTATTGATGCGATGCCAGCTTACCACAACCAACCACCGTTTCTAAAGGCTGGGCTGGGATTGAGCAACACACGGTTAGTTTGAGACAAGTAACAGATAGGTAATCGCACATTGGGGTGTGATGCACCTATATAGTTAAACGGATGTCTACATGTTTGCACCGGTTGCATGCGTCATCCCGGCTTTTCTTTTTTCTATTTTCTCTTCTTTTGATTTCCACTCTTTGTTTTTCTTGCTTTTCTTTCTCTTTTTGTTTTTCTCTCATTTTTCCTTTCCCTCTATTTTTCATTTTCTGCTTTTCCTTTTTCTTTTGCCATGGTCTTTCTCTCGATTCCTTATTCTCTTCTTTTGCGTTCCTTTTCCTCTTGTTTTTCTTTTATTTCCTTCCCTCGTGTTTTCCTTCTCTTTTTTTCTCTCTTCTTTTTTTCTTAGGGTTAGGGTCGAATCCTATGGAGATTGCCTACATATCATGACCCCGCATGAATCAGACCAAGCGTAGTTCTTACAAATAAGGTAAACATAAGTACAAGAAACAATTTTTAGGAAATTTCAAATTTTTATTAATAACAACTGCAGTTACAAAGCTACCAAACTATTTGTTTTTCTTTTCTCGGAAATAGAAAGTACAAAAACCAGACTCAAAAACTACAGACTCGATTTTTAAGAATACATCAAAGCTTCAAATCCTGGGGGCCGCGGAGCATCACTCGGCATCGCCGCGGGCCTGCGTGCAAGACCCTTTTGCAACTGATCCAGATCGTTCATGACCTGGCGAACAAATATCATCACGGAGGCAAAGAACATGGTACGACCCATCCGCTCACCGGCCTGACACTTCAAGACAATGTGGTTGGCAATGTTTCTGATTCTCTCCCTGATTTGACCTTTCTCTTGGAGTAGCCGGCTTATCTGTTGAGTGCGAGCCTCTAGCACCTGAGAATCCTGGAAGTGAAGATCTTGTAACAATCAATCCTTTTCCATATCGGCGATTAAACCATAGCATTGTTCCCTCTCGGCCTGTAACTCTTTCTCCCGACGGGCTGCCTTTTCTTCAAGAGTATTCATTTTTCTCTTCATGTTAGCAATGGTTCCCTCATAGTTCTTTTTCATTTGTTGTACGAACTGGGCCCTTTCCTCGGTCTTCTTTTCCCATTGTGCCCGAAGCCTTGCCTTATTCCCTTCGGATTTTTCCAATTCTTCCTGACAGTCCAGGACTTGTTTCTTCAACCCTTTTATCAATCTCTCGTCAGAGAGACTTCTCTCTCGATTCCTGGCATCTAATTTCATTTGTTGAATTTGGGCCTTGAGAGCTTCATTCTCGTGGGCCAGTTGCTTTTTATCACCTTCATCGGCTGCGGCTTGCAAGGTGTTTTCAAACCGAAGCTCCTAAACCTGTTTTTCCAATGCTCCTATTCGGGCCCTATACTCTTTTTCCTTAGCTAACCAATCCTACTGCACCCGGGCTTCGTTAGTAAACTGTTGTACATGTGGCCTTTTGGCGGGTCTCTTAGGTATTTGAAATCTTTTACCAAACCAAACCAAGTATTTGGGATCTACCTCACCTCTGGCTTGGTCCTGTACTATAGTTTTAGGCTCAAGGTATCTGCACTCATTCCATATCTTTCAAATTCGGCCTTCAGGGAATGCAACTTTCGGGCCTAATTCAATGACTTGCCCACTCAGGTCTTTATCGTTGTGCACCATCTGGAATCTTCCAAATTGTCGCAAAACTCGGTAAGGAGCATAGGGCTGAATGCTTCGAATACCCATCAAAAGAATATAAAAGACCTCTGCTGATGTGTATACAGCTTCAGTAGGAGGAAGCCACCCATAAGCCCATTCAACTTTATCTGCAGTGAGGGATCTTAAACATGACGACCAGGCCTCAGTACCCTCAGGGAACTCAATACCTGTAACTCGGGTCTCGAATTCTGCAATACAACTCAACCCGGTTAAACCATAGTTCATGTAACCTGTGCGGTGACAGAGGTGTTCTTGTATCCACAATTGCAAGAGCAAATTGCAACCTTGAAAGAATTTCTCCCCTTCTCGACATCTGGTCAGAGCTCGGTACATTTCTGCTACAATCAGGGGAACCACTGTGCTAGTAGGTTTCTTCATGGCAACATCTAACATCCCTACTAGACCAAGGTCTATGTGACCATCCTTCCTAGGACAAATTACCACTCCCAAAAAGGCCACCATGAAGGCTAATCCCCGTCGGGCTTCCCATTTGTCTTTATTTCCAACATGGGTTAATCCTGTGTTGGGTTCCTCAAAACCTTTGGGGTTACCATACCGGTGATATAAGAAATGCAGTGTAC
>NC_031994.1:69669279-69676300 GCF_001879085.1 Nicotiana attenuata
ATAATAACCCGTTAGGTCGCTTTAGTTTGCTTTTACAAATTTTTACCTTCTTTAAACACGGGTTGTGCATTTAATTAATTTACCTTCAGATTTAGCCATTTATAATAATTTAAGCACGACCGTGCTAGAAACCACAGAATCCAGGGCTTTGGCTAAACACCTTCCCTCGGAGGTCAACAGAATTCCTTATTTCACAATTTCTGGTGCTCGCAGACTCCAATTGGGAAGTCAACAATTTTCCTCGATTTGGGATATTTAAGTTTAAACCGGCTACTTGGGAACCAGAAAGCCAAATCCTATCCCAATGCGACTCTAAAATAAATAACAATCCCATTCGATAATGTCACTTAATGAAACACACCTCATACATTCATCCTTCGTAGATGGTTGTGTAAAAAGGAGCTGTGACAGCTCTGGCGACTCTGCTGGGGAAAACGAACCCAGAACTTCGGTTCAGTTCAAGAATCAGAGTCTTAGTATAACTGTTAATATTTGGCTTTATCTGATTTCTACATGTCATGCTAAAATGTTTGCTAAATGTATTACCGCTTTGATAATTGTTTGAATTGTATATAAAACTTTGAAATCCTCTTCCTCTCTCTAAGATCATCTACATCATGGAGAAGGGTGCACTTCCGGTAATTCTCTTCTATTTAGAGTCCTTTTCCCATTAGAACGAGGTTGATAATGCTAAGCGGCGGAAGCTTTTGTAATCCCCGTAGTCTCGCCTCCCCCTCGGCTCGAGTTGTCCGCTCCGGGTAAGCCAACGGTCTAGACCAATAAACTAGGTTATAAACTGAAGAACAAATACCTCATGCCCGGATCCTCTAGTAGACGTTGCTTCACATGTGATTTGACTTAGAGGACTCAAACAGGGGTGGGTCCGTTCAGGGAAAGGTGCCTGAAATGAATTGACCACCTGATGCATCTACGTGCTGATGCCATTATTTGCCTCGGTTTTGCAGCTCTGACTGGCTTGTTCTAATGTAGTGAAATTATGAAATAAGCAGTGTTAGCGACAAGTAAGGGTGACCATTGTTTTGAAAAAAATCCAATGCCCACAATAGTACCCGAAATGCTCCCCGGATTTCTGAAATGGAAAAAAGGAAAATGTGTGAAAAAAAAAAAGAAAAATTGTTGTTCAAAATAGTTTTTGACTTTGGCAAGTTTGCCGAAACTACGCTGGTTTATTTAACCGGATGTGAGATACGTAGCAGCCCTCATCGGGTCCAACCACCCTTTTGCAAAAATCTCTCATGTTATTACTTTGCGTAGGGCCGTGAAATTCGCTAAACGGCACGCCCCGGATTCTATGTATTTTAATTAAGCATTTAATGAGGGCCCCGCAATTTATGCATTTCTGTTTGGTGAGGCTCATCTCACTTTATTGTTCAAAGGCCAACCTAAAGAAAACTGCGATTTTCTACTTATTTTTGTCTCTAAAAGGGCCTAATTAATTCACATTTCTAAATCCGGGCCTCGAGTTCAAGTCCGGATTCAAACAAAAGGGAGGACCCTCTTAATTTGAATCCGCTACCTAACTCGAAAACCTAAATTCCTATTGCAAATTAATTCCCATACTCCTAGTATAATTTTTAAAGGATTTTAACTTCTAACAATTTGGGCCTTGTAATTTGAGATTCCAGCATTTATTGGGCCTTAAAGGTTTGGCCCAGGTCCGATATGTGAAGCTGTCCAGTCACTGGGCTTCATGAGGCCCAGTCATGAACTTTTCACAGCCCAAGAATCAGGTTGGCTGTTTGGGGAATGGGCTCACTTTCAAAGCCCAATTATCAGGAGCCCAGGCGTGGGCAATTCTGAAAAGAGGAAGGCTTCATTTGATTTCACTTGCAGCTTGTTTTTCTAACATTCAAATTACATGTAGACAATATACTATGACTATAAGCATTTAACAGTTGGATTTTCAAACTTCTAATTTTGAAACCTTAATTCTTAAACAAATTGAATTAACAATGAGACCATGAACTGAAGCGTGTAATCTATTTACAACTAAATTCCCACCAATGCCAGTACTATAGCCGATTTTTATGCTTACAATATTTGCAATTCCAGTTGTTAATATAAAATCAGCTACCTATTCTAGCTATTCTCCCTGTTTTGAAAATGAAACTACAAAATACTCATACTACATTACCTACTGGAAACAAATTAAACATGAAAACTTAAATAAAGCTATAATCTACTACCAGTGAGCATGGCGTTTCCTTTTATTGAAGTTCAACAAGTCTTAGACAACTCGTAACATGAGCTAACTAATAGAAATTAACTGAACTATCATGAGCTATTCTATCAACCTAACATGACATTGCTTTTTAACTCAAAAGGCTCAAACAGCCCTAAGGGGCGACAATTCATACAGTCCATGTAATTACAAAATGAGTTTGCAGTCCTATTGATACAAACAGTTCTATTTAATCATTAACACATATCTTGTTCAACTGAATCTACAGCTACACACTAAACTAGTAATAGAAAACAAAGGCTGGTTCATGTTGTAGAAATGCTTCATCATATTGATTTCACGATTGTTCATGTACAATGAGTGAAAACTTCATGTCATTAGGGATAACAAATGTACCTGGATTTGAGCAAAATAAAAGAGAAGGGTCAGCAGCAGATTTGAGTTTGCAAACAAGCTCAAACAGCAACACACAGCAGTAGAGAATTCAATTATAAACCCAGCAGCATTATCGATTGTTTCCGAACCAATTTTAACCCTTAGTTCACTCGAAAAGCTTGAATACACCTCAAATCAACTTGAATTTAGCCCAGTAACACTCAGAAGGATTCAACATTCAGATATTGAGCTAGAAAGTGTAAATCAACAAGTAAAAATCTCAAATAACCTAAGGTTTTCGATGTAACAGTTCTTTTTTGGATTTTTTGAAAGTTTTCTGTTGTTTTTTGGATTTTTTGGGCAGAAATTCAGATCTAGAAGAAGGTTTCTAGCACTGGACTTCAGATTTGAACTTCTTTGATTTTTGAAATTCAAATTTGAGACTTGGACTTGCAAAAAATGGATTTCTGAGGGGGAATTATATGCTGGAAAGTTTGAGGATTTTACAGAGGTCTAAAACTTTGGGAATTTTCAGAGGGTGTAAAAAACTTTTTTTTGGGAGTTTTTCAGATTGTTCCAGCTTGTGAATGAAGGCACTAGTGACTGCCTTTTATAGGCAAAGCTAAGGAAATTTCAGAGTTTCAACTTTACATTTTAGTCCCTCTTTTAAATTTCAGTTTTAATCACTTAGCCCTCTATTTTCTGACTTGTTACTCAAGTTACTACACTAAAATTGCTGAAATTTAGACTAAGGCCCTATTTAGAAGACTCTAGAGGGTTCTAGATTTAACTACAACCTTCCTATGCAACCCTAAATACCCAAAATATCCCTGAATATCCCTGAAATTACCTACCTAGGTCAAAATTAACCTATCCTCTTTTACCCTAATTAAAGACTATCAGCTATAACCAAACAGATTAAACTAATTAAAACTAAATAATAACAATCATGGAATCACTGATTAAAACACTAGTAACAAACAATAAAAATCAAACAATGACTAAAATCAAACTATAGAAATTAAAGATAGAAAAGAACAACAATTAAAGCAGAATAAATCCTAATTGAATAAAATCCAACTAAAATCAAACTAAAATCAGAATTCAGAACAAACAAGTAACCAGAATTAATCAAAAATCAAACAAAAATCAGAACCAACTCAAGAAATCAATCAGGACAGAATCGAACAACATTGAAAAAAAAAATGAAAATTAAACTAGAAGTTAAAAAAAATATGAGAACCGGATCAGTCAAACAAGAAATGTAATCAAAAGAGAAGGAACTCACTGATTTTGGTTTTCTACTTGATTGATTCTCGAAATTGATTTTTTGTTAATGTTATATGTTTATTTTGTTAAAATAAAACATATAACATTAGTAAAAAAATCATTCGAATGATGAAATCCCCAAAACAGTGTTGAACTTTGAAACCCTAGATCTAAAACTAAAGGGGTTTCGCTTGGATTTGAAGGGTTCTAGTTTGGGATTTGGGAAGAGGGAGGTTAGGGGAGTATATGGTGTGAATTTGATTTGGAAGAGGTAGGGTTTTTGCCAGAGTTTCAAATCAAGATTCAAGGAGTTTGGCTAGGATTTGAGGGAGAAGAAATGTAGATTCGGAAAGAGGAGGTTGAGATGGGGTAGTGGTGTAAATTTGGACGAGTTTGGAGCTTCGCCGCCGGCGGAGGCGATTTCCGGCCGGCGGCGGAGGTGGGAGACGGCGGTAGACGNTGGTGGATAGTCTCTGGGGTTAGAGGGAAAGAGACGATAGGGTAGGGGGGTCTGAGGGGGTAGGGTATCGTTAGGACATTTTTATACTAAGTGATGGGGGCTTCTCGTCCGTTGGATCAACAATCCTAGACGGCCAGGATTGATCCGAGCCAAACAACGTCGTTTTGCACTGGGGGGGGGGGGGGCTGGACCGGTGGTTTCAGGATTGGGCCAATTGGGCGAGATTTAGGGCGTTGGGCTGGGGGTTATGGCTTTTGGGCTTGTGCCTTTGCATGAAACAATGGCCCAAATTGGCCAGCTTTTTTGTCCGTTTTAATTTCATTTATTTGTTTTTCCTTCTTTTTTTTTGTATTTTAATTTTATTTATTTTGTTATTTTTGAATTTTCTTATTTTATTAAATTTAAGATCAAAAACTAAAAGACTCAAATTGAATCTAGCTAATTTCTTATTTAAACCAAAACTTAAGACAAATTCTAGAAATTAAAAGTAGAAATGCAAAGAACCATTTTTGTCATTTTCTTTATTTTTTGTAATATTAAAATGCACACTATTTTGTATTTTTGAAATTATATCAATTAAAACGCCCACAAAAATGCAAACAAGACACAAAATCATGCGATTAATTCCTAAAATTCAAATAATAAAAGAAAAATCTTAATTCTAAGGAATTTTATAGGAGTAATTTTAAGCGTGGAAAAAATCACGTGCTCACACACAGTATCTGAAGTTTGCCAGTGCGGCCGCGGTACACTTTTGCGCGGTCCGCGCTGGCATGTTCCAAACATATTGCTCTCTGAAGTTTTCCACCGCGGCCGCGGTCAAGTTTGTGCGGTCCGCGGTGGACCTTCGCGGCCGTGATACACTTTAACGCGGTCGCGCCAAGGTTGCCTTCTGAAACTTCATATGTTGAAAACCCAGCGCGGTCCGCAGTCGCTTTTGTGCGACCGCGCTGGTAGGTAAGTAAGGGACCCACGGGTTGTCTATAAATAGGGACCAAGGGTTTCATTTTACCCTTTTCGCAATTTGAAAACCCAGAGCCATAATTGTACTGTTCATCCCTCTTCTAAGACCGTAATTCTCGCTAGCTTGGATAGATTGCATTCACTCCTCCTTATCCTGGTAACATTTCATGCATTTCATGATTACTTACTTTCTTATTTTCATTTTATTTGCTTGCCAGTAGCGTGTAACTTCTTTTTCTTCCCATTTTTGTCTTTGAATTACTAGTCTAGGTTAGATTTCCTGTTAGTTTTTGTGTGCTGAACATGATTAAGGATTGGGTAACTGAGTGGGGACAAGTAGGAGTCAAAAAATTGAACAAAAATGGACAAAGCATGAAAAACCTAACTTAGTGCCCATAAACCCTAGCTCAGCGCGGACCGCGGTTGCTCTTACGCGACCGCGCTGCCTTGACGCGGTCCGCGTTGCATTTTTGTGCGGACCACAGTGCTCTTGTGATTGCAAGTTAAATGTTTGCAATGCGGCCGCATTGTTGTTTTGTGCGGTTTGCGCTGGCCCACCGCGGCCCTGGTCCCATTTTGTGCGGACCACGGTGGGAGATTCAGAGAGTTATGTTTTAGGACCTTTGCCTAGCGCGGACCGCGGTCACTTTTGTGCGGTCCGCAGTACCTCCAACGCGGCCGCACTCCTGTTTTGTGCGGTTTGCGATGCTATGTTCTGCAACCTGTTCTTCAACTGTGTACTGCAATTATCTCTGCAATCTATTTCATTCACCTGTTTCACTGCATGTGCTTAAACTAACAATGTTAGATGCTTATCTTTGCAGATAATGGTTAAACAAAAGGGAGACAAACAATCACAACGACCCGAGAGAGGTGGTTCCTCCCGAGGGGGTAAAGGCAAGAGAATAGCAAAACTCACTCCCCAGGCTCGGGAGAACATAAAAAAGACCCGGAAATTGATAAAAGCTGCTGATAAGGCTGCTTCTCATTCGTCGGGGAGTGAGTATATGCCCTCCAAAGACATCTCCTCAGATTCAGTCCCAACTGATATAACCGACCCCCTCCACCTAGTTGATACCCCTCCACCATCACCCACCTCCAAAAGACCAGTGAATGTAGTCTCGGATTCATCTGACGAGTCCGCAGCCGGTAGTGGGAAATACTCCACCTCCCCCACAGCTTCATTATCTGGGGAGAGTGCAGGCAGAGATGAGGGAGGTGAGCCTCAGATTGGGGGAGTTGCACTGACTAGGAAAGCCGAAGAGTGGGAGGATAGATTCGTGAGCCAAGTGGCTTACCACAAGTTTAGTGAGTGGTGGCCGGTGAGGAAGTTGATACCGGAGAGGAGTTTTATTGACACTGACCTCTTACCCCACAACCCTAATGTGCAGAGGGAGTTTAGAACTAGATGGGGCTGGGAGTTTTTGATGGAGAAGTGCATTGATGCTAATGAGCACATGGTCAGGGAATTCTACTCTAATGTATCTCACATTGTCAAGGATACCAAGGTGACCAAAATTAGAGACAAAATAGTGCTGTTTGATGGAACATCTTTAAATGAGTATTTGGGGTTCCGTGATGAAGATAAGTTACTTTATTTGGCTAAGTTAGGAATGGGTGAGGAAGTCCGTCCTTGGTTGGCCCAGTACTTGGCAATCCCGGTACTGTGCCAGAGTGGTTGCAAGCAGGGAAGAAAATATTCCGGAAGACCTTCAACTTTGAGGCTCGAGGGTGGTTGACATTTGTATGCA
>NC_031994.1:69676400-69689726 GCF_001879085.1 Nicotiana attenuata
CTTTCTGAGTCTTCTACATCATGGAGAAGGGTGCACTTCGTGTAGCTTCTCTTCTGTTTAGAGTCTTTTCCCATTTAGAACGAGGTTTGGATAAGTTGCAAAGCCGGCGGAGCTTCTGTATCCCCGGTACGCAGCCTCCCCCTCGGCTCGAGTTGTCCGCTCGGGTAAGCCAGGTCTAGACCAATAAACCTAGGGTTAAACCTAGAAGAACAAAACCTCATGCCGGATCCCTAGTAGGACGATTGTTTGCATCATGTGCATTTGACTTAGGGGACTCAACACAGGGGTTGGGTCCGTCTAGGACAGGTGACCTGAAATAAATTGACCATCCTGATGCATCTTACGTGCTACTTGCGCATTTATTTGCTCGGATTTGCATGTTGACCGGCTCGTCTAAATGAGTGAAAATTGAGAAATAAGCAGTGTTAGGACTAAGTGAGGGTAACTATCTGTTTTGAAAAAAACCCCAATGCTCAAATAGTACCGAAAAGCTGCCGAATTTTTGAAAAATGAAAAGAGAGAAAGAAAGTTGCTTGAAAAAATAGAAAGAAAATTGTGGTTCAAAATAGTTTTGATTTTGGCAAATCTGCCCGAACTACGCCGGTTTGATTCTCACCGGATGTGAGATACGTAGGCAACCCTCATCGGGTCCAACCTCCCTTTTTGCAAAAATAGCCAAAAAATGCCAAATTTTAATTTTGTGTCCTAAATAAGTCGGGTGATGCCATTCCTGTCTAAAACAAGCCGAATGTCCCCAAAAGGACGCCGGAAGGCCGTTTCTGCAAGAATAGCGCACCCTGAGTCATTTTTTTTAAATGGTTTGCGGGCACAGCCTTAAAATCCTCCTCACAGAAGTATTGAGAGGCCGTATTTGCAAATCCAAGTCCTTATTTTCTAAATAAAGAATTTTTGCACAAATAGCCATTTTTCAAAATAAATCATTAAATTCCCCTAAATAAATGTGCATGATGAATTCAAGTAACATCGAAACCTTCTCAGTCCTGAGCGAGATCCCTTTGAAACTCCATATGTGGTGGCATGATTTGGGAAAAGGAAGCAGAGATACTGTGGTCAAAAGCCTGGGCGGTCTCGTAGATTTTGAAAATCAAACCAAGGACGGATGTCATTGAGGCACTAATACCGTTTTGGGACCCGACCCGTAATGTATTCCGGTTTTCAGATTTTGAACTCACACCTACATTAGAAGAGATCGCCGGATACGCAGGTCTCAACGGGAACCTCCGAGGTAGATACCCATTGGCCCCACGACCGGTAACCCTTCATAGGTTCTTGGATTTGTTGAACATTAGCCGAGATATTCAAGACCCGCACCTGGCGGAAGGGTGTTGTACATTGCATTTCTTATATCACCGGTATGGTAACCCCAAAGGTTTCGAGGAACCCAACACAGGATTAACACATGCTGGAAATAAAGACAAATGGGAAGCCCGACGGGGATTAGCCTTCATGGTAGCCTTTTTGGGAGTGGTAATCTGTCCAAGAAAAGATGGTCACTAGACCTTGGCCTAGTAGGGATGCTAGATGTTGCCATGAAAAAACCTACTAGCACAGTGGTTCCTCTGATTGTAGCAGAAATGTACCGAGCTCTGACCAAATGTCGGGAAGGGGAGAAATTCTTTCAAGGTTGCAATTTGCTCTTGCAATTGTGGATACAGGAACACCTCTGTCACCGCACAGGCTATATGAACTACGGTTTAACCGGGTTGAGTTGTATTGCAGAATTCGAGACCCGGGTGACAGGTATTGAGTTCCCTGAGGGTATTGAGGCCTGGTCGTCATGTTTAAGATCCCTCACTGCAGATAAAGTTGAATGGGCTTATGGATGGCTTCCTGCTACTGAAGCTGTATACACATCAGCAGAGGTCTCTTATATTCTTTTGATGGGTATTCGAAGCATTCAGCCCTATGCTCCTTACCGAGTTTTGCGACAATTTGGAAGATTCCAGACGGTGCACAATGATGAAGACCTGAGTGGGCAAGTCATCGAGTTAGGCCCGAAAGCTGCATTCCCTGAAGGCAGAATCCGAAAGATATGGAATGAGTGCAGGTACCTTGAGCCTAAGACTATAGTACAGGACCGAGCCAGAGGTGAGGTTGATCCCAAATACTTGGTCTGGTTTGGTAAAAGATTTCAAATTCCTGAGAGACCTGTCAAAAGACCACATGTACAACAATTTACTAACGAAGCTCAGGTGCAATGGGATTGGTTGGCCAAGGAAAAGGAGTACAGGGCTCGAATAGGAGTATTGGAAAAACAGGTTCAGGAGCTTCGGTTTGAAAACAGCCTGCAAGCCGCAGCTGATGAAAGTGATAAAAAGAAGTTGGCCCAGGAGAATGAAGCTCTCAAGGCCCAAATTCAACAAATGAAAATAGATGCCAGGAATCGAGAAAGAAGTCTATCCGACGAGAGATTGATAAAAGGGTTAAAGAAGCAAGTCCTGGACTGTCAGGAAGAATTGGGAAAATCTGAGGGAAACATGGCAAGACTTCGGGCACAATGGGCAAAGAAGACTAAGGAAAGAGCCCAGTTTGTACAACAAATGAAGAGAAATTATGAGGGAACCATTGCTAACATGAAGAGAAAAATGAATACTCTTGAAGAAAAGGCAGCTCGCCGGGACAAAGAATTTCAGGCCGAGAGGGAACAATGCTATGGGTTAATCACTGAGATGGAAAAGGAAATAAAATTGTTACAAGACCTTCACTTCCAGGATTCTCAGATGCTAGAGGCTCGCACCCAACAGATAAGTCGGCTACTCGAAGAGAAGGGCCAAATCAGGGAAAGAATCAGAAACATCGCCAACTATATTGTCATGAAGTGTCAGGCCGGTGAGCGGATGGGTCGTACCACGTTCTTTGCCTCCGTGATGATATTTGTTCGCCAGGTCATGAACGATCTGGATCAGTTGCAAAAGGGTCTTGCACGCAGGCCCGCGGCGATGCCGAGTGATGCCCCGCGGGCCCCAGGATTTGAAGCTTTGATGTATTCTTAAATAATCGAGTCTGTAGTTTTGCTTTTGATTCTGGTTTTTGTACTTTCCTTTTTCGAGAAAAGAAAAAACAAATAGTCTAGTAGCTTTGTAATCGCAGTTGTTATTAATAAAAATTTGAAAATTCCCAAAAACTGTTTCTTTATTTTTGCACTTATGTTTGCATTTATTTGCAAGAACTACGCTTGGTCTGATTCATGCGGGGTCATGATGGCAATCTCCATAGGATTCGACCGTAACCCTAAGAAAAAAGGGAAGGAAAAGAAAAACAAGAGAGAAAGGAACGCAAAAAGAGAAAATAAGGCATCGAGAGAAAAATCAATGAAAACAGAGGGAAAAGAAAAATGAGAGGAAAAACAAAAGAGAAAGAAAAGAAACAAGAGAAAAGCCGGGATGACGCATGCAACCGAAGCAAACATGTAGATATTCATTTAACTGTATAGGTGCATCACACCCCAATGTGCGGTTACCTATCTGTTATTTATTTCAAAACTAACCGTTGTTGCTGTTCATTTCCAGCTGAGCTTTTTAGAAACAGTGGTTGGTTTGTAGTAAGCTGGCCTCACATCGCTATTTCACCAGATCCAAAGGAAATACAGAGATGTCGTCTGAAATGACTCTGCCTGCAATCCCCATACCCGAAGACAGCCCCATCTCGGGGGTCCCGGCCTCTGAATCTTTTACAGCTGAAGAAAATCGGATCTTACGCATGAGATTGATGGAAATGTGGGATGCTTGGAACAACGGAAAGGAACCCCCAAGCACCATTCCCGGATTCCCAGAGTTATTCCCTAGATCTGGAGGTGCTACTACTGTCCCTATCAGCCACCCTCATACTCCTTTGGGATAGCCTACCATGGCCGCTCACTTCGTCGGAACACCTTCTGAGGTCCGCCCCCAGGTGTTCCCAGCAGGAGCAGCTCCTAACATCTTCACTGCTCCACCATGCCCTGCTACAACACAACCTTCACTGCCAAGGCCTGCCTTTGATCCCTCAGCTTTCACCTTCCAAAACCCTATTTTTCCAGTGGATCCTCCTCAATATCCCACATATAATTACTCTCAGCCACCACCATACGAGCTTACACCAGGGCAGGACAAACCCCCCAAAGCCCCAGAGCAGGATGAGATGGCGAAGAGAATGAGAAGACTCGAGCAGAGCTTGAAAAACATGCAAGGCTTGAGCGGGCAAAAGAGTGTCTCCTATACAGACCTATGTATGTTCCCTCATGTACACTTGCCGTCAGGGTTCAAAACACCAAAATTTGAGAAGTACGACGGACACGGTGACCCCATTGCTCACCTGAAGAAGTATTGCAATCAGTTACGGGGAGCCGCTGGCAAAGAAGAGTTGTTGATGGCTTATTTTGGAGAAAGCTTGATTGGCATCGCTTCAGAATGGTATATGGACCAAGATGTCTCGCGTTGGCATATTTGGGATGATCTGGCCCGAGACTTTGTTCGACAATTTTAGTACAACATAGACATCGCGCCAGACAGGAACTCTTTGTCAAATCTTAAGAAAAAGCCTTCAGAAAGTTTCCGTGAATATGCAATTAAGTGGCGCGAACAAGCGTCAAGAGTGAAGCCTCCGATGGATGAGGTAGAGATGGTCACTGTTTTCCTTCAAGCCCAGGAAGCAGACTATTTTCAGAATATGATGTCCGCCATGGGCAAACCCTTCGCAGTGGCAATAAAAATCGGAGAGATGGTAGAGAATGGGCTAAAAACGGGTAGAATTTTGAGTCAGTCAGCAATAAGAGCAACCTCCCAAGCCATCCAAGGCGGGTCTGGAGGAATGGCTAAAGGCAAAAAGAAAGAAGAAACAGTGATGGCAGCATCGGGAGGAAGAAGATACCGGGCTCCTAGACCGGTGTTTTTTGAAAGAACCCCTCAACACTACTATCCTCATACTGATATGGCTTATGTTCCTCCACCTTATGCGGTCATGAATGCTCAACCCTTCGGCCGACCGCAACCACAAGCTAACCAAAATCCACCTCCATTCCAAAGAAATTATCATTCTTGCCTTCTAAACTTCTTTATATCGAGGGATGAGGAACCATATTATCCTGCATTCCTTAAATGGGTGGATTCCCGGGAACCTGCGGTAGCCCTCTTGCCCCGAGTTCGACATGATTTGAACGACCTCTAAAAAGGGATGGCTATTTTACTTGAACATTTTCATTAACGCCTTCCGCTTGTAGACGCATCAAACTTTGATGTCTCACTGGTTTAGATACGACGAGATAATCATCAATCATCCTGGAGCAAAGGCCCCATCTCGATTAATTCTAACTTGGGTGCGATCGATTCTTCCTTGACTTGACAGATTCATTCAATTGAACCCACACTCAAAGGAGGACCCACGTCTTTTTTTCTTTTGAACAAGCCTTCTAAATCCAAATTTTTTTCTGGCCTTGCACCGACCATCCAATGGACCATGAACTAAACGGCCACTGCCTGAAAGGACAGATGCGAAAAATCAAATGATGAAGGGGGAAATGAAATGTCGGATTGAATCGCCGTACGAGGTCACAATTCACCCAACACGATCATCCGGGGTGAACAACAAAATCAACCTCCTCACCAGAATCAATATAATCCCCGACCACCGCAAAATAACTTCCGCCCTCGGGAACCACCCAGACGACCAAATTTTACGCCGATTGGTGAACCTTACTCCAGTTTGTTCCCGAAACTCGTCCAGATGAATTTGCTGCAGCCTATTCCCCAAAACAGGCAGAACCCTGAATCTCCAGCTTATCAACAAGGGGTCTATTGTGCCTACCATTCAGGAGCTGAAGGGCATAGTACTGATAACTGCTGGACATTGAAGAAAGCTGTGGAAGATTTGATTGAACAAGGGAAAATAGTGTTAAGGGATGAAGAAGCCCCGAATGTGACTAATAACCCATTGCCCACTCACAACAACGGGCCGGTAATCGGGATGATCTGCGAAGACAGATAATTTGATCCCGCATTAAAAGCTATAATTGCCATTGCCGACGCCGAAAAGAAACCCAGGGTACCCTCGAAGCAAGGGAAAGGGGGGAAGAAGAATAAAAGTGTCAAAACTGAGCCTGAGAAGAAACCTAAGACAAAAGTAGAGACGGAACTTCCTAAGAACGGAATTCTCTATGTTCCGCGAGGACGCCAAGAAAAACCATTAGTGGTCAGTGCTCCGAAGAAGGTTGAAGTAAAAGGGGAAACGCTAATATACGTACCAAAAGGAGACTATATGGTACGGGGGACAATTAAACCGCCTCGGCTGAATGAGCCAGTGGTTATTGGACGCGTACCACAAAAGCCAATGACAGATCCCTCTGCAGTGCCATGGAACTATCAGCAAACAGTGGTCACATACAAGGGCAAAGAAATTTCGGGGGCACTTCCAGGGAAAATCTCTGTTGAGAAATATTCGAATGTACAGGAGGTAAACAATGCCGCTCGAAAGCGTTTTCCGTCCAAGAAGCCAGTAAGTGCTGAGGAAGCAGAAGCCTTCTACCAGAAAATGAAGATGCTTGATTATGAATCAGTGGATCAATTAAGGAAATATCCTGAACAAGTGTCCCTGCTCTCATTGGTGACGAAATCCTCCGAACATCAGAAGATCTTGATGAAAACTTTGAATGAGGCGTACGTGCCAATTGAAACTTTAGTCGAGCAGCTCGAAAGGATGGCAGAAAGGTTCTTCGCCATCAATCAACTCTCTTTTAGTAAACATGACTTGCCTCCGGAAGGCGCAGCTCACAACAAAGCCTTCCATCTGACTGTCAAGTGTGAAGGTTATTATGTCAAGCGAGTCATGGTGGATGGAGGATCGGGGGTTGACATCTGCCCGCTGTCCACATTGCAAAGGATGGAAATCGGGACGGGAAGGATTCGGCCGAATAATGTTTGTGTGAGAGATTTTGATGGTATTAAGAGGGATACCATCGGTGAAATTAATTTGATATTGACCATAGGTCCGGTAGAGTTCGAGGTAACCTTCCAGGTGTTGTACATGGATACATCTTATAATTTTCTCTTGGGAAGGCCCTGGATCCATGCTGTAGGAGCTGTGCCCTCTACCCTCCACCAAATGGTAAAATTCGAGTATGAAGACCAGGAAATCGTGGTCCACGGAGAAGACGAGCAGTCCATTTATCGTGACCCATCTATCCCATGTTTGGAAGCGAGGGAAGGAAGTGAGCATATTATTTATCAAGCTTTGAAATTGTGGTAGCAGAACAGCATGAGGAGGGAAATCCTTGTCCTCAGCCTTTCCTGTCTAATGCTTCAATCATGGTGGCCAGAGAAATGATTAGACACGGTTTCAAGCCAGGAAAAGGGTTGGTAAAAGCTTTACAAGGAATATCTGAGCCGGTAACTCTACCCACAGCAGAAAAGTTTTTCGGGATAGGCTTCTACCCAACTCCAGATGATGAGAAATGGGCCGAGGAAAGAAAGAAAGAAGGATGGGTTCTGTCACAACCATTGCCACATCTCTATGATACTTTTGTCAAGACCAAGTATGGCAAAGAAAGGGACGATGAGTTGTTCACAGCTGAGGAAATCGAAGATATATGTGGAGCTATGAGACAAATGCTTTATGAAACCAACATGGTTCAGCCAGGGGAAGGGACTAGCACCGCTGAGGTGCTCTATATGGGACCAGATGCTAAACTCCAAAACTGGAAGGCTACGCCATTCCCGATCAAGCGGGAGTCCCGGTAGACTAGCCTGCCACCTTCTCTGCATCCCGAGTTATTTCAGGGTGTAACTCGGATGTTTCTTTTAAATTATTGTCTTTAAATTCCTAAATGTAAACCCTGTTATCTTTCCAATTCCAAGAAATGAAATCAATATTTCATCGTCCATCTTTCTTTTATTTCTAATTCTGGTTATTTTTCCATTTTCATCTTTTCTTTTCAGTTATAATAACGCGGCGGCTTTAAATAACATGACATGCTTGCGGACTTCATGCCCAGACTCAAACACGCTGTCTAATTGTGAAATAATGAATCAAGAACCGGAATATGATGAAGAAGAGGCTTTTAGGGAAATAAATCGAGAATTGGAACAATTTGAGAACAAACCTAAGCCAAACCTGAATGACACTGAACCGGTTAATTTGGGAACTGCCGAAGAAATAAGGGAAACCAAAATAAGCATTCACACAGATGAGCAAACTCGAGATGCAATAATCCAACTCCTGTTCGAATTTAAAGATGTGTTTGCTTGGTCGTATGACGACATGCCAGGACTGAGTATGGATCTAGTGGTGCACAAATTGCCAATTTACCCCGATTGTCCTCCAGTACAGCAAAAGCAAAGGAAGTTTAAAACTGATATCAGTGATAAGATCAAAGAAGAAATCACAAAACAGTTGAAGGCGGGGGTAATCCGAGTGGTCCGGTACACTACATGGTTAGCCAATGTGGTTCCAGTGCCAAAGAAATACGGGAAAACCCGGGTATGTGTGGATTACCGAGATTTGAATAGGGCAAGTCCCAAAGACAACTTCCCGTTACCTAACATTCACATCCTTGTTGATAACTGCGCCAAACATGAAATACAGTCCTTCGTGGATTGCTACGCAGGATATCATCAGGTGTTGATGGATGAAGAAGATGCTGAGAAGACAGCTTTCACTACACCCTGGGGTACCTACTGTTATCGGGTCATGCCATTTGGGCTGAAGAATGCTGGGGCAACTTATATGAGAGCCATGACCACCATTTTCCACGATATGATGCATCAAGAAATAGAGGTGTATGTGGATGATGTAATCATTAAGTCCCGAACTCAGAGTGACCACGTGCGAGATTTGAGAAAGTTCTTCGAACGGTTGCGCAAGTATGATCTGAAGTTGAATCCAGCTAAATGTGCCTTCGGAGTCCCATCAGGCAAGCTCCTGGGTTTCATAGTCAGCAGGAGAGGTATTGAGTTAGATCCAACAAAGATAAAGGCCATTCGAGATTTACCTCCTCCAAGAACTAAGAAGGATGTGATGAGCTTATTGGGCAGGTTAAACTATATCAGTCGATTCATCGCTCAACTGACTACCACCTGTGAGCCCATATTCAAACTGTTGAAGAAAGATGCGGCAATCAAATGGACATCCGAATGTCAAGAGGCCTTCGACAAAATCAAAGAATATTTGTCAAATCCTCCAGTATTGGTCCCACCGGAGCATGGGCGACCTCTCTTTTTGTATCTGACAGTGTTGGAAAATTCTTTTGGCTGTGTTCTCGGGCAGCATGATATAACCGGAAGAAAAGAGCAGGCAATTTACTATCTGAGCAAGAAGTTCACCAGCTATGAGGCCAAATACACTTTGTTGGAAAGAACATGCTGCGCTCTGACGTGGGTCGCTCAAAAGTTGAGACATTATCTTCAAGCCCACACCACCTATCTAATAACCAGGTTGGATCCTTTGAAATACATATTCCAGAAACCGATGCCCACTGGGAGGCTGGCAAAATGGCAAATCTTGCTCACTGAATTTGACATAGTCTATGTTACTCGCACGGCAATGAAGGCCCAGGCGTTGGCAGATCATTTGGCTGAAAACCCGGTTGACGAGGAATACCAACCATTAAGCACCTATTTCCCGGATGAGGAGGTAAATTCAGTAGAAGCCATCTCCGAGGACACTCGTGCTTGGAAAATGTTCTTTGACGGAGCAGTAAATGCAAGAGGTGTAGGCATTGGGGCAATCTTGATATCACCCAATGGTCAGCACTACCCAGCTACAGCAAGGCTCCGATTCTTCTGCACAAACAATACGGCTGAGTACGAAGCCTGCATCATGGGCATGAATATGGCAATTGACCAAGATGTTGAAGATTTATTAATCATGGGGGACTCTGATTTGATTATCCGGCAAGCCCAGGGAGAATGGGAGACTCGAGATGTTAAGCTCGTTCCCTATCGACAGCATGTGGAAGATCTCACCAATCGCTTCAAGTCGGTAGAGTTCAGGTATATCCCTCGGTGTCACAATGAACTAGCCGATGCACTCGCCACTCTAGCTTCAATGCTGCCTTACCCGGGCAATGCCCATATTGACCCTCTGGAGATTCAAATCAAAGAAAAGCACGGGTATTGTAATGCGGTCGAGGCAGAACCCAGCATTCAGCCCTGGTATCATGATATCAAGAGATTTCTGAAAACACAAGAATACCCCGAGCAAGCCACTGGAGATCAGAAGAGAACTATTAGACGGCATGCGAGCGGTTTCTTCTTAAGCGGTGATGTTTTGTATAAAAGGACCCCGGACCTAAACCTACTAAGATGTGTTGATGCTGAAAAAGCTGGAAGAATTATGCATGAAGTGCACGCAGGAGTATGCGGACCTCATATGAATGGTTATATGCTGGAAAAGAAAATTTTGCAAGCCGGGTATTACTGGATAACTATGGAAAAGGACTGTTTTAGCTTTGTTCGAAAATGCCATCAATGTCAGGTGCACGGTGATTTGATTCATGCACCTCCAACAGAACTCCATCCGATGTCAGCACCTTGGCCATTTGTTGCTTGGGGTATGGATGTCATTGGGCCGATTGAGCCAAAAGCTTCGAATGGGCATAGATTTATATTGGTGGCAATTGACTATTTCACGAAATGGGTTGAGGCCATCACTCTTAAGTCGGTCACCAAGAAAGCTGTGGTAGACTTTGTGCACTCCAATCTCATTTGCCGCTTTGGCATTCCTGCAACTATCATTACCGACAATGCTGCGAATTTGAACAGTCGTCTGATGGGAGAGGTATGTGAACAATTCAAGATAACACATAGAAACTCTACTCCTTATCGGCCAAAAGCCAACGGTGCTGTTGAAGTAGCAAATAAGAACATCAAGAAGATTTTGAGAAAGATGATTCAAAGCTCCAGGCAGTGGCATGAAAAGCTACCTTTCGCATTACTCGGGTATCGTACTACAGTACGTACATCAATTGGAGCAACACCGTACTTGTTGGTTTACGGTACTGAAGCTGTCATACCTGCAGAAGTAGAAATTCCTTCACTCTGGATAATCGTTGAAGCGGAGATTGAGGACAGTGAGTGGGTTAAGACTCGACTAGAGCAATTGTCATTAATTGATGAAAAACGGATGGCCGTAGTTTGTCACGGGCAGTTATACCAACAAAGAATGGCTCGCGCCTATAACAAGAAAGTGCGTCCCAGGAATTTTGAAGTGGGACAGCTGGTACTCAGACGCATTCTCCCTCATCACCAGGAAGCAAAAGGGAAGTTTGCCCCTAATTGGAAAGGTCCATACATAATCCGAAAGATGTTGCCAAGAGGAGCATTGTATCTGGGAGACATCGAAGGAAATGACCCTGAAACTGCAGTCAATGCAGATGCAATCAAGAGGTACTATGTCTAGGCCTCCTGCGATGATGGCTTTTGTGCAATTGAGATGACGAAGGCTTTCCTTCTCGCTACCCAAACACTATCAACCCTTCGTAAACCCTTTGAGCCGGTTACGCTTCTTTGTTCACCCTCTTTGGAACCCGGAAATACCAACGGGAAAGAAGAAGAAAAGAAAAGAAAAGAAAAAGAAAAAGAAAAGAAAAGAAAAAGAAAAGAAAAAGAAAAGAAAAGAAAAAGAAAAAGAAAAAGAAAAGGAAAAAAAAGAAAAGAAAAGAAACACAAAACAAAAACAAATACAACAAAACCAAATGTTTTGCCTGAACTACGTTTGACTTGATTCCGAAAGGATACGTAGGCAGCCTCTCGCTGAGATTCAGTCACACCAAAACAAAAATCCCAATTTCCCCAAAAATGAAACTGGGGCAGATATATAATGGTTCGGCCATGAATCCGCCGAAATGGCTCCAAAGTTGTAGTTCCGCCCAAAATCCTTTTTACCCCAAAACCTTGTCCAAGTCCTTCCGATCAATTGGCAATGGCAGGGAAGTGGAAAACGTTATTGTTGGAATCTGACACAATGCAAGTTGAGAGAAACAAAATGAGAGAGTCTTATCGGTGAAAACCTTCGGGCACCATAAGGCGATGGTAAGTAGAGAAACTAAAAATGAGAGAGTCCGCTTAGTGAAAACTCGCAAAGAGCACTATCGGGCGACGGTGAGAAGAGAAATGAGAGAGGTCGATTGGCGAAAACCTGCAAAGGGCGCTGTCAGCCGAAAAGAAGACATCTCACCACTAAAAGAGTCCTGGAAAGGTTCCCTGGTTTTTAAATAAGGATCAATGGATTCACGAGAAGCAGAAAAGTTTGTGTGGGTCGGGCGTCCAGTCCAAGAAGCATGTCATGTTCATTCGAAGCCAGCATGCGCCCCAGATAAGTCCTTTTTTCCCCCCGAAAGGGACGTTTCTCTTCAAACTCATATGCTTGCCTTTTGCATACTTCTCTTTGAATTCCTTTCGGTCTAACAATGATTCCGAATTACTACAAAGAAAGGTGGCAGGATTGGTTCCATCGGGCTCCGCCTGGAAAAAGCCGGAGAAAATGCCCAGCCTCAGCGAGTGCGTCAGGCCGATCCCGACTGACCATAGTGGTTGATGCTTTCAAAGCAAAGACATTGGAAAAGAGAGAAAATCAAAGACAAGGACAGAATAAAGGGAAAGGCCAGAGCCCACACGGGCGAGTCATAATGAAACCCTGAGAGTTAAACCCGGTCGGTTCGAAAAGAGATTCACCCTCAAGGCCAACAAGCAGCAAACTTCTCAACGGAAATGGGGCCGTGATCAAGCAATTGGGATGATCAAGGCCACAAAACCAACCACCGTTTCAAACTAACAAATTTTTCTTTGCTGAAAACAGGTCTAATTCAAAGCAACCGTGCAAGAAGCAGGTGCAATCCAAAAGGAAATGAAATGCGCAAGCACTGAAACAGCTTTGCAGCAGGAAAACGACCAAAAAGAAAGTTTTCCCCCAAATTCTTTCATGCATTTTGCTAAATAAAAGAAAAAAAAAGAGGAAAACAAAAGAAAAAGAAAGAAGGAAAGAAATAAAAGTGAAAATCCCAAGAGAAAAACAAATCATGGTAGCATAGGATCCCATTCCTTAAACCTCCCGGCCAAAACCGTGGAGCTTTTTTTCCAAATCCCAACCAAAAAACCGAGGATCTCCCGGCCAAAAAACCGAAGAGCTTTTTCTTTCCAACTCCCGACCAAAAAACCGAGGAGCTTTTTCTTTCCAAATCCCGGCCAAAAACCGAGGAGCTTTTTCTTTCCAAATCCCGGCCAAAAAACCGAGGATCTTTTTCTTTCCAAATCCCGGCCAAAAAACCGAGGATCTCCCGGCCAAAAAACCGAGGAGCCTTTTCTTTCCAAATCCCGGCCAAAAAACCGAGGATCTCCC
>NC_031994.1:69691421-69770434 GCF_001879085.1 Nicotiana attenuata
GACCTGATTCCTTTATAGCCAAGGATATGTAGGCAACCTCTGAAGCAGGGTTCGGTCAGATGGTTTTCAAAAATGCTTCTCATGGAGTGCTGAGCAGGCAAAAATCCTTCATGGTGCTCATTTATCTTTGCCCGAAAACCCTTCGTGTCTCCGAGCAAAGAGGGGCAGCTGTGAGCACGTGATTTTTGCCTCGCTCAAATATTCCTATAAAATTCATTAAAATTAGGATTTTTCTTTTATTATTTGAATTTTAGGGAATTAATTGTATGATTTTGTGATTATGTGCATTTCTGTGCATTTTTAATTGATACAACTCATAAAAAATACAAAAAAAATAACATACTTGCATTTTAGAACCTCATTTTAATATTTTTCGTTAGTTAATTAACATTACAAAATAAGAGAAAATAACAAAATAAGTCATTTTTACATTTTTGTTTAGCTTTCCTTTTAAATTGGGATTTAGTTAGTTTTAGGAAAATTAATTAGTTTGATTTCAGTTTAATTCAAGTCTTTGTTATTTTTAATTTTAATTTTTATTGTTTCTTGCTTTTAACAAAAACAAAAATCAAAAAGAAATAAAAATGAGTTGATTTTAAATAAAAGAAAGAGAAAAAGAGAATAAATACAAGATTAAAAAAAAACAAAAACAAAAAGAAGAACAAATCAGGCCACCCAGTTTTGGGCCAAAAATCACAGCCCAAAACCCTTCCAAACCCATTGCCCGGCCAAGCCCAAACACCCGGTCCAATTTCCATTGCCCCATACCATTAAAACTACGTAGTATCATGCCAATACAACGTCGTTTTGATATCTTTAGGTTAGAATCAATCTTGCCCGTCCCTTTGCTCTCATCCAACGGTCCATAATCGCCCTAGATTTTAAATAAAATTGTCTTAAAAATATCAGAAACCCTAGAGACAATACTCCCCTTCCTCGTACCTCCGCCTCGCCGTCGCCCTCCGCCGTCGCCGCTGGCCGAAAATCGTCTCCGCCGGCGGCCAACCTCCAAATACCCCCAAATTTACACCATCAACTCCCCTTCTCCTCCTCTTTTCAACCCCCGAAATATTTTCCCTCGAATAAAAGCCCATCTCCTGGAATAATCAAAAACAGTGGCGCCACCTCCGTCGTGGGCGACGGCGCCACCACCAAACAATCCCAGTTTTACACCATATATTCTCCCCAAGGCCCTCTTTCCAAATCCATGGCCATCTTCGTTCAAATCCTCCTACATCTCCTCGAAATTCAGATCGAAAATGGACCTCAAAATCCTAATTTTCAAAACTTCTGAGTTCGTTCTATTTTGGACTGTGATAGTCCTTAATCTTGTGTTTCTCATGGAAACACACGATTAAGGACAAGTTTCAGTCCAAATTTTGCAAGGGCTTGGCCGGATTCACAGTTTAACTAGGTATTTTCCTTTTCTTATTTTAATCTTGATTTTTATTTTTGATTCAGATTGTATTTTGGCAATTTTGATAATTAGTTTAGTCTTTGGTTTGAATACATTTGATATAGCTTTTAAGTCAGTAGCCTTTTCGTTTATTTCTATTTTTTAATTCTTAATGTTGGTTGTTGTATGCGTTTCATTCTGTTCCAATAATTATTTTGTAGTTTAATTTTGTTTCATTTTGTTCAATCCTGGGTTGGTAGTTTTAGATTTTAGTTTAATTTTTGTTTCACATCTATTTTTTATCAGTCTTGATATTCTTTAATCGATCTTATTTAGGTACCGTTTGATTTTGGTTTGTTGAATTAATAATTCTGTTAGTTTAATTAGTTTAGTTTAATTCATTTCAATTTTATCAATAATTGTCCTTTAGTCAGTGTTTGTTTTCAAATAATCCTTAGGTTTAGGTTAGATTGGTTTGGATATAGCTGATTAGGTTAACCTTGATTAACCAACCTTGGTTAGTTGGAACTAGGGTTAGCTAGTCTTTAGGGTTAGCTTGGTTGATTTGTTAATTTCAGCTGTTAAAGGGGTAATTTGGACACTTCAAAGAGAAAGAATAATTGTAGTAACTAAACTAGAACCTCCTAGAATCTTCTAGATGAGGGTTTTAGTCAGAATTTCAGTAGTTTAGGGCTTAACTTGAGAAACAAGTCAAAACTTTATAGACTAATTAGTAAAAAACTGAAAATAAAAGAGGGGGCAAGGGGGTAAATGCAAAATCTGAAAACTTCCCTTAGCCTTGCCTATATAAAGGCAGTCTCTACTGCCTTCCTGGACAAGTTACACACCCCTAAAAATTCCTGAACTCTCCAGCTCTTAATTTCCCCCTCAAAATCCTCTTCTTCAAGTCTGAATTTCAAAATTCCAAGAGGTTCAAATTTGAAGTCATCTAGTTCTAAAACCTTCTTTAGATCTTAGTTTTCTGCGAAAATCCAAAAAAAACACAACAGAAAACTTCCAAAAATTCCAAAAAAATTGTTACATTGAGAACCCTAGGTTACTCTAGATTTTTAATTGTTGATTTACGCCTTTTAGCTCGATATTTGATTGCTGAATTCTTATAAATGTTGCTGGGTTAGATTCAAGCTGGTTTGAAGTGTATGCAAGCTATTTTGAGTGATCTAAGGGTCATGGGCTATTTAACAGTGCTTCCTAGGTTTACAATTAAGTTCAATTGGTTCCTTGTTGCTGTGATTCACTGGTTGAGCTTATTGGTTACTAGAACTGCTGCTGACCTCCTTCTTCTTCTCTTTGTCTCATCATAATTCCAGGTATTTTCTCTAATTCAAGTGATCTGGAAAAGCAAGTCCGTGTGTATGAACAGTTCTGAAAATTAAATGTTGAAGAATGTTAGATTTTTATATCAAAATACAGATGTTGTTGGCCTTTGACAATATTAGTGATATTCATTCAATTTACATTGGCTTGTAATTAAACTGGACTGCAGTAGACTTTTGAATTTCGGACTTGTATTGATTCATCTAAAATCGGGAGCCTTAGTGTAGTGTAGTTTAGCTTCGAATGCTGGTGCATTTGAATTTGCAAATCAGGATATATATGTTTTGAATGTGCCATTTAAGGAATTCAGTATACATGCGTTTTAATGTTGATATTCTCATTTAGTTTTTTTTTTGGTTTCATACAGCCTCTGTGAAATTTATGAGCTTAAGTGAGCTATTCAATACCTCAACATAAGTGTTAATTATGTCATGCTTAATTCCTTGAGTTCTAATATTGGGTAAAATTAAGAACAGTAGATAATTGAAGGATCAAGGCTCAATAACCTCTTTGGATTAATTTTAAGCTTCAAATTTCAGGATTACGCTTACTTTGTTTGGACTTTGACAAGGACCCAAGGCTGGGCGACTGTTAAATCAGGGCCAGTTGTGCAACAACAGGCCCAATTTTCATGCCTCCAGGTCCACGTCTGGACAGCTTCACCCATCAGAACTAGGCCAAACCTCTAACGCCCAAAAAATTGTTATAAGTCAAAACCCTTTAGAAATTACATTAGGAATATGGGGGATTAATTTGCAATATAAATTTAGGTTTTCGAGTTAGGTAGCGGGTTCAAATTAAGAGGGCCCTCCCTTTTGTTTGAATTCGGACTTGAACTCGAGGCCCGAATTTATAAATGCAAATTAATTAGGCCCTTTTTAGAGACAAAAAATAAATAGAAAATCATAGTTTGCTTTAGGCTGACCTTTAAATAAAAGTGAGATGAGCCTCGCCAAACAAAAATGCATAAGTTGCGGGGCCCTCATTGAATGCTTAACTAAAATACTTAGAATTCGGGGCGTGCCGTTTAACGAATTTCACGGCCTCTCGCAAAGATAATAACTCGTTAGCCACTTTAGGCGCGCTTTTAATAATTTTACCTTCCTAAATACGGATGTGCATTTCATGCAACCCAAATCCAAATCTCAAAACGTTGAATAAGAATATGTCGAGGATCCGGGTGCATTTCATGTGACGTGATCCAAAAACACGTTCTTAAACGACGTTCAATTTCCTAAAAATCAACTAAAGGCGGTAAATAATCTTAAAATTGTACTATAAGATGACATGTATTAAAATCAGATTGGTAGCCAATTATAATAATTTAAGCGACCGTGCTCGAACCACGGGATCCGGGGGTGCCTAACACCTTCCCTCGGGTCAACAGAATTCCTTATTCAGAATTTCTGGTTCGCAGACTCCAATTGGGAAGTCGACAATTTTTCTCGATTTGGGATTCAAGTTAAAACCGGTGACTTGGGACACCAAAAGCCAATCTTATCCCAAATGGCGACTCTAAAAATTAAATAAATAATCCCATTTCGAATAATGTCACTTTAAATGGAAAAACTCCCTTATACATTATCCTTCGGGGTAGGTGTGTAAAAAAGGAGGTGTTTTAATTGTATTAAAAGATATAACCATAAACTAAATAAAAAGTGCAAATCTAAAATACAGTATGTTGTTAGATCGACACAAAAAAATTAAGGACAAAAATGCTCATTTTTCACTTCGTAATGCATTAATAGAGCATTTGTGGGAGCAACATATTAATCCTGGAAGTTGAGTATTTATGTAAAAATTAAACAAAATTTTACCATAATGTAATATTTATTCAATTATATCTTATCATTGATTTCATTTTCATTTGAATTATCTATTAATATGTATAATGTATAATATTTGCTTACAATTTATATTATTTAAAATTTTATGGTATAAAATAATTTTATATTAAATGCTTATATAAAAAATGAATATGAATTATATGGGATGAATATGTAAAAAAGAAAAAAGAAAGAACTTGTTTTATGAAATAAAAAATAAATTTAAATAAGAGAAAATAATATAATATAGAGGAGAGAAAAATATAAAAGAAATATTCTTTTTTTTTTTGTGTAAAAATAGTGCAATAGGTTGGAGTTAATTTGCACCATTTTTTTGTTTATACCATTTTGGTGTAAAAAAAATAGTGCAGGGGTTGGAGATGCTCTAAGGGGTCGTTTGGTATAAAGTATAAGAAGGTATAACGGTGGTATAAAAATTTAGTACCACCTTAATACTCTGTTTGGTTAGTAAACCGGGTATAAGTTATCCCGGTGTTAATTTTAACACCGGGATAACTTATACCTTATAAAAGGTGGGGTAATTAACACCGGTATAACTTATACCTTCTTCTTAGAAATTATGCAATTGTCATTCTTAATACAACATACCAAACAATGAATAAACAACAATCCCAGCATAACTAATCCCAACATAATTAATCCCAATATAACTTATATGGGCATTACTTATACCGGTATAAATCATATTCCAACCAAACGGACCCTAAGAGTTTAAAAAAATGGACTTGGACACAAGCTCAACTGCCGGAGGCTTGGTTTAACTAACGAATCTCCTTAGTGACGTGAGTTAACTATTTTATCCGTTTAGTTTGTTAATATAATTGATCCCTTTAAACCAAAAAAAAAAAAAAAAAAAAAAATTAAACGTGATTTAACTATTTTATCCGTTTAGTTTGTTAATATAGTTGATCCCTTATATAAAAAAAACTAATATTTCCAATTCAGGAAGGAAAGGATGTAAAAGAAAAAGTGATATACTCATACCAGTTGAGGGTGGGACTGTGAAATTGAGTGATACGCCTTGAGCGTGCCAAACAAGCAAAGCATCAATCATAGTCATACCACAATATTGAATTGCAACGAGAGGAAAGTGATGGATACAGATTCACCACACGCAATGATGCAACGCAAGAATCAAAGCCGTAAACGATTTTTATATATCTTACATTTACAAAGTGAATTGATTCCACTCCACACCTAATTTTTCCTTCTCTTTACAAAATCTCTTCGATTACGGCTCCCATATTGACATTCACGACCCCAGCACATACTTACATCATTACAACAGGGTCAGGACCACCTCTAATTACTTTGTTAATAACGACTCCCATTTACTTACAGAGACAAAGACATTATATTACAATTTACTTACATAGACCCTTTGGACATATTTACACTAGCCAAAAGGATCTTTCTTCAGTTTCTCAGTCGACGAAAATCTTCAAACTCTTCTGCTGCCGCTAGTTAAAACAAAAGTTGATGACTCGTTCGTGTAACTTCAAGTTTCCTCTATGTACTTTTCTCAGTATTGGATTGGTATTCAGGTTTTTTCTTAAGCCAAAGCAGGGATGCTGCAATTACGACGATCCCTGTCAAGGCAATCGAAACCCTCAACTCTCACAGCCGGATTGTGGCCAAAATTCGCCCTGCTCACACATCCGCCTTTCCTGGCGGAAGACGATGGGGACGAAGCCAATCCGGAGGGAATTGGTATTGCCCGTGGTGAAACTGGGGTGACCTTTTCATCCCCAAATCGTGCATCTTGAATTAAAGGGTTAGATACTCTGCTCGGCGGCGACCCACAAAAAAATGGAGGCGACGAGGCTACTTGTGCTGCTGGTTGATCAACTCCACCACCCTGTAAAATTTTCAACACCAAATATCAGCAGATGAATCTAAAGAACTTTTGACACAGACTAAATTCAATTTGATTTTTACTGATTCTAAATGGAGGAAGACCAAAAATAGAAACTGAATCAATCATGACATGTCCATTGCTTCAAAGCCACTCGATGAAAAGCATAACATGAGATTCACATTCGACAACTAACACCGACAAGAACATGGTGCCCACACACTTGGACTTGGACATATAATCCTTTTCCATAGGTCCACAAATACGCTCCTTTTTATTTTATTTAATATTTAATTTTCGCTTTTCAAATCAAAGGATTCCACATACACATACTAGGATTACTATAACCAAAAAAAAATTTAAAAAGTACTGAACAAATTAAAGTGATAAACCTACCTTTGTGAGGATGATATCCAATAAATCAGCTCCAGAACTTGAATCACAAAAGTCTTGCTGATGCCATCTGAGAGGTCTCATAGGGCCGGCGCCGAGACGGCGGGGCTTAGGGCAAACAACGGCGTCCTTCTTATCGGAAATTGAGGAATATGAGCGCATCATCATCTCTTCACAAGCGGCAAAATTGCTTTGTTGAATAGCACAGTGATTCATTTTTTCCAGACAAAATTTATTTAAACAACGCCTGCACCAAGACAAATGAAGATTTTACTTCACAGATCCAAATATAACAGTGACATAAAGGAAATAAAACTAATTAAAATCAATTTCCTTGAATAATTAAGTTGAAAATTTAATAGATCTGGTCAAATCTTCCAAAAAAACACAAGGCGGAGATTTTGACCTTTTCCGTTGAGACAACCAGAGACGGCCGGAAAAATAAAAAACAGAAATTTAGGGAATCGTGGATCTACAAATTTAAAACCTATGAATCATGGGACAAATTTATACAACTATGCAAATCAACTACAAAAACGCGTAAATTTCCAGCTTCATATGAATTTTAAATATTTGTCAAATATACTACTCCACTGTATATGCATATTAGAGTCGAAAATTAACATTTCAGAGAAATAGCAGGCCGATATTAACCGGCGATTTAACTCTGCGTTGAAACAACTGAGAAGTCACTGGGGAAAAAAAGAAAAAAAATATAGGGAAACGTGGATCTAAAAATAGCTTCAAATCATATCAAAAATTGTAAAAACTTAGCTTATTATATTTAGACAAACGACTAGATTTCCAGCTCAATACGAATCTACTGCAGACAAACACTTCGCCTGTAAATTACATCTATATTTTAATTGGCAAAAAATCCGATACTTCCAAATTTCTTTCACAGATCTACACTATAGAACAAAAAATCGAGCTGTCTAATAGTATTTACGTGCTATAAATTATAAAAATTACACGAAAAGCAATTTTTTCCACGCAAAGCAATTTTTTCCAAGACAAAAAAGAAGTGTGAAATCGCAACAAAATAAGCAAAACGTAATTAATCTACAGGAAAAAGAGAGATAGAGAGATGTTTACCTAAGGAGCTGTACGAAAGAGTATTGGTTATTTGACGAGGAGGATTCAAATAAAGGAACAGAGAAGAAATAAAGGGGGAAAATGTATAGAGAGAGAGAGAAGAAACGGTCAGTTTTAAGAGAGTAAGGAAGGTTAACAAAGAGGGGGGTTGTATGAGTTTTATACAGAGGACAGAGAAAAATATCATATCAAATGTACGATATTTTATTTATTTTTATAAATAAAAAAGGAAAGAGAAGAAAAGAGAGAGAAAATCTGTGTACGGAGAGGCGAGATCTGCAATGGTGCAAAAAAGAAAAAAGAAAAAAGAATATAAAGTGATAAGTTATTGGGTTTTTTAATGTATCATGTAGGCGGTGCTTCCCGCGAGATATCTCCTCGATATTCCCACCCACTTCGAATCATTTCCTTTTTCTTGCCTTTTTAAGTTTTTCTTCTTTTCTTTGTAAATTATATAAGTACCAATTTTAAATATAATTTAATTTTCGATATTTTATTTAGTTTTGGAATATCAAATAAAGTTTTTGAAGTTACGAATTCTAAAAAATCACATCTGAAATTGTAAATTTTTATAATGTAAACCCCGCCCTTGCTTTTTGGTCGTAGGTTTATAGAATCAATTTATAATTTTAAAAATATATATTATCTAATTATGATAAAGTAAGAAGGTTCAATCTGCAAACATATTCATATTAACAGTCTTTTAACACTTTTGTTGACTTATTAAGGAAATATTTTTTAAATAACATTATTAATACGAGTAATTATTTAAATTGTATTTATCTCTTTCTCTTAAATATCTCACTTTATTAATACTTTATGACTTAGAAAAGTAAAAGTGAACTTGTAAGAAAATAATAAATACTTATTTTTTTTAAAAATCAAAAAATTTAAACAAACTTAATTTGTCAAAGTGATTAATTTTATCCAAAGGCAGTACAGTCAATTTTTTTAATATTTGTCATTCTCTATTCCTTATTTCCTTATAATAGTCAGGTTATTTTTGGAACTAGTTTTTCATATTATGTTATACATGCTCTGTCCGAGTTTATGTGAACTTTCTCTTTTGGAGATTTAAACTATGCAAACTTTTATCAACATTGTTGAAAAATATTTTTTACTATATTCACATGAGAAGAATTACAACTTATAATAATTTTCGTATAGTTTTGAGTATTTAAATTTTAACTTTTATATCTTGACTCAAGTTAGCTTGAAAAATTAATCAAAATTAACTATCAAAAAACACAGAAGTTCATATAAACTGAAAAAGAAAAAGTAATATATATTCTGTACTATCGCACTTAATAAAAAAGTATTTGAAAAAAATAAAGCAGTTATAAATAGGGGTGGGGTTTGGGCAGTTCGGATTGCATATGAAATTTCGGTTTGGAATGTCGGTTTTCGGATTGATGAAATGACAATCCAAATTCAATCCAAATAAGTTCGGATTGGCTGGTCTGTTTTGAACTTATAAGTTGAGATATTTTTATTTTTCTTACAAATATAACAACAACAAAAATCCAGTAAAATCTCACTATCGGGGGCTGGGGAGGGTAGTGTGTACGCAGACTTTACCCCTACCCCGCAGGAGTAGGGAGGCTGTTTCGAAAGACCCTCGGCTCAAGACAAAGGACAAAAAGGAGACAATATTAGTATCACCACAAAAATCATATGAAAAGTAGGAACAACATGAAATCCAGAAGAAAGATGCAAAGCAAAAGCGAAAGCGGTGGCTAGTAAACAGGTCATGCACTCGAAAACGAAAATAGTAAGACACAACATTGTCACTAGCTATCTTAGACAAAACCCTACCATACTAGTCCCACAATGGTACGAAGAAAGGCAATATTCAATTACATCCTAACCTACAACCATAATACTCGACCTCCACATCTTCCTATCAAGTGTCATGTCCTCCGAAATTTGAAGCCTCGCTATATCCTGCCTTATCACCTCTCCCCAATACTTCTTAGGCCGCCCTCTACCTCTCTTCTCGCCCTCCACAACCATACGCTCACACCTCCGATGAATATACAAATAAAGTGCTCATGTTAAATTGCTTGAAAGTTCCCCATTCCCACGGCAATCATCCAAATGAAGTATTAAAGTAATAAAAAAATTATACATAAAAAATACAATATTGACATTAATACGGCAGATAAGAATTAGAAATAGTAGATCCATGTTCAAATAAAAAGTATTCTCATAGTAACTTAGTAGTTAATATTGAATATATGAGATAATATTTAATGGGTAGAGCATTCAACTATTACTATTGACATATGGATAATAGACTAAATATAAAGCATAATAATTTCGGATTTTCGGATATCCAAAAATTCGAAGTACCGAATCCTATATCTAAAAATTTTAAAAATTAAATCCAAAATCCAATCTGTAATTCGAAAATCCAAACCAAAAATCCAAGAAATTTGTTTCGAGTTTGCCAAACTATGCCACCCCTAGAACCTAGTTATAAAAAGATTTTTGACTGTATAATTGCATCGTAAATATTTTAGGTGTCATTGACCAAAATTAACTACTGTTGTAGCTGGGGGTGTTCATAAAAACCAGAAAAACCAAACCAAAGTACCAAACCGAAAACCAAACCAAACCGACCAAAAAAACCGATACTTTTTGGTTTGGTTTGGTTTTGGTTTTGAATTATAAAAACCGATCAAATTTGGTTTGGTTTTGGTTTTAATCAGAAAAAAATCGAAAAAACCCGAACCAAACCGACTATAGGAGTAGCTATTTCAAATTTATTATTACACCTATATATATGTATATTTTTATACAAAGTTTCAAAAATTTAATGGTAAATGTTAATAGGTTGCACTTTTAGTATGTTCTTTACCTTTACATTCTAGTTTGATTGGTAGTTTTCTTTTGTTACGTGTAAGAATCCATTTCGTGTTAAAAATAATATATTTTTAATTGAGTCCTTAAATTATTCATCACTATTTGATTCAATTATCATCAATATATCTTGGTAAATAATAGATTTCTCAAATGGCAATTGATTTGATAGTGTTACATTGAAAATGTGGTCGCTGGAATATGTGTTTGGTAGTGTATGTCTTTTATTTAAGAAAAAACCGACAAATAACCGAAAAAATCAAAAAACCGACAAAACCCGACATAAATCGAATCGAGAAAAAACCGACTTAAATGGTTTGGTTTGGTTCTAATATTTATAAAACCGACTTACTTGATTTGGTTTCTTTTAGGAAAAAACCGATCCAAANATGCACAAAACCATAAGACGAAAAAGAAAGAAGAAAAAAAGAAAAAGAATTGCACTACAAAAGTGTGCAATTTCAGCGATGCTCAAAACAATCCTCAAGGACAAACAACCGAAGCAAGAATTGAGGAGGAGCAACTTTTTTAATTGCAGCAACTGAAGCAAAGGAGGAGTGTTGAAATTTTGTTGCTTTCAGTTACTGCAGTAACTTTTTTAGCATAATAAGTTAGCTTAATTTTAGGATAAATCTATTTTTTGAATTTAAATTTCAGTTAGATTTTTTTAGGTTTGTTGAGATATTTTAGTTTTTTTGAATTCTTGTTATGCAAATTTTTCTGCAGATTATGTTCCTGATTGGCTATTTAAAGCCTTGTTATGCTTAATAAGATCATTGAGAGACATTTTCAATCAATACTTTTAATCTTTTTGCTGCCCCATCTTTCAAAAAACCCAACAATTTCTTCCAAACCAATACTTAAGAAATCACTTAAATTAAGTATTTATAAAGTTCTCTTTAGGTGCACCCTTCGGATGAAAATAGCAATGGCCTAATTAACATCAAGGCCACCACCATCATACTTCTTGAACTTCTTTAATAAAAATCGTTTTTCAAGCAATAACTTGACCAATTTCAAATCAACTTTGTGCACAAGTATCAAAAATAAAAAATTAAAATTTTCACATAATTAATGTATAAGAAAGAAGACAACGACAACAACAACAACAACAACCCAGTAAAATCCCACAAGTGGGGTCTGAGGAGGATAGAATATACATAGATCTTGCCCCTACTCCGAAGGGTTAGAGAGGTTGTTTCCGAGAGACACTCAGCTCAAGAAGATTAATGTATAAGAAAGAAGCAAAACAGAAAACAAAAACCTTCAATATTTGCTGGTTTTGCAGGAGAAGAGGAAAGGGCTTCTGGTAACTAGAATCTCTTGGAACAATCTCAGGAAGTCGAATCACTTCAGCACTGTGACCAACAAGAAAATGGGAACAAATTAGTACTTGATAAGCAACTGTCCGCAAACTTGAAAAAAGATAAAAAGCACCAAACATTTCACTTAGAAAGACATTGAGAACCTCTTTCGATGATATTTGGATTTCACTGCAGCTTCAGACAATGCTTTTGTTCTACATGAGGTTCCCGAAAGTGTCTCATCATTGTCATGGAGCATCTCTCTTTCTTGCGTCCTTCCCCATGTTTTAGGCATCCAACTAGCTAAAGCAATTCCACTGCCCTCCACAGTACTCTGTGTCTGTATAGATAAAGAGAATCAAATATGTGAGTTATAGGGGTGTTCATAAAAACCCGAAAAATCGAACCAAACCGAAAACCAAACCAAACCGACCAAAAAAACCGATACTTTTTGGTTTGGTTTGGTTTTGGTTTTGAATTCTAAAAACCGATCAAATTTGATTTGGTTTTGGTTTTAATCAGAAAAAAACCGAAAAAACCCGAACCAAACCGACTATAGGAGTAGCTATTTCAAATTTATTATCACATCTATATATATATATATGTATATTTTTATACAAAGTTTCAAAAATTTAATGGTAAATGTTAATAGGTTGCACTTTTAGTATAGTTCTTTACCTTTACATTCTAGTTTGATTGGTAATGTTCCTTTGTTACGTGTAAGAATCCATTTCGTGTTAAAAATAATATATTTTTAATTGAGTCCTTAAATTATTCATCACTATTTGATTCAATTATCATCAATATATCTTGGTAAATAATAGATTTCTCAAATGGCAATTGATTTGATAGTGTTACATTGAAAATGTGGTCGTCGGAATATGTGTTTGGTAGTGTATGTCTTTTATTTAAGAAAAAACCGACAAATAACCGAAAAAACCAAAAAATCGACAAAACCCGACATAAACCGAATCGAGAAAAAACCGACTTAAATGGTTTGGTTTGGTTCTAATATTTGAAAAACCGACTTACTTGGTTTGATTTCTTTTTAGGGAAAAACCGATCCAAACCGAACCATGAACATCCCTAGTGAGTTATGTGTATGTGTAGGGACATATGTTGCAGACTGAAACTCCAAGAAAAGCTCTAATTTCCTCTTAGTGTCCCTCACAAAGTTCATTAACTAATAATATCTGTTGTTGCTGAAGAAAAAAATTACTTTAGATTAAGAAAAAAAGTCAGATTTTGCTGATATTTGTCCTGTGCAGATTAAAATTACCCATCGCACAGAAGGAACCTTGATGAGTACACCCGTAAATGTACCCCTCCATCAAAAATTCAACAAGTTGCTCTCATTACTGGGACTTACATTGAAGAACTACATTACAATATACAAGAAACTTGGATATGTCCAAAGTAAACATATGGGGGGAAATCATATGCAACACTTTTCTTTGCAGAATATTCCATGTGCAAAAATTTTTGAATTTTATGATGCACAAGCTCAAACTAATTATTCTACTGTCTAGTGAAAAAAAAAAAGTGATTCTGAGTAAGAGTTACCGTTCTCCGCTTATCCTCATATTTTCTTCTACTAATACCCTCAAGGTAAGATAATGTCCGATCATAGTGCTACTAAATGCTACTCCAATGGCATCACTGATGAGCCCTAGAAAACGGTTTTTTTTTTTTCACCTTTGATTTCCGATTCTTGCCTTCTTAAACAAAATGAACGAAGAAGAGGAGGATACAAAAATGGCTCCAACTTTTGCCCTAAAAATCGAATTGTCCCTCAACTTTCTCAAATAGACATTTTCCTCCCTTATGTCTTACGTAATACTACATTTTGTCCTTAACCTTTTTAATCCCCTCTCAAATACACATTCTAATGTTATAGGATTATAAGATATTATATTGTTTTCTTAAATTATGCCATACTTTATTATTAATTTTTATCTAATTTAAGTTAAAATATAAATATATTTTTACCGAAATATATTTTCTGCTATTTTATAAACTTTGTTTGAACATTATATTATTATGTATGCTAAATTTGTACTTGTGCAGTTGTGCTCCACTTCCTCCATTTATTCTCTATTGTTTACTTTCACATATAATTTATGTTATATCAAATTTATTCTAAATTATACATTTAAGAATAAATAGAGCAATCCTGTTGTGAATTTGTTATAAAATTTACTGCTTTTAATATTACATACATTATATGTATTTATATTCGCTCTATCTCTCTCTTCTATTGTCACATGCAAATAGAAATTTGATTCTTTCATTGTTGATTGCTATCAAGTGACTGATACAAGCAAATTATTTATTTTTTCCTAAAATTGCTTATTTTGTTTATTTTTTTCATTATTAAACGTTATTGGCTTATTTTTATTGCTGCATAACACTTTTTTATTCATAAATAAAATTTGGATAGTTATATAAGTAAATGAATATGTAAACTTTAAAAAATAAAGAGAACATAATATGACGACTGTTATAAATAGAATTCTATTTATGGTGAATGTCGATATTTAGAGAGATTCTAGGGTTTATTACTTGGTGGCTAAGTCAACCTCTCCCTATAAATAGAGGGTTCTATTCCATTGTAATTCATCCCAAAATTCAATAAGAATTTCCCCTCTCTCTTTCTCTACAATATTGCTCTTCTTTTGTTATTATTTTATAACACGTTATCAGCACGAGACTCTACCGTCTCAAGAAGATTAAGAAACATGTTTTATGTTTTCAATATCCAGTTGCGCCTATGCTGAAAGGTTGTGTATGTAAGTCGGTAGTGTTCGTTGTCTTCACTTACCTCTTAGACAAGAATTAGCAAACAATTGATCAAGACTTAGAAGACTTTTCAACTGTGAATCAAGATTAGAAAACGTGCAACAGTCTTTATTCAATGGATCAAACAAATGTCGATATCTCTCCAGGTAAACTTGGATCAAAGTTCAATTGTAAAAATATTTGTTTAATTGATTCATGTACGACACATACAATATTCAAAGAGAAGAAATATTTCTCTCATTTAAGTATGTGTAAGGCAGATGTTACTACAATTTCTGGTAGTAGTAATTTAATTGAAGGCTCTGGAAGAGCTACTATAACTCTGCCTAAGGGAACAATACTTATCATAGAGAATGCAATGTTCTCCTCCAAGTCCAAGAGGAACTTGTTGAGTTTTAAAGATATCCGTCGAAATGGATATCATATTGAGACAATAGATGAGAATAATCTTGAATATCTCATCATTACCAAAAATGTCTCTGGCCAGAAAAGGGCTATTGAGAAGTTCCCATCTTTGTCTTGTGGCCTGTATTGGACAAGAATTAGTGCAATTGAGGCACATTCTATTGTAAACCAAAAGGTTACCGATTCCAATACTTTTGTACTTTGGCATGATCGATTGGGACACCCTGGATCAATTATGATGAGACGAATTATAGAAAACTCAAATGGGCATCCATTAAAGAATTTAAAGATTCTTTTAAATGATGAATTTTCTTGCACTTCTTGTTATCAAGGCAAGTTAATTATTAGACCATCACCAACAAAGGTTGGAATTGAGTCCCCTGCGTTTTTGGAACGTATACAAGGGGACATTTGTGGACCTATTCACCCACCTAGTGGGTCGTTTAGATATTTTATGGTCTTAATAGACGCATCTTCTAGATGGTCCCATGTGTGCCTATTGTCATCTCGCAACCTCGCGTTTGCAAAATTAATGGCACAAATAATTCGATTACGGGCACAATTTCCCGATAATCCAATTAAGTCTATTAGACTTGATAATGCTGCTGAGTTTTCATCCCAAGCATTTAATGATTATTGCTTATCAATTGGGATAAAAGTGGAACATCCTGTAGCTCATGTTCACACTCAAAATGGCCTTGCAGAGTCTTTAATTAAACGTCTGCAATTGATAGCAAGACCGTTACTCATGAAAACGAGGTTACCCACTTCTGTTTGGGGTCACGCCATTTTGCATGCAGCAATGCTAGTTCGTCTCAGACCGACAAATTATCATAAATATTCCCCGTTGCAATTAGTTTTGGGTCATGAACCTAATATATCCCATTTAAGAATTTTTGGATGCGCAGTATATGTGCCTGTAGCACCGCCATATCGCACCAAAATGGGTCCCCAAAGAAGGTTAGGAATATATGTTGGGTTTGAATCGCCCTCCATTATTCGCTACCTCGAAACATTAACGGGGGATTTGTTTACTGCACGATTTGCAGACTGTCGATTCGATGAGACACTTTTCCCAAAATTAGGGGGAGAAGTTGGTGAAACCAAACGGGAAATTTTGTGGAAAAATCCATCATTATCTCATCTTGATCCACGTGCCTCTATTTGTGAAAAAGAGGTGCAAAAGATTATTCATTTGCAGAGAATAGCAAATCAAATGCCAGATGCATTTACGGATATGAAAAGGATAACAAAATCACATATCCCTGCGGAGAATGTTCCAATCCGTATTGATGTCCCTATTGGACAATCTTCTAGTGTCATAGCTAATGAGTCAAAAGCACGCCTTAAACGTGGCAGACCATTAGGTTCCAAAGATCGAAATCCTAGAAAAAGGAAAACAAATGATCAAAATGACACTACGAAAGAATCTCATGAAGAAATCCACAATTTAATAAATTCTGAGATTCATGAGGAATCCACTGAGCCCGAGACTCAAGAAAATAAGGAACTATCAATAAATCCAATCGATATTGAGACAAATTTGAATCGAGTGGATATAGTGGTGGATTATGTCTTTGCATATAATGTTGCATCTAGCATTATGCAAGAAAGTGAGGATCTTGAACCTCAATCTGTTGGAGAATGTCGACAAAGACTTGATTGGCCAAAATGGCAAGAAGCAATCCAATCAGAGTTGAATTCACTTGCAAAACGTGAAGTTTTTGGGCCTGTAGTCCAAACACCTAATGGTGTTAAGCCTGTTGGCTATAAATGGGTCTTTGTACGCAAGAGAAATGAGAAAAACGAGGTACAAAGATATAAGGCACGCCTTGTTGCACAAGGATTTTCACAAAGGCCTGGTGTCGATTATGAAGAGACATATTCACCCGTTATGGATGCTATAACGTTCCGTTATCTCATTAGTTTTGCTGTCCATGAAAAGCTTGACATGCATTTAATGGATGTGGTTACCGCCTACCTTTATGGCTCACTTGATAATGAGATATACATGAAAATTCCCGATGGATTTAAAATGCCAAACGCACATAATTCAAAGTCCCGGGAAATGTTTTCAATCAAATTGCAAAGATCTTTGTATGGTCTAAAGCAATCAGGACGAATGTGGTATAATCGTCTTAGTGAGTATTTATTAAAGGAAGGCTATATAAATGATGCCATTTGCCCATGTGTTTTTATAAAGAAAACAACATCGGAATTTGTTGTACTTGCCGTATATGTTGATGACATAAACCTTATTGGAACTCCTATAGAACTCCAAAAGGCAATTGATTATTTAAAGAAGGAATTCGAGATGAAAGATCTCGGAAAGACAAAATTATGTCTTGGTTTGCAAATTGAACATTTGGCAAACGGAATTTTTGTTCATCAATCTACCTACATAGAAAAGGTATTGAAACGGTTTTACATGGATGGAGCACATCCATTAAGTACTCCGATGGTTGTTCGATCACTTGATGTGAATAAGGATCCATTCCGACCTCAAGAAGAGAATGAAGAGCTACTTGGTCCTGAAGTACCATATCTTAGTGCAATTGGTGCACTAATGTATCTTGCCAATACTACAAGGCCTGACATAACTTTTTCAGTTAATGTCTTAGCAAGATATAGCTCTGCTCCCACAAGGAGACATTGGAATGGAATCAAACACATATTGCGGTATCTAAAAGGGACTACCGATATGGGCTTATTTTATGGCAACAATTGCAGTCCCGATCTTGTTGGTTATGCTGATGCTGGGTATTTATCTGACCCACACAAGGCTCGGTCTCAAACAGGTTATGTATTTACCTGTGGAGGCACTGCCATATCTTGGCGATCGACTAAGCAATCAATTGTGGCTACTTCATCTAATCATGCTGAGATAATTGCTATTCATGAAGCAAGTCGAGAATGTGTGTGGTTGAGGTCTATAATACATCTTATTCGAGACAAATGTGGTGTGAAATGTGACAAACTACCCACAATTTTGTATGAAGATAATGCAGCATGCATAGCTCAATTGAAGGGAGGATTCATAAAAGGAGATAGGACAAAGCACATTTCACCAAAGTTATTTTTCACACATGATCTTCAAAAGAATGGTGATATTAATGTGCAACAGATTCGTTCAAGTGATAATATGGCTGATTTGTTCACAAAATCTCTACCAACGTCAACCTTCAAGAAGCTAGTGTACAAGATCGGGATGCGAAGGCTCAAGGATGTGAATTGATGCTCTCATCAGGGGGAGTTAATGCGCGTTGCACTCTTTTTCCCTTACAAGGTTTTGTCCCACTGGGTTTTCCTTGCAAGGTTTTTAACGAGGCAACCAATAGGCGCATTTCTAAACATGTGTACTATTTTTTCTTTTCTAGAATTTTTTCCCATTGGGTTTTCTTTTAGTTAAGGTTTTAACGAGGCACATTATCTGTTGAATAGACATTCAGGGGGAGTGTTATAAATAGAATTCTATTTATGGTGAATGTCCATATTTAGAGAGATTCTAGGGTTTATTACTTGGTGGCTAAGTCAACCTCTCCCTATAAATAGAGGGTTCTATTCCATTGTAATTCATCCCAAAATTCAATAAGAATTTCCCCTCTCTCTTTCTCTACAATATTGCTCTTCTTTTGTTATTATTTTATAACAACGACACTAAAATAGTAAAAAGATACTAGGTAAAAGAAAACACAAGGTTATTTAAAACAAGTAAGCAATCGAAATAATTGAAAATTTGAACTATATAACTCTAAATAAGTAAAGTGAGAGATATAATTTCAGTAATTTTCAGTATACACGATCGTAGAGTATTTCCTTAAATTGTAGAAGTACAGTTTTTTCTTGATCTCCCTATCCCTTTCTTATTGAATTGCTCTGCTCCTTTGCGTTAGAGCTCCCTGGTAAATGTATATATTTTCTCTACATTTGGTGCAGTCGGATCGGGGCTTTTGCATCTATACTCGGTTATGGGTCACAATTGAACCTATACCTACTTTGCAAAAAAGTTTGCAAGCGTACCCATTTTACGACCAACTTTAGACTTATGGGTCTGAAGTTATAAAAAAAAAAGCCTGAAGTGAAAAAATTGCACTTCAAATGCACTTAAGGCCAAATAGGTTTGAAGTGCAACCAATAGTTTCATGCACTTAAGGCTAATAAGTCTGAAGTGAAAAATTGCACTTCAGATGCACTTAAGGCCAATAAGTTTGAAGTGAAAAATTGCACTTCAGATGCACTTAAGGCTAAAAGGTCTGAAGTGCAACAAACGTTTTCATTCACTTAAGGCCAATAAGTCTGAAATGAAAATTTGCACTTCAGATGCAAATAAGGCCAATAAGTCTGAAGTGAAAAATTGCATTTCAGATGCACTTAAGGCCAAAAGGTCTGAAGTACAACAAACGTTTTGCTACACTTAAGGCCAATAAGTTTGAAGTGAAAAATTACACTTCAGATGTACTTAAGGCCAAAAAGTATGAAGTGCAACAAACGTTTTCATTCACTTAAGGCCAATAAGTCTGAAGTGAAAATTGCCCAGAAACGAAAATTTATTCTTCGAATTATAACAATCCAATATACGATTTAATACCTAAATCTACTCCAAATGAGCTCACATTTGAAACATAGCCTCCAAATATCATCAGGAACAAACCTCAATCATCAATTTGTCAAAACAACCATAAATCTAATGAACCCATTTTGCAATTAAGAAAAAAAAATCCTAAGCAGTAGTAAAAAAATAAAATGTCATAACAGCTCACCATTGTAAGACATCATAAACTACATTAAAATATATTCACAACCACCATAAAAAATCATTGCCACCCGAAGAAGAAGAAGAAGAATAAGAAGAAGAAGAAGAAGAAGAAGAAGGAGAAGAAGAAGAAGGAGAAGAAGAAAATGAAGGAGGAGGAGAAAGATATCTGAAGTTGTTAATGGGTACAGGTTAAAACTTTTTTAAAAAGTGAGTATAGGTTAAATGGGGGTGACCGAATAGGACGCCCCGTTCAATTTTTACGTTGGATTGTGCTTTGAGTTGAAAGAAAGTACGTACATGAAACTTCTTGTTCTTCTTGAGAAATGCGGGCAAGCACAATAACTTTTTGACACAATGATTGAAGAGGGATTGGAACCCACTCCAGAATTCTATACAGCCTTGGTTAGTGCTTGTTAGGTTTTAGTTTTAATGATGAAAAATAATATAACTGTTTTTGGTATAGGAACTCAAGGAAGCATCCAAGATTGAAGAAATCAAAAGGAAGGAATCAATTAACCATCTGGAGATTCGGAATGGAAATCAATCAGAGATTGATTGAAATGTAAAAAAAGCATAAAAAATCTTGCAAGATGATCAATCAAGCTGCTATTTTCGGAAGGATCAATAGTCAATGAGTAAAACTCGCGTTATCAAAGCCTGTAGAAGGAAAGCTATTAATGAGAAAGAGCAACGGCAAGCAGCTATTTTCGGAAGGACCAACAATCAAGGAGTAAAACTCGCTCATCAAGATCTGTAGAAGGAAGTCTATCAATGCCCTCTCGTCAAGGAAGAGCAACGGCAAATAACTTTATTCTTGAAAAAATCAATCTCTTTCCAAGGATCAAATCTCTTGGGTTGTCAAATCTCTTAAGCAAACAGCCTCCTACAAAGTATTTATACACATCCTTAAGGCTTAAACAAACATACTTTGATCGAACCAAATACTCTCTCTTTGTTCTACTGCAAACAAACATTATAGCACTACTAGATCTGTTGTATAACAAGTTAGAGAAAAAAGAGAGAACAACACTGGTGAGGCATTGTATCAAAGAGAAATGAGTGATATAGGAATTGAGCTATTGGTGTAGATAGCTCGAGAAACTCATTCACTGAAAGAGAACTCCCTTGCAACCCAAGGGGGCTGGACTAGGATTCACATTGAATCCGAACTAGAATAAAAATTTTGGTATCTTTAATTCCTGTACTTTATTTCTGCATCTTAAATTCTGCCCTTACTATTATCACGTTATTACATCTAGTTGACTAATTAGAAAACTAGTCAACTTTTACCGATAAAAATATAAAAATAAACAATTCATCCCCCTCTTGTACTTTCGATTGGTATCAGAGCAAGGCTCACATTTTTCTTTTGCTTAACAGCTTGTGAGAAAAGATCATGGCAAATTAAGTTATTATAGGAGCACTCTTCCAAGAAGGAACTTCGCAAGTGAGGCAACCATACTTCAATGGACAACATTTATCTCACTGAAAAGTGCATATGGAAATATACGCAAAGGTCTATGATGTTAAAGTCTGGAGAGTTATCAAAAAGGGGAACTATCCTCTGCCAGCTGCCGCTCAAACACTTGTTGATCCAGAAGATATAGATTCATATACAGATGAGCAAATAGCAGTTGTACAAGTCAACAATAAGGCAAGGAATTTGCTCTACAATGCTATAAGTGGTGAAGATTATGAGAAAATCTCCAGTTGCGATACAACCAAAGAGATGTGGGATAAACTTAAAGTTACATACGAAAGAACCGGCAAATTAAGGAAAACACATATCAACATGTTGGTTCATGATTATGAACTCTTTCAGATGAAAGAAGGAGAATCTATTGAAGAGATGTTTGCCAGATTCAGCAAAATCATTAGCGATCTAAAAGCTTTTGGCAAACCATACTCAAGTGGTGATCAAGTTAGGAAGATTCTTAAAAGCCTACCCACTACTTGACAGACCAAAGTAGTCACACTTGAACCACATGATCTGAATAAGCTATCGTATGATGAACTTCAGGGAGAACTCATAGCATTTGAGAAAACTCATCTCAAGAAAACAAAGCAGGAAGAAAAGAAGAAAACAGTTGCATTCAAGGCCGCAACTGAAATAGCAGAAAATAATATCAATGATGACCCTGAAGCTCTTCAAGAAGAGATTGCCATGCTGTCAAGAAACATGAATGGTTTAATGAGAATATACAATAATGCGAGAAAAGGAAGGATGCCACCCAGGCGATCTAAGCAATATAATGAACAAGACAAAAATGATCGCAAATGCTATGAGTATGGAAGATTTGGACATGTTCAAGCTGAATGTCCAGATCTAAAAAGAAAAATCTCAGAGGCTTCAACAAGAACAAATCATTTGGAAGCTGGAGTGACAAAGACAGTTCAGAACACGAAGAAATAGCAAATCTTTGCTTCATGACAATTCAGGAAAATGACATGAACAAACTGTCAAGATGCTGGACAAATGAGGAAACTTCAGATGATGAATGCAAAGATGACAATGAGAACTATTTCATGGCACGAGGTGAACAAGCGAGGAACACCACATGAGGAGTCATAAAGGAAAATGGTACTTAGATAGTGCGTGTTCCAGTCACATAACAAGCGATTAAAACCTGTTTAAAGAAGTTACAAAAATAGATGGAGGCAGTGTTAAGTTCGGTGATGATTCAAAAGGAAAAATAGTCGGTCCGGAACAGTCCCTTTCAATAACAATTGTGATATCACCGAGGTCTATCTCACAACTTCTCTGCACCAAGATCACCCTAAAAGAATGGAGTCATTGAAAGGAAAAATAGGACCCTGCAAGATATGGCAAGAACTATGATACTAGAATATTCACTACCAAATCACTTCTGGGCAGAAGGAGTAAGTACTGCATGTCACATTCTCAACCGATATCTCATAAGGCCTATTTTGAAGAAAACACCTTATGAATTGTGGAAAGGTAAACGACCCAATATTAGTTACTTTCATCCGTTTGGAAGTAAGTGTTTCACTCACAATAATGATAAGGACAATCTTGGAAAATTCGATCCAAGAAGTGATGAAGGTATTTTTCTGGATTATTCATTGAAGAGTAGATCTTTTAGAGTTGATGTTTTAAGCGTCAATACCACACAAGAGGGGGTGATTTGTGTGGTACCCAATTTTCATTTAACTAAACTATAGAAGAACCTGGTGTTCCGACTACTACTATTTGCGGAATAATAAATACCGAAAATAAAGAACACAGAGATTTTTACGTGGAAAACACCTAGCTCAAAAGGTGAAAAAACCACGACCTACTACTCAGTAGGATTTTCCCAAACTTCCACTAAATCACTGAGCCAAAATAGCATTTACAAAAACTCTTTGTAAACCTAAGGATTAACTCTAATCCCATTGTGGCACACAACCTCAACTGTTGCGACAACTTCAAGTTAACTCTAACTTGAACACACTAGGTACCTAATACAATTGCTTCTATGAAAGCTGAAAGGTACAATGTAAAATCACCTACTACAATTGAACTAGAATAAAAGATAGACACATGGAATTGATTCTTCTATCTCGTTCAAGTAGCTTCAGGATTGCATCTCAATCACACATAAATTGCTTGTAAAATCGCCTTGCTCTTTTGCTCTCAGTTTAAGTTTAACTTCTGCTTATGTGCATTACCTGTAAAAGAGAACAACACTAACATTTAATAGGTTAGTAATCATAGTTTGACTGGGATTCAATTGCTACTCTTCTATCATAGAAGAGTTTATGATGATCTCAAACTCTAACACTATCTTCATCCTAAACTGTGTTCTCTTCATGTAAGGAGTCTTTCTCTCCTTATCCAATATGCAACCTTTTCGATCAAATCAGGAGATATTGCTGCTTGATCAGTTAGACTTATCTCCTTCACGTGNTGTGCAATACCTGTAAAAGAGAACAATCACTGTTATTTAATGAGCTAGTAATTAGAGTTTGATTGAGACTCAATTTCTGATCTTCCATCGAAGTTGAGTCCTTGAACAACACAAACTCCAACCCTATCTTTTCATCCGGATTGTTTTCTCTTCTCATAAGGAGACTTTCTCTCCTTATCCCATATGCAACCTTTTCGATCAGTTCAGGAGATATTACTGCTTGATCAATGAGACTTATCTCCTTCACGTGCATCGTATATGTATAGGGTGACAAACACTGTGCTTCACATGATAGACCTGGTCCATGACTGAGTTCATTTGTCATTCTTCAAAACTTCACCTGTTCTTGGGCCAACATGTCCCAAGTCACCGGTTTAGAATCCCGAATCAAGGAAAGATTTGACTCTGTTTTACAGTCAGCGACCACAGAAATCCGGGTAAGGAATTCTGTTAACCCGAGAGAAGGTGTTAGGCACTCCCGAGTTCCGTGGGTTTAGCACGGTTGCTTTGATCATACTTGGCTTGATCAAATTGTTTAATTACTAATTTTAGAACCTATGTGCTTTAGCCTTTTTTAAGAAAAATTATCTTGAAACGGGTCACGCGTACGTGTACCCGTTTGTTTGGCGCGTCAAAAATCATGTCACGCAAACGTATCCACAATTAATAACGCTTTATTAATATTAAGAAAGTTTGGTCGAAGTTGCGCGAACACATACTCCGGTTTTGTTTTTAGAAATCGTAATCATGTCACGCGAACGTGTCCACAACCGCGATAGTATATTGAACGTGCCTAAAGCAAACTACGAACATTTGTCATTTTTATATCTAAGTTATGAAATTAATACGAGGGCCGTGTATGATTAATTGTGGATGGCACACCTCGGACTATATGAACTAAATTAATTAGCGGCCTATTAGCAACCATTTTATTATCAAGAAGGTTTAATCGAAGTTGCGCGAACGCATACTCCGAATTGATTTTTAAAATTGAAATTATGTCACGCGAACGTGTACACAATCATAATTGTATTTTAAACACACCTAAAGGCTTTTCTACGAGCGCTGATTTTAATTAGCTAAGCTACAATATGTGAGAGGAACACAACTTATGCGCAAGTTGGAAAAAGGGTAAACAAGTTATCATGTGCCCAAAACCCTTGGCCAAAATACTGAAGCCCAAGACTCAAGAAGATGCGGCCCATTCAAGTCCAAGACATGACAAGGTCCAAATCCTCTATTTTTAAATAATGAACCACCAAATTCCACGGCCCAAACCAGACTGCCATTAGCCACAACTGATTGTTAGCTAGTAATTCAGAGAAACTTCATTATGTGTGCTTTACTTTTCACAAATGCTTTCAGCTTTACTCAAAAGGTTCTTATTCCCAGAATGTTGTTTCCTGCAATCACTCCCTCCCTCTCACTGTATCTCCTCTAGCAACAGACCTTAAGCTTGCTAGCCTTTGATAGACAATTATCATCCCTAAGTATGAACTCATAAAAAATATGAAAACAACACATCAACTTTTGAAAGTTTGCATCAGTTCTACAAAAACACTCCGACACCTGAATCCAGATTCCCTTAATTTCAAACAAGCATCAAGCAAGAGCAATGAACCTATCTTCCCTAAACCTTAATGAGACTAGACAGGCCTGTTTTAAATGCTCGTCACATTTAAGCTATACCAAGATCAAGCAGATTCAAGCAGCCAAACATAAAACTCATCATGATAACACTGCAGCAGTACGAGATCCAAGCAAACATTCATCAGTTATGCATTCGACACTAAAAGCAATCTGTGGCTCTAAGCATGAACAAAGAACCAAGCAGCAATCGTTAAACTTAATTCATGGATCGATTTTCTCTTCAGCATATCACTGCTCCTTCGAGTGTAAAACTATATGGATAAGTAGTTTAGCAATACACCAACAAAACTCCAATTCAATCCCATCTTGAGTAAGAAAATTTTCACAAAACTACAGAGAAGCAGAAAGCTGCCAAGTTTTCTCCATCTAACTAAAAGAAATCATTGTTTGAGAGCTGAGATGATCCAATCTTATTCAAAGGTGAAAACAAATCACTGGAAATGGAAACAAATAGATAGAAAATACAAACTGGTCGGGATTCAAGTGTCAAGATGGTCTGTACATTTAGCATCAAGGCATGAACAAAACTACACGCAACTGGACTAATTTGCGACTAGTACATGAACAAGCATGAAATTTAAGGAAAATACATGAGTCATTCAACTGATTCAACTAGCAATAACACACCAACTTTGACAGCTCAGGATGCAATAAAACCGAACAAAGTTAAACTTCGAATAATTAGAAACCAGATTTCGAACATTTTCCCCAAAACAAACCATGGTCGAATAGTGATAGAAGGGCAGATGAGCACACGCAGCTACATGATTAAATGGATTTCAAGATCGAAGAATCATCTGAACACTCGTTAACCAACATATGAAATCATGGAAGAGTTGAAAGCAGAACAATAAATAAAACCGAAAATAACCACACAGTCCTCATCTATTGTTTTAACTGAATCATTTTACAGTTCGTCCATGGCTCACTTCACAACAGAAATAAAAAGGAGGAACAGAAGTGAACCTGGAATGAAAATTGAACTAGCCACAACACTGAACTAGACAAAAAAAAACAGCAGCCACAAATCGATGCCTCGAGCAACAACTAATCCAACTATCTCTCAATCGAACTCCATTTTTAACAAAATCGGGATTGAAAGAAGAGACAGAATCTATCTATATATTTCGAAGTTTGTAGACAGTAAACCAAACAACAATGAAATCACAGGATACTGAACATGTTTTTGTATTCTTTTTTTTTTCTGGAATTAAACTAAGAATGAAGAGAGACAATAGAGAAGAAAAAGAATATTTTTGGAACCCTAATTTTAATTTCTTTCCGAAATTCCTCTCGAATCCTTTCCAAAATCTCTCTCCCCCCCTCTACACAAGAAAAGTCCTCACCTTATATAGACCTCCAAAAGATCTCGAACCTTCTTCCTTTCTCTCCAAGCAAATTCCCCAAAACAAAAAATCCTCTCCCGAACAGATTTCTCACCCTCGTTTCTGATGAAAGAGGGACAAATGGAGGGAGTAGATTAGCTCAAATCCAATCTAACGCTCCCCATTTTTCCTTATTTTCATCTGAAGGGTGAAAAAAATCCGAGATAAATCAAAGAAGCATGTGAGGGGAAAGGGAATCTGTCAGAAACGGTTGTAATATGGTAGGAGGAGAGAGGGGAAACGCGAGGTATGAGATTGGTGTTCACTCGCCATGGATTTTGAGCGATTTGGGGTCTGATTTGGGTGAGGGAGGCGAGTGAACAGTGAGGTGTCCGTTTGGGTTCTTTGGGAATTAGGGTTCTTTTCATTGTAGGTATATTTGGGTGATTGGGGTGCTGTGGGCCGTTGGATGAGAGGAAGTGAACGGGTGAGATTAAAAGGAAATTGGGCCGGGTGGACTTGGGTTGGGGCGGGTCGGCGGATGAGTGGTGAGATTTGGGCTAGGAGTTTGTTTGGATTTGGCCCAAATTGGTCTTCAAGATCAAATCCCCACTCCCTTTTTCTCTTCTTCGTTTGTTTTTCTTTTCCCTTTTTAATTAATTAAAAAAACTAAATTAGACTCTTAAATTAAACTAAGCTGTAAAATTAAGTTAATTACCTACTAAGATATTTATGAAAGTTAATTACTCCTAAATTAAAAGAAGAAATTACTAATTTAATATTAAAAGGCTAAAAATGCAAAAATGAGCCATTTTTTCTGATTTTTCATTTTTATAAAACAACTAATTTACTAATTAATCTAAAAATGTAAAAAATAAACCCTAAATTCAATGCAAGGTATTTTTTACTTTTCATGATTTAAATAAAATAAACATGCATGGACAAATGCAAACAATTAGCAAAAATCCTACGAAAAATCTATAAAAATTGCAAATAATGGGAAAATTTTATTTTCTTGAATTTATAGGAGTAATTCTTATCGGGCAAAAATCACGTGCTCACAAACACGGGTAATTACTTAGAGCTTTTAAACGGTTCTACTACCTCATTTAGAGATTATGCCTATAGGATTAATAACGCCTATAATCTATAAACTCATTGTTCCAACATAATCAGCACTGCATGTGCGCTTAAAATCAAAAATCACATAGAAACCATGTCTATAGGTTTAAAGTGACGCCTTGAACTTGAAACTGCTTATATGTAATGTAACATCTGCCTGCGAGCATTGGTCTTTATGTGTGGAGGCTAACCTGGGCCTTTAACTGCCTTTACATGAAGTTATATTTGTTTTGTATGTCCCAGTTTTATCATTTTGAGCAGCCTAAGTAAAGTCTAGAACCACCCAAATAGAGGTCCAATGACTCCTGGATCATAGGCATGGGACGGGTAGTGCACGCAAAGGGTACAACTTAGAATTAAATTAGAACGCTTTTAGGTAAACAACTTTAGCATAGTAATCGGGTAGCAGGAGATGATAGTCTGTGCCCGCTGAATAATATGAGCAACTCCTACCTAAAAGGAGTTGCGAAGTATTATTTATGTTGCACGAGGTGATCCTTTAGGCTAAAAAGCTTAGGATCCCCCTCCCTCCCTTTTTTCTTTATACACTTAGTCATAGAAAGTAGACCGTTATAATTGTATCCTTGTGGTCTTTAAGATGTGTATCAATTCTCATTGTGTTATAATGAAGTTTTTTGACCTTCTATTCTCTTCGTTTATGTGATCACCTCGCCTAATTATAATCCACAAAGTCTTAAGTTCGGCCGGGACCCACAGTTGTGGACCTCGAAGAGTGACTAGCACTTTCTCTTTGAGGTAATTTGAGCCCTTACCCGATCTTTGGTGGCGTTGACTAGTTAAATATAGTTATCTGCATAATAGGTGCCCTAACGCACCTTAAAACCCGTTAGGTGGAGACTCTTCTTCTTTTTACACTCTACCTCACATTCAAAAGAGTTGTCACATGTCGAAACCCGCTTTCGCGAGAAAATGGGGCGCGACATGTACAATACCTTGACAATCTGTTAGCTGAATGATATTTTGTTGAAGTTTCCTGTGCTTGATCACAGAGAAAAAATATCTGGTGTTGTCATCTCCCGGCCTTATCCATGTTGCTTTACTCTTTTGTTGCAAGAATAGCTCAGCTAAGTAGGAAGATTGTCTGAATTTCTGGAATAACTCCTTTTCTTTTGCTTGCAATGCTGCATCCTAAGGGTGTAAATGTAGTTCTGCCTGCGCCTGAGCAAGATTAGTTTTGTCTTCATCATCTACTACAACTACATTACTGAAATGTTGGCCATTTAGCTTCCTCAATTTGTGCTTCAGATATTTTAGTTTTTTCACCACTCTAAACATATTGTATCATCTACTTGTTGATCCCACCCTTCCTTTACTACATCAAGAAAGGATGAGTGACTAGCCCATACATTGCAGTACTTAAAAGTTGCTCTATCTCTTCTAGGGCCATCAGTTAGCACTAACATCATAGGACAATGATCACTTATTCCTTCAGGTAAGAATTGAGCTTTGAAACTTGGCATACTATTTAGCCACTCCGTATCAATAAACACCCAATCTATTTTGGACATCACTCTTCCATCTTCATGTCTATCATTCCAAGTATATTTACTTCCACATCTGGGCAATTCAATCAAACCACAAACATCCACACAACTTTAAAATTCTACTATTTCTGACATCCTAATGGGGTTTCCTCCAATTCTATCATCTGGTTGAAGTACAGAGTTGAAATCTCCCATCACTATCCATGGCATATTGAGTCCTGCACTTATAGACTCCAAATATGACCATAATTGTCTTCTCTCCTCTCTTGTATTAAAGGCATACACTACTGTTGACAAGTATGTAAGCCTTAAACTAAGATGATTAACCTTGCATGTGACTGCTTGAGCAGTTATACTGATTAGATCAATTTGAAAGCAATCTGGTCTCCATGTTAACCATATTCTTCCATTGTAATATTGCTCTAGATTAGTAATATATCTCCAACCTCCAAATAATCTGTTTGCTAGTTGATTCATCCTATTGACTTTAACTTTTGTTTCCAAAATTCCAATCATACCTATATTTTCTTTTGTACAAAGGAGCTTTACCTCCTTTTGTTTGTTAGGGGCATTAATTCCCCTAACATTTCAACAAAGAATACTATCTATGATCAGAGGAGGGATTAACTGTCCCACACCCATTCTTTACTTGACTTTGTACTCCTTGAACATTTTGGTCTACTAACTCACTAGGAGCATGAGCTAGGGGTTTGAAAGTGTTCCGTTGATTGATCTGAACTCCTCTATTTCTTTGTTGTTTGCTAATGGTATTCCTTTCAGTATTAATAGGTGTTACCCATCCTGCTGAGTTTATCTCGTGTCTACCTGCTGGCCCTTTGCTTGTATTCACACCTTGTGTCTTCTTTGCAGCCTTTGTCACTGATTTTTCCTGCTTCTGAGCTGGTTCTTGTTGTTTTTGCACAGGTGAAGGTTGCTGCACCTTCTTTGCTCGACATTCCTTTTCCTCATGATCATATTTCTTACAAAACTTACATAAAGTAGGGTTCCAATCATATTTTACCTTTTGTTCCATAAGCATTCCTTTTTCATTTTTAAAGAAGACCTTTTCTGGTGGCTTGGCATCCATACCTACTTCAATAAGTAATCGTGTAAAGCTAAGCCCCATCTTCTTTTCTATGTGATTGTCTACCATCAATAGTTTACCAATTAAACTCCCTATTTTGCTTAGTCCCTTTAAGCTCCAGTATTTGAAATCCAAGCCTGATAATTTCATCCAAATTGGAACTGCATAGAGCTCCTCCCTGGTAAACTCCATGTCTGGATGCCATGCTTTCACAATAAAAGGTTTGTTATTAAAGTGGTATATACCTCCCTAAACAACTTCATTCTTCTCTACTACATCATCAAATCTCACTAGGACTATCCCATTTTTCATCATAGAAATCTATTAATGCCATGTTTGCCCCATATTTTCTGGATATAGCTGTTCAAAAATGAGAAGGGAGGGTGAGCCCCCAATACATAACACACTACAACAGTTTTTCAGTATTCCAATTCTGTACTGATATCCTCTGTTTCAATTTCAAATATAGGGTCTTTGCATGCACCTCTAGAGCTATGTATTCTAGTTTAAAACCAGCATTAGTACCTTTGTGATATTGAAGTTGTCCCAGATGGAACCCTTGCTTGTGACTTCATCCATGCACCTCTGGAGCTATGTATTCTAGTTTAAAACCAGCATTAGTTACCTTTGTGATATCGAAGTTGTCCCAGATAGAACCCTTGCTTGTGACTTCATCCATGAGTTCTGCTTCGTCTGCCCATGAGAGCTTGCTTTGACTCTTTGACGAGCTTCCTGAAGCTTCTTTTGAGGTGGATGTGACCTCCAATTGCTGAGGTTCCCTAGCTATTGAAGATCCCCCAATTTCCTCTGAGTTTGCATCTCTAGATTTTTCTTGTACAGTCAGACATCTCTATAACAGCATCCCTGTATAACAACATTTCGCTATAAAATCCAAGCTTTTCCGGAACCAATTTTTATGTTATGTTATAATATATGTTCTCTATAACAGCACTTCGCTATAACATCCAAAAATATTCGGAACAAACGAGGCTGTTATAAAGAGGTTTGATTGTACTGTTCCATTGATTTTTGTCTCCATCTCCTGCGATTTCGAAATTTCAATTGCCTTTAGTAGCTCATCCTTTTTCTGTTGATTTCCCACTAACGCAGCTGCATTCCTGAGCCAGGAATGCCTTCTGCGATGGATTCCGAGCTCTCTTCCCCATGAACGGCGCACGTTAAGCTAACATGCGCCGAGAGAGAAACGGTTTCCTTTCTTTACCTCCACTTATGACTTGGTTATGTAAAGTTGAACAGCCTATTTATCTCTCAATCAAACACTCAGCCAATACCATTTATGTACAAAAATATAGATATAGATTCTAATAACTACTACTCCTATTAGCTATGAATTTACCACCATTATAGTATTTAACTCAACATCCAATTTTAAAAATGGACATTAAATAAATGCACGTCAATTCAAATAATCCAATTTTAATGGAGATAAAGAGATTATTATAAAAATATTATTTATTTCTTTGTATTAAGTATATTCTGTCAATTAATTTTTTTATTTTAAAAAATACAAATAACTTAGGTAATTGGATCAGAGGCAAAGCCAAGTATCACAAGGAAGTGGATTCTCTAACTCTCGACATCTGACTCTTTAATCTTCCTACTAAAACAACGCCTTATATATAGAGAAGAAGTAGATTTATTTTTGAGAAATTGAAAAAGTAGGCAGAAGCTATTTTTAATTTTCTCTTGGCAAAAATACATTTAAAAAAAAGATTATATGTACCAAAATACCACTCAATTTAACATAATATTTAGCTATTCATTCTAAACAAAATTATCCTAATGTATAAGTATTTCCTTTTTGTATATGATAACTTTTGGGGTGAACATTTTTATATTCGTGACATAATATTTTGATGTATTTAAATCACTGAAAGAATAAAATACTTTTTATTTGTTTTCAAAATCGTATTTTACTTAATAAAAATGGAAAATTTAATTATAGTCTTTCATAGTAAATATATGAAATTATTTATATACTTCAATAATATTAACTATTTATTACGTAAATTTTTTTATGTCCTTATTTGTAGTTTGACACTTAAGAACACTTTTTAAAAAGCTTGGCCAAACATAAATTGTTACTTAATTAAAAGTATTTTTCAAATTGATTTCCAAAACACATTCAAAAGTATTTCCAAAAAGTACTTTTAAAATAAATACTTTTCAAAATAAATTGATTTTAGAAGATCGGCCAAACCGGCTATTGCTCTCGCACAAAAGAAGCCATCGACTTTGATGTCTTCATCTATAAAGAAGGCATGATGTTATTTATTTAAAAAATGTAATGCATCAGTAGCAAGAAATATGAACTGTTTTCCGTTTTTCTTTCTCATAAAAAATGTTTTCATTCTTCATTAAGTTTACAGGCAGTGGCAGATTTATAGTCAAATATATGGGGCAAGTGAATCCATGGTCTCTCCGTTAAATTAGATATTTTTTGAATATATTTTCTAGAATTGATCTAATAAAATTCGTTGGCGCCCATTCTCCAAAGAGGCTAAATGGTGCATTTGATTGATGTTGAGTTATTACATAGAAGAGTATGGATCTATTCACATTTAATACTTTCTTTTTTCTCCATTTTTTTAGTGGTGCACCCATGTTATAAAAATTCTAAATCCGCCACTGCTTACAGGAGATATAATATTTTCTGAAGAGTATGATCAGGCAATTGAACAAAAGTTGCCAAGTCATTAAACAAAAGTTGTGATATTTACCTAAAAACATCCATTGCCTAATAAATCATCATTAATTTGTCCACTATTACACCAGTAGAAATGACGTTGTGATATTTACCCACATCGTATGAACATATACATCGTTAAATTTTAGAGCACTTACCTTTTGTAACGACCCGACCGGTCGTTTTGAGCAATTGCGTCCGGTTCGGCAGTTTGAGGTCACGAGTAGCTTCACACAATGTATTATAACTTGCGTGCATCATCGATTCGGGTTTTTGAGAAGTTCAGAAAGGATTTTTAGGAGTGACTCTCATTTGAGAAGCTCGAAAATGAAAGAATTGACCAAGGTTTGACTTTTGAGTATTTGACCTCGAATTGGAGTTTCGATGGTTCCGATAGGCTCAGGTGGTGATTTTGGACTTACGCGTATGTCTGGATTTGTATTTGGCGGTCTGTAGGGTAATTTGAAGCATTTTGGCGAAAATTGGAAAGTTGAAGTTTTGGAAGATTAAGAGCTTTGACCGAGAGTTGAATTTGGTGATATCGGGGTCGGTACGCGATTCCGAGAGTTGGAACAGCTCTGCTATGTCATTTAGGAATTGCCTGCAAAATTTAGTGTCATTTGGAGTTGATTTGATGCGGTTCGGATGCTTGGTTGCGATTCTAAAAGTTATTGAAGTTCATGGTGATTTTCATGTGTTTGGGCATCTGATTCGTGGTTCTAGAGGTTATTTTGATGTTCCGATCGCGCGAGCAAGTTCGTGTTATATTTTCAGACTTGCGTGGATGTTTGGTATAGAGCCCCGAGGGCTCGGATGAGTTTCGTACGCGTTTTGGAGTGTTGGAAGAAGGTTCAGCTGTGCTGGTGTCTCTGTTCTCGCATTTGCGAGGTTTTTATCGCATTTGCGAGATTTTTTCTCGCTTTTGCGATGATGGGCTTGGGAAGGGGAGTTCGCAATTGCGAGCTACATCACCGCATTTGCGATTGCAGCTCCGCATTTGCGACACAAACGGTCGCTTTTGCAAAAAACTCAGAGCTCGCATTTGCGAGTCTTGTGTCGCATTTGCGACCTGAGCAGAGCTGGTCAGCCTTCGCTTTTGCGGCGCTTTTGTCGCATTTGCAAGCATCGCAATTGCGATACAGATGTCGCAAATGCGACATCTGAGGCGGGTATTAAGAGTCCCATTTCAGGACTTAGCTTCATTTTAACATATTTTGAACCCTAGGTCCGAGAGTGGGCGATTTTGAGAGAGGATTTTCATATCAAATCATTGGGTAAGTGTCTCTAATCAATTTTCAATTATGTTTTGTGATTATACCTTAGATTTAATCAAATTCATGAGAATTTAAAGGAAAATTTGGAGAAAATTGTAAAATCTTTCAAAAATGTAAAATTAGGATTTGAAGGACGAATTGGTATCGAAACTTGATAATTTCTGTATGGTTAAACTCGTATCGGAATGAGTGTTCGGGTTTTGTAAATTTTATTGGGTTCCGAGGAGCGGGCCCGAGGAGTTGACTTTTTACAGATTGTATAAGGATCATAGCTTTGTTAATTTAAATTATTTTCTCTTACATTTTTTGATGTATTTAAGTCGTATTTAGCTAGATTGAGCCGAGCAATGGGGAATTGGTAAAGGAAAAGCTAAATTGAGTATTGAGTTGGCCGAATTGAGGTAAGTGTCTTGTCTAACTTTGTGTGGGAGAAATCACCCCTTAGGAATTGAGTTAATTGTGTTATCTTGTTATGTGAAAGCCGTGTACGCAAGGTGACGAGTGGGTACACAGACTATTTGTGGTATCGACCAGTTTAGATTGTTTAGTCTCTTTCCATGCCTTTGATTACATTGTCGTAACATGTGGTATCTTGTTGTTAGACTACTCTTACATGCCCTATATGATGTTGTTAGCACTTATTTACCTCTTACTCGTTATTTGGCCCTTATATGCCTTGGTTGAAGTCATTGCCTTCCTTATTGTCTTGTTTACCTCTTAATTGTTGAGTTCTTCTATGACTATGTGCATATCTGCCACATGCCAAATTGTTGTGATTACCTGCTTAGTTATCACGTGCCTTACATGTCTTGTCATTTTGTAAAGGTTGTCGTATTCCTTGGATTTTACGTAGTTACGTTGTTGCCGTGTACTCATACCTTTTATTGTAGAAATTCTTGTAAATTTAGTTATTGAATTGTTGTTGTTGATTTAAATTATTGTACGGTGGATCGGGTTGCACGCCGCAACAGGTGAAATAAGGAAGGTGATGGAATAAGGGAGGATATTTATATTGTGATATTATTATTGTACGGTGGGATCGGTTTGCACGCCGCAACAGGTGGAATAAGGGTGAATTAATATGGTGGAACAAGGGTGAATTATCAAATTGATATTATATGGTGGGATCGGGTGTGTGCCGCAATATTTTTTTTTTATTGTTATGATATTGATATTGTACGGTGGAATCGGGTTGCACGCCGCAACAGGTGGATAAGGGTGAATTATGAAATTGATATTATATGGTGGGATCGGGTTGCGCGCCACAACATATTTTATATTTTGTATTCCCTGCCTTATTGTATTGGCTTCGGTTCCTTCATACGAGACTCTGAGATTTGGTAAATTTCGGTTTTCTACTGTTTTTCTGAGGGTTGAGTTGTTATCATTAACTTATTGCCTTGCCGTCATTTCCTAATACTATTATTTTGGTGAATTGATTTTCAAGGTGAATTTACTACGTTGAGTCATTACCTCCTACCCTGCTGAGTTGTTAGTAATATAGTGAATTACAATAAAAGAATTAATATCATGCTACCTTGTGTGACCTTTTAATCTAGAAATCGTTGTATATTTCAGTATTTACTATTTCTAATAATTGTTATATTTTATTTCAATTGATTTATCAACTTAATCTCCTTAACCTCCTTAACCTCTGAGGTTTTTTTTTATTTACTTAAAAAGGAACTGTTATTATGGTTTGATTTAATAAATTCTATATTAAATGCAATAGCTACTCGATGTTGAATTTTATGTGAAAATATTATTTTTCTTCACTCAAATGATTTCTAAAATAAACTCATCTGTCTTGCTGATTTCCTATTTGGTTTAGAAACTGTAAATGTACATTATGATACATAAATAGAATCTCTTGAACAATTTAATTAGCATTTGACACAAATATCATATATCGAGTAGTACGTGGATTTTGCTGTGCAAAGTGAGATGGAAAGATGTGGGCACAAGGTGTCGTGTGTGTTAAAGGTTTGGGAGTTGTGATTTATGGTATGAGATTACGAGAATTGGGATTATTGAAATCGTGTATTAGAAATGATTTATTTGGTTGAGTTGACATCGTTTTCCCTACTTGAGCACATTTATACTTATCTTTATCCCAACTATGTTGTTGTTTAAATACTTGGCTATTCTTGTTGCCATTCGTGTTCTCCTTGTCATTACTACTGTTTGCAATCTGATTCCTTTTTGGCTATTGGTATTGCTTGATATTCCTTCCTTGTTAGTGTTATGTTATATCCTGAACAAGTTTATATGTTCGGTAGGTGCCTTTACCTGGCCTCGTCACTACTCTACCGAGGTTAGGCTTGACACTTACTGGGTACCACTGTGGTGTACTCATGCTACACTTCTGCATATCTTTTGTGCAGAACCAGGTACTTCGGATCGAGTTGGTTTGAGACTTATGCTTGGTGAGGCTGGAGACTTCAAGGTACACCTGCTGGGCGTTTGCAGGCTCCGAAGTCACCCTCTATTGTATTTATTTCCATTGTTTCCTTTTATTCCGGAACAGTGATGTATTCATTACGTATAATTACTCCTAGAAAGGCTTATGACTTGTACTACCGGTTTTGGGATTTTAACTTTGTAGAAAGATTTCCATTTCGAAATTGTTCGATAATAGTTAAATATTGTTGTTATTTCAGTTAACGTTAGGCTTACCTAGTTTTAGAGACTAGGTGCCATCACGACTCCTTCAGATGGATTTTAGGTCGTGACAAGTTGGTATCAGAGCTCTAGGTTCATAGGTGCTACGAGTCATAAGCAGGTTTAGTAGAGTCTTGCAGATCGGTACGGAGACGTATGTACTTATCTTCGAGAGGCTACGGAAACTATTAGGAAATTCCACTTCCTTCATTCCTTATCTTGCAATGTTGATTCAGCTTGAAGTATATATCTTATGTTCCTTTGCATCCACTCATGTATGGTATTGCGCTCTCGGTATTAGTTATGTGCCAACGGTTTGTGATGCGGCAGATGGGCTACGATGGAGTCAGGGATGCTCAATCATTGTCTCAACGTGTCGTCCAGACTGTGGATGCGAAGGTATTGGGAGGCTATTCAGTTGTTCACATGGGGTGCAACGGGTCCCAGCATCTGGTTGACTAGTACAAGCTTGGGAAGGTTTAATTGGTTGAATGGTCGTCGCGATTATGGTAGGATCACGGGGTGGATGTTGATTGAGGATAGCGGGTGGTATTAAAGACTATGTGGTTGGTATGGGATTTCAACTCAGTGAAAGGTGCATATTATCATTCAAGGCATTGAAGGAAGCGAGTTTGACTGTCACGAGAATGGACATGCGCTTAGTAGATGAATTGGGGTACCTTGTGATTGGTGTTGTACGAGCTATAAAGGTTAGTTTTGCGGATCATCATATGTTGTTTTCTATGGCTTCGTTCCAAGTGGGGAGAGTCCACTAGCGGCATGCAGATTGCAGAGTCAGGTGTTATATCAGTTTTGGTCTGAGATGTGTATATATGGTATTGGAGGGGTTTCCCAGAATTTATATATGATTATGATCTGAGATCTTGCATGGGATGATATTGGGACTTACGGTGTTCTGCGCCATTAATGGATCTACATTTCAGTATCAAAGGGGGTCAGAGAAATAACTTTAGATTCACGGAAGGTCTGTTCAGCGTGGGCATCTTGGTTGCGGTTTTGTGGGGGTGCTACAGAGGAAATGTGGTGGTTTATGAGCTTCTGGGCTACGTGGTTCATGCTAGGATTATCTGCATTTGGGCTTTGATTGGGATCATTGCATATCGACAGGTAGAAGTATTACCCTAGAGGAAAGACAAGGAGTATCCGAAGAAATGGGTCAGCTCTATGGTGTTGGGTCAGCATAGCAAGGGAAGTAATTGGTCCTTTTGAATGGGAATTCTCTACCGGCATTTGTGGCAGTACTCTTGGGTTGGACGGTTTGTGTGACTCGGTTGAGTTGGGGAGTGCGGTCCTGATGGCTTAGTTGCGTGTGGGTGGATCTCGGAGAGTTCTCGATGGTGTTGGCCACGGCTTGAGTCGGTTGTCTGCTACGGGCATAAGGAATATGTTGTACATTATGGTTTTCTCCTGGATGGATATCAGAGGTTAACAGAATGTGGGCATTATTGGATATCATATGTGAAGAGCGTGCATTTTAGGAAGGAACCCTGAGTTTTGGGTTGTGGGTGCGTGGCTAGTGGCATGATGATTGCTAGGTTTTGAGGCTTTTGAGGTTCAGTTTTGTTACGCGGCCGAAAAATCTAAATGGGTGCTTCAATAAGATGATGGGGTGTGAGTGATGTACCAACCATTCGAGTAGCGTCGTTGAGTTTGGGTATTTTTGGTATTCCTGAGGTTCTGGGGCTAGATGTCCCCACATGCGGACTATTTCTTGTTTGCGGATTGTGAAGGAATGTTAAGAGTGGGATAACTGATAGCATACATTATCGATTGGTTGCTATGGACTTGTGGAAGGATATTTACCTAATTGAGAAGGATCAGGATTTGGTTGGGGGCTATTTGAAAGCTCAACGAGAATGTGTATTTTATATCAGATCAAGTTTGGGTGCTCTTGTGAGATTGTTATCACGGTTATGTTACCGACAGAATGGATATTATTTGTGCCCCTGGTCTATGTTATGTGCTGCTCTTTTATGCTGTAATGGGCTGTAAGGTTGTATGATTATTCTCGATGCATGTTGTAATTCCGTTCAGGCCTTATGGTGATGCGGGCAAGATAGCCCTCGTGATGTTGATTTGCTCATTGCACCTTAGTTGTGCTTGCTTTCTTCCATGTTTTGTTATTTTTATTCTTTTTCCCACAGTTATACTTGTGCACTCTACTGTGCTTGATATCAGTATTCATGTGATCAGTGAACCCGAGCACTTTGGCTTGATGAGTATCTGGGACCGGGCTGCACCCGCCGCAGCGGATGTTATGTGGGATACTCTTTCCTTATGTTTATTTGGTGTTTTGTTTTCCCTCTGTGGGATGATTTATTGAAATTGTACTTTTGTTGTTACACCTTTTGTACTTGTTAAATAATCCTCATACCTTGCTTTCCTTCTGTTTGTACTGCATAACTGAGTTATTGCTGGGTTGGTGTACAAACCGTATTGTGTGAGAATCTGTGTGGTTCAGTAATGAGTTGCCATTTGGGCTGCTTGCTTTATGTACGGACGAGAGAGCTTTTTGACTTGTTGACTTCATGGGCGGTTATGTGTTCCCGCATGTTTCTTTATCATGGGCAGCATGTTGGAGGTCCGGAACAAGGTTCTATTCAATGTGAAGTGTATTGCCGACATCCAGAATGTTATTTGGGCAGTTCTGGTGGTCAGAAGTTATCGCTACGGGCATTTGAGTTGTGTGTAACATCATGTGATTGTACCCTGGGTTGGAATTATGGCTCGATTCGGCTTGTTCAGGTTTATACAGTGTGATGATGCGAGATTCGGATCCTATGATAAGTTTTAGATATTGAGGGTTGGGTTCTGTCCTAAGGTTATGGACTAAGGATGATGTGAGATCTTCAGTTAAGTTGCGTTGTCAGGCCTGCATATGTTTGGGTGATGGGGAATCACCCCCCGGGTGTATGTATGATGAGCTCGTGCAGTGATCTGATAGCTTTAGAACGACTCCTGGAACGTTCGAGGACGAACGTATGTTTAAGTCGGGGAGGATGTATCGACCCGACTGGTCGTTTTGAGCAATTGCGTCCGATTCGGCAGTTTGAGGTCACGAGTATCTTCACACAGTGTATTATGGCTTGCATGCATCATCGGTTCGGGTTTTTGAGAAGTTCGGAAAGGATTTTTAGGAGTGGCTCTCATTTGAGAAGCTCGAAATTGAAAGAATTGATGAAGGTTTGACTTTTGAGTATTTGAATGGAGTTTTGATGGTTCCGATAGGCTCGGGTGGTTATTTTGGACTTAGGCGTACGTCCAGATTTGAATTTGGAGGTCCGTAGGGTATTTTGAAGCATTTTGGCGAAAATTGAAAAGTTAAAGTTTTGGAAGATTGAGAGGTTTGACCGAGAGTTGACTTTGGTGATATCGGGGTCGAAATGCGATTCCAAGAGTTGGAACAGATCCGTTATGTCATTTGGGACTTGCCTGCAAAATTTGGTGTCATTTGGAGTTGATTTGATGCAGTTCGGACGCTTGGTTGCGATACTAGAAGTTCTTGAAGTTCATGGTGATTTTCATGTGTTTTGGCATCCGATTCGTGGTTCTGGAGGTTATTTTGGTGTTTGGATCGCGCGAGCGAGTTTGTGTTATGTTTTCAGACTTGTGTGGATATTTGGTATAGAGCCCCGAGGGCTCGGATGAGTTTCGTACGCGTTTCGGAGTGTTGGAAGAAGGTTCAGTTGTGCTGGTGTCTCTGTTCTCGCATTTGCGAGGTTTTCATCGCATTTGCGATGTCCTCAATTGCAAGATTTTTTCTCGTTTTTGCGATGATGGGCTGGGGCAGGGGAGTTCGTAATTGTGAACTACATCATCCCATTTGCGATTGCAGCTCCACATTTACGTCACAAACTTTCGCTTTTGCGAAAAACTCAGAGCTCGCATTTGCGAGTCTTGTGTTGCATTTGCGACCTGAACAGAGCTGGTCAGCCTTCGCTTCTGCAACGCTTTTGTCGCATTTGCGAGCATCGCAATTGCGATCCGGATGTCGCAAATGCAACTTCTGAGGCTGGTATTAAGACTCTCATTTCGGAACTTAGCTTCATTTTATCATATTTTGAACCCTAGGTCCGAGAGTGCGCGATTTTGAGAGAAAATTTTCATATCAAATCATTGGGTAAGTTCCTCTAATCATTTTCAATTATATTTTGTGATTATACCTTAGATTTAACATCAAATTCGTGAGCGTCAAAAGGAAAATTTGGGAAAAATTATAAAATCCTTCAAAAATATAAAATGATGATTTGAATGCCGAATTGGCATCGGAACTTGATAATTTTTGTATGGTTGAACTCGTATTGGAATGGGAGTTCGGGTTTTGTAAATTTTATCGGGTTCCGAGGTGCGAGCTTGGGGAGTTGACTTTTGTTGACGTTTTGCAAATAGTATAAGGATCATAGCTTTGTTAATTTAAATTATTTTCTCTTGCATTGTTTGATGTATTTAAGTCGTCTTTGGCTAGATTGAGCCGAGCAATGGTGAATTGGTAAAGGAAAAGCTAAATTGAGTATTGAGTTGGCCGAATTGAGGTAAGTGTCTTGTCTAACTTTGTGTTAGGAATTGAGTTTTGTGTTATCTTGTTATGTGAAAGTCGTGTCCGCAAGGTGACAAGTGAGTACACAGACTATTTGTGGTATCGACTGGTTTAGATTGTTTAGTCTCTTTCCATGCCTTTGATTACATTGTCATAACATGTGGTATCTTATTGTTAGACTACTCTTACATATTCTATATGATGTTGTTAGCACTTATTTACCTCTTACTCGTTATTTGGCCCTTATATGCCTTGGTTGAAGTCATTGCCTTCCTTATTATCTCGTTACCTCTTAATTGTTGAGTTCTTCTATGACTATGTGCATATCTGCTACATGTCCAAATTGTTGTGATTGCCTGCTTAGTTATCACGTGCCTTACATGTTTTGTCATTTTGTAATGGTTGTTGTATTCCTTGGGTTTTACGTGGTTCCATTGTTGCCGTGTACTCATACCCTTGATTGTAAAAATTCATGTAGATTTAGTTATTGAATTATTGTTGTTGATTTAAATTATTGTACGGGGGATCGGGTTGCACGCCCCAACATGTGAAATAAGGGAGGTGGTGGAACAAGGGAGGATATTTATATTGTGATATTATTATTGTACGGTGGGATCGGGTTGCACGCTGCAACAGGTGGATAAGGATGGATTATTATGGTGGAATAAGGGTGAATCATGAAATTGATATTATATGGTGGGATCGGTTGCGCGCCGCAACATATTTTATTTATTGTTATGATATTGATATTGTACGGTGGGATCGGGTTGCACGCCGCAACAGGTGGAATAAGGGTGGATTATTATGGTGGAATAAGGATGAATTATGAAATTGATATTATATGGTGGGATCGGGTTACGCGCCGCAACATATTTTGTTTATTGTTATGATATTGATGTTGTACGGTGGGATCGGGTTCACGCCGCAACAGGTGAAATAAGGGTGGATTATTATGGTGAAATAAGGGTGAATTATGAAATTGATCTTATATGGTGGGATCGGGTTGCGCGCCGCAACATATGTTGTATTTTGTATTATTGTATTGGCTTCAGTTCCTTCGTACGAGACTCTAAGATTTGTTAAATTTCTTTTTCACTATTTTTCTGAGGGTTGAGTTGTTATCATTGACTTATTGACTTGCCGTCATTTCCTGAGCTCTTTTCCTAATACTATTATTTTGGTGAATTGATTTTCAAGGTAAATTTACTACGTTGAGTCATTACCTCCTTCCCTACTGAGTTGTAATATGTGAATTACAATAAAAGAATTAATATCATGCTACCTTGTGTGACCTTTTAAGCTAGAACTCGTCGTACATTTCAGTATTTACTATTTCTAATAATTGTTATATTTTATTTCAATTGATTTCTCAACTTAATCTCCTTAACCCGTCTGAGGCTTTTTTATTTATTTACTTGAAAAGGAACTGTTATTATGTTTTAATTTAATAAATTCTATATTAAATGCAATATTTATTCGAAGTTGAATTTTATGTGAAAATATTATTTTTCTTCACTCAAATGATTTCTAAAATAAACTCATCTTTCTCGCTGATTTCCTATTTGGTTTAGAAACTGTAAATTTACTTTATGATACATAAATGGAATCTCTTGAATATCTTAATTAGCATTTGATATGGATATCATGTACCGAGTAGCACGTGAATTTTACCGTGCAAAGTGAGATAGAAAGATGTTGGCACAAGGTACCGTGTGTGTTAAAGGTATGGAGTTGTGATTTATGGTATGAGATTACGAGAATTGGGATTATTGAAATCGTGTATTAGAAACGATTTGTTTGGTTGAGTTAACATCGTTTTCCGTACTTGAGCACATTTATACTTATCCGTATCCCAACTATGTTGTTGTTTAAATACTTGGCTATTTCTTGTTGCCATTCGTGTTCTCCTTGTCGTTACTACTGTTTGTAATCTGATTCCTTTTTGGCTATTGGTATTGCTTGATATTCCTTCCTTGTTAGCGTTATGTTATATACTGCACAGGTTTATGTGTTCGGTAGGTGCCTTGACCTGGCCTCGTCACTACTCTACCGAGGTTAGGCTTGACGCTTACTGGGTACCACCGTGGTGTACTCATGCTACGCTTCTGCACATCTTTTGTGCAGAACTAGGTACTTCGGATCGAGTTGGTTTGAGATTTATGCTTGGTGAGGCTGGAGACTTCAAGGTACACCTGCTGGGCGTTTGCAGGCTCCGAAGCCACCTTCTATTGTATTTATTTTCATTGTTTTCTTTTATTCCGGACAGTGATGTATTCATTACGTATAATTACTCCTAGAAAGGCTTATGACTTGTTCTACCGGTTTTGGGATTTTAACTTTGTATAAAGATTTCCATTTCGAAATTGTTCGAAGTTAGTTAAATATTGTTGTTATTTCAGTAATTAACGTTAGGCTTACCTAGTTTTAGAGACTAGGTGTCATCACGACTCCTTCGGAGGAATTTTGGGTCGTGACACCTTTTCGTTAGAGTGATGTGTCCTGAAATGTATAGTACAATTCAAATTAAAATGCAGCATAATAAACTTCTATAATTCGGAATGGATCTCCTAATCCTCTTGATTAATTACAATGCAGCTTATAACTAAGCAAATAATTCATTCGACGGCTTTATAAAACGAGCTAACCATTTTCATGCTTACCTTGCAAAAAGTAGAAAAAATTTTTTAGGTTCAAATATTTTACTTTTGGGGTGTGTTTGGTACGAAGGAAAATATTTTTTCGGAAATGGAGTGATTTTTTACTTATTTACTCATGTTTGGTTGGTGAGTGAAAAACTTCTTTTAAAAATTATTTTCTAATATTTAATTAGTGAATAATAAATATTATATTATTTTGAAAAATATATAATTTACGCAAACATTATGCGTTAAGATGGGGTTGGGGCGAGAAGGGGTANAGACACTAGGGTAGTGACTACCGCCTAGGTGGTCAACTGACGGGTACTTGAATCCAAGGCATGCTTGACACGTTTGGGGAGTATGTTATAACCGTTGCACGACTTTACCCACTCTACACCTCTCGGTGGTTCGAGTGATTTTGCCCGAATTGGCTTTCTTAAGACCAATTGGGTATGCAAATAGGGTTCAATTCGGGTATTACTCTCTCGAGGTTTAACCCTTTAATTAGGGCTATCAATCTACTTGAGTATGCCCCAACTAATTGTTGGACCAATTTCGGAGACTTAGGTTCTCTTTCTCAAGAAGAGCTCAAGTCAACTCAACACAAACTAGTGTTTGGAACCACTAATTCAAAAATTAACCATGAAATTGGTCCAAATAACAAACACCCATAGTCAAATTAGCCCTAAAATATAAGACCCATCAATTACCCACACTAGGGTTGAGCCACAACCCTAGCTTATGGGTCTAGCTACTCATAATTAAAGAAGAAAAACAAGAAATAGATGAAGAAAAGCTCATAATAATTAATATTATATTATTTTGAAAAATATATAATTTACGCAAACATTATGCGTTAAGATGGGGTTGGGGCGAGAAGGGGTAGGGGATGGGCTGGTTGGGAGTGGGGGCAAGGTGGGTGGGGGTGGGGATTGGGGGTAGTGGGGCGGACGGGCAGTTGGGGGTGGGTGGTGGGTAAGGGTTGGGGGGGGGGGGGGAATAATGTATGGGAAAGGTTGAAAAAGAGTATTGAAAAATGTTTTCCCTCCTCTTGGTACGAAACATATTTTCCTCCAATTGGACAAAATTTGAGTTCATGAGGAAAATGTTTTCCAAACACTTAAGCTAATCAAACATGAAAAAATTAAAAAAAATATTTTCTTTCATATCAAACACACCCTAAGGTGAAAGCAATACGATTTTTATATAGAAGTGAACATTGACAAATTAAATGTGAGATCTGCTTATAATGTACATATTTAGTGTAACTATATCGCATCAGACTCATGTACTTAGAGTGAAACGTTTAAGTGCTCTACTCATGTAGAAAATCTGGAAGGAGCGCGCGTATGGTTGATCTGTCCAGGTTTACATTGTTCAATGATGAAGTAATTAGTGAAACTATGTGTCATCAAGTAAATATGGGGCTGAATTCTCTTTTAGTTTCCATCTGGTTTCCACTGTCTATTGTGGAAATAGAAATGTGGCAGCAATCGTCCATCCTCAATTCTGTAAACCTCTGCTATAAATTTACAGGATTTTCTCACTCAAATATCCCATTCACAACTCTTCTAATTACACTTCTTCTACCTCTTTTCTTAAAGGCAAAATGATCTCTATAAAAAACAATTGCACTTTTCTCTGCATGGTTTTGCTGTTGCCTACGCTTTGCTACAGCGGAAATTACGTTTCCAGAGCTGCCTATTACAGTACCCCTGATGGCATGGGAATACCAAGTATGCCCTTTCTCAATTCCAAAAGAATTGTCAATTCTATTTAAACAGTTTACCTTTATGCAATGAGTTATAGTCACATAACATATATGTGTCTCATTTTACGTCACAAGTTTAAAAGATAAATTGAAATGGATGGAGTAGTACTTAATTATGAAATTAATGTCACTTTTTTTGACAAACAGTGATTCATTAATTTGATTTTCAAAATCAACTTTTAGTGTCACATAAGAATAATGAGATGAAAATGTAACTAAATTTAAGAGGTCCCTAACATATACACTACTTCATAGGAGCATCACATCTAAATACATAATCTTAATCCCTACCACTAACACACACACACAAAAATAATCAATTAAACTTGTGCATGCACTAGCTATTTTAAACATTTAATTATTGTACATTTTGATCAGCCGGAGCGTGTGGCTATGGAGAAAATGGCAAAGATGCCAACAATGGGGAAGTTTGTGCAGCCTCCAAACGGCTTTACAAAAAATGGAGCTGCCTGTGGAGCTTGCTACCAGGTAATTAATCTAATCCTTGTTCTTCTTATTCAGTTTAACTTCTATATATTTTTTACATTATCAGGTCACTTAAAATATTAACTATAAGTAAGCATCGATTAAAAAAAGTTGGATTATTCAATAGCATTGATAACAAAGAAAACTTATATATACGTAAGGTGCAATGACAAGGGATTGTGCAGTGACGAGGGAACAAAAGTAGTGGTGATGGACAATGGAGAGAACAGATTTCATTCTCAGCTACCGCGTCTATGCTAAATTGGCTAAGCAACCTAATATGGCTCAGCACTTGTTTGCTAAAGGCGTGGTTGAAGTAGAATATCGTAGAGTTTCTTGCAAATATGGAAATCTCTTGCTTAAAATTCATGAACATAGCAAGTACCCTCACTACCTTGCTATAGTTGTTATGAACCAAGGTGGTGCCACTGACATTCTTGCTGTCGAAGTCTACGAGGTTCGTCTCATTTTATTATATTAACAAAGTCATTTTAATTAGGCTGTCAACTATTTTGGTTTTTTGAATGTCACCTGAAAGACAGGCGTATGCACGTTATTGCATGCATATGGTGTCATGTGATACCGCTTAATCGAAATTTTTTATTTAATATGCATAAGAAAAAATAAAAATATTGAGGATAAATATGAAAAATGAAATATCTTATTACTATAGTGAATTTATTTATTAGTGCACTTCTTCGAATTGTGATACCACTTATGAAATATCTTGCGTACGTCACTGGTCTCATAGACAAATAAAGGATATCATTGTGTATTGGACGAGCTTACAACCTTTCATGTTTATGTGAGCCTACCTTGGCATATATTTAATTATTATTATTATATATGTTGATGCAGGAGGAAACAAAAGAATGGATATCAATGAGGAGGGCTTATGGAGCTGTGTTCGACCTGTCGAGCCCACCAAGTGGAGAACTTAATGTGAGGCTCCTAACAAGTGCTCGTGCTGAAACCAAATGGGTGCAGTCTGACAAGGCTGTAATCCCTGCTGAATGGAAAGCCGGGGCTACTATTGAGACTGATATTTAGCTCTCGTAGACATGAAAATAATAAAAATATAAGTATTATAGCATATTATAAGTGGTATTTTGGTCCCGAAGGGACGGCCCAGTGGGTTTGGAGGGAGTTTTCCACACTGGAGACGCGATGCGGGTTCGATCCCCCCTCAATGCCTTCTGGGTCTGAGCCTGTCACACGGGGCTTGCCTAATGCGGTTTACATCCCTTGTGTGGTTTGCAGGCTATTACACAGTGGGGGGTTTACCCAGTGCGCACAGAGTGCTCACCACAGAGTGCTCACCCGAAAGGCAGAGGCTGTGGCAGAGGCTGTAGCGGCTGCGGGTTTTCCTGGGGTTCCAAAAAAAAAATAAGTGGTATTTTGTGCTGTCTCAGCTATCGGTTGACAGATAAATTTATATATAGATTAGTTGCGTATTAGGGATCACCCTCCGTGCAGAAGGTGCTTTAATTAAATAACGTACCTTGAGTTATCATGGCTTAAGTTATTGTACTTGGTTAGTGAATATATATCAATAAATCTCTTTACTATTGTATCTTGTTGAGTTATCATGGATTAAGTTCTTGTACTTGGTTCTCTAATAGAACTAAACATAATTATGTAAAATGTTACCTTAAAATTTATGTTTGCTAATTGCTAGTTTTCCAAAAGTATGAAAAGTTATAAGACTTTGGGTGTGTTTGGTACAACTGAAATGTTTTCCGTGAAAAATATTTTCTTGGAAAACAAGTAATAATCTTATTTATTTTTCGGTGTTTGGTTCGCAAATTAAGGAAAATGACTTCTCAAGAGTATTCATAAATAATTTAAATATAATAAACATGAAGCCATAAACTTTCAAACCAACAACCTTCCGAATCCACAAATTTCATAAAATTTCGAAACCGCGGAATTTCGACATAACTTTGGTACTTGTAAAATTTTGAATCTTTAAACCGATAAAAAAAAACTAAAACTGAAAAATATATTTAAAAAATATTTTTTTACGCTGGGGGGGGGGGGGGTTGCAGAAAAAATAAAAAAAATAAGGTAAAAAGAATTCTTTTTTTTTTTAGGAGGAAGGGGTGGAGGGGTAGTAGGATGGGTGGTAACAGAAAAACTGAAATTTAAGAAAAAAGCTTTTTTTGGAGAGAGGGGGGTGGGTTGGTGAGGGTGGAGAATGTTGAGAAGGAGTTTTGGAAAATATTTTCCCTTCTCTTAATAAGGAAAACATTTTCCAAAACATTTAAGCCAACCAAACATGGAAAAATTGGAAAACATTAAACACACCCTTTATATCATCCATTTTAGTGTGGTTAGACTTTGCAACAGCTTCTTTCCACTACTGAAGTTAGGGAAGTCATTTTCCAAGTATTAATAGAAAACTTTTTCCTTGGAAAATATTTTCTGGTACCAGACATCAAAATTTGACTTTCTCCCCAAAAACATTTCTCCTCGAATATGACCTTTTTCATACCAAATACACTACGTTTGCCATTTTATAGGGAAAGAAGAAGTAGATACCGAAACTATGCAGCATGATTCATGGGTGGAGAAAGGAAAGCAACATTCGTGCAAATGCAGCTAAAAGCAAAACGTAAGGGACAACTATATTGCAGAGAAACATCTTAAATCAAATATGAGGAATTATTCACCTCAACTTGAAATAAAGCTATACAAACCCCTAGTACATCCGACCGCTACACTCTGAAGATCCACAATAGCATTTCTTCACCTTGATATTGCCATTGGAATCACGTACCTGATCCACGGAATAATTATAATGGTAACTGAGCTCCGCCAAAGGAGGAATGTTATCTGCTGCAAAGAACATGATATGAGGCATTTTCTTATCTTCGTGATCATAAAGAACGTTTTGTGCATACAAGTTAGGTGAACAACTGTGATTGATAAATCGCCCGACATTTCCACACTGAGCTGCATCAATTGTATAACCACCCTCTTCTACTACCTCACTTAATTCTGCTTGTGCGGAAGAGTTCACAGAACAATCACTATAGTTCTGTCCAATATCAAAAAGGTATTCGTCACTACCAATTCTTCGTTCAGCTTCCTTGTCTTCAAGAAGCTCTCCTGCATACTCACAGATAAAGGTTCCTGAAGGAATAGATGTTAAAGCTCTCACACCCCATCCCCTTGAATTTGTCTTAAAGATCTCAAGTGGAATTTTAATACCGTGTTGGCCGACTCTATTGTAGCAAGAGGGGGGACATTTACAAGAAGGACCACATTCATAGACAAGAGGCTTCACTTCAACAATAGCTCCATTACGATTGTACGGGATCTCGCCTCCATTTTTAACTGCACATGAGCACCTCTTGGAATCAGAACATCTACCGATACAATCACAACCTTTAGGAGGAGACGGCTGGAACCAGTCAGGATATATCATCTTCTTGATGTAAGTGAATGGTGGAGGTTTCTCACCATCAATTGTGTTCACAGCACTTATCGGGAGTGTATCCTTTCCTTCTGTAATGTCATGGACACAAACACCATGCCGCACTTTGGACTTTTTTGATGACTTCACTTCTTTCCAAGCAAGCTCTGGTTGTCCAGGAACTCTCACCAACTTAAACATAAAAACCATCTTACCCTTTGGCCCTTGTTCTGTCCAAAAATTATCAACCTTGTACAACCCATCATAAACATATGTTGTCACTACCTTAACTTTACCATCCACGGATTCAGAGGTTTTCGTCTCCTTGGATCCACGAATCACCCGAACAGGATTCTGAACTGATATACTATTCTTCAAAGCTAAATTACCTCTTTCAAGCTTCTGATCTTCAGGAGTTTTGACCTTACCTACCACATTTCCGCCTTGCCCAGAATAAATCAATACATCAGCATCTTCCACAGCATCATCATAGACCCCTGAAGAAACAATACTAATCGCGATCAGCATACCTCCCTGCTTCATGTAATCTATACCAGCCTGATATAGGCGATGAACCCCCACAATAGCAAGTTCCACCCTGTATTGGAACTCATCTCCGACTTCAACTCCAGGAACTTCTCCCAGTATGTGCAGACCTGTGTTAACTTCTTTTCCTTTTGCCTTGATGATTTTTGCTGCTTGAAGATCAATTCTGTTTGACCCCTGCCTCGGTTTTGCTTCTTCAGGTCTTGACTTTGACTCTTCTTCTTGCAAGAGCTTTCTACATATAGCCTGAAACATACGAAGAGTCTCTCTAACTTTAGTACGGGCATCACCATGACTAGAACTGTTTGGACCAAAAGGTGGTAGGGTCACGTCAAATTCACGCCGTCCTTGTCCAACGGGAGAATCTTCATGTAGTGCTTCCCTATTCAAATTGCAAGCTCCGTCTTTGCTGACAGCCTGTAAAGCAGATCCTTCGTCATCGAACACAACTAGCGCCCTTGAAAGTCCATCGGTAGCTTTGCCACCAGAAGCTGATTTCTTCTTACCCCTAGGATTACTTTTTCTGGCGACAGCTTTAGCCTTCTTGCGCCAAGACAGAGGAGACTTCTCATCTTGGTTTCCACTCACCGCACAATCTACACTAGTTTGCTTTCCCTGCCTCCATGGACAGTGCGGCTCGGCCATCAGACCTTGCACAATTGGCTTAACTATTTCATGCCCAGAACCACAAGCACCGACTGCAGTCTTTGTCAGATTGTCTTTGACCTGTGAGACAACAATTTCATTTCCACTCACAGGGCCATCTAAACTCTTTTTTTTTCCTTGCTCCCGTGCACAATACGTCTCAGCACCCTGCGTAATCGGCCCAACCATTTCATTTCCAGTACCAAGAGCACTACTTGCAGTAGTAGTCTTTTTACTTTCATCCTCTGAATATACAACAATCTCCTTTCCCACAACTCCTACATCATTCTCCTTTTTCGTCATTGTCTCGGGCATAACCACAGTTCTTTCCATCTGACTTCTTCCATCAAAATCATTTTGGATACCTCCCTGTTCTTCGCTGTGAACCATTGTTATTTGCTCCAACACCCTATCTTTGGGACTAGCAATGTCCCTCTCTCTCAGAGAATCAGCCTCCTCACTTTCAACCAACCTCTCTTGCAATGCCCCACTGTCCTTAACATCTCTCAGTGTCTCAATCACTTCATTCTTTGTAACTTCCTTATTGAGCCCAACCACATCCTTGCTTTCTTCAGTAACACCATAGCAATTCTGTTCAGTTGGCTTAGGAGCATTTGTTCCACAAAATGGAGGGAAGTCACGAACAGCAGATACTCTTCTTTTGCGGTACTTATTCTTTGGCGGGGAAGAGGCATTTTCCATAACACTAATTAGCTGCTGAGGTGGCAACAACATTTTGACTTGACTATCAGGACTTGGTTCATCAGTCGCACCGCCAATTTCCCGCACAGATGTCTTGTGTCCACCACCAACATTTTCGACCGAAGGTAAACTTCTCTCTTCATCAACTCCCTTCACTAAAGTGTCGCTCTGGATGTCTTCCGTTTCCTTGGAAAGCTCCATTTCACTAATTTCAAGATCTTTAGGCAACTCATATCCAAGCGATTTATCGTGACTTATTTTTTTTCCCAACTCATTTGCTATTGCACTCATGTTTGTCGATACCACTTCCCCTATTAACCTATCCAACTTTTCATGCTCTTCCATGTTAACTAGACAGTCCACAGCTTCAGCCGACCGTGATTCGATCTCACTGTTAGAATCTTTAACAACATCAACCAACACAATGTTAGCCACATCTTCATTAGTGGACACAACAGCATTTTGTTCATGATTCACATCAGCTTTTGGAGAAATTTTACCACATCCTGGAGGAAAATCTCGTACTGCTGAGACTTTCCGAACTTTATATTTTGGTATAATGCCCAAATACGAGGAGTGGTAACCATTTTCTGTCAGCCGCTTCTTCACGCTCTCATTGGATAACCCATCATTTGACACTGACGCCATCCTTGACCAACTAAAGAGAAATCCCTTTTTTTTATAAGGTAAGATAAACGAAGGAGAAATCAACTGGATGCTAAGAATCCTGAAACAGAAAAGAAGACATTTGCTTTAGTAGAGATGAATCATGAATGAGGTGAAGCACTTTCAACTCTATCTATTTCCTCTTTGGTCCAAAAGCTATCTTTTTGTATAACAGAAAATATTTTCCACAAGAAGTCATTTTCTAGTGTTTGCAACAGCAACAGTTAGGCCTCAAAGTCAAGCAAGCCGGGGTCGACTATCTGAATCCTCACTATAATATTACAAAAAATTAGTCCCTAACACTAGAGGTATCTGCATTTACTACTGTCGCACAGAGTTGTTAAAGGCGCGCTTAAGCCCTGAAGCGAAGCTCAAAAACACATTGAGCGCTTCGCCTCGCTTTGTGGGCGCTTTAGTGTCGCATCAAAGCCCTAAGGCATACTTTTCCTTGCCAATGAGTGTAATCCTGAAAAAGCGACCTTAAACAATTGAAATTTCACTTTATCGTTAATTTTTTTTAATTTCTTTGTCCATATATTTATTATTCATGCTTATAATGATTAGTCTTGGACTACATGCATATTTTTACTTTTTCTCCCGTTGTGCCTTTTTTCATTAACGCCCAGGCTTTATTTGCGCTTTCCGCTTAAAGCCCCAACGGACCTTAGAGCTTTTTCGCGCTTTTCGCATTTGATAACACTGTTGTCGCATAAATCACCAACAAGACTAAAACTTAATCTTAGCTAGTTGGTATCACCGATAGAGTTCTTTTTCTTCCACTTCCACTGTGCTATATTTTTTGCTTAATTTGCATGGAATCAAGAGATAGGTCTTGGTCTTGCAAGAATAACTTTCTTCAATGTGATTTGAGATCTAACTCTTCTTCTTTCCGTCCTTTAATTCCTTGCAAATATTGGACATAAAAGAAACATCCTAACATGACTAAAACTTAATCTCAACACCTATACAGTTCTTTTTTCCTATTATACCATAGTTTTTGCTTTGCATGGAATCCAGGGTTTACAGGTCTTGCAAGACAACTTCCTTCGATGTGATTTTAGGCCTACCTCATTTTCTTCAATCTTTTATTCGCCATGGTTGTATACTTATGAACAGGTGCATCGGCAGGTCGATGTAAGACATGTCCAAATCATTTCAAGTCCTCTTTCATTTTATCCTCTTTTTGTGCTAGTTGCACCTTCTGCTGAATTTGATAATTTTTAATCTTATATGACTGATCCATCTTAGCGTCTGCATTTCTGCAACATTTATCTTGTGGATATGTTGGACTTTGGAGGCCTAACATTCACTCCCATACAATGTGGCTGGTCTACAACCATTCATTGTGGTATTTGGTCATTGGGAATTCTTTTGCAATGAAAATATTTCCTCTCAAAAAGGGGAAAATGACTTCCTTCACATATATACAAAAAATTATTTTCCTTTACAATTATCCAAACTCTTACTTCATATCACTTGCTCCAACCAACATTTAGACATTATTTTTTGATACTGAAAATATCATGAATACTATCCATTTTATTGGTATTATTATCAGTCTTAGGTGAATATTTTTCACTGACCAACCAAATACAACAACAACAAACTCAGTGTAATCCCACAAGTGGAGTCTAGGAGGATAGTGTGTACGCAGACCTTACCCCTACTTTCAAGAAGGCAGAGAGGTTGTTTCTAGTAGACCATCGGCTTAGGAAAGGCAAAAGGAAGCGCAACAACAAGCGCGCCAATCAGAAAACCGAAGCAAAAATACAAAACTAACACTAGGTACTGCATCAGAAAGCCGAAACAAGCAACAATAAGTAATAACAAAAAACAAGGAATACAAAAATACACAAATAACACTAAGTCATGTACTAAAGCTACTGTTACAGACAAGGACAACGTTCAGCTACCTATCCTAACCTTTTACCTTTATTCTCAACCTCCACACCTTCCTATCCATGGTCATGTCCTCTGTGAGTTGGACTAACGTCATATATTGCCTAATCACCTCTCCCCAATACTTCTTCGGCCTACCTCTACCTCTCCTTAGGCCCTCCAGGGCCAACCTCTCACACCTCCTCACAGGTGCATATGTGTCTCTCATCTTCACATGCCCAAACCATCCAAGTCTCGCCTTCCGCATCTTGTCCTTCACAGGGACTACGCCCACCTTGTCCCAAATAACTTCATTTCTAATTCTATCTAAACTGGTATGCCCGCACATCCATCTCAACATCTTCATTTCAGTCACCTTCATCTTTTGGACATGTGAGTCCTTGACTAGCCAACATTCCGCCCCATACAACATAGTCGGTCTGAATACTGCTCTATAGAACTTACCTTCCGCCCCATCACACAAAATACCGGAAGTGAGCCTCTATTTCATCCACCCCACCCCAATACGATGTGTAACCAAATACTGAAAAATAAGTGAGAAAACCACTTATTTCATTGAAAACATTTTTCAAAAAATAACATTTTCTTCATAGCGAACGCATTTGTTACAAACAAAAAAATTTATCACAAGCTTAGGCAGTAAGAACTTGGGAGTTTAAACTCCACTACAAGACTAAAAAAGAACAACGAATAGGGAGCAGTAAATTCATATCCAGTTACAAGGGTAAAAAGGGAAATGAAAGCAAATCATTCTCTCAAATGAAAATAAAGCTACAGTTAGTACAGAGTAAAATTGCACATAAGGTTTTGCATGCTTGAGACAAAGCGATAATAAGGAAAAAAAAACGTACCAATTTTAAGGATGAACTTCAAGCTTGCTCTTCAGATGATAGAAAATAACTCAACATGCTAATAGTTCTGACAAAAAAAACAGAGAAAAATGATTATTAATCTCAAGTTGAAAAAATACAAATTTACATAAACAACTCGATTCCATAATTGAATAAAAAAAAAGGAGAAGAAGGAAGCTTACAGTAAGGAGTTTCTGGATCCAGAAATGAATTCAAATTTGAAGGGCGTCTAATTAACAATGGATCTAAAAGTGGGTTTGTGAGATTTGCATGGTAAGAGCAAGAAATTAGGGATTGATTGAAGCGAATGGTATCTGCTTACTTGGTCTCTGTAACCGTTTGCTTTGTTTTCCTAAAATTGTCTGGGAGAAAGACGGTGAAATCGAGAAAAGTTAGGGGTAACTTGACATTTGCAATTAGTGCTGTATTGTGGGCCGGTCTGGGACCGGGATCGGACCGGGCCCGCGGTCTTAACGGGTTAAACGGTCCCGACGCGCCGGTCCTGATGGGCCGGTCCCTGATGGTGTAGAAAGCCCGTGGCGGGCTGGTCCCTTGCATGAGGCCCACGAGACCGGGACCGCTAAGCTCGGGACCGGCAGGCGGTCCTGGGCCGGTTCAACCGGGCCTAACGGTCCTAACGGGCTCCAACGGCTCTTTTCTAAAAAAAAAATTTTAAAAAGACCAACGGTCAGATTTTAAAATCTAGCCGTTGGCCTTTAATTTTCAACCGTTTGGAACTTTAAAAAATAGCCATTTGGCGCCAAACTTTATTTTAACCCCAAACTTTATATAATTACACTTTTTTCCAATTCTCAACTATAAATACCCCCTCATTCTTTCATTTTTACTCACCAATTCATCAATCTATCTCAATCTCTCTCAATCTATATCTAATTTCTCTTCTATAATTGCTTATTTTATTATTGCAATTTCGTGAAAAATTGTGAAGTTGGTGAATTGAAGTATTCAAGTCTTCAAGTCTTCAACGATTTTCAATTTTCAAGAAGTTGTTCGGCAATTCGGTGAACTCGTTCCAACTCTTAAGTTTTAAGAATATATTTTTGTGTGTTTAGTTTGCATAATTGTAATTAATATGGCATTTTCTTTGAAAAAAATGTTTGGTGGTAAGGGAAAAGCTAAAATTGGTGAAAGTAGTCTCCAACCTACTACCCTTCCCCCGGCTCCCCGACCCAGACCTATTACCCGTCCTGCTGCTCCTATTATTCTTGATAGTGATAACCCTTGTTTTCAATTTTTCGATAGTGAATTTTGCCATAATGTTGCATCAGGTGAACAATTAAATGAAGAAGTTATGAATGCTCTTTATCCTAATCAAACTATCTTAGAAAATGATGAGGAAAATGAGGATGTAGATGAAACCCAACCGGATTTAGATGATTCACCTACTAGTCCTGTTAATAACCCAACCGATGCCCCGCCCAACCCACCTGTAGAAACCCCTACTTTTAATAGACAACCTTCTAAGCGCCTAGAAACATCATTAGTTTGGAATTGTTTTACTCAAGTAAGAGAACAAAATAAGGCTAGGTGTAAAACTTGTGGGAAATTGCTGGCGCATAAATATACTGGAGACCGTAGCGGTACGGGTAGTTTGGCTAGGCACATACAAACACACCCTAGAGATAAAGTTAAATATTTACAAATGAAAGCGCAGCAAGAGGGGACAAGTGTAGATACTGCGGTTAACCCTAATACAGGTTCAAATCTAGTTCAACCAGGAATTAACACTGTGACCAGTGGTATTTTATGTTACGATCCTAATAAAGATCGTGAAGAATTAGCAAAGATGGTTACCGTTATGTGCTTACCATATACTTTTCCTTCTAACCCTAATTTTGTGCATTATATTAGAAAAGTTTTTAATCCTACTTATAAAGGTTGGCCTCGCGCAACAGTTAAGAGCGATATTTATAAATATAAACATGAATATGAACAATATTTGCGGTATTTATTTACTCATATAACTAATCGGATTTCTATTACTACTGATATTGGTAGAAGTAATAATGACTGTGATTATCTAACTGTTACAAGTCATTGGATAGACGAGGAGTGGATAATGCAAAAACGCATTATTGCGTATAGAATAATTAATTCACGTCACACAGGTAAGTTTATTGCTAACACTGTTGCAGATATTTGTAGATATTTTTGCATTAGAGATAAAATAATGGCAATTTCTATGGATAATGCTTCTAGTAACACTAGTGCTATAGGCATACTTACAACAACACTAAATCCTGCATTTAGTAATTGTTTCCATGTGAGATGTATTTGTCACATTTACCATTTAATCGTCGGTGATGGTATGAGAATTTTAAATTTAGAAATTGAAAAGGTTAGAATGGCTCTTAATTGACTCTTTTATTCAAACCGTAGAAGTAGACTTAGAGAGTATTTTAAAAAATGTGATGAATTTGGCCTTAGAGAAAGAAAGGTTCCTAAACCTTGTCCAACTAGATGGAATTATATGTACGAAAGTTTAGTAGTTGCATATGAATATAGAAACCCAATTAATGCAACGTTCAATGCTCGTGTTGGTGGTGAGGATGATGATGAAATCCTTACAAATCAAGATTGGACGAATGTAAAAATTCTTATAGATTTTTTAGAACATTTTCAAATTGCTACAAATGCATTTTCTGGACAATATTATCCCACTATTTCAAATTGTTTAGTTTATATTGCAGCACTATGTGATTTGTTTGTTGAATTTTCGGAGGGTGGGGAAATTTATAAACTTGCTATAAATGCAATGAAAGAAAAGTTTAAAAAATATTTTTTCCTTATCCCCCTATTTATGGTGTTGCTGCAATGTTAAATCCTACAATGAAATTAGGAGGTCCTCACTTTTGGTACTCAAATATTTATAATGGTGGTATTAGTACCTTGTTGTGCTAATTCCATTGGGGGAAGAAGACTAAGAAAGATATGCCATTTTTGGTAATAAAAATTATAAGACATGCCCTTGAATATCTCTTTGCAATATTTTTTTGTCTTTAACTTGCAATTATTTATAAGCTATAATATATATACATAACATACAATATATACTACAAGAAAATATATAAGGGAATATATATACATAGCATACAATATATACTACAAGAAAATATATAAGGGAATATATATACATAACATACAATATATACTACAAGAAAATATATAAGGGAATATATATACATAACATACAATATATACTACAACAAAATATATAAGGGTATAATATATATACATAACATACAATATATACTACAAGAAAATATATAAGGGAATATATATACATAACATACAATATATAGTATACTATACTAGTATACTATACTAGTATACTATATATATTATATTTACATGAAGAAGTAGTACTATATATACTACAAAATAAGATTTTTCAAAATGAGGGCCCCACCCCCAATGACCACCAATGGTCATATTAATTGCACAAATAGCCGATTTTTTTTTCAATTTACAAAACTAACCTTCTCTAACACTATAAGTACCCCCCTCCCTCTTCTTCATTTCAATACTCAATACTCATTTCTCAATCTAAATTTCTCTCAATCTCTCAATCTCCAATTTTCAAGACTTCAAGTCTCAATCTCAATTTTCAAGTTAAATCATGCCTCGTTCGGAAAGAGTGCGCTTATTTGTTTCGCAAATTTTTATGAAGTGCTTGAAGAAAATGAAGAAGGCCAAATATTAAAGTGCAAGAACTGTGGAAGAGTCTTAAATTTTCGTTCAGGGTGTACCACAGGCATTTTAAGGAGGCATATAAAGTATTGTGTTGAGGGTATTTATCCGCAAATTCGTCTTTAAGATTTTTCAACAATTTGTGTTATTTTAAAATTATTAGACGTATTTATGCTTCATGTTGTACTTTGTTATTAATTTATTATGCATGCCAATTTAGTTTTACTATTGATTTGTTATTTTACATTTTCGTCAAACACTTTAATAATTAGATTTCTATATTATATATACTACATATATTTATATAGCCATGCATAAGAGCAATTTATATATATACATACACATATGGTTTACAAGAAATTGCCTTAAATAAAAAAAATTAAAAAAAAAGCCCAGAAATTAAGAAAAGCCCGTTAGGCCCGCTAAGCCCGCGAGCCCGACCCATTTAGCCCAGGACCATATGGGCTTAGGCCCGTCACGGGCTAGTCCTACCCGTTGAGCCCACGAAGCCCGGGACCGCTAAGCCCAGGCCCGTTTAGCCCGGCCCGTTTAGCCCATTTAGGCCTGGGCCCGGCCCACCATACAGCCTTATTTGCAATTGAGCCCTCCGGCTTTTGTTGTAATTCACTTATTTCCAAAAGAGCCGATTAAGAGCCCGTTTGGATTGGGTTAAAAAAAGTAGCTTTTAAGCACAAGTGCTAAAAGCACTTTTTAAGTGCTGGAGCTGGTTTTATAAATAAGCAGTTATGCGTTTGGATAAAAGTATTGGAGCTGAAAAAAGCTGTTGAAATGTTTGGTAAACAAGTGCTGGTAAGCACTTTTTTTATTAAAATGACTGAAATATCCTTAAAGCTGTTAACACTATAAAGAACCTTATTACTATAATATTTTATTTCAAACTTACTAATATAAATACGAAATAATTAATATTAGAACTGATCACCTAAGATAATTTTTATAATATAATTGTTGAACTCTTATTTTTCACTTCTTTCAACCATGTTAATTATTTATTTATTTCTTGAAATTCCAAGCTTACTGGAAAAACATATGAAATGACTATCACATTTTATTATTCTATTCCTTATTTGAACTATGTAAAAATTCCTAATATTTAGGAAATCAAAATAAAATAAACTTGTACTTTTTAAAGTTATTTGAAAATTGTACGTATAGTTAATAAGAAATTACAATGATGTCGTATTCATCTTTCAAAGCAAAGCTAAACTTCAAAGTAAGTTCACGTTCTAACAAATACTGATGAATTCTCTAAGGATTTAAGTAGAATATACTGACCACATAGGTTCAATGGACAATATAATGGATGTTGGAAAACTAGAATGCATGACTTAATCATGGCTGAAGATTCTGAGCTATGGGATGTCATATGTGATGGACCATTTGTTCCTACCAAAAACCTTGGCAACCCACCAGTAGCCATTCCCAAGACAAGAAAAGAATTCAACGATGCAGGTAGAAAGGCCATAGAGAAGAACTTTCGTGCTAAGAAAATTCTGGTGTGCGGTATTGGACCGGATGAATACAACAGGAAATCAACATGTCAGTCAGCCAAAGAAATCTGGGAAGCCCTGCAGACAGCTCATGAAGGAACAACACAGGTCAAGCAATCCAAAATCGACATGCTCACAACTAAATATGAGCTCTTCAGGATGCAAGACTATGAATCTGTCCAAGAAATGCATACCCGGTTCACCTCCATCATTAATGAGCTTCACTCTAAGAAAACTATTCCGAGAAACAAGCTGGTTAGAAAGATCCTAAGCGTGCTACCCAGTTCTTGGGAAAGCAAAGTGAACGCCATTACAAAAGCGAAGGACTTGCAGGAGCTAACTATTGATGAGCTTGTCGTCAATCTAAAAACATATGAAATGAAGAAGAAGAAAGACAGTGAAAGAAGAGAGCCCAAGAAGGAGAAGAACCCGGTCCTCAAAACAGAAAACAATGAGTCAAGTGGTGAAGATGGTGATATGACATACCTAACAAGAAGATTCCAGAAGATGGTTCGCAGGAATGGAGGCATTCCAAAAAGGGGAAGTTCTAGCAAGCCAAAGCATTATGACATTTGTTATAAATATGGCAAGCCAGGATATTTCATTAAGGATTGCCCTCTCCTAAAGCAGGATCAATATAAGAACAACTCTGATAAAGCAGCCAAAAGGAACCTGGTTCCTGACAGACGCTTCAATAGAAAAAATGCCGCTGACAATGTCGTGAGACAAGCTCTTGCTGCATGGGGAGATGCATCAAGCAAATCTGGAGAAGATGATGAACCAGGTAACAACTTTATGATGGCAGTAGAAAGTGAATCAACCGAGTATGATTCAATTTTTGCTTTGATGTCCCAGTTTGATGATGAAGATGACGATGATGATGAGGTAAATTTTCTGGATGTTCAAAGAAATCTGAAATCTTATTCTCCTAAGAAACTCATGTCTTTGGCAAATGTGCTAATCGACGCTAATCATAGTCTTATAAATGACAGAGATGTCTTAACAGTTGAACTAGGAGAAGCAGAACAGTCTAGAGATGACCTAGTAATAGTTGCAGTTGATCTAAGAGAGTCAATTGAGAACCTGAAGAAAGAAAGAAATGTCTTAAAGAAAAGGATTGAAAATGTAGAACAGGAAAGAGATGACCTTCTAGTGGTAGTAATGGACTTGAAGGAAACCATTGGGAAACCTACAATGGAAAGTAGGGCTGAAAATTATTAAAAAGGAAAGGAAGTTGCAAGTGAGGCATGCATTAAGCTTGAAAATGAGCTAAAGTTAGTGTAGTTTAGTCTGTGTGCTAAGCTTGAGAAAAACAAACAATTTCAGGAAGAACTAGGTAGAGTGAAGAGTGATCTTGAAAAATCACTCAAGTGGACCTGGTCCTCTGATGCTATCACTACCATGTACTCCAACAATGGGGGAAACAGGCAGGGATTGGGTTTCAAAGGGAAAATATCCCTTACAACCCTCATAGCAAGTATGTTACTGTACCTAACAATTGGCTTTGCACCCACTGCGGTAACAATGGGCACCTTAAGAAAACTGTAAGGCCAGATGTCAGTCACAGCAAAAAAACAAAGCCTTTGCTGAAAAAATAACTACAAGTAGAGAACCTGATCCCTCATTTAAGAAACGCATAATGCCTGCATGGACCAAAAGATACCTTATTCACCTCTTCCCTCATTACAAGGGACCCAAATTGGCTTTGGTTCCTAAAGCTAACTCCTAATCTTCTTGTGCAGGGAACAATGAAGGAAGCAACCTACAATGGTACATGGATAGTGGCTGCTCAAAGCATATGACTGGAAGTACAAATGATTTCCTTTCACTAAAGGCCCTGTAAGGAGGGAGTGTATCCTTTGGGAATGGCAAGAAGGGATACATTCTAGGAGTTGGAAGGATTGGGAAGTCTCTCTCTCACTCAATCAAAAAAGTTTACTACGTGAATAGATTTAAGTACAGCTTACTAAGCGTTTCCCAAATCTGCGACAAGGGAAACAAGGTGGAATTTGTGTCAAAAATCTGTACAGTGACAAACCTGGTGACGGGTGAGGTGGTGCTAGTGGCAAAAAGATACAAGAATATCTATGTATCTGATTTTGAGTCGCTGAAGAACGATGATTTAAGCTGCCTAAGCGCTGTTGATGATGATACTGAGCTATTGAACAAGAGGCTAGGTCACACAAGCTTCACGCTGTTAAACAAATTAGTAAGGAAGGACCTGGTTCGTGGTCTGCCCAAATCAAGCTTCAAGGATCACATAGTGTGTGATGCATGTGTAAAAGAGAAGCAAGTCAGATCTTTGTTCAAGCCTAAAAAGGAAGTCAGCACCGCAAGGCCACTTGATCTCCTTCACATGGATCTATGTGGACCTATAAGGGTACCAAGCAGAGGATGAAAGAAGTACATCTTTGTAATAGTTGATGGCTATTCCAGATTCACCTGGACCTTGTTCCTCAGGACCAAGGATGAAACCTTTGAAGTGTTTGTTGCCTTTGTTAAAAAGATCCAAGTGAATATGGGTAATAAAGTAGCCTGCATCAGGTCTGATCATGGGACGGAGTTTGACAATGTCAAGTTCGATGAGTTCTGCACGGAAAATGGCAGCACTCACAATTTTTCTGCTCCAAGAACACATTAACAAAATGGTGTTGTGGAGAGGAAGAATAGAACTCTTGAAGACATGGCAAGAACAATGCTAATTGACAGTGGGATCGTAAAATATTTTTGGGCAGAAGTTGTCAATACTGCATGCTACTTGGTAAACAAGTGCATGATCTGGTCCCTTCTGAATAAAACTCCATATGAACTGCTGAATGGAAGGAAGCCCAAGCGGACACATCTAAGAACTTTTGGGTGTAAATGCTTTGTTCATAACAATAGAAAGGAAGCTCTTGGGAAGTTCGATGCCAAAAGTGATGAAGGAATCTTTCTGGGATACTCATCTCAAAGCAAAGCTTACAAGGTTTACAACAAAAGGACTCAATGTGTAGAAGAAAGCATTCATGTGATCTTTGATGAAGCTCACCTCTCCTGTTAAAAGGACATACATGTTGATCAAGATGGAGAGCCATTATCTGTGCCAGGTGAAGTAATTGACATGGCAAATGGAAAGGCAGACATAATGAGCCATGTCAAGGAATCCAGTGAAGATGATGCAAATACATCTCCATCAATTAGAGAGGAACCTGGTCCCCCGATTACAACAACTGAAACTGAAAACAGAGTTGTTGATGCAGTCCAAGGAACCCCACTCTGTGCAGTAAGAAGCACTCAATAATTCCAGTCAGATGTGCCTGGTTCCTCTACCAATGAGACTCAGGCACCAAATTGGAGGTTCAAAAGTTCACATCCTCTTGACAACATAATCACTCCTCTTGACTCAGGAGTGCAAACCAGATCAAAATCAGAAACTCACTTGCCTTCTCAGCTTTTCTTTCCCAAATAGAGCCCAAAAATATAAAATAAGCGCTGAAAGATGCAGACTGGATCACAGCTATGCAAGAGGAGCTGCATCAATTTGAAAGGAACAAGGTATGTCACCCTGTTCCTCGACCTGCTGATCGAACCATTATAGGAACCAAGTGGGTATTCAGAAAAAAACTTGATGATTTTGGAAATACAACTTGAAACAAGGCAGGGCTTGTGGTTCAAGGCTACAATCAGGAAGAAGGGATTGATTATGATGAAACATTCGCCCCTGTAGCTCAAATGGAAGCCATTAGAATTCTAATTGCCTTTGAATCTCATATGGAGTTCACTCTGTTCCAAATGGATGTCAAAAGTGCATTTCTAAATGGCTATCTAAAAGAAGAAGTCTATGTCAAGCAGCCTCCTGGTTTTGAGTGTCACGAACACCCTGATCATGTGTTTAAACTAGATAAGGCATTGTACGGGTTAAAACAGGCTCCCAGGGCTTGGTATGAAAGGCTGTCAAAATTCCTTCTAGAAAATGGCTTTGCAAGAGGGAAGATTAACAACACTCTGTCCTAAAGAAATGAGGGAGGAACCTACTCATTGTTCAGGTGTATGTTGATGATATCATCTTTGGAGCCACAGCTGACTCTCTCTGCGAAGAATTTGCTAAACTCATGGGGAGTGAATTTGAGATGAGTATGATGGGAGAACTGAATTTCTTCTAAGGACTTCAAGTGAAACAATCTAAGAATGGAACATTGATAAGTTAGCAAAAGTACATCAAGGAGCTGCTGAAAAGGTTTGATATGGAAGCCTCAAAAGTTATCGACACGCCCATTGCAACAGCTACTCGTCTAGACATTGATGAACCTGGTTCCCCTGTAAACCAGACCATGTATAGAGGGATCATAGGGTCACTATTGTATCTCACTGCAAGCAGACCAGACATTGTTTTTAGCGTGGGTCTCTGTGCAAGGTTTCAATCCAATCCAAAGGAATCTCATCTGAAGGCTTCCAAGAGAATATTGAGATATCTTAAAGGAACACAGGACCTGGTCCTCTATTATCCTTCAGGAGACAGCTTTGATCTTATTGGGTATGTTGACGCTGATTATGCTGGATATCTGGTGGACAGGAAAAGCACGTCTGGGATGGCACACTTTCTGGGTTCCTGCTTAATCTCATGGGGTACAAGGAAGCAGAATTTTGTGGCACTTTCAACTGCAGAAGCTGAATATGTAGCAGCTACCTCTTGCTGTGCTTAACTTTTGTGCATCAAGCAATAATTAGAAGATTTCAGAGTATTCTCAGACTTACCTCTTTTATGTGATAATACTAGTGCACTCAACATGGCAAAAAATCCAGTTCAACATAAGAGGACAAAGCACATTGATGTACGTCACCATTTCCTTAGAGACAATGTTGAGAAAGGGCCTATATGCATGAAATTCTGTAGCACTGAAGACCAAATTGCAGATATATTTACCAAAGCCCTGAGCAGAGAACACTTCGAGCAAAATCGTATGCCATTGGGGTTGATAAAACCCAATTGAGAACTCGGTCCCTCAATGATTGGCTATGAAAGAAAGGTTCAGGTAAACTTAGCTAAAAGGTGTTTTCTAGCAAAGTCTAACTCATCTCTATACCGTTACAGGTAGACACGTTTGATGATTACAGAGCAAATAAGCATTTAAAGTTGTATACACTGGTAAAAAGGGCGAAGCCTACGGACAAGAGATCAGTCAGGGAACTTGGTTCTCCTGACACAGGTTACTAGTTTCTATGTTCTCTCATGCACAATTCTGAACAATTAAAACAAGTGTCCCATCATCATCATGTCAGCTTTTAGTTTTGTATCTTTTAAACCCAAATGCCTCACCAGTTATAGATTGACCCATCTCCCTAAAACATGCCGCCTTTTTTCTAACCAATCCTCCTGTCATCATAAATACATTGGCCTAAAAAGTTGATTTTTGTTGACTTCGGTCAACGTTTTGGGTAAACGGACCCGGACCAGTGTTCAAACGGTCCCAGTGGGTCCGTAGTAAAATATGGGACCTAGGCGTATGCGCGGAATCCAATTCCGAGGTCCCTAGCCCGAGAAATGAATTTTTGATGAAAATTGCTAAACTAGAATTATAAAGGTTTTAAAAATTTGGTTAATAATTGATCTTGTTGATACCGGGTCCGTATTGTGGTTTCGGAGCCCGGTACAGGACCGTTATGATACTTATACCCTATCTGTGAAATCTGGTGAGAAACGAGACTGATTTGACGTGATTCGGACCTTTGGTTGAAAAGTTAGAAGTTTTAAAACTTTCTTGAAAATTTCATGCAAATTGTGTGCATGTGTGATTTGGAGCCCCGAGGGCTCAGGTGAGTTTCGGATAGGCTACGAGATGTTTTAGACTTGAAAATTCTGGTGTTTTGGCTTCAGCTGTCATCTGGTATTTCCTTCTTCGCGTTCGCGAAGGGACTATCGCGAACGCGAAGAGTAAGTTGGTCTGAAGGAGAAATCCTTCTACGCGAACGCGAAGCACTGGTCGTGAACGCGGAGTGTTGGGGGCATTACCCTTCGCGAACGCGACCAGGTTATCGCGAACGCGAAGCATGGGACCTGGGGGAGGGGAAAGTTGCTCATCACGAACGCGACACTAGGCTCGCGAACGCAGAGGCTGGGGGGAGTATGCCTTCATGAACGTGATGGGTATCTCGGGAATGCGAAGGCCTTTGGCCGCTGCGCATCGCGAACGCGACAGGATTCTTGCGAACGCGAAGAAGGCCTGTCCAGTGATTTTAAAACAGAACCAAAGTCGGGATTTGTTCAAATTTTCATATCTTCTTCACTATAACTCAGCCTAGGGCAATTTTTGAAGAGGGATTTCAACACCAAATCATAGGTTTGTGTTCTTTAACTCATTTCCTTCAATTTTCATCAACACCCATTAGATTTCTAGCCCTAAATCTTGTTCTTTCATGGTAGAGTTAGGGATTTTGGGAAAATTGGGAATTTTGCAAATTTGGGGATTTAGACCTCGATTTGGGGTCGGATTCCGAAACTAATTACATACTTGGGCTAGTGGTTGAATGGGTGAATGAGTTTTGGTCCGAACCTTGAGTTTTGACCAAGCGGGCCCGGGGTCAATTTTTGACTTTTTGGGAAGAATGTTGGGAAGCCTATAATTATGCATTGGAATTGATTTCTTTAGCGATAATTGATGTTATTAAGTTAATTATGACTAGATGCGAGTCGATTGGAGGTGGAATCTAGAGAAAAAGCGGTAATTGAGCTTTGAATTGGCCGTTGTATTGAGGTAAGTGTTGTGTCTAACTTTGACTTGAGGGATTAGGGATCCCCGACTTATTTGCTATGTGAAAATCTATGTGGGTGGTGTATAGGTGAGGTGACGAGTACCTATGCACCGCCAATTCACCTGTTTAGCATGTTCCTTTCCCCGTTCCCAATATAGTATTTTTCTGTCTTAATTGCTACATGCTTATTGGTGCTTTAATGCTTAATTGTTCTTGTTATATGTTGTTTTCGTTATTGAAGGTATTAATTATTCCGTAGTTCATTGTTTTACATTATTGGTTCAAGTTGGTTTATCGGTGCTTCATGGTATATTTTGGTTGGTCTCACTGTGTAGTATTAATTGATGAAGTTTTATTATTGTATAGATTTCCGTTTGCTTTAGTTTGAGGCATAAATATTGTAGAGGGCTTTTAGCTAAATTGTGAAACGCTTGTTCTTATTGTGTGATTGGTACTGATATGGTGGGATCGGGTTGCGCGCCGCAACATGAGGAATAAGGGTGAAATGTGATTATCTGGTGGGATCTGGTTGCGCGCCGCAACAGGAGTAATAAGGGTGGACATGTGGGATCGGGTTGCACGCCGCAACAGGAGGAATAAGGGTGTGATAGATAAATATTCTTACCTTATGTTTTGATGATCTAACAAACTTTCTGACAAGAACCAGTTAGGGAACCTGATCTACCTTGGATTGCTGCAAACTCCAACGGACTCCAGTAAAAGATGAATTGCTACACTGATAGGAGCTAGGAATCAGACAAGGACCTGATGCTCTTGTGGTTCCTATATAGCAGCACAAGTCATTTGGACACAGCTGGAACTGAAGTGACTGGCGGCACTGTTTCTGCCACACTGCACCACACTGTCAGCCATTCTCTAACCAAACAAAGTACTCACATCATTTCAAGTGATATGACCAAGATGTACCAAAGGGGTTCTTATACAAAACATCACTGAATGGTTTCAGTTTCATTGATTCAAGCCTTTAGCAAAAACAGAAAAGATCATTCTCTCAAGCTTGAAGAACAAGGTTGAACGCTACTACGGATCAGTTCCAAAACGATTGATTATTGATGTCCTAGTTGAGTTGTAACCTTGTTATTGCACTTACAATATCTCCTAAATTGCTTACTTAGAAGTTTACTGATTAGGAATTCTCTTGTAAATCCTCAGACTCATTGAGTTTAGGTTGTGGCTAGATTTAGTCATAAAGAAAAGTCTTTGTAATTGTAATATTGCAAAGTGGCTTGTGGTGATAGCACCACAAGTTAGAAAAAGCCTTTGTAACTAGGATAGTCACAAAGAGGCTTGTGGTAAAGGTGCCACAAGTTAGTTTGAAGTCTTTACAATCGGAAGCATTGTAAAGTGGCTTGTAATAGGTAAGCTTATAAGTTAGTGAAGTTAAAAGCCTACAGGGTAGGTCGTGATTTTTTGATCCCCTTGTGCGGGATTTTTCCACGTAAAAATCCTCTGCCTCATTTACTTACTGCCTTACTAAGTGTTTTCAGCAGAAACTTGTAGAGGACCAGGTACTCTAAGATTTGGTGGACCCATACAAGCTAACAGGGTGTTATATTGAGGAGCAATAAGGGTGGACTGGTGGGATCGGGTTGCACGCTGCAATAGGAGTAATAAGGGTGAATGTTCATATTGTTACTGATTATATGGTGGGATCGGGATACGTGCCGCATCATTTTGTTATTTATATATTCTTCTTCTGCTGTGATCTTATTCTGTAGCATTGTAACTCTTAAGGATTGGTTATAGCTGATCATGTCTTATCTCTTGGGGTACAAGGAAGCAAAATTCAGTGGCTCTTTCAACAACTGAGGCTGAATATGTAGCTGCAGCATCCTGCTGTGCTCAACTTCTGTGGATCAAGCAGCAACTGGAGGATTTTGGAGTTCTCACTGAGAGTGTGCCCCTCCTATGTGACAACACTAGCACACTTAACATGGCAAAGAATCCAGTTCAACATAAAAGGACCAAACATATTGATGTGAGACATCATTTTCTAAGAGACAATGTAGAGAAAGGGTTGATATGCATAAAGTTCTGTAGCACAGAAGATCAAATTGCAGACATTTTCACCAAGGCACTAAGTAGGGAACAGTTTGAAAGAAACAGAGTAAAGCTGGGACTTTTGAGGCCAAATTGAGGACCGGATTCCTTTTGAGTTGGCTCGTGTTATTAAGAAATAATAGGTTCAAAGTGTTTTCTGGCCCTGTCTAACTCACTTCAATACCTTTGCAGTTAAACACGCATGATGAGCATAGAAACAGTAGATGCAGTACATGACTGATAAAAGAGAATTGATTTTTTTTAACAAAAAAAAAGGAGCATGAAGACGGAAATGTGTCTCAAGAACCAGGTTCTTGTACAAAAGGTTAGTAGTTCTGTGCATCCCTTTATTCACGTCTTAAAAGGTACAAAATACAGCTGCCCTCTCATCAACTTTTCAGATCCGCCTGTCACGTCTCTTCAATTCAAACGTTCCATCTCCCTCTGAAACATCACAATTTTCCACGCCCAACCGCCGTTTCAGAACCGGTGCCTATTCTTCTCCCTTCATAATTATCCTCTCTGTTTAAAAACCCTCCCTTCTTCCCCTCTTCAGCATAAGCCCTCTTCTAACTTCACCCAAAAAGGGAAAGACTCTTCACATCACCTCTCTCATGGCCGAGAAAAGTTCAAATCACTCTGCATCATCTGTACCCCCCTCCGACCCGTCTATGGGGATTCTCGGCGTCTCTGAGTCAATGTCACCCTTTATCATCCCTACCTCTACAGTTACCTCTTCCCTAGCCTTCCAACCTCCTTCCAACTCGAAAACCACTATTTTGTTCTCCCCGTCTTCCGTTGCCCACACCAGTCAAACCTCAAGTGTGGAACAAGGTCAGATTACTGAGATCACGAAGGACTCCGCCATTGGTACAGTCGACTCCTTGGTCGTGGCAGCACCGGTTGTTGAAGAAAAGATGGTGTTTGTGGTATCCGCTGATGGGGTATTGCATGAGGTCATTTCCCAGAACCACGCGTCACAAAGTGTAAGGGACGAAGAGACCACTGTAGGAGATGTAGTAGTATGCATTACTGGGGGTTCACATGAAGAACCTGATCCCTCTCAGGAAAACCCATGTCAGGAGTTTCAATCCCAGTGTACTGCCGTTCCTGCTTTTGATGCTGTGCCTCTGGAAATTCAAGGACTAGAGATGCACTCTAGTGATGACGAAGACCTTGACAATGTGGCCCTTTACGCATTCATCAGTAAGCGACGCCCTGTTTCGACTCCTGAGTCTGAACTCAAGCGACCCACCACCAGGCTCCAAGTCAAAGTGGCCTACGATTCTGCTCTCCAAAAGAGCAAGAAAAGTAGTAAGAATAAAAGAAGAACACTGGCGAAGGATGGTGTACCTGTAGGTAATGAAGCTATCCCCGTTGTTGAGGTGGAAGAAGAAACTCCTGAGGAACCCGGTTCCCTTGTAAGGCGGTCCTCGAAAAAGGCTGAGTCTATTTCTCTGGAGAAAGGGTCTATTTCCAAGTCTAAGATGCAGAAGGTAGTGAGTGATGAGGATATTCATGTCAAGTCCAAAGGGAAAAGTAAAGTAAGTGGAGAAAAACATAGGAAACGCAAATATGAAATAGTTGAAGAACCTAGTTCTGAAAAGAAAGCACAAAGTGAGGTCTGCATGGGCTCTGAGCGATTGAGGCACCAGAAAGTTCTGCTGGGGCGTACGTTTGACCCTACCATCTCAGAAATGGCCGGGATGTGTCCACTCCTGGAAATGGTGGAGTTTCAACAGTGGACGCATCTTTTTTACGTGGATGCTCCCAAAGTGTATGAGGAGGAGGTCCAGAGTTTCTTTGCCAGCTTGTTTTCGGTGGATACTGACCATGTTTGTGCTTTGGTAAATGGTGTGGACATTGTATTTGATGTGAAAGTGCTTGGGGAAATTTTGCAAGTTCCTACAGTTGGAGTGAAGAGTGTTCGAGATGTTTGCCAGTACAACTTCCGAAATGCAGTGGTGAGAGATAATTCCAATTAGAAAGGGGACCAGATTCACAAGAAAGCACTGCTTCCTGTCTACCAGTTGTTGTTTGAGCTGGTTAACAAAGTCCTGTTGCCTCGAGCAGAACAACGATCTGTCACTTCCAAATCTGATTTATTCTTAATGGAGAAATTGGATGGTTTCCACCCTGTGAGTTTGCCTGCCATAATGATTGAGCATATGCAGAAAGTGGCTGATTTCAAGGACGGCAATCACGGGCTTCCCTACGGATTCTTGCTCACGCGAGTGTTCAAACACTTTGGGGTTCCTTTAGGAACAGGTAAAGTAGGGACCCGCAAACAGACATTCTCTCAGACAACCTTGGAAAGTGTGAGTGTATTGAGAAGTATGGGGGTGTAGGAAGCACTTCAACTGTGTCTCAGCTCATCAATGCCTAGAACAGTGCAGCTGAGGAGATACGTCGATTGAAGGCCATAAACGCTATCCTGGAAGGCCAGCAAGCTCGAGCGATTCCCATGTCGAATGATGAGGTGATTCGCTTGACCCAAGAAAATGCTGACCTCAGGGCGCAAGTTGAGAACCTGAAGGCTGAACTGCTCGCCGAGCAAAAGTCGGGAAATGCCTGAATAGACCTTATTCTCCAAACACTTGCTGCAGCTTCGAAGCCTTTTTCTCCTAGTGCCCCCTAAGATTCTCTTCAGTGACCAGTTTTCTGGATATTTCTTTTCTGTTGATGTTTGGTGGTTGTTTTTGTTCTTTTTTTTGTGTATGGTTGGAATGTACTACTACTACTGCTCCCGTGAACAAGTCCAATGTTGTCTCTTCCTTTTTCGAAGGAATGGGCATATTAAAAATATATTAATATGCATTCTCTTTTATTTTGTCTAGTGCTTCTTCTTTGTCTTCTATTTTCCTCATGTTTGTGTGCACATATGTGGCATGGGTTATCTTGGATGGACTTCTTTGCACTTTTATTCTTTTTAATGATGCGAAAAGGGGGAAAAACAAGAAAGACTAATATAGGACTCAGGGGGAACCACATTGGGGGAACTGGTTCTTGTGTAACTGAAGGCATCGTCTCAGGGGGAACTCTTTGACACTGCTGCTCTCTGATGCCTTAATTCTGACCTTATAACTGTTTATGTTTGTCATCATCAAAAAGGGGGAAATTGATAGATAAATATTCTTACCTTATGTTTTGATGATCTAACAAACTTTCTGACAAGAACCAGTTAGGGAACCTGATCTACCTTGGATTGCTGCAAACTCCAACGAACTCCAGTAAAAGATGAATTGCTACACTTATAGGAGCTAGGAACCAGACAAGGACCTGATGCTCTTGTGGTTCCTATATAGCAGCACAAGTCATTTGGACACAGCTGGAACTGAAGTGACTGGCGGCACTGTTTCTGCCACACTGCACCACACTGTCAGCCCACTCATTCTCTAATCAAACAAAGTACTTACATCATTTCAAGTGATGTGACCAAGATGTACCAAAGGGTTTTTTATACAAAACATCACTGAATGGTTTCAGTTTCATTGATTCAAGCTTTTAGCAAAAACAGAAAAGATCATTCTCTCAANGAGTTTCCTTATTGTAAAGATAGAAATTATTTCTCACAAGAAAAGAAGGTTATCTTTTTACCATTTTAAGAATTAAGCGTACGAAAATTTGTACTCTTTATATGAGATTAGAAAAAATTATGTGGTACTTGTTCATACGCCTCTTTTTTACTTATGTGCTCAAGATATGCTTTAATTATTTGGTTACTATAAACACTAGTCTTTCCTGTAGGAGATGATAAAGAAGACCCGTTGTTTATTTTTTTTTTTGCATGAAAATGCCATTATTGGAATTTGAGTAGTACGTTGGTTTCTTTAATATAGTTCATATCTTATTATGGGTCTATTTTTAGCTTTAAACTAAAGGCAGAACTTTCTTTTATTAAAATTATATTTATTATCCTTTTATTAGTTATTTTAAAATTCAAACACTTAAGGAGTTTTATGTTCAATCTTATCATTAGTTTTTGGTTGGTTTTTATTACATGATAGGCTATTGTTCAGTAGACTAATATTTCGCTTTTATTCAATTTTTTTTGAGTATACTATATATTGGATAACTATTATTTTTACTCTAGTTTATTCTTGGTAAAATTTTCACCCATTTCTCTTACTTCCTATGCATATAACTATTTAGTTTATTTAACATGGATGTTTTAAATAATTTTGTATATATTTATTTTATATGGTGCCACATGAACATGATAGTTAGTTATATAAAGTGTGTTAAAAATAAGTAGTATTTTAAGTAATTTAAAATAATTCTTAATTATGCGGGTAATTGGTTAATTACCGGGTAGCGGGATATCACCTAATTAATTAATTAACTATAGGATAAGACTAAAATCCCCACCCCACCCCCTGGAAACCATGCAATACCAATTAGATGAATCTAAAACTAAAACTTGCAAGATGGCACTTTGAGAGGACTTTCGATAAGATGAATTCAGATTATCGTTTCTTCCTCGTTAAAAAGTAAACTTAGTGTATTTAATTTAATTTGGCACCCCTACAGGCTTTCTTTGGGCTTAACGTTTTAATGAAAGGATTTGTTAAGACTGGGTTGTGTACTCGGCATTTTTACCTCTAATAAGCCTAGATCTTCTTCGAGTTAACGGCTGAAATTTTTTAAACATGAATTCCAATATGTTGGGTGTACCCATTCACTATCAAAATGATGGGTCTTATTTATACATGTTGACTCCTGTATATTCACCACCACGAAGTGAATGTGTTCAACAATGACTGTCACTTGATTGTATAAAATCTTCTAAAATGAATATAGTTTCTGGCCCACCAGTGTACCCGTCAATAAAGGTTTGCTCTGATGATGTAGCTGAATCGACTCAGGTATGTTAAGTCTATCCTTTTATTCTTTTTGGCATGATCTATACAACACGAATGAAACGAGCAAATGAACAAATACCATAAATGACTCTATTCATAGAAATATTAGACTCCCATATGTCTTATTATTCTATCGTCTGTTCATGGGTCTCATAAAACACGTAAATTGGTAAAGTTTATTTCATGATATTAATCAGAGGCATAATGGTCTTATGACGCACCGAGAGATTTTATTAACGTATTCCATATGCATTTCATGCATTTATACATGCACATTGACCCATGACCAGATGACGTTATATACACATATAAATATGTATATATATGTATATGGGATATGGGAAAGGTTATGGCGTTATATACGCACCACCACCTGATCAGCTGGTATACGATGATGATTTTGCTCACTGTGACTGAGATGATATGATGAGATGCCCTCAAAGGCCTTATGATGTTATGTACGTATAGACCTATGCATTACATGACATTTATATGCATATGCATGATACTATAAATATTTCATTGTTTACAGAGCTATCCAGACTTACACGTTGAGTTCTTTGCTCCATGTTTCTTCCATGTCCTTAATTAATCTTGACTTCCTGTTATGTTTCAGTTCGCCTTACATACTCGGTATATTATTCGTACTTATGTCCCTTTTGCCTGGGGACGCTGATAGATCTTAAATATTCCTACTTTATGTTTTGATGATCTAACAAACTTTCTGACAAGAACCAGTTAGAACCTGAACTACCTTGGATTGCTGCAAACTCCAACGGACTCCAGTAAAAGATGAATTGCTACACTTATAGGAGCTAGGAACCAGACAAGGACCTGATGCTCTTGTGGTTCCTATATAGCAGCACAAGTCATTTGGACACAGCTGGAACTGAAGTGACTGGCGGCACTGTTTCTGCCACACTGCACCACACTGTCAGCCCACTCATTCTCTAACCAAACAAAGTACTCAGATCATTTCAAGTGATGTGACCAAGATGTACCAAAGGGGTTTTTATACAAAACATCACTGAATGGTTTCGGTTTCATTTATTCAAGCCTTTAGCAAAAACAGAAAAGATCATTCTCTCAAGCTTGAAGAACAAGGTTGAACGCTACTACAGACCAGTTCCAAAACGATTGATTATTGCTGTCCTAGTTGAGTTGTAACCTTGTTATTGCACTTACAATATCTCCTAAATTGCTTACTTAGAAGTTTACTGATTAGGAACTCTCTTGTAAATCCTCAGACTCGTTGAGTTTAGGTTGTGGCTAGATTTAGTCATAAAGAAAAGTCTTTGTAATTGTAGTATTGCAAAGTGGCTTGTGGTGATAGCACCACAAGTTAGAAAAAGCCTTTATAACTAGGATAGTCACAAAGTGACTTGTGGTAAAGGTGCCACAAGTTAGTTTGAAGTCTTTACAATCGGAAGCATTGTAAAGTGGCTTGTAATAAGTATTAGTGAAGTTAAAAGCCTACAGGGAAGGTCGTGGTTTTTTGATCCCCTTGTGCGGGATTTTTCCACGTAAAAATCCTCTGCCTCATTTACTTACTGCCTTACTAAGTGCTCTCAGCAGAAACTTGTAGAGGACCAGGTACTCTAAGATTTGGTGGACCCATACAAGATAACAATTGGTATCAGAGCAGGTTCCTCCTATCAGTTTAACACCTAGGAAGGATCCTCATGACGGCTCCACTAAATTTTGAAGAAGGTCAATCCATATACCACCCACCCAAGTTTGATGTAAAACACTATTGGTGGTGGAAAGCTAGAATGCATGCTTTTATCATGGCCGAGGATTGCGAGCTTTGGGATGTTATCTGCGATGGTCCGTTTGTTCCAATCAAGGTACAAAATGAATTTCCGTTTTCAAGAAAAAGGACCACCGATGAATACACTGAAGCAGACAAAGAAGCGATGGAGAAGAATTTTCGTGCCAAGAAAATCCTGGTAGATGGATTGGAACCTAAAAAGTACGACAGAATCTCTACATGCGACACTGCCAAGGAAATATGGGAGGCTTTGCAAATAGCTTATGAGGGAACTATACAAGTAAAACTAGAAAAATCTGGCACTGATGATAGTTTTACGATGGTAGTTGAAGGCGAGGAGATTGGATATGACTCAAAGCTTGCTTTGATGGCTCAATCAGACAATGATGAAGTCAATGGCAACAAAGAGGTAACCTTTAGGGATGTTCAGAGAAACCTGAAATACTATTCTCCAAAAAAACTCATGTGTTTAGCTGATATTTTAATTACCGCCTTTTGTAATCTTGCGGAGGATAGGGATTCCTTGTTATTAGAACTAGAAGAATCTGAACATATTAGAAAAGACTTAGTTGCTGCAATTACTGATCAATCGAAAGCCATTGAAATTCTTAGAAAAGAAAAGAGTGATCTCTTGGCAGAAACTTCTGACCAAAGAGAACTAATAGCAAAGCTTTTGACTGAGTCAAAACCTGAAAGCTCTGAAAGAGGAGAGGAGATAGTGAGTAAGGAATATTCTAGGCTTGAAGATGAGGTGAAGGCCTTGAGATGTAGGATGAGTGCTGAAATTGAGAAAAACGAGCTCCTCCAAGTCAATTCAGAAAAAGTAATGAATGATCTTGAAAAGTATCTAAAGTGGACCTGGTCCGTAGAAGCTACCACGGCCTTGCTCACTAATGTCAGTGAAAAAGGGCGGACAACAGGGTTCCCAAAGAAGAAAGATCCTTACAACCCTCATAGTAAGAACGCCACTACATTTGATAACTGGCCTCGTACCCAATGTGGGAACACTGGGCACTCCATGGAAAGTGTCCAGGCCAAGAATCAGTCAGTACCAAGAGATAAAGTGGCTGCTGAAAGTGTGACCACAAAAGAGGGACCAGATTCCACTCACAGAAAGCGCACTTTACCTGCATGGACTAAGAGAGCTCTTATTCATCCTTTTGGTTACTACAAGGGACCCAAACTTGTGTGGGTTCCTAAAACTAACTCCTAATTTTCTTGTGCAGGGAACAGTGAAGGGAAGCGGTCAACAATGGTACATGGATAGTGGATGTTCGAAACACATGACTGGGAACACCACAAACTTTCTTTCACTAAAAGCCCTGCAAGGAGGGAGTGTATCCTTTGGCAATGGCAAAAAAGGGGTACATTCTTGGAGTTGGAAAAGTTGGGAAGTCACTCACTCACTTTATTGAAAATGTGTACTACGTCAATGGACTTAAGTACAGTCTCCTGAGTGTTTCTCAAATTTGTGATAAGGGAAACAAGGTGGAGTTCTTGTCCAAAATATGTACAGTCACTGACCTTGTGACTGGTGAAATAGTTCTGGTGGCCAAAAGATACAAGAACATCTATGTTGCTGACCTTGAATCCTTACAAAATGGTGATCTGAGTTGTCTGAAGGCTGTTGACGATGATGCTGAACTTTGGCACAGAAGATTGGGACATGCAAGTTTTTCTCTTTTGAACAAACTAATTCAGAAGGACCTGGTCCATGGTCTGCCTGTGTCACAATTCAAGGCTCAAAAGGTTTGTGATGCCTGTGCGAGAGGAAAACATGTGAAGTCCTCCTTTAAGTCAAAAAGAGATGTGAGCACCTTAAAGCCGCTCGAGCTCCTGCATATGGATCTGTGTGGACCTATGAAGGTGCAAAGCAGAGGAGGAAAGAGATACATTTTTGTGATTGTGGATGACTATTCCAGATACACATGGACTCTGTTTCTCAGAACAAAAGATGAAACTTTTGAGGTATTTGTGGCCTTTGTGAAGAAAATCCAGGTAAAGATGGAGTCTAGAGTGGTCTGTATCAGATCAGATCATGGAACAGATTGACAATGTCAAATTTGATGAATTCTGCGATGAAAATGGAATCACTCACAACTTCTCAGCTCCCAGAACTCCCCAGCAAAATGGAGTAGTAGAAAGGAAGAACAGAACTTTGGAGGAAATGGCAAGAACAATGCTGATTGACAGCGGACTTGCAAAAAATCTCTGGGCTGAAGCTGTCAACACTGCCTGCTATTTAGTGAACAGGTGTATGATCAGATCACTTCTGAATAAGACACCTTATGAAATGTTGAATGGAAGAAAACCCAAGCTGACTCATCTTAGAACATTTGGATGCAAATGCTATGTTCTCAACAATGGAAAGGATCAGCTTGGTAAATTCGATGCCAAGAGTGACAAAGGAATATTCCTTGGGTACTCTTCTCAAAGCAAGGCTTACAAGATATATAACAAGCGGACTCAATGTGTTGAGGAGAGTGTACATGTTATCTTTGATGAATCTTATCCATCATGTGAGAAGAGTGCTGAGGAAGATCAAGATGGAGAACCCTCACTTGTTCCTGGTGAAGTCATTAACATGACAAACGGAAAGACAAACATGATGAGTCAAGTAAAAGAGCCAAATGAAGACAATGCTGCCTCATCATCAACAGAACCAAGAACCTCAATCACGACCACAGAAGCTGAAGAAAGGGTGGTTGATGCAGTTCAGGGAACTCCACTAGCACCTGAAAGAAGGATAGAGGAAGACCAGCCAAACATACTTCCCTCCTCTCAGAGTGAACCTCAGGTGTCTAATTGGAGACACCAAAGCTCTCACCCTATAGACAACATCATCACTCCTCTAGACTCTGGAGTACAAACCAGGTCAAGAGCCAGAAATTCACTTGC
>NC_031994.1:69772302-69803171 GCF_001879085.1 Nicotiana attenuata
AGCACAAGTCATTTGGACACAGCTGGAACTGAAGTGACTGGCGGCACTGTTTCTGCCACACTGCACCACACTGTCAGCCCACTCATTCTCTAACCAAACAAAGTACTCACATCATTTCAAGTGATGTGACCAAGATGTACCAAAGGGGTTTTTATACAAAACATCACTGAATGGTTTCAGTTTCATTCATTCAAGCCTTTAGCAAAAACAGAAAAGATCATTCTCTCAAGCTTGAAGAACAAGGTTGAATGCTACTACGGACCAGTTCTAAAACGATTGATTATTGCTGTCCTAGTTGAGTTCTAACCTTGTTATTGCACTTACAATATCTCCTAAATTGCTTACTTAGAAGTTTACTGATTAGGAACTCTCTTGAAAATCCTCAGACTCATTGAGTTTAGGTTGTGGCTAGATTTAGTCATAAAGAAAAGTCTTTGTAATTGTAGTATTGCAAAGTGGCGATAGCACCACAAGTTAGAAAAAGCCTTTGTAACTAGGATAGTCACAAAGTGGCTTGTGGTAAAAGTGCCACAAGAAAGTTTGAAGTCTTTACAATCGGAAGCATTGTAAAGTGGCTTGTAATAGGTAAGATTACAAGTTAGTGAAGTTAAAAGCCTACAGTAGGTCGTGGTTTTTTGATCCCCTTGTGCGGGATTTTCCACGTAAAAATCCTCTGCCTCATTTACTTACTGCCTTACTAAGTGCTCTCAGCAGAAACTTGTATAGGACCAAGTACTCTAAGATTTGGTGGACCCATACAAGCTAACACTTGTCCTTGAGGACAAGCAAATGAGGATCATCATACTGGCGCTCTCTGATACGATCAAACAAGAAAGACCGAGAAACCACACAAGCTAGGACCCGACTAGGCTCTAAAATATCCAATCTCACAAGCTGGTTGGCCAAAGCATGAACATCAACAACAAGGGGTATCTCCCCAACAGGAATAAATGCAAGACTGCCCATACTCACTGCCTTCCTACTTAAGGCATCGGCCACAACATTGGCCTTTCCCGGATAGTACAGAATAGTAATGTCATAGTCCTTTAGCAACTCCAACCATCTCCGCTACCTCAAATTGAGATCCTTCTGTTTGAACAAGTGTTGGAGGCTGCGATGATCAGTTAACACCTCACAAGACACACCATAGAGATAGTGCCCTCCAAATCTTTATCATATGAACTATGACAGCCAACTCCAAGTCATGAACAGGGTAGTACTTCTCGTGGTGCTTCAACTGGCGCGAAGCATAAGCAATCACTCTACCCTCCTGCATCAAAACACACCCAATGCCGATCCGAGAAGCATCACAATATACGGTATAAGAACCAGAAACTGATGGTAGAACTAGAACTCGAGTTGTGGTCAAGGCAGTCTTGAGCTTCTGAAAGCTCGCCTCACACTCATCCGACCACCTAAAAGGGGCACCCTTTTGGGTCAATTTGGTCAAGGGTGATGCAATAGATGAGAAACCCTACACGAAGTGACGGTAGTAGCCAGCCAAACCAAGAAAGCTCTAAATCTTTATCGCTGAGGATGGCCTGGACCAACTCCGGACCGCCTCTATCTTCTTCGGATCAACCTGAATATCCTCACGAGACACCACGTGCCCCAAGAACGCCACTGGATTGATAGGAAACAATGGAAATAAATACAATAAAAGGTGACTTCAGAGCCTGCAAACATCCAACAGGTGTACCTTGAAGTCTCCAGCCGCACAAGCATGAATCTCCAAACCAACTCGATCTGAAGTACTGGTTCTGCACAGAAATGTGCAGAAGCATAGATAAGTGTCCACAGTGGTACCCAATAAGTATCAAGCCTAACCTCGATAGATTAGTGACGAGGCCAGATCAAGACACCTACCGAACATGTAAACATGTGCAGGATATGACATAAACCTAACAAGGAAGGAATATCAAGGTAATGCCAATAGCAGAAAGAGTTCAGATTAAAAACAGTAGTAAAGATAAGGGGGACACAAATGGCAACAAGAAATAACCAAGTAATTAAGCAACAACATAGTCGGGGTACGGATGTAGTATAAATGTGCTCAAGTAGGGAAAACGGTTTCAACTCAACCAATCAAATCATTTCAATACACAATTTCAACAATNCACCTCCTAGCACCCCTACCTCCACCTCTAGCTGGCTGAGCGGGCGTGGAACACTCGGTGCCTGAACCATGGCACGGGAATCCTGGTGCTGAGAACTGCTCGGTGCTCGAGGTATTTCCTTTTTGCTTTGTTATACACTGTATGCAGGTTGTATTGTGAATGCCCCGTCGTAGCCTCGTCACTACCTCATCGAGGTTAGGCTCGACACTTACCAGTACATGGGGTCGGTTGTACTGATAATTCACTCTGCACTTTCTGTGAAGATTTTGGAGCTGGTTGTGGCTGATCGAGAGGTTGGTTGCAGGCATTCATCTAGGAGACCCAAGGTAGCCCTGCAGGCGTCCGCATGCCCTGGCGTCCACTCCTATGTTTCTACATTTCTGTTTTATTTTCTTTCGAGACAGATGTATTTTTCTTTCAGACCCATACTTGTAGATATTCGTAGAATGTTCGTGGGTTGTGACACCAGTTTCTGGGTGGTAACAGTTTTCGGTATTTGTTAATAGTATATGGATAACCAGTAAATTTTGTGCTTCCGCAATGATTTTCGTTTGATTTAACTTTGTCAGTTTTAACTATAAAATGTAAAGGAAAATAGTAAATAGAAATCTAACGTTGGCTTACCTAGCGAGTGCGATGTTAGGCGCCATCACGGTCCCGATGGTGGGAAATTCGAGTCGTGACAATAACTTGTGGTATTTTTGTTGTTTGTTCTAATGTGTGGATGTGGTAGTAACATTGATTCTGCTCCTGTTGTAAAATCTAAAACTTTGTTAATGCAAGCTTTTCCCTTGTTGTTGTTTGTACTATGCTTTTATGCACTGTTCTCAATCATGACTGTGTGCACATATGTGGCATGAGTTAACTTAAAACTAGATTTCCTTCTTGCTTACCTGTTTCTGATCTTTTTATGATGCCAAAAGGGGAAAAAAAATTGCACTGATTAAGGGGGAATGTAGAGCTTCAGGGGGAGCTTAAGGTCTTTCTGGTTCACAATTTGGTTCTTTATGGCTCTTTCTAGGATTTTCAATTATAAGTTTGTCGTCACCAAAAAGGGGAAAAATTGATAGGTTACAAGTACTTTGGTTATAAGTACTTTACTTTATATTTTGATGATCTAACAAACTTACTATCCAGAACTAGATAAGGAACCTGTTACACATTTACAAGACCTCAAGATCACAAGGTCCCAGGTTGGGATTCAGTGTGGAATATGATTCAACTCTTCAGAAGTGGAAGGAACAACTGAGGGACCAGGTCCCTACCAGTTCTCGAGGAAACTGCACGAAGTCAACTTTCCAGCTGGAAAGTTGTTGCCTGCACACGCTACAGTGCAGAACATCGTTGTAGTCAACTTTCCAAGGAAGACTTTTTATCCGCCTTGCTTACATCATTGTAAGTGGTGTCACACATGTATATATGCGTTCAAGGGAGGTAAAACAAATCACTTGAACATTTGACAAGCTCATTAACGTGACTATCCAGCAAGCAAGTTTCAATTGCTTCAAGAACAAAGAACAAAACAACTACGGACCGGTTCCCACATAGAGTTATTGTATGTCCTTAGTTGAGTTGTAACTTTGGAATAGTTCTTTACTTGTAATTCCTATCTAGCTTGTTTAGAAGCATTCTACAGGAACCCATTTGTAAACCTTAAACCAGTGTGTTTGAGTCTTGGCTAGAGTTAGTCATGTTGTAAAGTCTTTGTAATAGAGTTATTACAAAATGGCTTGTAATAGAGTATTACAAGTTAGAGAGGGATTAAGAGGTTAATTCCTAGGTTTCATAGGTTGTAATCTAAAAGTTGCTCAGTAGTGAAGTTAAAATCCTACAAGGGTAGGTCGTGGTTTTTAATCACGTTGAGCTGGAAATTTTTCACGGAAAATTCCTCTTGCCATTTAATTACTGATGTGTGTGTACTGTTGGACCTGATAGAGAACCTAGTTTTCTATAGAGTTTGGTGGACCCTTATATTCTATCACTCCAAAGTCTGCTGAATTTTCTTCCTTGATTGCGGTCGTAGATGGAATTCTGTTGTCCGCACTTTGTGAGTTTCTGTACATGTTATTGCCTTTTTTTAGATTACTCCTTTTTTAGTCGGATTTCATCTCGAGAACTCAATTTCCATCATTCCTATAATTTTACACTATTTGATCAGTTTCGGGGACACAATTCAATACTTTTAGACTAAAAAAAATATGCTAATAAGAAGTCAAAATCCCCACTTATCATATATGCACATCATTCTTTTTTTATTTGACGATCTACACATGATATATTTTATATTGTACAAATGCCAATAATATGTAAACGTAATATATTCACATTTTTTTAAGATATGCACATGATATCTTTCGTATGGCTCCCAACAAGACTCTTGCTCAAGTGCCAGAGAGCGAACGTAAGAAAGACAAATTCAGAATTACCGAAATGTTAATGTGTAATGCTATGGGCAAGATATATTTTTAGAAATAGGTTTAGTTTATTGAAATTTCTTAAAATTGAAATGCTTAATTATTTCAAACTAGTATTGATAATGTTCATTTATTTCTTTGAAATATTTAACTTGATTCTTAGTTGATTGATTTGCATTAAAAATTTCTAAATTTAAACTCAAAATTAAATCCAAAATTTATTAAATTATTTTTTCACTTGTACTCCATTGCAGGGAAAGAGAAACTAAAACCTCTAGTGATTGGAATTGTTGCTAAACCTCATTGTTATAAGAATGTAGATATGGCCTCCTTGTCACACATCAATTATTTTTATAACAAGAAAGCATGGATGACTCGTGAAATTTTCAAAAAATACATGCTTAATCTGAATGCTAAATTTGAAGATGAAAATCGCAAGATTATATTGTTGATGGACAATGCTACTGATAGTAGCCTATATTATGCGATGTAGATGCTATTTATGCTCTAAATTAACCATACTTAATTGATGTTTTAAGTGCTAAATGATAACAACATGCTCTAATTGAGATTTTTATACTTTGCATGAGCTAATCCGAGTTAGGAGGAGGATATAGAGTGTTTTGGGATCAAAAAATGAAGATACAAGGCCAATCGAGAAGAGCCCGGATGAAAACGAGCAAGAAAAGGCGATGAAAAACTGGGCAACAGTCCATCACGACCGCGGTTGGGCCGCGGTGAAAGAAACGCAAAAAACAGAATAGTCAAAAACGACTGCGGTCGGACCGCGACCGCGGTCGATCTGGAGAAGGCCAAGAAAATTTAAGGGCTAAAGTGTAAAGCATGCAAAACTTATCCTAACTCTATATAAACTCAACAAACTCGCCCAAGTCAAGGTTAAGCTTGTTTTTAGACTCAATTGGAGGCAAGAACAAGTGTGAGAAGATCAAGACACCGTTAGAGTTTTTCATTCTTCTACTTGTTATCATTATTTTGTGAATTATGAATGATTTTATGGTTTTATCTTGTTTTACCATGAGTAGCTAAACATTCTAGGGTTGATGGAACCAATTGTTAGATGAAGTTTTGACTCAGTTTTGTTACAATCGAGCCGCGTTTATTATATGATTGTTCAACTATGTTTTGTATGGTGATTAATTGAATGGGCCCTTGGTTAATTGTGTCTAATCGCCTTGTGTTGCATGAGAAAGAATACTAGGTTAGATTGTTATTGAACAACACCCCTTTTGGATAATTGAAGAGATTCATTACTTGAATTTAAAAGTGAGGTTAGAGATAACGAAACTTTGGTAGGATAATTCAGAGCTGCATAAATTATCAGCTAGAGTAGTTCGAGAGAATGCTCTAGTAAATTATCATAGTTGATCGAGAGATAATTGCGGTAACCCATAGCTCATAATCCTCATAGAGTATTACGGCGAGATTATAGCAAAAGAGTTAAGAATTAATCTACCAATTGGGGAAGTCAATACCCTAGATCCTTTTACCATTGAATTATCTTTAATTTGGAATATTGTTAGTTTTAATATCATTTTACTTTAGTTAAACAAATCCCAATATTTATTAATAAAAATCTTGCATCCGGGAATTGGTTGAGCTGGTACTAGCATAACTAAGAGTTGTAATAGATAGGTTAGTTCCCTGAGTATTCGACTCCGGACTTGTAAACCAGATTATATTTGCAATGATCGCGTTGTCTTTTATAAGGCATAGTTGGGCGTGATCAAATTTTGGTGCCGTTGCCAGGAAACTAACGGTGTTATTTATTACAACTTAGAAGTAGTGCTAGAATTATTAGTTTAGATCAATTTTCTACGGTGTTAAATAATTTTTCATTGAAATTCTCACGTTTGAACTCTTGTGTGATTTAGGTGTATGCCCAGAGATTCTTCGAGGACTGCTGAACTGCTTGAAGGACTCTCAGACCCCGAGAAAACATTCAGGGCATTAAACCGTGCCAACAAGAAGAACAAACAATCACAACAAACACACCAACTCGCAACAGAAATGGACAACAGGGAAAACATCAATGCAAATAATCGGGCACCTCTTGTGCTGGACGAAGGAGTGCCAAACGAAGTAGTGGTGGCACCTCTTGTGCCAGAAGCTGCACTTTATGATTGGGCACAACCAACAGCTGACAACCTGGCCACCGCCATTGCTGTGCCCCAAATACAAGCGGAGACATTCCAAATCACCAACAACATGCTGCATCTTCTGCAGAATAAGGGATTGTTCTCCGGGTCACACATTGAAGACCCTCAACAACACCTAATAAATTTTCTATCGATTTGTGTGACCCAAAGGCAGCCAAATGTGACCCTAGAAGCCATCAAGCTGTTACTGTTCCCATTCTCTATGACCGGGGAAGCTCAGACTTGGCTGAATTCGGTCCCAATAAATTCCATTGCCACTTGGGAGGAATTAGTCAAGCAGTTCCTGAACAAGTTTTACCCGCCCAACAAGACTGCAAGACAGATTGATGAGATATTGCAGTACAAGCAGACGCCCACTGAGACCTTGCAGGAAACTTGGGAAAGATTCAAAGGGATGCTAGTGAAGTGTCCCCATCATGGTATTCCAGACCAGATGCTCGGCCAGAGATTCTACATGGGGTTAGCAGACAATTTAAAAGCCAATGTAGATGCTACAGCTGGGGGTGCATTCCTGAGCAAGACATTCACAAAGTCTAAAATCCTTCTTGACAAGATGGCCCAGAATTCGGAGTGGATGACGAGAGGTACGACCCTGACACCAATAGTGCATTCAGTTCCTCTTGACCCAAATAATTCACATGCAGAGAACATAGCCACACTCATGACTCAGATGAGTATACTGACAAAGCAGATTGATGAGATGGGTATAAAGCAAGTGCATATCGTTGACACAACAAATGGAGGACTGTGTACACCTTGCATTAATCAGTCTTATGTGTGTTCATGGAGTGGAGAAGGTGACAACCAAGGGTTTAGAGAGGATATGAATTATGTCAACAATTTTGGGGGTCAGAGGCAAGGAGGACAATAATGGGGACCGGCACCCAACCAGCAGTACAGACCGAACATGCCACAACCTGGAGGTATGCGACCCCAAGGCCAAATGGTGCCATATCAGAGACAACAGGGCTATCAACAGTAGCACCAGCAACAGTTGACATATCAACCACCTCATCAGCAACAGGACAACAACATGGTAGAAATCAGGGGTATGATGCAACAACTCATTGGAACAAATGGTAAGATGCATGAAAAGTTAGCAGTGCATGACTCAGCAATTAAGGGTATTGAAACTCAACTGGGGCAGCTGTCCATGGCCTTAAATAACCACCCCCAGGGAACATTGACAGCCGACACAAAAATTAACCCCAAGGAGCAAAACCCGAATCAGCTGATGGCAGTAAGCCTCCTGAATGAGAAATATTTAGACAGGGAGTAAGAAGTTGCTCAATCCAGAAGAGAGACTACACCGACCACTCTAGTTCCATTAGAGATAGATGAATCAGTAGAACTCACTGAAGTGGTGGTTGAACATGCTCAGGTTGATAAGGGTAAGGCTAAAGAAAGTGAACAGGTTGCAGAATAGGTGGTACCTCTTGTTCCACAAAATTCCAACAAAGAACAGCCAGTAAGCAGTGGACAAAGAGTGATGCCTGCACCATTCCCTCAGAGACTGGCAAAACAAAAGAAAGAAGATCAATACAGGAAATTCATAGAGATGCTTCGTCAGATTTAATTGAATATCCCTCTGATGGATGCTTTGAGGGAAATGCCAGGCTATGCAAAAATAATGAAGGACATGATGTCACAGAAATTTGACTTTCAGGACCTGTTCACAGTAACTCTGACACAGACATGCAGCGCAGTAGTGGCAAGACCTATGTCTCAAAAGATGTTTGATCCAGGTAGCTTCACTATTCCGTGCACTATTGGGAGTTATGCTTTTGCAAAAGCATTGTGCGACTTAAGAGCCAGCATAAACTTGATGCCTTTGGCAATATATACGAAACTGGGCATTGGCAGAGCTAGACCAACTTCGATGCTGTTGCAACTGGCTGACCGCATGGTTAAAAGACCGACGGGGATTCTTGATGAAGTGCTGGTACAAGTGGGAAAGTTTGTATTCCCTGCAGACTTTGTTATTCTCGACTGCCAGGTAGATGAGGAGATACCCATCATTCTGGGGAGGCCATTCTTAGCCACTGGGAGAGCATTGATTGATTGTGAAACTGGGGAATTAAAAATGAGGTTGAACGATGAAGAAGTAATATTCAACGTTCAATAATCCATGAGGAGACCCAGTTAATATGCAAATTGCTCACTAGTGGAAGCTGTGGATGTGATCCTGTATGAAGACGATGAGACCCTGAATGCCAAAGATCCATTGGGAGCTTGCTTGACAAATTTAGAGGAGATGGATGGTGAAGGGTTGGCAGAGTGGGTCATGGCACTCGAAAGACAAGGATTCTGGAAGGGGGAACCTGAGTTCGAGCCCCTTTATTTAGAAGAGAGAGCTACACCACCTGCAAAACCATCAATAGAGGAACCACCACAGCTGGAGTTGAAACCGCTTCCAGCCCACCTCAGGTATGCTTTCTTGGGTCCCAATTCTACTTTGCCTGTTATTATATCATCTCGTTTGCTAGCTATGCAGGTAGAACAATTACTACAGGTGTTGCAGGAATGCAAAACTGCCATTGGTTGGACCATGGCAGACATAAAGGATATCAGCCCGGCCTTCTTCATGCACAAGATTCGTCTGGAAGAAGGGCACAAACCTTCCAGGGAACATCAATGAAGGCTGAACCCGAATATGAAAGAGGTAGTAAAAAATGAGGTAATCAAGTGGCTGGATGCGGGCATCATCTTTCCCATCTCTGAAAGCAATTGGGTAAGCCCCGTCCAGTGTGTACCGAAAAAAGGTGGAATGACAGTTGTACAAAATCAGAAAACGAGTTGATCTCGACTCGTACAGTCACACGGTGGCGAATTTGCAAAGATTACAGGAAATTAAACGCAGCCACCCGAAAGGACCATTTCCCCTTGCCCTTCATTGACTAGATGTTGGACAGGTTAGCTGGGCGATCCCATTTTTGTTTCTTGGACGGATACTCGGGGTACAATCAGATCTCAAAAGCCCCGGAAGATAGAGAGAAAATGTCCTTCACATGTCCGTATGGCATCTTTGCCTTTCGGAGGATGCCCTTTGGACTTTGCAATGCACCGGCCACATTCCAGTGGTGTATGTTAGCCATTTTCACCGACATAGTCGAAGACATTATGGAGGTGTTTATGGATGATTTCTCCGTGGTAAGGGATTCATTCGAAGATTGTCTTCTCAACCTTAAAAGAGTGCTCAAACGATGTGTGGAGACAAATTTGGTGCTGAACTGGGAGAAGTGCCATTTCATGGTACAAGAAGGCATAGTGTTGGGGCATAGAGTGTCCAAAAAGGGGATTGAAGTAGACCATGCAAAAGTTGATATGATTGAGAATCTCCCAGCACCCACTTCAGTGAAAGCAGTGAGAAGTTTCCTTGGGCACGCCGGATTCTACAGGCGGTTCATCAAGGATTTTTCAAAAATTGCTAACCCCTTATGTAAGCTGCTTGAAAAAGACCAGCACTTTATGTTTTTTGATGATTGCAGGTTAGCATTTGAGGAGCTGAAGAAGAGATTGGTGACTGCATCCATCATTGTTGCACCCAACTGGGAGCAACCATTCGAGCTGATGTGCGACGCCAGTGATTACGCTATAGGAGCGGTTTTGGGGCAGCGCAAGGAAAAAATTATGCACCCAATTTACTATACAACTGAACTACACGATCACGAAAAAGGAAATGCTCGCTGTAGTGTTTGCCTTCGACAAATTCAGGTCATACCTGATTGGCTCGAAAGTTATTGTTTATACTGACCATGCATCCATTAGGTACTTGATAGCAAAGAAGGAGTCAAACCCCGCTTGATTTGCTGGGTTCTGTTGCTACAAGAATTTGACCTGGAAATTTGTGATCGAAAGGGGACAGATAACCAAGTAGCAGACCACGTCTCGAGGTTGGAAGGGGCAGGAAAGAGAACGGAGGTTGAAGATATCATTGAGACATTCTCGGATGAGCAATTACTTGTTGTGACAATGGAGGAGGCACCATGGTATGCTGATATTGCTAATTACTTAGCATGTGGTATTGTACCTCATGATCTCTCCTTAATTCAAAAGAAAAGAAATTTCCGTGATTGTCGGGCGTATTATTGGGATGAACCTCTATTGTTCAAACTATGTGTTGATAACATGATCCGACGGTGTATCCCCGAGCAAGATCAACCCTTTGTTTTGCAGGCTTGCCATGCTGCGCCATATGGCGGACACTTTGGAGGAATTCGGACAGCGGCAAAGGTGTTGGAATCAGGCATGTATTGGCCTACATTGTTCAAGGATGCCCATGCTTGGGTCAGAAGCTGTGATGAATGTCAAAGGACGGGCAACATATCCCGACGTCATGAGATGCCAATGACCATAATCAAAGAGGTGGAAGTGTTTGACATGTGGGGGATCGACTTCATAGGGCCTTTCGTCAGCTCATATGGTAACAAGTATATACTGGTTGCCATTGACTATGTCTCCAAGTGGGTCGAAGCAGTTGCTCTCCCAACCAATGAGGCAAAAGGGGTGACCAGTTTCCTAAAGAAAAACATCTTCACACGTTTTGGCACCCCCTGAGCCATAATCAGTGATGGTGGCTCTCATTTTTTCAATAGAGCATTTGCACGCCTGTTGGAGCAGGGAGTTCGCCACATGGTAGCCTCACCATACCACCCATAAACAAGTGGGCAGGTGGAAGTGTACATAGGGAAATCAAAAGTGTCCTCTCAAAAACAGTGAATGCAACAAGAACTGATTGGGCAAAGAAGCTGGATGATGCATTGTGGGCATACCGCATAGCCTTCAAAACTCTAATTGGTATGTCACCATACAAGTTGGTATTTGGAAAGGCATGCCACCTTCCGGTTGAGCTCGAACACAAAGCACTGTGGGCATTGCGACAACTGAACTTAAACATGGAGACAGCGGGCACCAACAGAGTTAATGGGTTGCATGAGCTTGAGGAATTTCGGTTCCAGGCATTCGAGAGTGCTAGACTATATAAACAAAGGATGAAACTGATGCATGACAAGCACATCTTGAATTGGAACTTCAAACCCAGAGAATTAGTGCTGCTATATAACTCAAGATTGAGGTAGTTCCCAGGTAAGTTGAAGTCCTGATGGTCAGGACCGTTCAGAGTGGTGGAATTGTTTCCAAGTGGAGCTGTGGAGGTCGAATCTGAAGATGGGACGAACAAATTCACATTGAATGGGCATAGTTTGAAACATTACCTTGGAATGATTGAAGAAAAAGGGGACAGCGTGGTGATAACGTTGGAGGAGCCCGAATACACAAATGAGGAGTGATGACATGAGCCTGCGTCGTGCCGCGACGTTAAATCAGGCGCTGCGTGAGAGGCAACCCATTTTTTTCTTTTGTTTTGATGTTGTACTTGATGTACATGATACTAACCCGTTTATTAGTGTACAGGGCAAGATTAGTGCATAGTGGGAGAAGTCGGGGTCAAGAACCAACTCCGGAAAGGTAAAAAAAAATTTTGAAAGCCCGTGACCGCGACCGCGGTGGGACCGCAGCCCAGGCGCGACAATTTGGACCTATTCTGTCTCTGGGCCACCATGACCACGGTTGGACCGCGGCACGGGCGCGGTGAATTGCAACTATTCTGTTTTGCTTTTCTTTTTTCACCACGACTGCGGTCGAACCGCGACCCGGACGCGGTGAATTGCGACTATTCTGCCCGCCCAGGTAAGTTTCATTAATTTCGTTATTTTATTTTCTTTCTTTTTTTTATTTGTTTTTTTTTCTCTTCTAAACCTAACCGTACCCCCCTCCCCCCCCCACTTCTCCCACTCCTCATTTCTACTCTAAACCCTTAACCCCACGCCCCTTCTTCTCCTTCTCTTCCCATCTCTCACAAACCCATTTCTCCCCCCCCCCCCACACTTCCGACTCCTTCCTCCCCAACCTCCATTATACTCCAACTTTACAAGAACCAGGTATGTCATGATTTCCTTCTCTCTTCTTCTCCCCTTCTCTTTTGCAATTTTTAATGTTTGAGTTGTTGTAGTATCTATAGTTAAATTTTTGGTTTTCTTTTCTTCTTTTTAGTGGGTAATGTGTAGAATGTAGTAGAGAAGGGCATGGTGTTATTGTTTGAAGTTAATTGTGGTGGCTGGAGTTGTGAAGTGATTGTGGTTGATTTGGGGGGAGAGTTTGTACTTCCATGGGATAAGTGTGTTAAATCATAGTTCCATGCACACCAGGTGCTTGTGAAATTGCCCCAATTGAGCTGTAATGGATAATGTGACCATGGTGGTGGTGAAGTCTGAGTAACCACCCAGGGTTCACACAATTCAAACCCTCACTAATAGTAGCCCTTGTTTTGTCAGGTATAATGCATCAATCCAGGAAAAGACGTGCCACAGATTCCTCTGCTAGTGGGCCAGGGGGTTCATCCAGAGCTCGTGCACAGGCTAGTTCGAGCCAGTTTGACCGCACTCGGTTTGTCTCCAAAGCGGCTAAAGATAGATTTACTGCAAAGACATCCAAGAAGCTGGTGCCTGAAGTACACATTGACAGGCATGCCTTGCGGGTTGAATGCCCAAGTATCTGTGAAGAATTGAGGAGGCGTCAACTGAATATCTTCTTTAATGAACCGGAGGAGGGCAATGTACTGATGGTAAGAGAATTTTATGCGAATTGCCCGGACCATGTTGATAGGGTTGTCACAGTACGAAATACACCGGTGGATGCGTCTCTTGAGGCCATCCGCCGAGTGTACAGGTTGCCGGTCATCACTGGAGAGACGGATTATTACCAAGAGTATCAACGCCACCTGTCTGGTGGCAACCAATTATTGAAACAATTTGTGTGGCTGGCCGGGATCCAATATGGATAAAGCCGAGAATGACCCTGAACTCCCAATCTCTTACTTGGGAAGCTAAGTGTTGGCTTACAATCATCAACAGCCATTTGCTACCATCCAGCAACACTGGAGATGTTAATGGGCCAAGAGCAGCGGCAACGTTTATTATTTTGTAACCCTACCACGACTTTTTGATGTCGGATCGGCTCATTCACGACTGAAATGTTCATTGCTCCCCGAAATACTCAAAGGGGTTCTACTTCCCTTCCCTGGTCACCAAGCTGTGTCGTGCTTCACGAGTTCCTGAAAATCCCATAGTAGATGGGAGGTTGCCATTAAAAGCCCATTCAAGGCTAGCAAAATCACAGTTGGGAAAGAGCAGGCTGTAGTGGATGATGATGATGCCGATGATGATGATGAGGGAGCTATGCATGCTACCGCCCCACTGGTGCAGATTGTTGATGAGGTGGGCCCATCACAGGCCCACCGGAGTACCTGGATGACTGCCTTGGAACAGAGATGGCTGGCCTACGCACTTCGATCAATGACCTGAATGCTAGAGTTGACACTTTGGCCACTCAAAGTGCTAGGTCAGAGAAAAAGATCATGGGCTGGCATCGGGCGCTAGGACGAGCGTGTCACCTCGATCCTGGCACCGTCTCCGATTAGGACTGAGCACCAGGGTAGTCCCCTTACCTTACTCTGCTTTAATTTCTTTGACATGGGGACATGCCAAACTTTAAAGTGTGGGGTGGGAGAAGGTTGTTGTTGTTGTACAATTGTATAAATTTGTTTGGTGTTTTTGGTTGCTGTTAATTAACTTCGACTTGGCCCGAAGACGGACACCTTTCGACGGGTCTCTTGAGGGACTTAAGTCAAACAAAAAAAAAGATTTTCGTCTGTTAGGTAGTGTATCAACTCCCCCTTGGTTTTTCTTTAAACCACGGTTCTTTTCCAAAGGTTTCCATTTGAACCGGGTGTAGTTAGTTTTTTTCTTCTTTTTGTTAGTTTAGGAACTTTGGGCGAGGAAAGATTAGAAATAGGATCCCTTGACTCCATGGTACCTTGAATAGAGATTGCTTTAGTGTGACACTTAGGCTCATTAGTTGACTCTAGCAATAAAGCCTTAAATTGTGTGTTCTTGAGTTGGCTTAAGCACTTTGAGCAGAGTGTCGGATGGTCCTAACTGAATTGAGTCATGTGCCATGTGTGAGTGAGGCTTTGTGTATTCTATGCTAACACTCAATGCCTAGAACTTGCCCTGTGTGTGTATGAAGTGAAATGGTAGTCTTAATTGGTCTAGAAAGTGATATAGGTGTTTCCTTGTTGAACCTATCTATATATGTTTTCACCCACCTGAGTGTGTATATCCTAGTTAACCCGTTTGAGCCTGTAATCCTGTTTCCTTGGCAACCACATTACAAGCTTTACCCAAGTTTTGAAGTATCTATCTTTTTGACCCCTATCACCTCTTAGAAGCACTTGATTGTAATGAATATGGAAAAGCTAAAGTGTGGAGTGGCTGGTTGGGCTTTTGAGTGGAACCAAGAAGACATAAAAACAAAAAGGGTGCACTGTGTGATAAACAATATAATTAGAAGCCACCAGAATCTAAAAAAAAAGACTGAGCTGAATAATTTTTAAAAGAATAAGTCTCAAAATGGTGGTGGTCTTTAAAAGAGAAAGTGTGCTTAAAGAAGTAAGGGGGTTTAATTCAATGATGTAAAGGTGGAATGAAGGTTTGATAAAGGTATGGGCTTAAAAGTGGAAAGTGTATTGAAGTGCTTAGGGAGGTGTAGTCACTATACCCATATGTATCCTACCTGTCCCGCAGCCAATATTACAACCAAATAAAGTCCTACTTGATTTTAGACCAAATGGGCTCGATTAGTTGGGTATTACACTACGGGCAAGCCTATGGCGCGTTGTTTGTGGCATAAGAATTTGTTTCTGAGGGTGAGTGAAATCTTACGTATTTGAATTCCTCAGTGTGTGAATTGTAATGACCATGACACAAGTCTCTTTTGTGGTTAGTAGGCACGTGATTCATGAAGGGAAGGTAAGTCTGGACCTCTGACTGAGAGTATGAAAGCCGGTTAGGGACATTACGTGGCTAGAGAGAGAGTCACTCTTGAGGTTAGGATGTTACGCTAAGGTAATCTACCCATGTGAATTATTCTTGGTATAAGGAGTAAGGAAGTGACCCAGAGATGATTAGGCCTATAGAGTGTGGTTTTGTTGCTAGAGGACTAGCAACGGTTTAAGTGTGGGGTGTTGATAGTAGCCTATATTATGCGATGTAGATGCTATTTATGCTCTAAATTAACCATACTTTATTGGTGTTTTAAATGCTAAATGATAACAAAATGCTCTAATTGAGGTTTTTATGCTTTGCAGGAGCTACTCCGAGTTAGGAGGAGGATATAGAGTGTTTTGGGGTCAAAAAATGAAGATACAAGGCCAATCGAGAAGNTCTCACAAACCCACTTTCTCCCCCCCCCCCACACTTCCGACTCTTCCTCCCCAACCTCCATTACACTCCAACTCTTCAAGAACCAGGTATGTCATGATTTCCTTCTCTCTTCTTCTCCCCTTCTCTTTTGCAATTTTAATGTTTGAGTTGTTGTAGTATCTATAGTTAAATTTTTGGTTTTCTTTTCTTCTTTTTAGTGGGTAATGTGTAGAATGTAGTAGAGAAGGGCATGGTGTTATTGTTTGAAGTTAATTGTGGTGGCTGGAGTTGTGAAGTGATTGTGGTTGATTTGGGGGGAGAGTTTGTACTTCCATGGGATAAGTGTGTTAAATCATAGTTCCATGCACACCAGGTGCTTGTGAAATTGCCCCAATTGAGCTGTAATGGATAATGTGACCATGGTGGTGGTGAAGTCTGAGTAACCACCCAGGGTTCACACAATTCAAACCCTCACTAATAGTAGCCCTTGTTTTGTCAGGTATAATGCATCAATCCAGGAAAAGACGTGCCACAGATTCCTCTGCTAGTGGGCCAGGGGGTTCATCCAGAGCTCGTGCACAGGCTAGTTCGAGCCAGTTTGACCGCACTCGGTTTGTCTCCAAAGCGGCTCAAGATAGATTTACTGCAAAGACATCCAAGAAGCTGGTGCCTGAAGTACACATTGACAGGCATGCCTTGCGGGTTGAATGCCCAAGTATCTGTGAAGAATTGAGGAGGCGTCAACTGAATATCTTCTTTAATGAACCGGAGGAGGGCAATGTACTGATGGTAAGAGAATTTTATGCGAATTGCCCGGACCATGTTGATAGGGTTGTCACAGTACGAAATACACCGGTGGATGCGTCTCTTGAGGCCATCCGCCGAGTGTACAGGTTGCCGGTCATCACTGGAGAGACGGATTATTACCAAGAGTATCAACGCCACCTGTCTGGTGGCAACCAATTATTGAAACAATTTGTGTGGCTGGCCGGGATCCAATATGGATAAAGCCGAGAATGACCCTGAACTCCCAATCTCTTACTTGGGAAGCTAAGTGTTGGCTTACAATCATCAACAGCCATTTGCTACCATCCAGCAACACTGGAGATGTTAATGGGCCAAGAGCAGCGGCAATTTATTATTTTGTAACCCACCACGATTTTGATGTGGATCGGCTCATTCACGATGAAATGTTCATTTGCTCCCCGAAAATACTCAAAGGGTTCTACTTCCCTTCCCTGGTCACCAAGCTGTGTCGTGCTTCACGAGTTCCTGAAAATCCCATAGTAGATGGGAGGTTGCCATTAAAAGCCCCATTCAAGGCTAGCAAAATCACAGTTGGGAAAGAGCAGGCTGTAGTGGATGATGATGATGCCGATGATGATGATGAGGGAGCTATGCATGCTACCGCCCCACTGGTGCAGATTGTTGATGAGGTGGGCCCATCACAGGCCCACCGGAGTACCTGGATGACTGCCTTGGAACAGAGATGGCTGGCCTACGCACTTCGATCAATGACCTGAATGCTAGAGTTGACACTTTGGCCACTCAAAGTGCTAGGTCAGAGAAAAAGATCATGGGCTGGCATCGGGCGCTAGGACGAGCGTGTCACCTCGATCCTGGCACCGTCTCCGATTAGGACTGAGCACCAGGGTAGTCCCCTTACCTTACTCTGCTTTAATTTCTTTGACATGGGGACATGCCAAACTTTAAAGTGTGGGGTGGGAGAAGGTTGTTGTTGTTGTACAATTGTATAAATTTGTTTGGTGTTTTTGGTTGCTGTTAATTAACTTCGACTTGGCCCGAAGACGGACACCTTTCGACGGGTCTCTTGAGGGACTTAAGTCAAACAAAAAAAAAGATTTTCGTCTGTTAGNCCCTTTGGTTTTACTTTAACCACGGTTTCTTTCCAAAGGTTTCCATTTGGAACCGGTTGTTAGTTTTAGTTTTTTCTTCTTTTTGTTAGTTTAGGAACTTTGGGCGAGGAAAGATTAGAAATAGGATCCCTTGACTCCATGGTACCTTGAATAGAGATTGCTTTAGTGTGACACTTAGGCTCATTAGTTGACTCTAGCAATAAAGCCTTAAATTGTGTGTTCTTGAGTTGGCTTAAGCACTTTGAGCAGAGTGTCGGATGGTCCTAACTGAATTGAGTCATGTGCCATGTGTGAGTGAGGCTTTGTGTATTCTATGCTAACACTCAATGCCTAGAACTTGCCCTGTGTGTGTATGAAGTGAAATGGTAGTCTTAATTGGTCTAGAAAGTGATATAGGTGTTTCCTTGTTGAACCTATCTATATATGTTTTCACCCACCTGAGTGTGTATATCCTAGTTAACCCGTTTGAGCCTGTAATCCTGTTTCCTTGGCAACCACATTACAAGCTTTACCCAAGTTTTGAAGTATCTATCTTTTTGACCCCTATCACCTCTTAGAAGCACTTGATTGTAATGAATATGGAAAAGCTAAAGTGTGGAGTGGCTGGTTGGGCTTTTGAGTGGAACCAAGAAGACATAAAAACAAAAAGGGTGCACTGTGTGATAAACAATATAATTAGAAGCCACCAGAATCTAAAAAAAAAGACTGAGCTGAATAATTTTTAAAAGAATAAGTCTCAAAATGGTGGTGGTCTTTAAAAGAGAAAGTGTGCTTAAAGAAGTAAGGGGGTTTAATTCAATGATGTAAAGGTGGAATGAAGGTTTGATAAAGGTATGGGCTTAAAAGTGGAAAGTGTATTGAAGTGCTTAGGGAGGTGTAGTCACTATACCCATATGTATCCTACCTGTCCCGCAGCCAATATTACAACCAAATAAAGTCCTACTTGATTTTAGACCAAATGGGCTCGATTAGTTGGGTATTACACTACGGGCAAGCCTATGGCGCGTTGTTTGTGGCATAAGAATTTGTTTCTGAGGGTGAGTGAAATCTTACGTATTTGAATTCCTCAGTGTGTGAATTGTAATGACCATGACACAAGTCTCTTTTGTGGTTAGTAGGCACGTGATTCATGAAGGGAAGGTAAGTCTGGACCTCTGACTGAGAGTATGAAAGCCGGTTAGGGACATTACGTGGCTAGAGAGAGAGTCACTCTTGAGGTTAGGATGTTACGCTAAGGTAATCTACCCATGTGAATTATTCTTGGTATAAGGAGTAAGGAAGTGACCCAGAGATGATTAGGCCTATAGAGTGTGGTTTTGTTGCTAGAGGACTAGCAACGGTTTAAGTGTGGGGTGTTGATAGTAGCCTATATTATGCGATGTAGATGCTATTTATGCTCTAAATTAACCATACTTTATTGGTGTTTTAAATGCTAAATGATAACAAAATGCTCTAATTGAGGTTTTTATGCTTTGCAGGAGCTACTCCGAGTTAGGAGGAGGATATAGAGTGTTTTGGGGTCAAAAAATGAAGATACAAGGCCAATCGAGAAGAGCCCGGATGAAAACGAGCAAGAAAAGGCGAAGAAAAACTGGGCAACAGTCCACCGCGACCGCGGTCGTGCCGCGTCTGGAACGCGGTGAAAGAAAGGCGAAAAACAGAATAGTCGAAAACGACCACGGTTGGCCTGCGACCGCGGTCGATCGGAGAAGGCCAAGAAAATTTAAGGGCTAAAGTGTAAAGCGTGGGAAACTTATCCCAACCCTATATAAACTCAACAAACTCGCCCAAGTCAAGGTTAAGCTTGTTTTTAGACTCAATTGGAGGCAAGAACAAGTGTGAGAAGATCAAGACACCATTAGAGTTTTTCATTCTTCTTATTGTTATCATTATTTTGTGAATTATGAATGATTTTATGGTTTTATCTTGTTTTACCATGAGTAGCTAAACATTTAATCTAGGGTTGATGGAACCAATTGTTAGATGAAGTTTTGACTCAGTTTTGTGATAATCGAGCCGCGTTTATTATATATTGTTCAACTATGTTTTGTATGGTAATTTATTGAATGGGCCCTTGATTAATTGTGTCTAATCGCCTTGTGTTGCTTGAGAAAGAATACTAGGTTAGATTGTTGTTGAACAACACCACTTTTGGGTAATTGAAGAGATTCATTACTTGAATTTAAAAGTGGGGTTAGACATAACAAAACTTTGGTGGGATAATTCACAGCTGCATAAATTATGCTGCATAAATTATCAGCTAGAGTAGTTTGAGAGAATGCTCTAGTAAATTATCGTAGTTGGTCGAGAGATAATTGCGGTAACCCATAGCTCATAATCCTCATAGAGTATTACGGCGAGATGATAGCAAAAAAGTTAAGAATTAATCTAGCAATTGGGGAATTCAATACCCTAGATCTTTTTACCATTGAATTATCTTTAATTTGGAATATTGTTATTTTTAATATCAATTTACTTTAGTTAAACAAATCCCAATATTTATTAATAAAAATCTTGCATCCGGGAATTGGTTGAGCTGGTACTAGCATCACTAAGAGTTGTAATAGATAGGTTAGTTCCCTGAGGATTCGACTCCGGACTTGTAAACCAGATTATATTTGCAACGACCGCTTTGTCTTTTATAAGGCATAGTTGGGCGTGATCAGCCACTCCTCATGAGATCGAGGAACACGAAAGGTAATTAACACATATTAAGGTGTTTGTTGTAGCCTTGATCATGCTTTTTTAATGGTTCTATTGTTCTAACATTGAATTATTCAGGTTCATCATCTCCCACCTTATACGACATCACATCTTCAACCTGTTGATGCTGGTATAATCGCAAATTTTAAAGTTAACTAGCCGCTTCATCAAGCATTTGATTGATGAATATGGGCACAATGGGAGCCATCCATTATCTTGTGACAATAAGTTCAATATGCGACAAGATATTAACACTCTAGTAGAAGCATGGAATGATGTGAAGGCCTCCACCATCTCCATTGCCGGAAAAGGACTGGAATCCTACCTACACATGACAATCCCAATATTGATAGTGAAAATATTGAACTAGTAGAGGATGTTGGGAATGTATCATCACTTATAGCTCAAATCACATATGATAACACCAATGAGACGATGGATGCTACCACATATCTGCAATTTGATGCAACACTTCCTATCATTGAGACTTTCACTGATGAAGAAATTATTGCCCAAGTTATTAGAGTGGAAGAAGAAGACACTATGAAGGAAGATGAAAGTGCTGACGAAGAACCTCAACCTACTGCTACTTGGACTGAGATAGAAGATTCAATTGTTAAGTTCTTAGATTGCCTTCAAGGAAAAGCAATTGGATATCCTTTTGCTGAAAGTTTGGATACAAATCTTCGCCAATTCAGGAGTTATACCGCTAGTAAGAGACCAGAATCTACGAAACGAGCTACAATTATGGAGTTCTTCCATCAATCTTGAAAGATTTAGAGCCCGTTTGGATGGGCTTGTTTTAAGTGACTTTTAAGCCAAAACAACTTTTAAGCCATAAGTTAGGAATTCTAGCCTTTTGCTTTTGGCTTGTTTTTATCATTTTAGCTTAAAAATAAGTGCTTAAAAATACTTTTTTACTTTATCCAGACACTACAAAATGGCTTAAAAGCTATTTTGGCTTAAAAGCACTTAAAACAAGCCAATCCAAACGGGTTCTAATTGTGTGCCTTAGAGTTTAAATGTTTGTACGTTTAGTTATGAAGTTTTTAATAATGTATTAGATTTCTTTAGCATTTAATTCGTGAAATGTTCATATCTTTCGAGATTTTTATTTTTTTTTATATATATATATATATATATATATTTACCTTTATATGTAATATTAAAAAGGTAAAAAAATAATTTTTGGATAAGTTTTGTCTATAACAACCAAAATATATTCATGCGCCAAATGTTATTATAGGTGTATAACAACCATTCACTATACAAGCCAAATTTTTTTGAAACAAACGATGTTTTTATAGAGAGGTTTGACTGTATTGTAAAAATCGATACTCCAAATTTTACCATTGTTGATCTACTAGTCTCTTTATTTAGAGACAGTTTCAAAAACCTTACCAGAAATTTTGACTTGTAACCTATGAATTCCACATTAGCAAAAGAAAATTTATGATTTGAATTTTATGGGTTCGTGTTTAGGGCTGTTCAAAACCGAACCGTAACTGTTAACCGAACCGAAATGATAGCTTATTGGCTTATTGATATGGGATTATTGGGGTAATGGTTGGTGTACGGATTGAAATATTATAATTTACGGCTTAACGGTTTGGGGTGGATTACTCAATTTCCTAATCAGATAAATTGTTAACCAGTTGAGAATTTTTATATTATAATTTTACTACGATTAATCAAGAAGGCATGAAGATAATTCCAGATGAGGGCCATGAGCTTCCCAGATCAATCAAGTGGAATCGTGTTAACAAGTTAAATTACATGAGTTTGGCTTTGCAAGCTAAATATGATATTCCCTTAGAGTTGGTTTAAATGAAAACAGAGATAGAAGAAACACACATCTTCCTCTATTTGTTTTTTGCTGGACTTACTAGCTAAAAGGGAGAAGACACAACAATGATAAATGATATCTAGGCCTGAGTTCAAATGTTGGTACTAATTCAAACTAGCTTTCTAATATATTAGACTTTAGTTTCCAGCACTTACCAGATTGGTTGAAATAATGCTTAGTTTCTTATGGTTGAGCTAGTAGTAATTTCCAAAAAGAAATCAAAGGGTGGGATAAAAAGAAGTTGTCTTTATATTCTAGCACATGATTTCCGCGGGGAAATGACAAATTTTCTTGTTCTCTACTTTTCTTTTATTGTCTAGTTGGTTTAACTGATAAACCGGCCGATAACCACACGCTAATCGTTAATCCGATATCAATCCACCTGATGTCTTATTGGATGGCTAGCGGATTACTACATTTATTGTAACGACCCGGTCGGTCGTTTCGTGAATTATAGCTCGTATTCCCCATTTCTGCTTCCATATGTGTTCCTCAGCTGTATTTCATCATATCATGTTAGTTGGTTCGGATCCGGAGTGGTTTTGGTGTGGAATGAGACACTTAGTCTCCTATTTAGAAGTTTAAGTTGGAAAAGTCAATCGGATGTTGACTTATGTGTAAACGATCTCAGATATGAATTCTGATGGTTCGGTTAGCTCCATTAGGTGATTTGGACTTGGGAGCGCATTCGGAATGTGATCTGGAGGTTCGTGGTAGAATTAGGCTTGAATTGGCGAAATTGGAAATTTGGCAATTTTCGGTCGGCAGTGGAAATTTTGATATCGGGGTCGGAATGAAATTCCGAAAGTTGGAGTAGGTCCGTAGTGTTATTTATGATGTGTGTGCAAAATTCAGGTCATTCGGACGAGGTTTGGTAGGTTTTGACATCGTTTGCAAAATTCGGAAGTTTAGAAGTTCTTAGACTTGAATCCGAGGGTAATTTGGTGTTTTGATGTTGTTTTGAGTGTTCCGAAGGTTCGACTAAGTTTGAATGTTGATATGTGACTTGTTGGTATGTTTGGTAGAGGTCCCGAGGGCCTCGAGTTTATTTAGGGAGGTTGACGATACAAGGATGGAATTTGAGGAATCCTGAAGATTTTACTCAGCTGTCATAACCGCACCTGCAGAGTGGGGACTGCAAGTGCGAGCCCGTAGAAGCGGAGGAAGGGCCGCAGAAGCGGCCAAGACTAAGGAGAGCAGGAACCGCAGGTGCGAGGATTGGACCGCAGAAGCGGATTCTGGGATTTAAGTGGACACCGCACTTGCGATGGATTTTCCGCAGGTACGGCGTCGCAGATGTGACTATTGGACCGCAGATGCAGAAATGCCTAGGCAGAGGGTATAAATTGAACCCTGCGCAGAATTTGGGTTATTTCCACCATTTTATTCCGACTTGGAGTTTTTTGGGGAGTTTTGAAGAGGGAATCAAGGGGGTTTTCGTTGAGGTAAGTTACTTGAGCTCAATACTCGTGATTATGGTAATTTTCAGTTGTTTAAGCATGTAATTTGTAGGAATTAGGGATGAAAATGAGGGGTTAGAGCTTGGTAATTGGAGAGTTTGATTTGGGGATTTGAGGGACCATTTGATGTCGGATTTTGATGAATTTTATATGGATAGACTCGTGAGTGAAAGGGATTTCTATTTTTGTGATTTTTGTCGGATTCCGAGACGTGGGCCCGGGGGCCGGGTTTGGGTGAATTTTGGAATTTTGGTCTAAATTGATAGTTTTTCGTATGGAATTGGTTCCTTGGCCTATATTGATTGAATTGTATTGTTTTTGGTTAGATTCGGGACGTTTGGAGGCCGATTCCAGAGGTAAGGGCGTCGCGGAGTAGGGATTTGACCGGTTTGAGGTAAGTAATGATTGTAAATCTAGTTCTGAGGGTATGAAATTCCGGATTTTGCATCGTTTTACTACTTTGAGGTGATGCACATGCTAGGTGACGGGCGTGTGGGCGTGCACCGTTGGGGATTGTGACTTGGTCCGTCCCGTAGCAACTATAAAGTTGTGTATTTGACTGGAACTATATGATACTTATGTGTTTTAGAAAGATTTTCTATAAATTGGGCTGAATGCCATATTTGGGCCTTGTGCCAGAGCTGTTGGACCCCTACGAGCCTTTTCTTATTATCCTCTCACTGTTTTGATTGAAAATCTATACTTAGTCATGCTATATTTACTGATTTTATAACTCATTCTTTATTACACCATTTTTATGCATATAAAATGTTATTTTGGGTTGAGCACCCTGATTTTAGTGATAGCCCGAGTGGCTTGAGAGGTTTATGACTGAGTGAGGCCGAGGACCTATTCTTGTGAGGATATTATAGGATCGGGCTGCACGCCGCAGCATGTGGTTACTGATTCATGATTTTGTGAGGCCGAGGGCCTGATTGATTTAAGCCACGAGGTGGCTTGTTATAGCGCTTGGGTTGTAGGAGCCCCTCTGTAACGACCCGACCGGTCGTTTTTTGGAATTTGCGCCCCGATCCCCTATTAACTACTTTCCCCAAGTTTATTTTTGCTATTTCGATTGGCCGAGATGTTCGGTTTTGAGTTTCAGAGAGTTTTGGGACACTTAGTCCCTAAATGAGAGCTTAAGTGTTGGAAAGTTGACCGTAGTCGAAACGGTGTGAAGACGGTCTCGGAATGGAAATCCGACGGTTCTGTTAGCTCCGTTAGGTGATTACGGGTTTAGGCGCGTGTTCGGATTGTGTTTTGGAGGTCCGCAGCTAATTTAGGCTTGAAATGCCAAAAGGTCGAATTTTGAAGTTTTCGGTTCGATAGCGAGATTTTGACCCGAGGGTCGGAATGGAATTCCGAGAGTTTCAGTAGTTCCGTTATGTCATTTGGGATGTGTGTGCAAAATTTCAGGTCATTCGGACGTGGTTTGGTTAGGTTTTTGATCTAAAGCATGTTTTGTTAGAATTTGAAGTTCTTAGGCTTAAATCATTGGTTAATTCGAGTTTCCGACGTTGTTTTAGGTGGTTTAAGGGTTGGTACAAGTTTGAATGAGGTATTAGGTGTTATTGGTGCTTTTGGTTGAGGTCCCCGGGGCCCCGGGATGTTTTCGGGTGGTTGACAGAAAGATTTTTGAAGTTGAGAGATGGCAGATTTTTGCTGCTTCTGGTATTTTCGCATCTGCGGTTTGGGAACTGCAGATGCTGTACCGCAGATGCGGCTAAGGAAACCGCAGAAGCGGGTTTAGGGTGGTTCAGCAGCTTCCGCAGATGCGGTGGATTTTCCGCAGAAGCGGAACCGCATCTGCGAGATCAAGACCGCAGATGCGAAAATTTGAGTCCTTAATGAAAGCCGCAGAAGGGCACATGTTCCGCAGAAGCGGGACCGCAGATGCGGTCCCTTGAATGCAGAAGCGGAAATCACTGGGCTGAAATATGAAATTCGAGGGTTTAGTTTCAAAAGTTAGAAAAATCAAATTGGAGCTCGGGAGAGGGCAATTTTGAGAGGGATTTGAAGAGGAGATCATTGGGTAACGTTTCTATAATCCTTTCTAGTTATATTCCATCAATCTATAGTTAATTTTATCATTTAAATTTGGATTGGGGATCAAAAATTGGGAAAAATTGGAAGAAACTTCTTAGACCAAATTATTGAGTTTTGAGTGGGTGTTTGACCTCCGATTTGGGAGATTTTTGTATGGTTAGACTCGTGAGAGTGCGAGGGTTCTGAAAATGTAAAATTTATCCATTTCCGAGACGTTGGCTTGGGGGGCGTTTTGGTCGTTTTACCTAAATTCGCGTCTTAGCTTTAAAGTTAATAGTAGAATCAGTTGCTTGAGATGTTATTTACGATATGTAATTGAATTGAATAGATTTGGGCCATTTGGAGTCGGATACTCGTGGCAAAGGCGTGGTTTCGGGTTGACTTGCACTTGTTCGAGGTAAGTGGCTTGTCTAACCTTGTGTGGGGGACCTTCCCCTTAGGTTTGATATATTTGGTAATTGAAATGCCTTGTACGTGAGGTGACGAGTGCGTACTTGTGCAAATTGTTGGAAATCCGGCTTTTCTTAAGTACTTATTAGTATGTTCTTCTCCTGCTTTTATTACTTGTACTATTAAGCCTGTTGTTAGCTTAGAAAAGTATGTCTAAGTGATTTAATTGCATTAATTGTTCAATCTGTTTACCTGAACCCTGTGCAGTATGCTAGGCTAGAATTATTTGTTGCCTTAATATGAAATTTCCCTTCTCTGAATATTTTCTTGCTGCTGTGGTATATTTACATTGGGACTACGGATGTGGGACTCCGGTAGCTTCCCCCTTGTCTATTTACTTTGGGACTACAGGTTAGATTCCCGGTAGATCTCCCTGCAAGTTTACTTTGGGACTACGGGTTAAATTCCTGGTAGATCCCCCTGCACAGTTATGGAACTATGGGAATGCACCCGGTAGATTTCCCCCTGTACTGGGTATTTATATTTGGGGACTACGGATCGGGATTCCGGTAGATCTCCCGCGCATTGATAGTTGGACTACGAGATGGGATCTCGGGAGATCCATCGAACATAATATGATGGACTACGGTACGGTATCCCGGGAGATCCACTGGATAGTTGTAATTAGGACTACAGGACGGTATCCTAGAAGGTGCCCCGGTTGTTACCTCTGTGTTGAGCTGTATTTCTTTCCGCGGTTTGTTGTCTCTGTTCTAGTTGTTGTTGTTCTTTCAATTCTATGTTATTTCTTATTGTTGCACTTATTTATACTGTTTTTATTTCACACTGTTAACCCTTATATTTTATTTAACCTTAGTAGGGCCCTGGCCTTCCTCGTCACTACCCGACTGAGGTTAGGCTTGGCACTTACTAAGTACCGCTGTAGTGTACTCATGCCCCTTCTGCGCATGTTTTTCATGTGTAGATCCAGGTACTTTCGCTCAGTCATATCATCCTTGGGGCGAGGCGCTTCTGTAGAGACTTTGCGTCCGCAGACCGAGGAGTCCCTTTCTATTCTCGCTTTTAGGTATTAGCCCTTCTGTATTTCTTTTTTTTGATTAGACAAATCTGGAGTTAGACCTTGTTAGATATTCAAAGGCTTGTGGTTTCATGAGATTCCGGGTTTTGGGATAGTGTACTTGGTTTGAAAATGTTGTGTTGTATATGCCGAGTGGCATTATAACTATTGTTTCCATTCAGTTATTTTGTTGTTGATTATTCCTTCCTCAAGTTTAGTTTATTTTTCCGCACTTGTTAGGCTTACCTAGTCGTAGAGACTAGGTGTCGTCACGACAGTTCACGAAGGGCGAACTGGGATCGTGACAAGTTGGTATCAGAGCTCTAGGTTCATAGGAGTCATGGATCACAAGCCGGTTTATTAGAGTCTCGCTAATCGGTACGGAGACGTCTGTACTTATCTAAGAGAGGCTATGTAACTATTAGGAAAAAATTTCACTTCATTTGAGTTCCTTGTCGTGCGAGATTTTTGATATCGCAATTCTAAACTTCTGTCTTTCTATTCTCTCAAGATGGTGAGGACACGTGCTACACGAGATGGCCAGGCACTCGCGCCCCTACTGGAGCCGTCAGAGGCCGGGGCCGGGGTAGAGGCCGAGGACGCGCTCGTGGTGCAGCCAGAGCACCCGACGAGGTACCACCAGTAGTACCAGCCGGAGTCCAGATACCGGATACGTCTGCCACTACTACTCCAGCAGTCCAGGAGACTTTGGCACAGTTTATGAGCATGTACACCACTTTGGCTCAGGCAGGGTTGCTTCCCCTTGCTGCAGCCACATCCCAGGCCGGGGTAGGAGCGCAGACTCCCGCCGCCCGCACTCCTGAGCAGCGAGTGCATGTTGATCAGGTCCCAGGGGTTATTCCTGCGCCGCCTGCAGTGCCAGTTCAGCCCGAGGACAGGGCAGCGACTTCAGAGGATGAGCAGCGGAGACTTGAGAGGTTCAAGAAATATGATCCTCCTATATTCAGTGGGTTAGCATCAAAGGATGCCTTGGGATTTTTGGAGGAGTGCTACCGTATTCTCCGCACTATAGGCATATCAGGATCGAGCGGGGTTTCCTTCACTACTTTCCAGCTTCGAGGAGTCGCCTATCAGTGGTGGCATGCTGACGAGTTAGACAGTTCGGATGAGGCAGCTTCCCTAACTTGGACTCAGTTTTCAGATATGTTCCTGAGAGAGTATGTTCCTCAGAGCCTCAAGGATGCATGGCGCGCAGAGTTTGAGCATTTGCGCCAGGGTACTANGCAGCGAGTGTATGTTGCGCAGGTCCGTGAGATTATTCATGTGCTGCCTGCAGTGCCAGTTCAGCCCAAGGATAGGGCAGCGGCTTCCGAGGATGAGCAAATGAGGCTTGAGAGGTTCAAAAAGTACAAGCCTCGTGTATTCAGTGGTCTAGCATCGGACGATGCTCTAGGATTTCTAGATGAGTGTTACCGCATTCTCCGTACCGCATTCACTACCTTCCAGCTTCGAGGAGCCGCCTATGAGTGGTGGCGCACCTATGAGTTAGATAGTCCAAATGAGGCTGCTTCACTGACTTGGACTCAGTTTTCAGATCTGTTCCTGAGAGAGTATGTTCCTCAGAGCCTCAAGGATGCATGGCGCACAGAGTTTGAGCATTTGCGCCAGGGTACTATGACTGTCTCAGAGTATGCTGTCCGTTACACTAGTTTGGCTAGACATGCCCCAACCTTGGTTTCTACTGTTCGTGAGAGGGTTCACTGGTTTATTGAGGGCCTTATTCCCAAAATCAGGTCTAGCATGGCTCGTGAGTTGGAGATGAATATTTCTTATCAGCAGGTGGTGAGCATTGCTAGGAGGATTGAGGGTATGCATGCTAGGGAGAGAGAGGAGAGAGAGGCCAAGAGGTCTTAAGAGCCAGGCCATTTCTCTGGTGCCCATGCCCTAGCTGCAGGTCGTCATGGTAGGGGTTATATGAGTCGCCCTTCCAGCTCCTCTTAGACCTCAAGAGCCTTATTATGCACCTTCGGTAACTAGCGCGCCTCTTGCGCGGGGTGCTTTCAGAGGTCAGCCCAGCAGACCTGGTCCGAGCCAGTCACAGCCACCACGTCCTCCCAAAGCTTGTTTTGAGTGTGGTGATACACGCCATATGGTGAGGGATTGCCCCAGACTTTGGAGGGGTGCACCTCCATAAACTTGTGAGCCACAGCGTGCCCCACAGAGTTCTTAGGCTATAGTTACAGCTCCAGTTGCTACCCCACCTACTCAGCCAGCTAAAGGTGGAGGTCGAGGAGGTAGAGGTCGCCCTAGAGGGGGAGGCCAGGGCAGGTACTATGCCCTTCCTGCCCGTACCGAGGCTGTTGCCTCCAATTCTGTCATCACAGGTATTATACTGGTTTGTCACAGAGATGCATCAGCTCTATTCGATCCGGGCTCCACTTATTTTTCTGTGTTTTCTTATTTTGCTCCGCATTTGGGTGTACCTCGGGATTCTTTGAGTTCCCCTGTTTATGTTTCTACTCCTGTGGGAGATTTTTTTGTTGTGGATCACATTTATCGGTCGTGCTTGGTTGCTCTTAGTGGTTTTGAGACCAGAGCCGACTTATTGTTACTCGGCATGGTAGATTTTGATATTATCTTGGTCATGGACTGGTTGTCGCCCCATTATGCTATTCTTGATTGTCACGCCAAAACTGTGATGCTGGCTATGCTAGGTGTACTGCGTATTGAGTGGAGGGGTACTTTAGATCACACTCCCAGTAGAGTTATTTCTTTCCTTAAGGCTCAACATATAGTTGAGAAGGGTGTGATGCGTATCTAGCTTACGTGAGAGATGTCAGCATTAATACCCGTTCTATTGATCAATCCCTGTAGTACGAGATTTTCCGATGTGTTTCCAGCTGATTCTGGGCATGCCACCTAATATAGATATTGATATGGCATTGATCTGTTGCTGGGCACACAGCCAATTTCCATTCATCCGTATCGTATGGCTCCTCTTGAGTTGAAGGAGTTGAAGGATTAGTTACATGAATTGCTTGATAAGGGTTTTATTCGGCCTAGTGTATCACCTTGGGGTGCTCCTGTATTGTTTGTGAAGAAAAAAGATGGTTCTATGCGTATGTGTATTGATTATCGCTAGTTGAACAAGGTTACAGTGAAGAATATTTATCCTTTGCCTCGCATTGATGATCTGTTTGACCAGCTTTAGGGTGCACAGGTGTTTTCTAAGATTGACTTGCGCTCAGGTTACCATCAGTTGAATATTCGGGAGCCAGATATCCCGAAGACTGCCTTCAGGACTCGGTATGGTCATTACGAGTTCCTTGTTATGTCTTTTGGGCTGACCAATGCCCCAGCGGCCTTTATGCACTTGATGCACAGTGTGTTCCGGCCATATCTTGACTCGTTCGTCATTGTCTTTATTGATGATATTCTTGTATACTCCCGGAGTCGGGAAGATCATTAGCAGCACCTGAGGACAGTGCTTCAGACTTTGAGGGAAAAGAAGTTATATGCAAAGTTCTCGAAATGTGAGTT
>NC_031994.1:69803615-69810369 GCF_001879085.1 Nicotiana attenuata
AAGGATCTATCTTATGTTGAGGAGCCAGTGGCAATATTGGACAAACAGGCCAAGGAGGCGACCTGGGAGACCGAGCAGGATATGCGCAGCCAGTACCCTCATCTTTTCACTACTTCAAGCATGTCTTTGTGCTCGTTCGAGGACGAACGAATGTTTAAGTGTGGGAGGATGTAACGACCCGGCCGGTCATTTTTGGAATTTGCGCCCCGATCCCCTATTAACTACTTTCCCCAAGTTTATTTCTGCCATTTCGATTGGCCGGGATGTTCGGTTTTGAGTTTCGGAGAGTTTTGAGACACTTAGTCCCTAAATGAGAGCTTACGTGTTGGAAAGTTGACCGTAGTCAGAACGGTGTGAAGACGGTCTCAGAATGGAAATCCGATAGTTCCGTTAGCTCCGTTAGGTGATTTCGAGTTTAGGCGCGTGTTCGGATTGTGTTTTGGAGGTCCGTAGCTAATTTAGGCTTGAAATGCCGAAAGGTCGAATTTTGAAGTTTCCAATTCGACAGTGAGATTTTGACCCGAGGGTCGGAATGGAGAGTTGCAGTAGTTCCGTTATGTCATTTAGGATGTGTGCAAAATTTCAGGTCATTCGGACGAGGTTTGGTTAGGTTTTTGATCTAAAGCGTGTTTTGTTGGAATTTGAAGTTCTTAGGCTTAAATCATTGGTTAATTCGAGTTTCCGACGTTGTTTTAGGTGGTTTAGGGGTTGGTACAAGTTTGAATGAGGTATTAGGTGTTATTGGTGCTTTTGGTTGAGGTCCTGGGGGCCTCGGGATGTTTTCGGGTGGTTGACGGAAAGATTTTTGAAGTTGAGAGATGGCATATTTTTGCTGCTTCTAGTATTTTCGCATCTGCGGTTTTGGAACCGCAGATGCGGTACCGCAGATGCGGCTAAGGAAACCGCAGAAGCGGGTTTAGGGTGGTTCAGCAGCTTCCGCAGATGCGGTGGATTTTTCGCAGAAGCGGAACCGCATCTGCGAGATCAAGACCGCACATGCGGAAATTTGAGTCCTTAATGAAAGCCGCAGAAGCGGCACATGTTCCGCAGAAGCGGGATCGCAGATACGGTCCCTTGACCGCAGAAGCGGAAATCACTGGACTGAAATATGAAATTCGAAGGTTTAGTTTCAAAAGTTAGAAAAATCAAATTGGAGCTCGGGAGAGGGCGATTTTGAGAGGGATTTGAAGAGGAGATCATTGGGTAATGTTTCTTTAATCCTTTCTAGTTATATTCCATCAATCTATAGTTAATTTTATCATTTCAATTCGGATTGGGGATCAAAAATTGGGAAAAATTGGAAGAAACTTCTTAGACCGAATTATTGAGTTTTGAGTGGGTGTTTGATCTCCGATTTGGGAGATTTTTGTATGGTTAGACTCGTGAGAGTGCGGGGGTTCTGAAAATATAAAATTTATCCGATTCCGAGATGTTGGCATGGGGGCGTTTTGGTCATTTTACCTAAATTCGCGTCTTAGCTTTAAAGTTAATAGTAGAATCAGTTGCTTGAGATGTTATTTACGATATTTAATTGAATTGAGTAGATTTGGGCCATTTGGAGTCGGATACTCGTGGCAAAGGCGTGGTTTCGGGTTAACTTGCCTTGTTCGAGGTAAGTGGCTTGTCTAACCTTGTGTGGGGAACCTTCCTCTTAGGTTTGATATATTTGGTAATTGAAATGCCTTTTACGTGAGGTGACGAGTGCGTACTTGTGCAAATTGTTGGAAATCCGGCTTTTCTTAAGTACTTATTAGTATGTTCTTCTCCTGCTTTTATTACTTGTACTATTAAGCCTGTTGTTAGCTTAGGAAAGCATGTCTACGTGATTTAATTGGTTTAAATTTTCAATCTGTTTACCTGAACCCTGTGTAGTATGCTAGGCTAGAATTATTGGTTGCCTTAATATGAAATTTCCCTTCTCTTAATATTTTCTTGCTGCTGTGGTATATTTACATTGGGACTACGGATGTGGGACTCCGGTAGCTTCCCCCTTGTCTGTTTACTTTGGGACTACGGGTTAGATTCCCGGTAGATCCCCCTGCACGTTTACTTTGGGACTACGGGTTAAATTCCCGGTAGATCCCCCTGCACAGTTATGGAACTACGGGAATGCACCCGGTAGATTTCCCCCAGTACTGGGTATTTATATTTGGGGACTACGGATCAGGATTCCGGTAGATCCCCCGCGCATTGATAGTTGGACTACGAGACAGGATCCCGGGAGATCCATCGAACATATATATGATGGACTACGGGACGGTATCCCGGGAGATCCACTAGATAGTTGTAATTGGGACTACAGGACGGTATCCTGGAAGGTGCCCCGGTTGTTACCTCTGTGTTGAGCTGTATTTCTTTCCGTGGTTTGTTGTCTCTGTTCTAGTTGTTGTTGTTCTTTCAATTCTATGTTATTTCTTATTGTTGCACTTATTTATACTGTTTTTATTTCACACTGTTAACCCTTATATTTTATTTAACCTCAGTAGGGCCCTAACCTTCCTTGTCACTACCCGACCGAGGTTAGGCTTGGCACTTACTAAGTACCGCTGTGGTGTACTCATGCCCCTTCTGCGCATGTTTTTCATGTGCAGATCCAGGTACTTTCGCTCAGCCTTATCATCCTTGAGGCGAGGCGCTTCTGTAGAGACTTTGCATCCGCAGACCGAGGAGTCCCTTTCTATTCTCGCTTTTAAGTATTAGCCCTTCTGTATTTCTTTTTTTTGATTAGACAAATCTGGAGTTAGACCTTGTTAGATATTCAAAGGCTTGTGGTTTCATGAGATTCCGGGTTTGGGATATTGTACTTGGTTTGAGAATGTTGTGTTGTATATGCCGAGTGGCATTATAACTATTGTTTCCATTCAGTATTTTGTTTTTGATTATTCCTTCCGCAAGTTTAGTTTATTTTTCCGCACTTGTTAGGCTTACTTGGTCATAGAGACTAGGTGTCGTCACGACAGTTCACGGAGGGCGAACTGGGGTCGTGACAAGTTGGTATTAGAGCCCTAGGTTCATAGGAGTCATGGATCACAAGCCAGTTTATTAGAGTCTCGCTGATCGGTACGGAGACGTCTGTACTTATCTACGAGAGGCTATGTAACTGTTTGGAAATTTCACTTCATTTGAGTTCCTTGTCGTGCGAGATTTTTGATATCCCAATTCTAAACTTCTGTCTTTCTATTCTCTCAAGATGGTGAGGACACGTGCTACTCGAGATGGCCAGGCACCAAAGCCCCCTACTGGAGCCGTCAGAGGCCGGGGCCGGGGTATAGGCCGAGGATGCGCTCGTGGTGCAGCCAGAGCACCCGCGCGAGCTGCCGCCGAGGTACCACCAGCAGTACCAGCCGGAGTCCAGGCACCGGATACGTCTGCCACTACTACTCCAGTACTCCAGGAGACTTTGGCACAGTTTATGAGCATGTACACCACTTTGGCTCAGGCAGGGTTGCTTCCCCTTGCTGCACCCACATCCTAGGCCGGGGGAGGAGCGCAGACTCCCGCCGCCCACACTCCTGAGCAGCGAGTACATGTTGTCAGGTCCCAGGGGTTATTCCTGCGCTGCCTGCAGTGCCAGTTCAGCCCGAGGATAGGGCAGCCGCTTTAGAGGATGAGCAGCGGAGACTTGAGAGGTTCAAGAAATATGATCCTCCTGTATTCAGTGAGTTAGCATCAGAGGATGCCTTGGGATTTTTGGAGGAGTGCTACCGTATTCTCCGCACTATGGGCATATCAGGATCGAGCGGGGTTTCCTTCACTACTTTCTAGCTTCGAGGAGCCGCATATCAATGGTGGTGTGCTTACGAGTTAGACAGTCCGGATGAGGCAGCTTCCCTAACTTGGACTCAGTTTTCAGATATGTTCCTGAGAGAGTATGTTCCTCAGAGCCTTACGGACGCATGGCGCACAGAGTTTGAGCAATTGCGCCAGGATACTATGACTGTCTCAGAGTATACTGTCTGTTTCACCAGCTTGGCTAGACATGCACCAGCCTTGGTTTCTACTGTTCGCGAGAGGGTTCACCGGTTTATTGAGGGGCTTATTCCCAGCATCAGATTTAGCATGGCTCGCGAGTTGGAGATTGATATTCATTATCGGCAGGTGGTGAGCATTGCTAGGAGGATTGAGGGTATGCATGCTAGGGACAGAGAGGAGAGGGAGGCCAAGAGGTCTCGAGAGTCGGGCCATTATTCTGGTTCCCGTTCCCCAGCTGCAGGTCATCATGGTAGGGGTGATATAGGTCGCCCCGTTCATTCAGCTCTTCCAGCAGCCAGTGGTATTCCAGCTCCACCTAGGCCTCAGGAGCCTTATTACGCACCTCCAGTCTCTAGTGCGCCTCCTGCACGGGGTGCTTCCAGTGGTCAGTCCAGCTGACCTGGCCCGAGCCAGTCACAGCCGCCACGTCCTCCCAAAGCTTGTTTTGAGTATGGTGACACACGCCATATGGTGAGGGATTGCCCCAGACTCAGGAGGGGTGCACCTCCGCAAACTTCTCAGCCACAGCGTGTGCCGCAGAGTTTCCAGGCTATGATTCTAGCACCAGTTACTACCCTTCCTGCCCGTACCAAGGCTGTCGCCTCCGATCCTGTCATCGCAGGTATTATCCCTATCCGTCGTAAAGATGCATTGGTTCTATTCGATCCAGGCCCCACCTATTCTTATGTGTTTTCTTATTTTGCCCTGCCTTTGGGTGTGCCTCGGGATTCTTTGAGTTCCCCAGTTTATGTTTCTACTCCTATGGGAGATTATCTTGTTGTGGACCGCGTTTACCGGTTATTTTTGGTTATTCTTAGTGGTTTTGAGACCAGAGCCGACTTATTGTTGCTCAGCATGGTTGATTTTGATATTATTTTGGGCATGGACCGGTTGTCGCCCCATTATGCTATTCTTGATTGTCACGCCAAAACCGTGACACTGGCCATGCCAGGTGTACCGCGTATTGAGTGGAGGGGTAATTTAAGTCACACTCCCAGTAGAGTTATTTCTTTCCATAAGGCTCATCGTATGGTTGAGAAGGAGTGTGACGCGTATCCAGCTTATGTGAGAGATCTCAGTATTGATACCCCTACAGTTGATTTAGCCCCAGTTTTGATATTGCCTACTAGTTCGGGGTCTTATGCTGTCTATTGTGATGCCTCGAGAGTTGGCCTTGGAGCGGTATTGATGCAGGACGGTAGGGTGATTGCCTACGTGTCCAGACAGTTGAAGATATATGAGAAGAATTATCCTGTCCATGATCTTGAGTTAGCTGGCATTGTTCATGCCTTGAAGATCTGGCGTCATTACTTGTATGGTGTGCCTTGTGAGATATATACTGATCACCGGAGTTTGCAACATCTGTTCAAGCAGAAGGACCTTAATTTGCGATAGAGGAGATGGCTAGAGCTGCTGAAGGATTTTGACATCACTATCTTGTATCACCCGGGCAAGGCCAATGTGGTGGATGATGCTTTGAGCCACCGGGCAGAGAGTTTGGGGAGTTTGGCTTATCTACCAGCAGCAGAGAGGCCTATGGCGATGGATGTTCAGGCCGTAGCCAGCCAGTTTGTGAGATTGGATCTTTCGGAGCCTAGTCGGGTTCTAGCTTGTGTGGTCTCTCGGTCTTCCTTGTTTGACCGTATCCAGGAGCGTCAGTTTGATGACCCTCATTTGCTTGTCCTCAAGGACAAAGTGTTGCCTGGCGATGCTCGAGATGTGACTATAGGTGATGGCGGAGTATTGAGGATGCGGGGTCGAGTTTGTGTACCCAATGTTGATGGGCTTCGGCAGTTGATTCTAGAGGAGGCCCACAGTTTGAGGTATTCCATTCACCCGGGTGCCGCGAAGATGTATCAGGATTTGAGGCAGCACTACTGGTGGATTCAGATGAAGAAGGATATAGTTGGGTTTGTAGCTTGGTGCCTTAATTGTCAGCAGGTGAAGTATGAGCACCAGAGACCGGGTGGATTGCTTCAGCAGATAGAGATTCCGGAGTGGAAGTGGGAGCGGATCGCCATGAACTTCGTATCGGTGCTCCCACGGACTTTGAAGAAGTTCGATGCCATTTGGGTTATTGTGGATCAGTTGGCCAAGTCCGCGCATTTCATCCCTGCGTGTACTACCCACTCCTCAGAGCGGTTGGCGGAGATTTATATCCGAGATATTGTCCGTCTGCATGGTATTCCAGTTTCCATCATTTCAGACAGAGGTAATCAGTTCACATCGCGGTTCTGGAGAGCCACACAGTAGGAGTTGGGTACTCGGGTGGAGTTGAGTACAGCATTTCACCCTCAGACGGACGGACAGTCCGAGCGCACTATTCAGATCCTTGAGGATATGCTCCGTATGTGTGTGATTGAGTTTGGAGGTTCTTGGGATCAGTTCTTGCCATTGGCGGAGTTCGCCTACAACAACAGCTATCAGTCCAGCATCCAGATGGCACCGTACGAGGCCTTATATGGTAGGCGATGTAGATCTCCGATGGGCTGGTTCGAGCCAGGTGAGGCCAGATTATTAGGCACAGACTTGGTTCAGGATGCTTTGGAGAGAGTCAAGGTGATTCAGGATAGACTCCGTACAGCCCAGTCCAAACAGAAGAGTTACGTGGACTGGAGGGTTCGTGATGTTTCCTATGTGGTTGGAGAGCGGGTTCTGCTTCGGGTTTTGCCTATGAGGGCATTATGAGATTTGGGAAGAAGGGGAAGTTGAGTCCGAGGTTTATTGGCCCTTTTGAGTTATTGAGGCGTGTTGGGGAGGTTGCTTACGAGCTTGCCTTACC
>NC_031994.1:69825855-69841091 GCF_001879085.1 Nicotiana attenuata
GATCTGAACTATCATAGTAAGGCTCCACATCACCTCCTAATTTGTCTCTCATATTTTTTTGGGTTGATCTATGTTCTCATAACCTTCATCAACTCCAACTTCACCTAAAAATCCATCAGGTTTTTCCTTCCTAAGTTTTCTCCTATTCTTTTGTCTATATTTCTTCAGATCTTCTTTAACAACCCTCAACTCTTCATGGACATCACTTCCGTAATCAAATGATCTCTCAGATTCATCACCAGATGCCATTTCTTCTTCTTCTCCAGTAGGTCCTACCTGTTGAGGATCAACAGCAATGTCCTCTACATCATCAGCAACAGCAGATTCTTCTTCCTCTGAAGAGGAAGTCCAATCTATGGGTGAACCCTCTTCTTGAGTGGTATTCAAAGGAGTAGGTAACCCTAGATTTGGATTTGCAGCAGTAGTATTTAAAGGAGGACCACATGGAACAAAAGATTCCCTATTGTCTTGTTGTGTGCTAGAAGATGCATTAAAAGGCTCACCCACGTGGCTTATTTGGCTACCCTCTATAGCATTCACCTCCTCAAATTGTGAGTCAGAAGAGACAAAAATGTCTATTGTGTCCCCATCGTTTAATAACATAGCAAGGTCCATTAAATCCCTATTTTTTGTTAATTCAACCAAATTGGTTTTTCTTTGATTTTGATGCTAAATTCGTTGTTAAAGGTGTTAATTTGGCGATTTGATAGCACAAATAAGTCCATATGATGTCTTTGGGTTAGTATGCATGTTCGGTTTGGAGCCCCGAGGGCTCAGGTTAGTTTAGGATGGGTTTTGGGATGTTTTTAAACTTAGAAAAGTTGCAGGTTTTGCTGTCTCAGGTGCACAGAGGTTTTGTTCTTCGCATTCGCGTGGTTCCNTATCTGACAATGGCTTGTGTTCCTTAATTGATTTTTTTCTTTACTCGTATAATCCCAGGCTGTCTTCTACGCCCTTAGGTAGATTAAAACCTTTATTGTTATCTGTATTTCAAGTTCCTTTATATCCGAGCATTACTCTATGTGCTTTTCTGCTGTAGAGAATTTCTATTGGTTATCTATTTGCTTCAATTCTGGAAATTTGGCTTGCCAATGATTATCCTGTTGATTCAGCAAAGGCATTCGTCAGGAGATACTTCTTTCAAGCGTAAGTATACCTCTTGAGATTATGGATCATGTGCTGCTTGGTTCGTTCATGGTTTATTTTAATATTTTTTGTTGGTGATGCACATGGTTGAATTGTTTGTTTTTCTTAATCAGTGTCTTCCTTGGTCGAGAATATCACACGTGTCTGTTCAAGATTTTTGTAGTGCTCAAAATTTTGTAGTTGCAGCAGAATATTTATCCATACGTTTGTGGATGAACTAGTACTCTTGAGAATCTGTAAATGATATCACTTGTTCTTGCGGGAAAAGATCTATGATACTCCAAGGACTTCATGAAGTGCACAACAACACTATAGTGATTCAAATGGCTATCCATCAGTTATAGGGAAATACTGCTGGTTGGCATTTGTTATCTTCCTATGTTCATTTTACTTTTTAGTTCTTATATAGCAATCCTTTGACCAGATCAGTCAAATCAAAATCTCCTTTCTTTAGTTTTGCCTGTTTAGCTTTTCAGTGGATATTTTTTCCTGAGACATACATGGTCCAGTACATGATGACCTTTAGCTTTTTGCTTGTCCAGATATATGGGTCCACGCAATAGTAAAATTTTTCATAGTAGCTATAAGGAATAATGAGATCCCAAATCTGATTAATTACACCTTTATGCCAATTAAAAAATTGTAAATTTATGAAGAAGATTAAACTAGCCACAAAGTTTTCTGTACATGATAATGCCACTTATTTTGAGAAGCTTTTCCTTCTTTTTCTGCTAATATACTTCTCAATATGCAGGGTGGCTGGAACCTTAATTGGTTTATCTTACCTTATTTTGCTGTATGGCCTCTATGTTCCAGATTGGTTCTTTGAAATATCAAGTCTTAACATGGAATCACCAGTTTCAGGATATGAATTGAGTACTCAAACTGTAAGAATCTTTCTGAACTGCTCCAAGATTTTACTGTTCTCTGGTATAATCTTCTGGTGGCTATTAAACACCATTCTTTTTGTGCACCAGACATCTGTTAAGTTTTGTCACTCTACATGCCTTATGTTAAGTTTCCTAGAAATCTGAGTCTTCACTTAGTTATTAATTGGCTTATTTTGGGAGGTCTGTGCCCTTGGTTTGAGAGAGAGAGAGAGAGAGAGAGAGAGAGAGAGAGAGAGAGAGAGAGAGAGAGAGAGAGAGAGAGACTCTTGTTCTTACTTTAGGTCCTGATATCTATGTTTAACAGGTTAACTGTGGAGTGAGGGGCAGTCTTGATCCTCCTTGCAATGTGGTTGGTCTGATTGATAGGCTTCTTCTTGGTGAAAAACACCTTTATCAACGTCCTGTCTACAGAAGAACCAAGGTTCTTTATGACCTTAATTGTCTGCAAACTCTGATTTGGTGGATTTGAACTTTACATTTCTGTTCTCATCATCTGGCTCGTGCTGATAATTTTCTGTCGGCAGGAATGCAGCGTCAACTCTCCTGATTATGGACCTCTACCATCAAATGCACCTGGATGGTGCCTTGCTCCATTTGACCCTGAAGGAATGTTAAGGTAAATATGCTCTTTTCCCTGTGCACACTTCTCCAGCAGATTGCGTCCAGCTTAATTTTGTTAGCTAGAGCCTAGGTACACAATCGAAACAGCTTTTTTTTGACGCGATTTGCTTTTTTGAGATATTAATTCATAAAGGCCGATTGATAAATCTCTGCACTTGTTAGATGTGTAAAGTAGCATATTCTTTTGCTGTACCATTTGTTTTACGTATGTTTGGAGGCTCCTTTTTCTTTTTCATGTAAATCAAATTAAATATGAGCCACATTGTCAGCTAGCACATTCTGTTCCTTTGCTTTACTTTAATTGCTTCCAGCTCATGTCCTTTTCTTTTCTTATTGAAACTATTCAGTTCTTTGATGGCCGCCATTACATGCCTTGTGGGCTTGCATTTCGGCCACATTCTTGTGCATGTTAAAGTAAGAAAGAGATGATACTCTTTTGAAACATTTGCTAACTATAGAATTGCTTGTTGTATTTTGTTGCATCCTCTCTCTCATATAAATACATCTTTGCTGTAGGGTCACATGCAGAGGGTAATCTTTTGGTCCGTATTTTCTGTCTTTCTAACAATTGTAGGATATGTGTTGGAGCTTGCAGGTATGCTGTTTAATGGGTGATGGTGGGTTGAATTTTATTTTCAAGACATGTTTGCTTTATAGCTGATGCTTACAGCACATTTTTTATGTTCCAGGTGTTCCTCTTTCTAAACCTCTTTACACATTGAGCTATATGTTCATCACGGCTGGAGTATCCGGTTTGCTCTTAGTAGTTCTTTATTACCTTGTGAGTCTGACTAGATTTTCCGGTTATCTTCTCTATTTATGAAATTAATCCTTTTGTGATATTAATTTTCCGAAAAATGATATGTACCAAAAGTGAGAAATTCTCTTGCATTGTGATATTGATTAAAGAAAGTACCAGCTTGATACTTTATTTAATAAAATCTTTACCTTTTAAAAAAAAAAGAGTTTGATGATATTAACATACTGTTTCAGATGCTCTACTTAATGAAAAAGCGCCTGGTAGGTTAATAAATGGAATTAAATTGAAGTTCACAACATGAGAGTACCTTTATTAATACAACAACAATAAACCCGGTGAATTCCCACAACTCACAAGTGGAGTCTAGGGAGGGTAGAGTGTACACGGACCGTACCCTTACCCTCGGAGGGCAGAGAGGTTGTTTCTGAATAGACCCTCGGCTAAAGAAAAGATGAAAAAGAAGCCGTGGAAACAAGCAGTAACAACAACAAGATATTAAGAAAACGAAGCGAGAGATTGCAATCGAACAGTAGGTAGTAATAGCAATATAAGAATAAAAAGAAACCATACTAACACTAATACTACCGGTATGGGAAAGAAAATGGAAAACGCTCGATTACCTACTAACCTTCTACCCTGATTCTCGACCTCCACATCCTCCTATCAAGGGTCATGTCCTCGATAAGCTTAAGATGCGTTATTTCCTGCCTAATCACCTCTCCCAGTACTTCATTGGCCTACCTCTTGCTCTCCTTATACTCCCCCCCCCCCCCCAAGGTCAACCTTTCACATCTCCTAACTGAGGCATCTACGCTTCTCCTCGTCACATGCCCGAACGATCTCAGCCTCGCCTCCTGCATGTTATCCTCCACGGGGTCCACTCCCACCTTTTCCCTTTTCCTGATTAACTTCATTCCTAATCTTATCTAACCTGGTATGCCCGCACATCCATCTCAACATCTTCATCTCAGCTACTTTAATCTTCTGGACATGAGAGTTCTTGACTGGCCAACACTTTGCCCCATACAACATAGTCGGTATAACCACCATTTTATAGAACTTACCTTTAAGTTTTAGTGGTACATTCTTTTTTGATAATGTCACGACCCCGGTTCGCCGTCCGTGAACCATCGTGACGGCACCTAGTCTCTACGACTAGGTAAGCCTAAATTGCGGAAAAGAAACCAAAAATTTGCGGAAGTAAAACAATTTAAAACAGGAATAAGAAATAACCAGTGTGTAAATGTGCCGCTCGGCAAACACCATATTTAACGCTCAAAACCAACACATAAATCCAAGACCAGGAAACCCATGAATCACAAGCTAAGAAGTACTACACAGCTCTAACTCCAGAATGTCTAACAAGAACTGAAAAATACAAAAGGGCTAGTACTAAACAGCAAGAATAGAAAGAGACTACTCGGTCTGCGGACGCGGCAGATATACCTTGAAGTCTCTACAGAAGCGCCTCGCCTCAAGGATGATAAGACTGAGCGAAAGTACCTGGAGCTGCACATGAAAAACATGCGCAGAATGGGCATGAGTACACCACAGCGGTACTCAGTAAGTGCCAAGCCTAACTTCGGTTGGGTAGTGACGAGGAAGGTCAGGGCCCTACTGAGGTTAAACGAAATATAAGGGTTAATAGTGTGAAATAAACAGTGTAAATAAGTAACACAAGATATAAAGGACAGCAACGACTATCACAGAGGCAAGTAAAACACAGTAAGAGAATACAGCTCAGCTCCAAGATAACAATCGGGGATCTCCCAGGATACCGTCCTGTATTCCCCAAATATAATACCATATCCAGTGGATCTCCTGAGTGCAGTCCCGTAGTCCAACTCATAAATGTGCAGGGGAATCTCCTGGAATGCAATTCCGTAGTCCCAAAGTAAACATACAGGGGAGCTCTCGGGATACCGTCCCGTAGTCCCAAAGTAAACATAGAGGGGAGCTCCCGCGATACTGTCCCGTAGTCCCAAAGTAAAAGTGCAGGGGGATCTCCCAGAATACCGTTCCGTAGTCCCAAAGTAAACATGCAGCAACAACAAGAATTCAATCCAATCAATTTCATATCAAAGTGAAGCAGGTAATCCTAGCCTAGCATGGTTTTGGGATATAGATGTTCTAATATAGTGTTGTGACTTTACAGGAGTCAGGCTTGTATGCAGATGAAAATGGCCTCTTTTTCATGGAGACCTCTGCCAAAACTGCTGTGAATGTCAATGATATTTTCTATGAAATAGGTATCTTGCATTGCTTTTCTCATTTTCCTTTTGTTGCTCTTTTTGTTTTTCATTTATTTCTGATGGTATACCGAGAGCAGGCAATATAATTATGCATCCATGTTTTTGAATCTTAATGGTATAAGTCAAATGTAGTTTTACCTTCACTAGTTGTCATCTTGTGCTTATCCTGTTATATCTGTTTTTTTCCTACGGATGTTGCATTCTGTTTACTTATATTATTTTGGCATTACCGCATTGACAACATTTAATCATTATAAAATCTAAAAGCCATAAGATAGGCTTATTATTGAACCTGCACCCAAAGGGTTGAAGTGCTGCCCAAGTGACTCGAGCCAGAGCACTCAGATCTCGCTACATCTAGCTTTAAAGCTTAAACACACTTATTCGCTTGAGCCTCAGTTTACCCATACCATAGTTTTCAACTCATCCTCTAGTGCCTCGGTGCTTAGTTTGTCACTTTCTAAGATTCAACTTGTTTGAAAGTATTGTCCTTCCCTTCATGTCGTTTGGTGTGAAGAGAGGAAAATAATTCACATTTTCCTTCTATTTTCCGTTACTTTTCAGTTGGAAAAGCTTGAAGAAATAACTTTTTCCGTTTGACCATTTTCGCAACAAACATTTTTATGAGATCTTACAGAATTCTATCGTGGGAATTTACCTGTGTTATGATAAAAAAGAGCTATAGTTTATGGGATTTTCCGGTGGAATTTTGGAAGTGTGTGAGGAGAGCAGGTTTGGAGTGGTTGACTGGATTGTTTAATGTTATTTTTAAGGCGAAGAGGATGTCGGATGAGTGGAGGTGGAGTACGGTGGTTCCATTGTATAAGAACAAAGGTGATATCCAGAGTTGTAACAATTATAGGGGTATCAAATTACCGAGTCATACCATGAAAGTGTGGGAGAGGGTGGTTGAAGGAGCGTGTGGATGACAGTGTCTGTATCCCACAACCAGTTCGGGTTCATGCCGGGTCGTTCTACTACAGAAGCTATACACCTTGTTAGGTGGAACTGTACAGAGAGAGGAAGAAGGANGGAAAACAGTTAATAGGGGATCGGGGCGTTAATTCTTAAGACGATCGGCCGGGTCGTCACATCCTCCTACACTTAAACATTCGTTCGTCCTCGAACGAGCATAGAGACATACCTGAAGTGAAGCTGCTCATGGCGCAAACTGCTGAGCGACGCGCTAGAGTTCAAAACGACCGGTTGGGTCGTTACATTCTCTCCCACTTAAACATAGGTTCGTCCTCGAACGTGCTAAGAACTGTGTTGGAGTTGTCCGAAATCACTGTTTAACACCTCGCGCACCTACCCGTGCTACCACAACTCAGCTGGGTACCCTAGCTCGATCAATCTGAAGATATCCTTTTCCACTTAAGCAAATAAGCCTTAGAGCCCAATTCCTACATCCAGAATTCTCTGCCAGGCCTGTCCCAACATACGCTCACCGTATCAATAACTATCCGCAGCGCCAAAACATGACTGCATACCTTAGCTGAATTCACACCTTGCACCACTTTACTCACAGGACCACAATAACATTCTCTGATCAAATTAGTCGAAATCCCACGAATCTGATGCTCCCATTGCACCTCATGACCTACATAGGTCTTGCTCTAACTCTTACCATACCGCCAAGACGGAAGAGGTGTGTAGAAATTCATACCCAACTGCCGAATCAACAAATCATTGGATCTATACTCCTGATAAGAACCATCACCTCATTCTGAACCAAATAATGGTCTTAGCTCCTTAATATACTTCTCATAATCAGATTGCACTGATCCTAAATCCAATGATCTCGTCTCACCCAGTACGAACCGCTCAAGCAATAAGCCACCCCGGACATGATCAAAAGTCTCATATGATGCCACAATGTGCCAATAGGCTATGAACTCGAACGTGACAAATGGAAAACGAACTCTAGAAGGAACTACTCAACTCACGCACTAATATGAACTTTCGTTAGAGAATAGGAAGTAAGGCTTACAAAAGAAATAGCATATAGAAAACTGTACTCAATATCACACTGTTGCGGCGTGCAACCCGATCCAAATAACATACCCATGGCGGCGTGCCACCCGATCCACATATAGAATTCACATAAGGAGATATACATCGAGCTAAACTGCTCATTATAACAAAATTCCGAATATCGGTCACAAGCACGCTAAGTGCATAATACCATCCCTGGGGAGACATATAGTGCCATAGGCTACAAAACTCAAACACAACTGAGGTGCGATATACGATCTGAATCTCGAGAGCCATCCTGCTCATATAACATCATCTCTAAGCGGAACCTCAACACATACGAAATTCATCAAGCCGTCTCACAACTCATACGGCGCAATATATCATTTCATGAAATAGCTGACGACGAAATAGTACCCCGACTACTTGTCCAAAGGAGCGCATTGCTGAAATAAACACATCTGGCCTGATATAGAGCCCATATTCACATTTAGATCCATCCACGGACCTCAAGCTGATTCTGATCACACTGAACTAGGCTAATAACTTTTCGAAGGTCCATAATAACCCCCTTTTTCTCATAACACACGAGAACTATCATCATAACCGGGGCAATCCTCCACGGTCCACAAGCCGAGTGCCCTCCAAGCATAAATTCTCAAATGAATGATATCACCACCGTCTTCATACTTGGTTTAAATCTTCAATCAATCAAGTGACTACATGCCACACTTATACAATCTTCCTGTGGGGCACGCTCCCACGACCTTCCATAACAGACAACAAATATGCGTATCCATACCACCAGCCGCACTAACACTGAGAAAGCGTTCAAGAATCCATAACCAGGAGGCAAGGCCTTTTTCACAAAACACCGATCTCAGGTGACGCTGAAGACGATACCCACTTACTTTAAACATCGAAACTTCTTTACTGCTCATTCGAGCTCGCGACATCCTTGTCAACACCGAACTGCAACCTTGATCCTCACTTCAAATTCCATACCACACACTGCACCAACATGCCAATATACGATAGAACACGATTTTTCATCATAACTCTGTAACCACTAATAGATTAACACTTCATCATATAAAACTTTTCACTTAACTCACTTCAGGAGAATCATAGCAACACACAGGTGATTTTTTTTTTTTATAACCGTAGAATATGCAAATCTCTAAGTAGTGGTCTAAGCCATCATAGCCCTTCCGGGATCCGCCTACACATGACAGGCCATAACAATGGAATACTTCTGAATAACATCAATTACGGCGGTCGACAAACCTCACACGTGTCGTCACAAATCACTTGCATAACTTGATCACGTTAAAGGAAAAGATCACTACCACCAATATGCCAATTCAACTATGGCTAACCAATCTATCTCCTCCCAAATTAATTCTTGATTGCCTTAGAAATAATAATAATTCCATTCAACACATAACACACTCCATCCGCACTCATCCCGAGTGACCTTGAATCACGAGACCATGCTGTCTCAAGTCCCACGAACCATTTCATACCTCCCAAATGCTACACTGCGAGTCAAAAATCATAGAACATTATGTGCCTCTTCTCATAAGCTGCTACAAAGCTTGATTCTTAACCGTAGGCTCGAAATCATTAGGCACCACGCTTTGCCCCTTTGAATCCACTAGGACCGTTGTTGAAAGCCACCCGCTCTGACTTGGCCCCGAATATAATCAACTCCATGAATTTTCTAGCACATGAATACCCTCTCGACGAAGCACCCGGCAGAATCACTTCCCTTGAAACCCGCCTCTATACAGGCATAAATCCTGAATCCAAGCTCACTCTCTAGCTGCACAAGTCCATTCACCCCTCGTGGACATCAATTAAATGTGCGGCAAAATCCTTCCAATTCAAAGTTACGTTGTATCCTCCTTCATTTCAAGTAGCTCCTTTCCGTTATATCGAATCTCCTGCCGTATAATAGCCCAATACTTCAATTTAAATGCGTAGCCCCCAATCATCAATCACTAAAATTCCCAAGTCGTTCCAAACTCTTCCTTAAGGTGCGTAGTCATCCTAGTACAAAGCCCATATGCAAATCCGCCACTCTCCCACTTTGGCGGAACTTACCCCTCTAATCGACCACTCGACTTTTGCTTCTTATCCCTGGCCTTCTAGAAATTTTAACCACCGCTTGACACTCCCCACATGTCTTTCCTCATCCTTTGCTGATCAGTTGTTGCCTTAATGAAATCTATCTTCGTAGCACTTGAACCCAACAATTTGCTGCTAACTTTAAACCTTTTCCGGAGATCATCTTTCTCGAGCCGTCGACATTAGAAACACCGATTCAATCCTGAACCACCGCACCCCGCGATATCCAACGGTCTTTTCTCCAATATTATTTCACAACATCCTACCCCAAGGGCAAATTGCAGAAGACCATAACACCGGTGAACTTAACACATACAATCGAGGACGACGACACTACATCGCAGATAAAAATTCCACCATGCTCGAATTTACCAAGTCTCGTTACTCCATCACCCCAAATCTGGACATTCATAGGCCAATTGTTTTTCCTTCGCCGGAAGTGAAATAGCATATCTCTGAATCGTGCACTGAGTAGATTTCCTTTCAACTCATTCACCGCCCCAACACGTAGGCAAGTCTCCTACCATCAAGTCAATACTGTGCGATAACCAATCGCGAGCATCATAACAACCTGTGCATAGCCTCCAAGCTCTTAGGAGCACAACTATCGAGCCGAAACGATAGTAAAATCCTTCCGCAAGGCGACGACAATAGCTCACCCAACTATACCGGGAGAAACATCCCGCACTACATCTGTAGTAACATTACAATTCTTCAATTCTCGATTTATAACAAGCGGTTCGCGTCGCGTAAGATTGAGTAGGAAGGAAACAAGGGCATAAGCCTCAAGGAATCAAGTCGCACGATGAGGAAATCAAGAAGTGGAATTTTCCTAACAGTTACATAGCCTCTCGTAGATAAGTACAGACGTCTCCGTACCGATCAGCGAGACTCTAATAAACCGGCTTGTGATCCATGACTCCTATGAACCTAGAGCTCTGATACCAACTTGTCACGACCCCGGTTCGCCCTCTGTGAACCATCGTGACGGCACCTAGTCTCTATGACTAGGTAAGCCTAAATTGCGGAAAAGAAACCAAAAATTTGCGGAAGTAAAACAATTTAAAACAGGAATAAGAAATAACCAGTGTGTAAATGTGCCGCTCGGCAAACACCATATTTAACGCTCAAAACCAACACATAAATCCAAGACCCGGAAACCCATGAATCACAAGCTAAGAAGTACTACACAACTCTAACTCCAGAATGTCTAACAAGAACTGAAAAATACAGAAGGGCTAGTACTAAACAGCAAGAATATAAAGAGACTCCTCGGTCTGCGAACGCGGCACATATACCTTGAAGTCTCTACAGAAGCGCCTCGCCTCAAGGATGATAAGATTGAGCGAAAGTACCTGGAGCTGCACATGAAAAACATGCGCAGAAGGGGCATGAGTACACCACAGCGGTACTCAGTAAGTGCCAAGCCTAACCTCGGTTGGGTAGTGACGAGGAAGGTCAGGGCCCTACTGAGGTTAAACGAAATATAAGGGTTAACAGTGTGAAATAAACAATGTAAATAAGTAACACAAGATATAAAGACATCAACGACTATCACAGAGGCAAGTAAAACACAGTAAGAGAATACAGCTCAGCTCCAAGATAACAACCGGGGATCTCCCAGGATACCGTCCTGTAGTCCCCAAATATAAATACCATATCCAGTAGATCTCCCGGGTGCAGTCCCGTAGTCCAACTCATAAATGTGCAGGGGGATCTCCCGGAATGCAATTCCGTAGTCCCAAAGTAAAAGTGCAGGGGATCTCCCGGAATACCGTTCCGTAGTCCCAAAGTAAACATGCAGCAACAACAAGAATTCAATCCAATCAATTTCATATCAAAGTGAAGCAGGTAATCCTAGCCTAGCATGGTGCACGTAATACAATTAAGGCAGTTAAGGCAAATTGAGCAATTTAGACAAGTAGACATGCTTCTCTAGGCTACAGCAGGTTTAATTTCCAAACAGTGTAAGTAAGAAAAAGGAAGAACACAATTTAAGGCTATTTTTAATGAAAAATCGGATTTCCAACAATTAGCACAAGTACGTGCTCGTCGCCTCACGTACGAGGCATTTCAATTACCACAATATCAATCCTAAGGGGAAAAGATCCCCACACAAGGTTAGACAAGCCACTTACCTCGAACCGACTCAAAATCAACCCGATACCACGTCTTTGCCACGAGTACTCGACTCCAAATGGCCCAAATTTATTCAATTCAATTGCATATCGTAAATAACACTTCAAGTAACTGATTCTATAATTAAATTCTAAGCTAATACGCGAAATTAGGTAAAATGACCAAAACGCCCCTCAGGCCCACGTCTCGGAATCGGGTGAAATTCACATTTTCGGAATCCTCATACTCTCACGAGTCTATGCATAACAAGAACACAAAAATCGGAGTTCAATTAACCCCTCAAATTCTCATTTAAAGTCTCTTAAATCCCAAACCCTAATTCTTCAATTGTTGGTCTAAATTCCATGATTTACTAGGTAGATTTCACATTAGAAACGAGTTTTAAGACCAAGAATCTTACCTCCAAGCGTTTCTCCTCGAATCCTTCTTCTATCCCCGTCAAAGAGCTCCAAAAACGATTAGAGATGTGGAAATAAACCCCCAAATCGCGGAACCTCTTTTAAAATAATGCCCAGCAGTTTCCGCATCTGCGGTCCCGCTTCTGCGGAAAATATACCGCATCTGCGGTTTCTGAAGAGATGGCCAAAATTTCGCTTCTGCGGCCACTTAGCCGCTTCTGCGGCGCCGCACCTGCAGAACCCAAACCGCAGGTGCGGTTATGACAGCACCAGCAGCTGAAGCTGCAACTTAAACTCCAAATTTTCCTCCGTCAACCATCCGAGTTCACCCCGAGGCCCCCCTGGACCTCAACCAAAGGCACCAACAAGTCACAAAACACTACCCAAACTTGTACCAATCCTTAACACACCTAAAACAACATCGAAACCTCGAATTAACCATGGATTTAAGCCTAAGAACTCCAAAATTTCTCAAAATGCGCTTTCGATCAAAAAGTCTATCAAACCTCGTCCGAATGACCTGAAATTTTGCACACACGTCCCAAATGACTTAACGGAACTACAGCAACTCTCTGAATTCCATTCCGACCCTCTGATAAAAAACTATCGAACCGGAAACTTCAAAATTCGACCTTTCGACATTTCAAGCCTAAATTAGCTACAGACCTCCAAAACACAATCCGACCACGCCCCTAAACCCGAAATCACCTAACGGAGCTAACGAAATGCTCGGATTTCCATTCCGAGGCCGTCTTCACACTGTTTCGACTACGGTCAACTTTCCAACACTTAAGCTCTTATTTGGGAACTAAGTGTCCCAAAACTCTCCGCAACTCAAAACCGAACGTCCCGGCAATTCAAAATAGCAGAAATAAACCTGGGGAAAACAGTTAATAGGGGATCGGGGCGTTAATTCTTAAGACGACCGGCCGGGTCGTCACAGATAATGTTAAAAATAACAAAGTTTTAGTGGTACATTCCTATCACACAAGACGCCGGATGCGAGCCTCCATTTCATCCACCTTGCTCCAATATGATGTGTGACATCCTCATCCATCTCCCCATTATTAATGTAAATGTATATTTGGTCATGATGCATTACAATCTTCGCTAAAGCAATGCTTGATCTGCAATCTGCGCTTCCAAATTCAATTAGATGGCTTTCTGGATGATTCCAAGACGGTGTACCAAATAATGACATTTAGATTGTGCAGAAGACTGTTATCCTGATAACTCTATGTATCTTTCAAATCATCTAGTGATTGCATTCCTGGCACTGACTTATTGGTTTTGAAGAGAAACATCTTTATTTTGACGTAGAAACCTTCTACTCCTCATAGAGTATTTGTATTGCAAGTTGGTTGGCTCCATTACAATGCTTTCTTGTAAACTACTAAATAGGAAAGGTATTCCCTTAATCTTTTATATCATTAGAGGAAAAGGATAATATTGCTGATCCAGGGCATGGAATTCGATTTGCGTTCTCTATATGGTGCAGGTTGATGTCAAATGTTTCAGGAAGCCATTTATACTATTTCAGTGGATGGGAATGAATGCTCTCATCCTCTATGCTTTGGCTGCTTGTGACCTCTTTCCCGCAGCCCTACAAGGTTTCTATTGGTATTCACCTGAAAACAACTTGGTAATCATCTTCTTTCCAACAAATGTCCGTTCCTCTAGTAAACTTATCTCCTGAGAAGCTATTTCTGATGTGTTCCACGAAACTTCTTTCGGCAAGCAGTGTTTGCGGAAGATCAATGATCAACTAGAGCACCCCAAAGATATTTCTGTTTTTGTGTCCTAATGGATAAATTAGTAGTATGAATTTGGATGATTCTCAGTAAAATGGTTTTGGACTCTGGTGGAAGGGGGTGGGGTGGGGGGTTTCATTTGAAATTGGGACCTCTTGACCAGTTAAACTAGGCTGACTACCCTTCAAGCACTCTGCACCTGTCCTCTCTCTCTCTATCTATTACGGCTTTTCTTCAGCCATCATGCTGCATAGTGATATTTTATGGCGTCATGCACATAATAGCTTTCATACTAGTATATTCCCCTCAAGTCGCTATACGTTCAATTTTTTCTTGTTAACAATATTCTATCCATCTTTTGTGTAAGAAGCATCAAATTAAATAGCATCCTTTTCTAGCAACTCTGCTGCTTCCTTTAGGTTTCCAAGTTTGTTTACTGCATACTCTTTAGGTGCTTTTGGAGACGTACAGATAGTATCTATATCAAAATGATGCTTCTCTTTAATGAAATCTAAAGTTCCAAATTAATTGGAATATAGGTTGACATCACAGAAAGGTTCCTTCAAGCAGTATTTCATTCAAAGAAGTGGGGTACTCTGGTATTTGTGATGCTTGAGATACTGTTTTGGGGCTTGGTTGCTGGATTCCTTCATGCAAAAAAGGTTTATGTAAAGCTATGAAGTTGCTGACGGAAATGCTTTTTGCACTGAGTGGGTGCCGCGCTCTCTTGATCATGCCCAAATGTTTCAAAAGCATGCATTCAGTGAGTTCTTCTGCAGCAAATCCAGAAGATAACTCAGATTCTCATAGCATTATACTTTACTGTCCTCATGGCATGTATATAGCTGTGGATAATTTATTACTGTAGAATGGTAGATTATGAACAGTTTCCAGCTTTCTCCTCGTGTAGTTATGCCATTACAATGTGCTTCTGGAAGATATGTATTTACTATTTAGTCCTGTCACAAGATGACATCACGTTGTAAATTACAATATCTAGCTCTCTTTGTTCTTCTCTTCTATTTCCCTACTCCTAGCTGGTCCTGATATGGAATGAAGTTAAAGCTATAGCATCAATTTGATGATAATATATTCAAGGAACTTATTCATAGAAAACCTAGACTCTTCGCAGGAATAACTGGCAGTAGGGACAAATGTTGTTGGTGGTGTTTGTT
>NC_031994.1:69841111-69845818 GCF_001879085.1 Nicotiana attenuata
GAGTACTTATAGACGAGATATTGTGGAAAGCACTTATCTTATAAATGTGACACGATAGTAGTAAAAAAGAAGCTGCTAATGAGTCCCGCTATCATCGGTTAAAGATGTTTTTGGATGGGAGACAAGGAATCGTTTCGATGTGAAGCATCCTCTTTCTCTCTTCAGTAAGGGAAAATGCGATTCCAAAAGTTGTGTTGTCCTAATCAGGAAAAAATTCACACAGGCGCAGCCCCTAAAGATGCAGAGAACCAACATTAGTTGTTTCTTATGATTAGTGATGTTCTAAATAAACTGAAAGGAAATGTAATAGTTTCACCAACGTGGAAATGTCAAGAGACGCTGTTTTTACTCTATGGACTAAGGTTTTTGTATCACGTAATCATGGCCTTCTTGGCTTTAGTTTTTGCCAGGATTACAAGAAGAGTAGAACCACCTAATGAAATAATTAGCACCTGAATTCCCATTTGATGCATAAAATATAGAAAAGATCTGGACTATTTGTGCTCTCAGGTCTATGATGAATGCTTTTCAAGCTTATTCATCAAGGGAAAAGAGTCTCCTCCCCCTATGTTTGATAAGCACACGATCAGATTCTTTAATGAGAGAGAGAGAGACTAACACTTCTCTTTTAATTAAAGATAGTACTGTATAGATTTACTGCTAAGCTCTAGTGCAGTTATAATTAAGGGGTAAAACTGTAATGAAATTAAAGTGGCAAAATTGAAGGATTGCCAAAGTACACTTTCGTGATTATGTGTAATGTACAGGGAGTATTTGTTAGGTGTTTGCCATAATTTTCTTATCATATTTGGTTTTCTTATTTGTTGAAGGAAAGGGCAACATGTTTACCTTAATTGGGTTTTCCTTCTTGTAGAAGAAAATTATTAATCTTCCATATTTGGCTAGTCCCTTTTCTTGTGGGAAAATGTTTGGAGTTCTATAAATTGAGGATCCTTCCTTCTCACTCATTAGCATCCACAATGTAGTCATATGGGGTTTGAGAGTTGTGTTTAGGGAGAGAACTTTACGGGACAAGTGTTAGTGTGTCACTTGTGTTTGCCTCTTCGTGAGGTTGTTCTCTCGATATTTTGTACTCTCTTTTTATATAGTGGATTGCTCATCTCCGCCGTGGATGTAGGTCAGTTGATCGAACCACATTATATGTTTGTGTCTCATTTGGTATATTTCTCTTTGTTGTATGATTTATCGTCGTTCAAGGTTTGCTTTGCTAGCTTCCGCATGATACCTCGTTTTTTTTGTCATAACAGTATTTGCGTAAGGAGTGGCCTTTCGGCTACATGAAACTTTGCTTCAAAACTCCTCCAACTAATTAACCTTTTCATCTCACCCCCAACGGTCTGATGTAACCTTTAGCATATTTGTCTTTTGCCTTTAATTAACCCTGAGACAAAAGGGCCAATTATAAAGGGTATCCCTTCTTAATTGTTTCCTTTACAGCACCCTAGCTCTCCTCTTGGGGAAAATATGGCCAGTGACAAAGCAGAAATATGTGAAGTTTCTGAAACGTACAAGAGCTGCCAAGAGGAATGTTATGATGATGGGGAGAGGAGGCATCAGCAAGAATATGATGAAGAGAGCTGCAGGGTGGAGGTGGAGCACCGGTCCATGGGTAAAGCACTGGCACATAGAGCCATATATGGTTCAACTAGCCGCCGAGGAAGGTCAGCCAGAAACCTGAGAAACGTTAACTATCTGATTAAGACATTACCCAGCAGGCTAAGCAAAGTCTCCTTGGCTGACCAACCTCAACACAACTAGACTCTTAGCTTAATTTGCTTTAGGCCTCCAAGTACCCCTTTAATTTGATGCCATTATTATCATTTCTTAGTCATATCTGTATCCTGTCACTATTGTGGTTAAACCGAGTAACTAATGTAAATGTTACAAACCGCACATTTTATATTTATATATTGCTACACCTGTAAATGTTAAAAACCGAGTACAAGCGAGTTTAGACCATCTTTTGATTGCCCATTGTTGATATGTACTTTTGTATTGAGTACTTTGTAACCAGACATTAATTTGCATAATTTGGAATCTCCGAAAGATTACCTGTATCTTGGGAGCAGTTCAAACATATAATAATCAATCTAGCTCCAACCGTTGTTTACCTTTTCGTTATTTCTTTTCGCCCTGACCACAGCATTACCTCTCTATATTCTCCAATGAGAATTCCAACTTCCAAGATTAACTTTGACCAATACATTTCCGAAAGAATTAGTGAGTCTGATAGGTTCTGTCTTTTGTAGGCAATAATACGCAGTGAGTCTGATAGGTTCTGCCTTTTGGAGGCAATAATAGCCAGAGGGTGCCGTTTATAGTCCCAATATGAGTTAGACTGCTCTATGGGCAGCGCATAACCTCTTTGTAAGTCATGTTGAGCGCACAATAGAGTTGGAGGCTTGAAATTAAATATGCGACTTACTTTCTATCTTTGGAAACATTAAACACCTCAGTGCCATTAATTTATTGTCTTAGTTTAATTAAGAATGGCCTCATTCCCGGGAATGATCAAAATTTGCAGCAATATTTTCGATTTTCCCATGAAAAATCGGCAGAAACAGCCAAGCCAGACAACATTATATCAACGTTACTTGATAGGCATGGTTACTAGTGTCTCACTTGTAAGTTCGTTCTAATTGAATGTGAATGTCATGGTTTAGAGTTACCATTTTCTGCGTCTAAGTTAATATAGCTCATCAATTATCATCGATCACATGATTTATGGAAATAATCAACCACCAATTTTATTCCATTCGCAGAACTTTATGCAAGCGATATATATTCTACAGCAATAATTCGACTTATAAGTGAATTTGGGTCTGGACTACGTGATGATTTTAAGATTCTTGTACCAATTATAGATTTTTCAAGTGGATGTAGTATATGTACATAACGAGAAAAAATATATAGACACAAGATATTCTTCTTATGAATCAGTGTCGGAAGACACAATTTAATTTATTAAAAATTGTCTCCAACACTGCGCGCTTAAGTACTTATCACAATGTAATTGTTCTTCATAGACAGAACCAAGTTGTTATTCTTAACAATGATTCATGTGTGGCGTACTACAGAAAAAGATTTTTAAAAATATAGCTGGCGATGGGCCAAGGCAAGTGGATTCGGTTTAGTGGCAGATCACAAAATAGAAATTAATTAAGAAACGACGACTGACCTTGCGTCGGGAGCTAATGAGGGAAAAGCTCAAGGACATGAAGACAAGGCAGAAATGTCTACAACTAGTGATCAAATATATAACGCCTTAACTCAAAGTACACCCTAAGAATACAGAAAATTTTGCAGTAAATTAAAGCAAGATATATAAAATGAACTGGCTATAGAATACTCATTCCTTGTTACGTTCCTCTTGTCTTTGTATATATAGCAATTCATACATATATTTCGCCTGCATATAATAGAATACATATAAGAAATCTTATGATGAATGCTTTATTTATTAGTCTGTTCTTCGATCATCCTTTGGTGACTCTTTCATATAACATGTATATAATTGGACTAATAAATGCATGCACGTCGATCATTCATGAGCCAGCCGCGGGCGTGCATGCATAAAAAGTCCACGTATGTATAGCCTTATTTATTCTTGACCTTGTTTCTATTTTCTTTTTTTTCATTGTGTTTGAGTTAAATACTTAATTGAATTGGCCGCTCATTGAGTCAATGTTTTGACGCCTCATCTGTTGGTAAAACTGAAGGATGAACTCCTCGGCCTTGGCATCGATCATGTCGTCAGCACCAATAGCATCGAAGACCTGGTCAGGATCCTCTTCTTCCTCCTCGTCATCGAGTTCTTGGAGATTGTTTGCGGAAGCATACTGGCTCATGGTGCCAGAGGAAGTTGAGGCCTCCAGTGCTTGGAGATCGTTTGCTGAAGCGTACTGGCTCATGCTGTCGGTAATTGAGGGTGCAGCAGCAGGGACATCCAGTGCTTGGAGATCATTTGCCGAAGCATACTGGCTCATGGTTCCGCTACACGACAGAGCTGAGGGCGATGCGGTGGCACAGTAGTCGTAGGCCGTCTGGGACGGCGTACGACTATTGTTGTCCTGGAGATGCAGAGGTCGCATGGACCCCACCAGCTTCTTCCAATCTCCCTTGGTGGATGATACAGCTACCTGAGCTGCTTTCTGCTTTCCTTTTGTACCATGGCGCAACACGAACATTGCAGCTTTGAACAAGCCAAATACACCTGGCTTCTTCTTCTTCTTCTTCCTCATTACGTCATCGGTAAGCCTCTCTCCGTTATTAATGACGCCGTTAGGCTGCAGGGGTTGTTCGACGACATCATTGCGGGTGTCAATATTGTAATTGGAAATTATAGACGCTTGGGATCTGCTGTTGTCGTTGTCAGTTGCTGTGATGGTGAATACGCCTTCCGTCATTCTTCGGAAGAGCTTTTTCCTGTTAGTGAGGGTTAAAAACGGCGACAATACAATTACCTCCCCTGCAAAATGCAGGTGGAGTTATGGAAAAAGATTTTGGGTGCAATTACAAGTGTTCTTATGCTATATATAGGAGGGCCAAAAGGAACCTAGCTAGAATTTCTATGTTGATCCTGGCGTTACTGTTTTGTTGGACAGTTTTACCATTCAATTTAAGCTTGCAAGTACAGAAATGACCGTGCATGCACATTTGTCATAAAAACAACCACAATAATTATTG
>NC_031994.1:69845838-69852499 GCF_001879085.1 Nicotiana attenuata
GGGAGAGGGGGAATGTACGGCTCGATTCTTTAGATTTTGTAGCTTCAAATTTTCATTCAACGTTAGATCATGCATTTATTTCAAAATAACTAAATCGACCAGTAATTGCGTAATTAGGGCAAAAGGGTCAAAGGGGTGGATGAGTTTGTGAGGAAAGACACAATCAACGGCGTCCATTTTCTACAATAGCGGAGCTTTCTCCTCGCCACCGCACAACAATGGATGGTTTTCTTTCTCTGCTACTATTCTTGTTTAACTTTTTCTTAATTCTGTTACTACGTAAGAGAATCGAGGAAAGGAAAGACACGTATCGCAAAAATTCAGTCCCACCTATGTCTCCTCGGAGGACAAATATTAGAGAACCTAAAGTGGATCATGCCATCACAACGCAGTTTCATGCATCCCAAATGCAAAACTTGAAGCATTCTCTACCCTTCTAGTTAAGCAACATAAGTTGCATGTTTTCTTCAAATACGCATTAGATATTCAACAGGATGGCAAATCTGGAAGAAAGTTTGGACAACTCCTATGCTGAGACCCATAGTTTTCACCAAATAGAAAAAAGTTTAAGCTGCTAAATTGTAGGCTGTGGCTATTATAATTTGGCAGTCAATTGAAACGGGAAGTATCACTGCAAAGTCTGATATGTGCAACAGGCAGCTCTCATGATGCAACATCCCCTTTTATTCTCCTAAGACGAAAGGATTTTAACTAGAAAGCGGCCATGAAGATCTCATGATGCATGGTGACAGTCAGTAATCAACTAGGCCAGCATGTCATATTTTGCTTATTTGCACTTCTTCCATTTGAATAAAAGGGCAGAAGTTCAAGAGTTCAGCTATATCCAAGACAGAAAGTTAGCCCATACAACTAAAACAACAATATACGCCTCAATCCCAAGCAAGTTGGGGTTACGAATCTTCACTGGCATGTTTCTCCATTTAAAGTCATCTCAGGCCAACATCATACAAATAAAAATTACCGAAAGTTCTCCATATTTTCTGTAGGGATAAAAATCTCCGACGGTTGAAATTCCTAAAAAGCATAGGACTAAACAAAATAAACTTACATGACTAAAAATATGCCCAACTAATTGGTATCGCTTAGGTAGATCTTTTTGCTCCATCGTACCCTATCTTTCGCTTGGTCTGCATGGATTCGGTTATACTTGGGGTTAATATTCTTTAAGACATGCACCTCGTTACAAAACCAATATGACCGCTACTGCTGATGTATTGCATACACACTTCCATTCTGCTGCCTCTTAACATAAGCTTCTAACTGTCCTGTTGCTGCCAAGACCAGACCTGTCGCACAAAGACAAATATGATAGATAGATCTTAGGTAGAAGGATCATCACATCATGTCGAATTAACAAGTTGCAAACTCTGTTAGAATCCTATTTTGGTAACGGCGTAATACATAGGAATACAGTATCATCGCATAATTAATATATGTATAACATTTGTCTGCTCAGCTTATCAGGTCCTCTCTTCCACCACCAGCCTCGAGAAAAGAAAGGGAAAAAAGATCCACTTATACCAATATATTGACAGGGTCAAATAAATTTGCAAATTGCCACTAAAGGAAGCGATGGACGAATACAAAACATGCTTGGAGAGAGAAATGCAGAAACAAAACGGCTCGAGGAAAAGAATGTTTAAACTAGTTATCCCCTATAACCCTCCCAACTAATTGTTCCCCATATCCTTGGCCACTGCTACCCTAGTCTAAAGAAACATATACATATATCTTCATACATGTATATATATATCAAGACACATAAGAACAGCCATAGATTTCTTAAGCAATATAAACAACTTTTTTAAACTGATAAATCTTCCTTGTGAAGAAATAAAGGACATCATGCGATGTCACTGCCTAGAGCAACACAATATAACAGTAAGCACAGAAACTGTATGGAACTATGAAACTGCCTCTTAGATAAAGGACAATACACATTTACATCAATGTCAATAATAGGGAAATAATAAGAACCAAAAATGCCATTTTCTTTTATATAGCATGAAGTCCATAGTTATTATACTCAGCACAGACACATTCATCCAACTAATCCCTACCTAGAAAAGGAGCAGACGGCCTCCCAGGCCTTGACTTAAATTCAGGATGAAATTGCACCCCAATGTAAAATGGATGATCTGGAAGTTCCAAAATCTGCATAAAAAGCGTTTTTTTTGGGTTGGGGAGGAAGAACAAGTCAACAATAGAAATAACAGAAAGAAGAAATTAATCAGGAAATCACAACAATGTGACCAAACGATGCACCCAAGGGTGAGGCCTAGTGGTCAATGAAGTGGGAGGAGAACCATGAGGTATCGGGTGGAATAGTTGAGGTGTGCTCAAGCTAGCCCCAACACCGCCGAGATTTTTGAAAATAAAGAAAGACGAAAATGCGACCAAATGATCACTGACATAGAGCAAGAACAATGTCACAAAGAACTAGTTTTTCTTTTCTTCAGGAAGTCAATAGTGACTTATAACCTATACTGCAAAAACAAACCTCCATCCGTTTCCCACTTTCATCCCTTCCTACAAATTTCAAGCCGGCTTCTTCCAAAGAGCCAACAATCTCAGGATTGACCTACAACATACACAAAACACTAAAACATTATGCTGCAGGGATGACAACATACATGAAACGACCATTTCAATGCAACAAAGTTAACTCTTATGGTTTAACCTCATATCTATGGCGATGTCGTTCGTCCACATATTCTGAATTGTTATACCTGCCAACAGAAAGAATGTTAGGTACTCTTATAAACATGCAATGCAAATATCAAAGAAATCCTGCACAGGTGCAAAAACTCAGGTAGTCTCAATGAAAAAAGATGTCCAAACGAATATCATAGTCCCCATCACAAATCAGGCTTGACAACTTTAAGATCAAGTGTTATGCTCATGTCAGAGGTACACAGCATAATTCTAAGCCTATTTCAAAGCCTAGGAAGCCCTGAAAGATGCTTAATGACCCAATAATCTGATGGAGGCACTCTAATGATGATAGATGAAAGCTTTCTAGTCCAATTCTTATGATTTAACTGTGAAATGATGATGTATAGAATCTGTACAGCTTTGCAGTGATACAATCAGGAGTCTGGAACAACGTTCTTCGAGAACCAAGCCTCATTGTACTTCCCATATGTGTTTTTGATCCCTGCATTACCAAGAAGATGTAGTAGAGAATCTTACTAATCCATACTTTGAAAAGAATGTAGCAGCGAAAAGGGAAAAAAGGTAGAGGAGTTCATTATAAAAAGGCAATACAGCATCCATCTATTTATGCTTTATAGAGAGCAAGCTACCTCTGGCATGAAAATTACAACACGCTCAGGTGTCTGGGGATCAAACTCTTCACTGTTGGCCTTCTCCAAATGTAAAACCTTCAACGGTTAAACCATATAGTGCCAACTATTAGAGAGTTTATCAAACACAATGAATCTTCTGATTTGATGTTCAAGAAAATGAACTCACAGATCGAGCAAACTCAATAACAGAGATCTGCATCCCTAAACAGATCCCCAGATATGGTACGCTATTCTCCCTGGCATACCTTGCAGCCAACATCATTCCCTTGACACCCCGATCACCAAATCCACCAGGAACCAAGACGCATGTTGCACCCTGCACAGGAGGATTTGATTAAATAGCCTCTAAAATGAACAAGATTTCTGCACAACCTTGCTAGTGAAATTGTCAGAGAAAATAGTTCATAACAGCACAAGACTACACACTCAGCTTAAAATTCTTGGTAATATTAGATGACGAAAACACTATTCATGGATACACTGCATGCTATTGTAATAGAAGCTTAGAATTTGACTGGAGTGACATATTCACACACATCTCACATTAGCACTCAGCAGTAACGAGGCATCTTCAGGTAGACCTTAGAAAACCACAACCACCATGAGCTAGAATTGGGTAGTGGGTACCCACAATAAAAGTACAAATGGAAGCAAGATGATGAAAGTTGGCAGGTGGACTAAAGGCCAACCTTGAGTAAGTAGCAGTGCAATAAAAATTTGAATTTTCAAATTCATCCAAAATAAACATCGAATTGTCAACACGCCAAGGAGACAACATGACGTGTTAAAGAGATGATCAGCTAAGAAGTTGGTCACCCTTGCTCTATGACTAATATTGCTATAAAAAACTACTGTTTTTTTCTTCTCACTAGAAAAAGCAGGTGGAGTAATTCATGTCTAAATAAAGTGAAAATATTGAGCAAACCATGAGCAATAACTGGAGCAAGAATGACGGATGACATAACTATTACTACTAGACAAGGATCAAAATTTACCCTTAGAGTCTTCCATGCAGCTGCATGAGCTTCTGGATTCTATGGAAAAAGGTAGTTACAATCAGCAGTCCGAGGCAGCACTTAACGGGAAAAAGAGGAAAAGGTAGGTACCAATTTAGCACTATCATCTTCAAGATCTGATGCTGCAATCCAGTCGATTGATGGCTTCAATGAACATGCAATACAGGCATGCATAAGAGCCTGGAAATATGAAAAGGAACATAGAGAGACAGAGTAGTCAATACCAAGTAACAGTTTTAAGCTGCAAAAGTCTTATCTTTCTATTCCAGCACCAGGAAGTAGAATATTAGCAATGTCCAATAGGAAAATGCTACTTTGAAAATAAAATCGGAAGCAACACATGCAGGCCGGTTCCTGAAACTTCAGTTTGGTCTATTATGCTTTAAAAGAAATGTGGAGATGTTCTTTGCAGTATCATTAATGGTACCTTCACTACAGACAAATATGAATCTGTTAGACCAACGTACTTCCCAACCATCGCAATGCTCACCTGAAAAAGAATAAGTTTTGCTCAGAGCATGTACTTGTTAGAAAGTATACCTATATTTCCTGATCCTACTAACAGATTTGGTAATGTTATCAGATGTCTCAGCTCTTCTGGTCCACTCCTCCAAATCAACATGTCTTGCCACACTGAGACATACATAAATATTGTCAGCAAACATATTAAGCTCTTACAAACTATCAAAATCGATGAGGCTCGTTTAGGTCCATATCAGATAGCAGCTACTTATAATTAAAAAAAATACCAGGTTAAACTCATAAATGAGAAAAAAAACTGCATATGTAGCTATTAAATAATTTTGCGATTTCAGTAGAACAGTAGGGGAATAATGAGAGTAGAGAATTACTCCCTCTTTTCCAGAAAGAATGACATTATTATCAGTATTTGCGGATCCAAACAGTTTTCTCTTTGTCTATGATCTTTTCAAATACTTTTAACTAAAAAAGTATTAAGTGTGATGCATAATAGTACTACGTACTGTATTTGCTAAATATTAAAATTTTAGCTAAGAAAATTCAAGAAAGTTGATATCTGTGTTCACACCGTAAAATTTAATGCATTGACTCTCATTTTTGAATCCCAACATTCTTTCTGGGAATAATTTTAAAATTCCAAATTCTAGCTTAAAGTAAACATAAAAGAAGAACAAAGAAGCTTAGTACCTTAGTAAATCCAGTTGCTTTAGAATAGCATCATGAGCACTTTGGTTCTGCTTTAAAATGGTAATCATGAGCAATATTAACATTAAAATACGACAAATGACTAATGGCAGCAAGGCCCACCTGAAGCAAGAGAGGAATGTGCCAAATGTTTGGAACATCATGGATATTTAGGATATTAGCAACCTACGGGAAAAGCAATAAAATGGAAAAGTTAGAAGTGACTTTCAAACCCAAGCCGCACAGTAAGAAAAAGCCTCACAAATGAAACTCACAGGAACATGACAAAATTGCGAAAGCTTCTGTTTGGCATTCTCAAGCAATGGCTGTAACACAATCAAAAAAAACATATTTCCATCGTGTCAGCAGAATGGAGATGTGTCAAAGAAAAACAAACTCCTACAAATTGAGGTGAAACTGACATTCGAATTGCCTTGCTCTGACTCACATTGACGAGCTTTTACTTAGAGAAAGCAAACCTATTAAGATGATAGGTCCTAATGCTTCTAAGAAAAGTAGCGAGGACGTTCACTGCTAATCCATCTTACAAACTTGGAAGACAGAACAAATGAAAGGGAAAGGGGATCACAGAGATCCTTGCATCTTCTAAGCACAGTCTAGCTCATCTTAGAACTGTTATGAATCCTGTAGGTATCATATAGAATACTAAATGCAGATTATTGCAAAGGATGGCAAAATACCTGAGCAGAACGGCATGCTAAAAAATGAGGAATCAAACCTAATGCTCTCAGTTCCCGCACACTATGTTGGGTAGGCTTAGTTTTCTGCAGAGGCAAGGGAGACTACAGTGAGCAGTATAGGGAAAATAAAGAGAACAAGAACAAAACAGTCACATGCTTTAATCATATACGTGGCATAAGATATTACTTGCTCACCCACGACCCCCAATACAGGTATAAGACTGACGTGAATGAGGCAAAAGTTATCTTGCCCTGATAGATAAAAATAGAATAGTTACACCAGGAAATTGCAATAAAGAAAAGTTAAACTAATGAATACATTAATACAAATCATTAGAGGGCATTCAGCTAGAGACTAGAAATTCAATGGCATAAATGATCACCCCCCCCCCCCCCCTAATTAACGACAACTTCCCACTTACCGACTAAGAAAATACTAACTCGACCGTAA
>NC_031994.1:69852519-69852868 GCF_001879085.1 Nicotiana attenuata
TCACCCCCCCCCCCCCCCACTTTAAGCAAATTCCCACTTACCGACTGAAAAATATAACTGCCGTAAAGCCTCAACGAAGGGCATTGATTCAATATCGCCTAAAAATAATCAAGTAAGATGTTATTTGAGAAGAAACGACATGCTCATGGATTAGGAGTAAGAGAAAGGAGCAGCTTTGAGTACATAAGATACCACTGCCTCTAGAAGAACTTACCTACAGTCCCACCCAATTCAATGACACAAACATCTGCAGGTCCCTCCTCCCCATCCACAGGAACAAGAGATACTGCCTCAATCCAATCCTTGATAGCATCAGTGATGTGCGGAACCACCTGAAAGAGGGGGGGGG